>NC_092163.1:19273628-19908628 GCF_045791955.1 Oncorhynchus clarkii lewisi
ATAGACAAACCCCACAGCTCCCTCTGACTAGACAACCCCTAATAGACAAACCCCACAGCTCCCTCTGACTAGACAACCCCTAATAGACAAACCCCACAGCTCCCTCTGACTAGACAACCCTCAATAGACAAACCCCACAGCTCCCTCTGACTAGACAACCCTCAATAGACAAACCCCACAGCTCCTTCTGACTAGACAACCCTCAATAGACAAACCCCACAGCTCCCTCTGACTAGACAACCCTCAATAGACAAATCCCACAGCTCCCTCTGACTAGACAACCCCTAATAGACAAACCCCACAGCTCCTTCTGACTAGACAACCCTCAATAGACAAACCCCACAGCTCCCTCTGACTAGACAACCCTCAATAGACAAACCCCACAGCTGCTTCTGACTAGACAACCCTCAATAGACAAACCCCACAGCTCCCTCTGACTAGACAACCCTCAATAGACAAACCCCACAGCTCCCTCTGACTAGACAACCCCTAATAGACAAACCCCACAGCTCCCTCTGACTAGACAACCCCTAATAGACAAACCCCACAGCTCCCTCTGACTAGACAACCCTCAATAGACAAACCCCACAGCTCCCTCTGACTAGACAACCCTCAATAGACAAATCCCACAGCTCCCTCTGACTAGACAACCCCTACTTTACAAACCCCACAGCTCCCTCTGACTAGACAACCCCTAATAGACAAACCCCACAGCTCCCTCTGACTAGACAACCCCTAATAGACAAACCCCACAGCTCCCTCTGACTAGACAACCCCTAATAGACAAACCCCACAGCTCCCTCTGACTAGACAACCCCTAATAGACAAACCCCACAGCTCCCTCTGACTAGACAACCCTCAATAGACAAACCCCATAGCTCCCTCTGACTAGACAACCCCTAATAGACAAACCCCACAGCTCCCTCTGACTAGACAACCCCTAATAGACAAACCCCACAGCTCCCTCTGACTAGACAACCCTCAATAGACAAACCCCACAGCTCCCTCTGACTAGACAACCCTCAATAGACAAACCCCACAGCTCCCTCTGACTAGACAACCCCTAATAGACAAACCCCACAGCTCCCTCTGACTAGACAACCCCTACTTTACAAACCCCACAGCTCCCTCTGACTAGACAACCCTCAATAGACAAACCCCACAGCTCCCTCTGACTAGACAACCCTCAATAGACAAACCCCACAGCTCCCTCTGACTAGACAACCCCTACTTTACAAACCCCACAGCTCCCTCTAACTAGACAACCCTCAATAGACAAACCCCACAGCTCCCTCTGACTAGACAACCCCTAATAGACAAACCCCACAGCTCCCTCTGACTAGACAACCCCTACTTTACAAACCCCACAGCTCCCTCTAACTAGATAACCCCTAATAGACAAACCCCACAGCTCCCTCTGACTAGACAACCCCTAATAGACAAACCCCACAGCTCCCTCTGACTAGACAACCCTCAATAGACAAATCCCACAGCTCCCTCTGACTAGACAACCCCTAATAGACAAACCCCACAGCTCCCTCTAACTAGACAACCCCTAATAGACAAACCCCACAGCTCCCTCTGACTAGACAACCCCTAATAGACAAACCCCACAGCTCCCTCTGACTAGACAACCCCTAATAGACAAACCCCACAGCTCCCTCTGACTAGACAACCCTCAATAGACAAACCCCACAGCTCCCTCTGACTAGACAACCCCTAATAGACAAACCCCACAGCTCCCTCTAACTAGACAACCCCTAATAGACAAACCCCACAGCTCCCTCTGACTAGACAACCCCTACTTTACAAACCCCACAGCTCCCTCTGACTAGACAACCCCTAATAGACAAACCCCACAGCTCCCTCTGACTAGACAACCCCAATAGACAAACCCCACAGCTCCCTCTGACTAGACAACCCCTAATAGACAAACCCCACAGCTCCTTCTGACTAGACAACCCCTACTTTACAAACCCCACAGCTCCCTCTGACTAGACAACCCCTACTTTACAAACCCCACAGCTCCCTCTGACTAGACAACCCTCAATAGACAAACCCCACAGCTCCCTCTGACTAGACAACCCTCAATAGACAAACCCCACAGCTCCTTCTGACTAGACAACCCCTAATAGACAAACCCCACAGCTCCCTCTGACTAGACAACCCCTACTTTACAAACCCCACAGCTCCCTCTGACTAGACAACCCCTAATAGACAAACCCCACAGCTCCCTCTGACTAGACAACCCCAATAGACAAACCCCACAGCTCCCTCTGACTAGACAACCCCTAATAGACAAACCCCACAGCTCCTTCTGACTAGACAACCCCTACTTTACAAACCCCACAGCTCCCTCTGACTAGACAACCCCTACTTTACAAACCCCACAGCTCCCTCTGACTAGACAACCCTCAATAGACAAACCCCACAGCTCCCTCTGACTAGACAACCCTCAATAGACAAACCCCACAGCTCCCTCTGACTAGACAACCCTCAATAGACAAACCCCACAGCTCCCTCTGACTAGACAACCCTCAATAGACAAACCCCACAGCTCCCTCTGACTAGACAACCCCTACTTTACAAACCCCACAGCTCCCTCTGACTAGACAACCCCTAATAGACAAACCCCACAGCTCCCTCTGACTAGACAACCCCTAATAGACAAACCCCACAGCTCCTTCTGACTAGACAACCCCTAATAGACAAACCCCACAGCTCCCTCTGACTAGACAACCCCTAATAGACAAACCCCACAGCTCCCTCTGACTAGACAACCCCTACTTTACAAACCCCACAGCTCCCTCTGACTAGACAACCCCTAATAGACAAACTCCACAGCTCCACTTAGATAGGGCCAGCGACACACACACACTCACACAAATAGTGTTTTCTCTACCTTCTGTCCGGATGGTGAAGGGGGAATCCCCAAGCCTCTTGGCTGAGAACTGGCCCCCCAGGGAGGTCATTAGAAAACACAGGCTGAAGAAGCCGATCCCCACCACAAATATCCTGGATGGAGGGTTGGGAGGGAAGACAAGAGAGAGGGAGAGGAGAGAGAACGCATGGACGAGAAGAGGGAGGAGAAGGAGAGAGAGTGGGAGAGAAGTGATGAAAGAGTGCGGGAGGGAGGAAAGTGAAATATTGTTGATGAGAAGAGAGAAGTATGAAGAGATAGGACAAAGGGAGGAAGAGAAGAAAGGAACAGTCAGAAAGCAGATCAAGGACAGCAGCACAGTAAAGAACATACATTAGGAAACACAGGCAATTAGACCGACCCAGCTGAGGAAATGAAAGTCAAAACGTCAGGGAACATTTTAGTTCCCGTCTCCATCCCCCTGCTAACTGGCACCCCCATCCAGGCATTCTCAGGTTCCCCAATTAGGGACAAGCAGCTCCTTCCAAAATACTGATAATTGATGTATTGTGTCACGCACACCAGAGATAAAGAGGAGGCTTCCTCCTTCATTCCCCACGGGGCTAAACGAACGATGCCGGCTGGCTGGCACATTCTGTAACGGACTATGACAGTGAGTAGGGGAGGAGAGGAGTATACGTTGCCCACGCTTCATTCTACCTAGACATCCCTGTATGCAGAGTATGCTACAGTAGATAAACAACCGCCTCTATCCACCACTACTTGTGCATGTCTACACAGTCAGATACAGTATGCCTCTACACTTATGCATTCTCGGAGCAAGAGCATTGGACCGTTATAGTACGTACAGTAGCAAATGATGCAGTGCTAGCCACATACTGTATGCCTTTGTTACTGTGCCAGCAGAGGAAAGCTAGAACTCACAATAGCAAGACAAATGATTGAATAATTCATGCTGTAGCTTGACTCTGAAGCGGAGCGAGTGGAGTTTGGTAGAACGCTGGATTCCGTGAAAGTTTTGACACTCCATGAACAGTAAACAGCATTGTCATGTGAGTTCAGATTTAACATACTGGGATAATTGCAAGATATTGAATGTAGAACGATGCTGTCAAGAGTGATAAAGAACGGGGGGGGGGGAAGGGGGGGGCTCAGTCCGGCTTTCAACTTACTCTTGAAAGTTGTGATTGTGGAACGTGAAAGGTACAATTTTGAAATGGAGTATTGCATCATCAGTTGTCCTCTTGGCATGTCAGTCATTGCATCCCTTTAGAGAGCTATTTATAACTTGTCGGAATTGTCCAGATCAACCAGCCCATGTCAGCTAATGTTTTTTAGCCCATAGATTTGTTTGTCATTTTTCGAGTCACTCAAATATCACATGAATACACATTAGACATGGCAAGACATAGAAAGTGAGCGTTAAAAACGACATCTTTTCTCTTCACCCCGTGAACAAAATGTGTAGAACTGCAGAAAATAAGCTTTAAAACCTGCAGAATGTTCTCTCCG
The DNA here is from genome assembly GCF_045791955.1 of Oncorhynchus clarkii lewisi. Taxonomy (NCBI): domain Eukaryota; kingdom Metazoa; phylum Chordata; class Actinopteri; order Salmoniformes; family Salmonidae; genus Oncorhynchus; species Oncorhynchus clarkii. The sequence continues at coordinate 19,278,022 of NC_092163.1, forward strand.
CCAACAAGAGGGGTATTAGTTTGTGTCATGAACAGTGCTTGTGCCTACACAAATAGACGTGGTGTGCACCCACAGGGGGGGGGGGGGGGGCTCAGGATGTTCCCCAATGGTGGAAGGGGGAGGGGGGCTGAGCGAAAAGGTTTAGGAACCCCTGATTTAGACAGAGCATAATGACAGAATAAGAAGTTGAGGTAGGGAAACCATAAAAATATCAGCCTAGAACAAACAGCATGGAGACATTCATTATTGACTGTAGATATTTATTTTTCCCCGGGAAATGGAACATTGTGAAATATTGAAATATTACATCCATCTGCTCCAGCATACTGTGCGAGTACGTCTGGATGATTCAATCTCTGTCTGGGGGAGCGGAGAGACGAATCCTGTAACAGATTTGAATCCTATAACATATTTTTTTATCTGGCGAGGGGGGGGGGGGGGTTGGATTACAGCAGGGTGTATCTTGGATTATCGTCCAGTAGCCCTAACTGGGATTGGGATTATTTACCTGGCTATGACCATCTGGTCACAAAGCTATTTGAGAGTCATAGAGTTGTGGGGTGCGTCCTAGTACTGTTGAATGACTTCATTTTCTGTTCCCTTTCCTTTGGGCCACTGACCATAGGCAGGTACAGTAGTTAACAGTGGAGGCTGAGGGGAGAACGGCTCATAATAATGAGTAGCGGAACAAATGGAATGGCAGCAAGCAGCTGGAAACCATGGAAACCATGTGTTTGATGTATTTCATACCAAATCACTCCGACCATGCTGCTTCTACCAATCCATTTCGTTCAGGTCAGTGAGTAAACTAAGGGAAATAAGGGGACAAGGACAGCAATGTAATACTATGTGGACGCAGTCAAACTCAGAGGGAACAGGAGCTGATTAAATGGAAAAAGCAAAGGGCTCAAGTCAACTTCTCTTTCTAATCCCTCATTTCCCAAACTTCTCCCTGTGACCTTTGGGCTTCTTTGGGCTCTATAATCCTGAACAAGGCCATATGGAGTGTGTGTGTGTGTGTGTAATGTGTATGTATGTGTGTGTGTGTGTGTATGTGTGTGTGTGTGTGTGTGTGTGTGTGTGTGTGTGTGTGTGTGTGTGTGTGTGTGTGTGTGTGTGTGTGTGTGTGTGTGTGTGTGTGTGTGTGTGTGTGTGTGTGTAATGTGTATGTGTGTATACATAAGTATGCTTTGCCATGGGCACGTGTACGTTGTCCCTAATGCTTCTGCATGGTGATGCAGTGTTCTTTTCAATGATGTGTGCTTCGGAGTGCATGTCTGTCAAAGCACTGCGCCCCAGTCCCGTCTCAGGGCGATCGATTCCATCTTTCCTCCCTTATTGTTTATCCCTATTTCAAAGCCCCTCCATGAGGGTGATAGAGGACCTAAGGGTGATAGAGGGCCTGAGGGTGATAGAGGACCTGAGGGTGATAGAGGGCCTGGGGTGATAGAGGACCTGAGGGTGATAGAGGACCTGATGGTGATAGAGGACCTGAGGGTGATAGAGGGCCTGAGGGTGATAGAGGACCTGAGGGTGATAGAGGGCCTGGGGTGATAGAGGACCTGAGGGTGATAGAGGACCTGATGGTGATAGAGGACCTGAGGGTGATAGAGGGCCTGAGGGTGATAGAGGACCTGAGGGTGATAGAGGACCTGAGGGTGATAGAGGGACTGAGGGTGATAGAGGACCTGAGGGTGATAGAGGACCTGAGGGTGATAGAGGACCTGAGGGTAATAGAGGACCTGAGGGTGATAGAGGACCTGAGGGTGATAGAGGACCTGAGGGTGATAGAGGACCTGAGGATGATAGAGGACCTGAGGGTGATAGAGGACCTGAGGGTGATAGAGAGGTGATAATAAAGGAGGATTAGACACAGGGCCTGCCGGACTCCTCTCTAATTAAAACGCTTAAAGTAAATGCTTGGGTCGGGTAATTGGATCAGACGCACAGATCCGCTATCTCCTAATTGGCTTGCAGCACGTACCTACGCTTATCAGATCTCGCCCCCAGGTTGATTGAAGTGAACCGGCGGTTGGGTTGTTTGGTGCTCAGCAGACAGTTTTCGAATAATTTGGTAGGCTGTTTTTTTCTGCAGTCTTCCGCTTACGCTCATTGTTACTGATGTTAATGGGACAATTAGGATTGCCCTCTGTATAATGATTTTTTTAATGATTTGTTTTGAATGTAGGCTAGTTCACAGAGGCAGACCAATTCTGACATTTTTACCACTAATTGGTCTTTTGAGGGTAGTTGATTTTTTCCCTAGTTTACATTCCCTCTTCTGCTCGTATTTCCCATGTAAGCAATGGCTTTACTTACTCTTGTTATTACCCTAATAAAGTTTAGAAAGCAAACCTTGTGAAGGTATGGTGTGGCTATTATTAAGCTTTAGCTACTGCAGGCCTATGATATGAAGGCAGTTGTGCCACGGTGCTCAAACTGACTATGACGGTTGAACTTGAGGTGAGGAAGACTGTTTCAGGCCTACCAGAGTTACTCCTATAATCTAACAATATAATGCTTATCTTTATACAAAAAATATATATGTCAAATCTTTGTCTATATATGTATTTTTTAAATGACATTTTATATATATATATATTAATCCAAACTGTGCAGTGGCCAATTGAGGAATGGAAAGAGACATCTGTTAAAAAACACTAAAAAGTTTAATGACATTCGGAGATTGTCAAGCCAAGCCTTCGATACTGAGTAAGGAGGGATGTGCTTTCTGTTTGTCTAGATTGACAGTCTATTTATTTCTGGTGTTGAAGTGATATTGAAGTGCCCAAAGTCAATATACGTTGTTTCATTGGTTGCGTGTTGCATTGACACAAAAACCTGTTGGTGGAAAATGTGTTGCATATATTTTATATAATTAGAAATATAGCGTCAAAATGTTGAAAATGTGATTGCCTGCAGTCGGCTCTGATCGTAGTGTAATCTAAATGCAGCCTGATTGAACCTCAAATCTGTACACTAGGATTTGAGGTCAAAGCCTTTGAACCAGAGAAAATGATAAGGGTTTATAAAAAATATAAACATTTTTACAGAATGGAGAATTTATATCAATGTTAACCCCTTGGGGGACAGGCCGAGACAATGGAGAAAATCCGGATGCACTACAGAAGGATGGCAGACCGTGACAGACTGACTTGTTATTCCAATGGTTAACGTGTATAAAATACCCCCTTCATATCTACAGTACAGTGCCTTCAGAAAGTATAAGTGCCTTCAGACTTATTCCACATTTTCTTGTGTTACAGCTTGAATTCAAAATTGATTAAATATCATCTGTTCACCCATCTACACACAATACTCTATAATGACAAAGTGCAAAACAAATTTTTAGACATTTTTGCTAATTTGTGCAAATTAAATACAGAAATGGCTCATTTACATAAGTATTGACACCCCTCAGTCAATACTTTGTAGAAGCATCTTTGGCAGATATTACAGCTGTGAGTCTTTATGGGTAAGTCTCTAAGAGCTTTCTACACCTGGATTGTGCAACATTAGCCCATTATTTTATTTTTTTATTCTTCAAGCTCTGCCAAATTGGTTGTTGATCATTTCTAAACAACCATTTTCAGGTTTTGCCATAGATTTGAAGTAGATTTAAGTCTAAACTGTAACTCGGTCACTCAGGAACCTTCTTTTTAAGCATTTCAGTATAGATTTGGCCTTGTGTTTTAGGTTATTGTCCTGTTGAAAAATGTATTAATCTCCCAGTGCCTGGTGGAAAGCAGACTGAAGCAGGTTTTCCTCTAGGATTTGACCTGTGCTTAACTCCATTCCGTTTATTTTTTATTCTGAGAAACGCCCCAGTCCTTAACCACTACAAGCATACCCATAACATGATGCAGCCACCACTCTGCTTGAAAATATGGAGAGTGGTACTCAGTGATGTCAATTGCATTGACAAATGTTATGCTGTATTACTTCAGTGCCCCGTTGTAAACAGGATGCATTATTTTCACTGAGTTAAAGGTTAGTATTGTGGAGTAACTACAATGTTGTTGATCTGTCCTCAGTTTTCTCCTATCACAGCCATAAACTCTAACGGTTTTAAAAGTCACCATTGGCCTCATGGTGAAATCCCTGAACGGTGTATTTCCTCTCTCCAGCAACTGAGTTAGGAAAGACCCTTGTATCTGGTGGACTAGGTGTATCGAAAAACATGACTCAATTTTGACATTATGGGGTATTGTGTGTAGGTCCTGGTCAAAAGTAGTCCACTATATAGGGAATGTGGTGCCATGCTAATGAAGCAAACCAAGCGATAAGCATCTTATTACCGCTCGTTAGCTCGCTAGGTTGATAATGCGCTTTACGTGCTTCCTGTCGACATACGGATACAGCTGTGAACACGGGAATGTCATCTCTAATTTAATCTCGTTTCTCTGTTAGAGGAGGGAAAAAAACAGCTGGTGTTGTCGGGAGACTCCGTCAACAGATTACCAAACACACTCACGCGCATGCAGGATGGTGGATGAAAACACCCATGCAGGCACACGTACTGCTGCCAATGTATCCGTTTATTGTAATATAATTATGGTCAGGGATTAGGTGTAGCCTATAGACATGCTGGTGATTCAATACATTAATTCTCGTCATTGATTAGGTTAAATGACAAATAACCTTTAAGTTAAATAACAATAAATTGGGCTTTTAAAAATAAATGTGCTATTCCATGACAATATATTAATTTGTAATAAATGAATACCAAAGCCTAGAGTGGAAATATTAGGCTACACATTCTTTGTCTCTTACCTGAAAGGTTTGAACGTCACAAGCCATCTTCTAACCATTATTTTACCGTCGATGTTGCCAGTAATCATTTCCCAAAACACGCAACCAAACAAGCGACCCCCGACATCGTTAACCTCGCAACCTGGGCCTCAACTAGGTGCTGAAACTGCTGCACGCCGCCTGCGTTTTAGGGATTCAACGTTTTAGGGGTTCAACTCCCAGAAAATAGTCAGATGTGAGATTTTATCCATAAGTTTTCGTTTAATTGAATCCGCGAACAGTATCTTAAACCAGAGTTCTGACTTCTTGAAATCTGAGCGAAGTCTGTGTTTTTAATCCTACGTTTTAGATTGCATTATGTCACTTTGCAAATTTTTAAAAAATCCCGATTTTAGTCGCTGCAGATTGTCCGGGTAACTGGAACGATATGGTCTGCCGCGTATTAGAGCAGCATTCCTCAAAGCAGATGTGGAAGAAAATTTAGACCGAATCAGTGCAACTTGGTCTCCAAAATCCCTGTTCCCAATATGTACACTCAGAGAACGAAGTCTATTGGGTGCCTTTCCTCTCCGAAGAAAGCAATGAACTAATGCGCCTTAGAGCGTTTGTCCTCCCGTATCCTTTGAGGGCTTTACTCAACCTCCTTTCCACGCGAGTGCTTTTGGGTGTCTGGTTCGGGAGGGTTGAGAAATTGAGGTGCGTTTGATAGTTAGGGTGCTACCTTAAGCACACGATTCGTTATAGCGCCATCTACGGTTTTTGTTCAAGACACCGTGTGCCACCAGTGACATTTATATCATTATATTAATAGTATATTAAAGTTTTGCTGACTTAGATAATTATTGTGCAAAAATAGAACATTTCGTTACCATGCCTTGCATTGGTAATTTTATAATATTGCATATTGTAAAACTATTTGTCCGGTAGCTCTTTCAAACAAATATTTGTGTAAACTACTCATATTCCAATGTCTCTTCAAATAAATGCCACGCTGATAGCCCATCCAGCGGCGGAGATGTTAACCCTCCGTTATAGCAGTCTATTTCAGGACCATGGACAGCGACCAAACTCTACGTCGATTCGGATGCAACAGTGACACCCAGCGGTCACTTGAACGGCGAACACATAGATTCGCTTCATAATAACGACATTCCCTTATATTATACTGCAATGTTGCTTCATTGGTATAGTGTTTATATATGCATCCAGAATACACTGAGTTGTCCTCTATTAAGGTAAGAAGTTGGTGGTTTGATTAACTATAAACTTGTAAACGGACACTGCATTTGTGGCATTTCATCTAGGGAAGATACAGTAAATCGTTGAGCTGCTCAAACCGCTGAACGTGAAACTATCATCAGAATTGCTTCTGACACACAATAAGCTATAAGACTACTCTGCACATTCCCTGTGGGCCTGGAATGGGCCGGGGTATAAAAAACAACACCAAAAAGGAGAGAAAATCATATTCAGACACATCACAAGTCCCTTCACACTTTCCAGCTCTCTGAATCACTGGTGCAGTGGAGCAGAAATCAGCACAGAGCGAGTCAGTGAGAGCAGATCTGTAGGGGCCCAAATGCAGATGACAGAAAATAGAAATCTCCAGCCCAGTCATGCATGAGAGAGAGACACTGATGTGTCATTTTGACTGACAGGCAGCACATTGGCCCTCCAAATTAAGGTACATGATCACTGGTTCAGGGACTCTGTCTTGGTCTATCCTCAGTCTGTTGTGGAAAAAACACTATTGTGAATTAGGGATACCTGTTATGATGATTTTACACTCCCTACCGAAATGCGGACCATGTGTTGCTTCCAGCCTGTCACAAATGGATGACAAAATATAATTCTACTATATCCTTTCCATGTCCCCTGCAACTTCTTGTGGATGTTTGCACACACACACACACACACACACACACACACACGAGAAAAGAGATCAATGCAGTCTAAAGATCATTCTGTCACAGACATACACTCATTTGCTCTGCAGTGGCATGGGGCTCCACTCCTCACAGTGGGCGCAAATAACCCTTAACGCCATTGGCGGTTTACTGAGGCACGTAGTGTTATGGCTAAACCTGCTCCGTGTACAGTTCTGCACCATAGTGGATCCAACCCAACGTTCAGTACCTGCTGTCATTCTGGTACTCAACGCACAATGGCAACCATCATTATAGCTGCAGACTGTGCAAGAGTGTATACATCCCTGGTCCTTGTCAGAGTGTTATGCTTGAGGGATGTATAACATTGAAATCAGCATAACTGGTGTCATCCATATACCATACCAATACACTGTAACAGTAGACAGAGACAGGAGGGAGTATGGTGCCAGCATCAGTAACAGAGAAAAGAAGCCATTTAACTTCTTTTTTTTTAAAGCTAGAGAAATTACCAGGGGCCTCATTTATATTTTTAAAAAAAAATAGATTTATACTTGAACTTAGTCGTAAGATCATTTCCGATAGTGTGCTTACGTTGGATTCACAAAAGACACTTGCTTACGCAGGTTTTAAGAAGCCCATTTGCCATTTACGCACCTGTGATCTATAAATCTCAAATGACCGTAAAATTGACGGCACCTGCCCTTCAGCAGTCCGATGGTGCGCTCTACAACCGACCTTGTTCTGCCGTACGCCAAATTGTAGCGTATTTCCTCTGTTGTTCTGCGACCACCTAATCGTTGTGTTACATTATTTTGCACGGTTAATGGGCTGTTATACATATTTTTTTAATAACTCACCGAGAAGCCACCCGCCTCCACTCTCACCAGCTTCTAGACGCAGGCCTACTCTGAGGTGGCACAGAATGAACGAGTGGTGCGTAGACCCTGGCCACTTGGAGCATACATTGAGTAGTCGCATACAGGCATCACCAATTATTTGAACATTCAATGAATGGAAATTATTCCTGTTAACATATATCTGTTCATCTACAGACGGTGCGCGTAAGGCAATATGTGTGCAGTTAACTGCACTTATGACCCCTGGGAAATTAAATGAGCGGACAAACTCGGCTTTCTCGCGCGTCTGTTCGTCGGCTGAAAATGGGAAACTAATGTATCTCGTGGACAATACGTGTGGAATCACCTCGATCACCTGTGGCAGGATGCGGCTGAATGATGGCTGTGATATACCCACGTACAAATCTAACAGAACATTTATTGGGAGACAATAGCGATTTACAAGCCATGGATCATCATGCGCAAAAAAGTAATTCCGGTCTTTGAAAACTCTCTCCCTTCCATAAGCACGGTTTTCAATGTCTTCCAATAACGCAAGAACAGCCATGGTTACTTTTTTCTAATTTGACACACTATTTATAGAACATCCATCCTGTTTTTAATTCAAAACACCTAGCGTCTGGCAATTAATTCCTCACACCTTTAATGGATCATTCTTAACAAATTGTTCATAAAGCTGCCGCAAAGTTCACTACAGGCTTGGACGTACATTGGGGAGAACAAGTATTTGGTACTCTGCCGATTTTGCAGGTTTTCCTACTTACAAAGCATGTAGAGGTCTGTAATTTTTATCATAGGTACACTTCAACTGTGAGAGACGGAATCTAAAACAAAAATCCAGAAAATCACATTGTATGATTTTTAAGTAATTCATTTGCATTTTATTGCATGACATAAGTATTTGATACATCAGAAAAGCAGAACTTAATATTTGGTACAGAAACCTTTGTTTGCAATTACAGAGATCATACGTTTCCTGTAGTTCTTGACCAGGTTTGCCACACTGCAGCAGGGATTTTGGCCCACTCCTCCATACAGACCTTCTCCAGATCCTTCAGGTTTTGGGGCTGTCGCTGGGCAATACGGACTTTCAGCTCCCTCCAAAGATGTTCTATTGGGTTCAGGTCTGGAGACTGGCTAGGCAACTCCAGGACCTTGAGATGCTTCTTACGGAGCCACTCCTTAGTTGCCCTGGCTGTGTGTTTCGGGTCGCTGTCATGCTGGAAGACCCAGCCACGACCCATCTTCAATGCTCTTACTGAGGGAAGGTTGTTGGCCAAGATCTCGCGATACATGGCCCCATCCATTCTCCCCTCAATACGGTGTAGTCGTCCTGTCCCCTTAGCAGAAAAGCATCCCCAAAGAATGATGTTTCCACCTCCATGCTTCACAGTTGGGATGGTGTTCTTGGGGTTGTACTCATCCTTCTTCTTCCTCCAAACACGGCGAGTGGAGTTTAGACCAAAAAGCTCTATTTTCGTCTCATCAGACCACATGACCTTCTCCCATTCCTCCTCTGGATCATCCAGATGGTCATTGGCAAACTTCAGACGGGCCTGGACATGCGCTGGCTTGAGCAGGGGGACCTTGCGTGCGTTGCAGGATTTTAATCCATGACGGCGTAGTGTGTTACTAATGGTTTTCTTTGAGACTGTGGTCCCAGCTCTCTTCAGGTCATTGACCAGGTCCTGCCGTGTAGTTCTGGGCTGATCCCTCATCTTCCTCATGATCATTGATGCCCCACGAAGTGAGATCTTGCATGGAGCCCCAGACCGAGGGTGATTGACCGTCATCTTGAACTTCTTCCATTTTCTAATAATTGCACCAAAAGTTGTTGCCTTTTCACCAAGCTGCTTGCCTATTGTCCTGTAGCCCATCCCAGCCTTGTGCAGGTCTACAATTGTATTCCTGATGTCCTTACACAGCTCTCTGGTCTTGGCCATTGTGGAGAGGTTGGAGTCTGTTTGATTGAGTGTGTGGACAGGTGCCTTTTATACAGGTAATGAGTTCAAACAGGTGCAGTTAATACAGGTATTGAGTGGAGAACAGGAGGGATTCTTAAAGAAAAACTAACAGGTCTGTGAGAGCCGGAATTCTTACTGGTTGGTAGGTGATCAAATACTTATGTCATGCAATAAAATGCAAATTAATTACTTAAAAATCATACAATGTGAATTTCTGGATTCCGTCTCTCACAGTTGAAGTGTACCTATGATAAAAAATTACAGACCTTTACATGCTATGTAAGTAGGAAAACCTGCAAAATCGGCAGTGTATCAAATACTTGTTCTCCCCACTGTATATGTGTCCCAAACTGCTCGTAAATCACTAACTTGCAGATGGCTAGATTGTAGGCTTCTGGACAGGGCTGATAACCCTGTGTTGAAAAGGAGAAGCTGTTTGTGTGGTGAAAAGGGAGAGCGAATTGATTTGTGTCAAAGGCTTCCTCGCTTCTCGTTTGGTTTGATTTGAACAAAGAGCAAGAACACAGGCCATGCAGAACGTCATTTTAAATCCGTTGTTTTGCCAGCCAAAGTTGACAGTTGAGGTAAGGTTGATGTTGTTGGCTGGGGATACTCTGTTTTGAATCATGCACAATGATCACATACTCTACTGCCAATGTTACAGATCTAATTTAATTCACAATGGCACCTTGAGGAACTCTTCAGCTAGGAATGTGCTTTCACTGCTGAAAGTCTTTTTCCGTGGTATGTTAGTCCTGTAAATAGAAACCATACAGGAGAGTGGAGTTATGAGAAGCAGATTGTAATCTAGTATAGCATTTGTAGACAGAGTACACACATGATCCATATGTCCATGTTCGGCTTGGGATCTAGCTTTTTGACACATGGAGAACTTCAAGTAAGCTTTGATTCTGGGCTCAATGCCAAGCCAAACCTAAACTCAACCCAGCTTAGGAATCCTCACTATTGTGAATTAGTGAGACCTGTTATGTTTTTAACCGCACTAATTTGAACAGAGGATGAAAGCAATATTATTATATATATATATATATTTTTTAAATGTAACTAGGTAAGCCAGTTAAGAACAAGTTCTTATTTACAATGACAGCTTAGGAACAGTGGGTTAACTGCCTTGTTCAGGGGCAGAACAATATATTTATACTTTGTCAGCTCAGAAGATTTGATCTAGCAACCTTTCAGTTAGTGGCCCAACGCCCTGACCACTAGGCTACCTGTCTAGCAGGTGAGCACTGTTACCTATCCAGTACTTTGTGATGGAGTAAAGGTTACATAGGTATAGCAAAAGGAAGCCTATTTATATTATCAGTTCAATTTCCCTCGTCCTCCCTCTTCTCCTTGCTCCCCTAATAAAGACTGGCTAATTGGGTGTCCGGGAGTCGAGATAAACAAACAAAAACAATTCATTAAGACTGAACTGTAATTGAAAAAAAGTAGCTAATGAATAATCGTTAATCATTCTGTCTGCGTCTTAAATGACATCTTATTCCCTATACAGTGCACTATTTTGACTAGGACCCATAGGGCTCTGGTCAGAAGTAGTGCACTAAAGAGTGAACAGGGTGCTATTTGGGATGCAAACTCTGTTTCCCTCCTATCTGACCATTCTATCGTTTCTCATTCCAACAGCTTTTTGTTCCAATTAGCAATCTCTTTCTTTGGACTAACGGATATAAAAAGAGGGGGAGCGATACAGACAAATGGAGGGATGAAGAGAATCGATGGAGAAGTGAAGAAGAGACGTGTAGAGAGTAGACGTAACAATAACGGACATTGATCTATTTGTAATGAATGAGGGAAATCAGTGGGAAAGGGGAATACCTAGTCAGTTGTATCAAATGAATGCATTCAACTGAAATGTGTCTTCCACATTTAACCCGGTGTCTTGGAGGTTTGATTTTGTGTGTGTGTGTGTTTGTGTGTGTATACATGAGCATTCAGGAGGTGTTCTCAATCACAGGTGTAATAAAATTGCTAACATGTCCCTCTCATCTCTACCCAAATAATTTGGGTTCCCGGATCCTTTCACTTTATTTATTGCCAATCCAAGATGGTGTAGCAGTCGGAAGTGTGTTTGTCTTGTCCCGTCTTGTCCCATGACCTTACCTCAACTAGTTTCTTCGTTTTTTTCCGTATATATCTTAATCTCACTTAGTCTCACTTTCCATCTACAAACTGAATATACTTTCCTGCAACCCGCCTCCAAACGAGCTTCAATGCCATACAACACTCCTTCCGGGGCCTCCAACTGCTTTTAAATGCTAGTAAAACTAAATGCATGCTCTTCAACCGATTGCTGCCCGCACCCGTCCGCACACGCCCAACCGAATTGCATCGCTACTCTGGAAACTACAAATACCTTGGTGTCTGGTTAGACTACACTCTCCTTCCAGACACACATTAAGCATCTCCAATCCAAAATTAAATCTAGAATCAGCTTCCTATTTCGCAACAAAGCCTCCTTCACTCATGCTGCCAAACATACCCTCGTAAAACTGACTATCCTACCTATCTTTGACTTCAGCGGTGTCATTTACAAAATAGCCTCCAACACTCTACTCAACAAATTGGATGTAGTCTATCACACTGCCATCTGGCTCTGTGATGGCTCCAGGTCATCAATAAGTCTTTGCTAGGTAAAGCCCCGCCTTATGTCAGCTCACTGGTCACCATAGCAACACCCACCCGTAGCACCCGCACCAGCCACCAATTGTGCAAGTTCTCCCACTTAAAAAGATGAAAGAGGCCTGTAATTTTCATCATAGGTACACTTCAACTATGACAGACAAAATGAGAAAAAAAATCCAGAAAATCACATTGTAGGATTTTTAATGAATTTATTTTCAAATTATGGTGGAAAATAAGTATTTTCCACCATGTGATCTAGAATCACAATGTGATTTTCTGGATTTTTTTTTCTCATTTTGTCTGTCATAGTTGAAGTGTACCTATGATGAAAAGTACAGGCCTCTCTCATCTTTTTAAGTGGGAGAACTTGCACAATTGGTGGCTGACTAAATACTTTCTTGCCCCACTGTATTTCACTTCTGGTTAAATAAAGGTGAGATAAAAAAGATAAAACAGTATTATGAGGCTGCGTTGAGACAATGACTTATCAATGACCCAAGTCCAGCTCGGTTAATCCCTACAATTGTGTCTCTGAATCATCATAATGCTTTAGCAAATGTACATTACACCAGGGGCATTGGTAGCCACATTGGAAGTAACCTAATTTATGTCCAACTAACTTCCCTGAATGCCTCTGCTGATCTTACAGTTGTACAATTGTATGCAGCAATTGTGCCTATGAACCAGATTCATGCTGTTAGCACTGTGGCAGTGTGCCCTAGTACGAAGTCCACTGTGTGCAGCTCACCCTGCACTAACATAAATAACATGAGTATATCTACTTCTGATAAGCTTCCCAGTAAAGCAATGAAAACAAGCAAGCATTACAGAAAAGTGCTCAAAATAGCAAAAGTGCTCAAATTTCTTGTTAATAAACTATAGTTTTGGCAAATCTACTTTGTGCATGACACAAGTCATTTTTCCAACAATTGTTTACAGACAGATTATTTCACTTATAATTCACTGTGTTACAATTGCAGTGGGTCAGAAGTTTACATACACTAAGTTGACTGTGCCTTTAAACAGCTTGGAAAATTCCAGAAAATTATGTCATGGCTTCAGAAGTTTCTGATAGGCTAATTGACATCACTTGAGTCAATTGGAGGTGCACCTGTGGGTGTATTTCAAGGCTTACCTTCAAACTCAGTGGCTCTTTGCTTGACACTATGGGAAAAACAAAAGAAATCAGCCAAAACCTCAGAAAAAAACTTGTAGATCTCCACAAGTCTGGTTCATCCTTGGGAGCAATTTCCAAATGCCTGAAGGTACCACGTTCATCTGTACAAACAATAGCACGCAAGTATAAACACCATGGGACCACGCAGCCGTCAAACCGCTCAGGAAGGAGACTCTTTCTGTCTCCTAGAGATGAAAGTACTTTGGTGCAAAAAGTGCAAATCAATCCCAGAACAACAGCAAAGGACCTTGTGAAGATGCTGGAGGAAACATGTACAAACGTATCTATATCCACAGTAAAACAAGTCCTATATCGACATAACCTGAAAGGCCACTCAGCAAGAAAGAAGCCACTGCTCCAAAACCGCCATGAAAAAGCGGTTTGCAACTGCACATGGGGACAAAGATTGTACTTTTTGGAGAAATGTCCTCTGGTCCGATGAAAGAAAAATAGAACTGTTTGGCCATAATGACCATCGTTATGTTTGGAGGAAAAAGGGGGAGGCTTGCAAGCAGAAGAACACCATCCCAACCATGTAGCACGGGGGTGGCAGCATCATGTTGTGGGGGTGCTTTGCACTTCACAAAATAGATGGCATCATGAGACAGGAAAATTATGTGGATGTATTGAAGCAAAATCTCAAGACATCAGTCAGGAAGTTAAAGCTTGGTCGTAGATGGGTCTTCCAGATGGACAATGACCCCCAAGCATACTTCCAAAGTTGTGGCAAAATGGCTTAAGGACAACAAAGTCAAGGTATTGAAGTGGCCATCACAAAGCCCTGACCTCAATCCTATAGAACATTTGTGGTCAGAACTGAAAAAGCGTGCGCAAGCAAGGAGGCCAACGAACCTGACTCAGTTACACCAGCTCTGTCAGGAGGAATGTGCCAAAATTCACCCAACTGATTGTGGGAAGCTTGTGGAAGGCTACCCGAAACGTTTGACCCAAGTCAAACAATGTAAAGGCAATGCTACCAAATACGAATTGAGTGTATGTGATCTTCTGACCCACTGGGAATGTGATGAAAGAAATGAAGCTTAAATAAATAATTCTCTCTACTATTATTCTGACATTTCTCATTCTTAAAATAAAGTGGTGATCCTAACTGACCTAAGACAGGGAATTTTGCTAGGATTAAATGTCAGGAATTGTGAAGAACTTAGTTGAAATGTATTTGGCTAAGGTGTATGTAAACTTCTGACTTCAACTGTATGTAGCTTAAGAGACAAGGTTCATGAAATTATTAATTTGCTAGTTACAAATGACATTCATATTCTTACTATCTCTGAAATACACTTAGACAATGCTTTTGATGATACAGTGGCAGCAATACAAGGTTATAACATTTTCAGAAAATATTGAAATGCCACTCGTGGAAATGTTGCTCTTTATATTCAGAACCACATTCTTGCAAATTCTTTTAAAAGGATCTCATGTTAAATACTGTTGAAGTAATATGGCTACAGGTTCATCTGCTTCACCTAAAGCCCATTATTGTGGGAAGACTGCCACGAGTCCGACCGAGGGTGTTTCCCTTTCCCGGGCAGGTGGCGCTCGGCGGTCGTCGTCACCGGCCTATTAGCTGCCACTGATTGTTTTTCCTTCCCCTCCTTGTATGTTGAGTGGTAGCACCTGTGGATGTTTAATTAGTTTGTCTTTATTAGACAGCCGGCCCGCCTGGTTGTTGTGCGGGATTATTTCTATGTAACCTTCGGCTCTGTGGTATAGGCACGTGTTAGTGTCCGGTCGGGATTGTTTCCCATTTGTACATTTTGATTCCCTGTGTTTTGGGAACGTAACGTTTTTGTGAGCACCCTGTGGTGCGTTGGTGCGATTAAAAGACGCGCAGCATTGAACTCTCTGTCTCCTGCATTTGACTCCACACCCACGACACCCGGAGCATTACAAAGACGCTATAGACCACCAAGTGCTAACAGTCAGTATCTGGATAACATGTGTGAAATGCTTGATAATGTATGTGATATAAACAGAGAGGTATATTTTCTCTGTGATGTACATATTGACTGGCTTTCATCAAGCTGCTCACTCAGGAAAAATCTTCAAATTGTAACCAGTGCCTGCAACCTGGTTCAGGTTATCAACTACCAGGGTAGTTACAAACAGCACAGGAATGAAATCATCAACATGTATTGGTCACACCTTTACCAACGCTGCAGAAATGTGCTTGAAAGCAGTATCCAGACCCATCGGATGTAGTGATCACAATATAGTAGCCATAAATAGGAAAACCAAAGTTCCAAAGGCTGAGCCTTATATAGTGTATAAGCGTTCATACAATAAGTTTTGTAGTGATTCCTATGTTGTTGGTGTAAAGAATATTTGTTGGTCCGTGGTATGTAATGAGTAGCAAACAGATGTTGCACTTGACACATTTATGAAATTGCTTATCCCAGTTACTAATAAGCATGCACCCATTAAGAAAAGGACTGTAAAACTGTTAAATCCCTGTGGCTTGATGAGGAATTGAGCAATTGTATGGTTGAGAGGGATGAGGCGAAAGGAATGGCAAATAAGTCTGGCTGCACAACCGATTGGAAAACGTACTGCAAATTGAGAAATCATGTGTCTAAACTGAATAAAAAGATGAAGAAACTACACTATGAAAAAAAAAATGACATGAAGAATGATAGTAAAACACTTTGGAGAACCTTAAATGGAATTTTGGGAAAAAAGGCAAACTCAGCTCCATCATTCATTGAATCAGATGTCTCATTCATCACAACACCGACTGATATTTCCAACTACTTTAATGATTTTTTAAATGGCAAGATTAGCAAACTTAGGCATGACATGCCAGCAACAAACGCTGACACTACACATCCAAGTATATCTGACCAATATTTGAAAGACAAGAATTGTAATTTTGATTTCCACAAAGTGAGTGAGGAAGAGGTGAACAAATTCTTATCTATCAACAATGACAACTTGGATGGAAAATTACTGAGCATAATAGCGGACGATATTGCCACTCCTATTTGCCATATCTTCAATTTAAGCCTACTAGAAAGTGTGCCCTCAGGCCTGGAAGGAAGCAAAAGTAATTCCGCTACCTAAGTATAGTAAAGCCCCTTTTACTGGCTCAAATAGCCGACCATTCAGCCTGTTACCAACCCTTAGTAAAGTTTTGGAAAAAATGGTGTTTGACCAGATACAACACTTTTTTACAGTAAGCAAATTGACAACAGACTTTCAGCATGCTTATAGGGAAGGGCATTCAACAAGAACAGCACACAAATGACTGATGATTGGCTGAGAGAAATTGATGATAAAATTGATGATAAAAAGATTGTGGGGGCTATTTTGTTAGAAGTCAGTGCGGCTTTTGAAAAACGTATGTGTTATGGCTTTACACCCCCTGCAATATTGTGGATAAAGAGCTACCTGTCTAACAGAATACAGAGGGTGTTCTTTAATGGAAGCCTCTCCAACATAATCTGAGTAGAATCAGGAATTCCCCAGGGCAGCTGTCTAGGCCCCTTACTTTTTTGAGTAAAGCCAGTGTGTCTATTTTTGGCCGTCTAGCACGTTTGGAACAGGGAGTAAAGGGAGCAGGTTTCTGGGCACGATAGCATAGATTCAAGGCATAATGTACAGACAAAGGTATGGTAGGAAGAGAGTACATTGGAGGTAAACCTAGGCATTGAGTAATGAAGAGAGAGATATAGTCTCTAGAGACGTTTAAACCAGGTGATGTCATCGCACATGTGGGAGGTGGAACAAAATGGTTGGTTAAGGCATATTGGGCAGGGCTACAGGCTCTACAGTGAAATAACTAACCAGGACAGTAATGGACAAGGCATATTGATATTAGGGAGAGGCATGCGTAGCCTAGTGATCGTATGGGTCCAGTGAGTGGTTGGGATGGCTGGGGACACGGCGATTCAGACAGTTAGCAGGCCGGGGCTAGCAAGCTAGCATAAGGGCCTTAGAGGGACGTCGCGATGGGGGAATATGTCTGTTTTTGCCTCCTAGTGCGGCGACGTCGATAGACCAGTCGTGGAATTAGTAGGGTTCCAAGTAGCAGAGGGGTCGAAGTTCAATTGGCAAAATAGGTATAGTGGTCCAAGAACCTGGCCGGTGGGTCAGCTAACAGTCCAATATGCTATAGATAGCTAGCAGGCCTCAGGGGACATCACGCCTGAGGGGCCTGTTGGGCCCCTCATGTCGGTATTCCAGTTGTGAAGGATCGGCGGGTTCCGTGCCCCGTACCGGCAGTTTAAGGGGTCCGGATATTGTAACCGAGAAGTGGGCTTCAGGAGTAGCCCTGGAGCTCTAGCCGGGAGATGGGTCTAGCATGGGCTAGCCCCAGGCTAGTTGGTGCTTGCTCCGGGATGGAAACCTTAGCCAGGTGTAGTCAACCCGGGTTGCGGTTAGCTATCTGCCATGATCCAGAGGAAAGGGTTCAGAGTTTGCGGTAGGAATCCGGGGATATGGAGACCCACAACATTGGGTGAGGCGGGTTGCAGGAGAGTATTTTCAAGTTGAGGTTTAGGAAAAATATAAAAAAGAATGAGAAGAAAAAGATATATACATGGGACGAGACAAGACAAAGACAAAGACGTCTGACTGCTACGCCATCTTGGATTTAATCAAGTGTATGCATGTAGATGACTCCACAGTACTATATTGAGCCATGACTACATGGAACTCTATTCCACATCAGGTAACTGATGCAAGCAGTAGAATAAAAAAAACAGATACAAATACACCTTATGAAACAGCAGGGACTGTGAAGCAACACAAACATAGGCCCAAACACATGCATACACACACATGCATATAGATTTTGTGTTGTAGATATGTGGTACTGTAGTGGAGTAGGGGCATGAGGGCACCTGTGTGTTGTGAAATCTGTTATGAATGTATTGTTATGTTTTTAAAAGTTGTATAACTGCTTTAATTTAGCCGGACCCCTGGAAGAGTAGCTGCTGCCTTGACAGCAGCTAATGGGGATCCATAATAAATACAAATACACATCTCAATCTCAGTTTTATACAAAGGGGCAAGAGCTACCTAAGTATGGTTCTCAATCAGAGACAACGACAGACATCTGTCCCTGATTGAGAACCATACCCGGCCAAAAATGGCCGAATTCAGCTCTCTCAGTGGCTGAGTAGTATGTTGTATGAGTGACAGTCACTCTCAGGTGTCCTGTCGTCTCCATGCTGTGTCTGACACAGATTGCAGGGAAAGACAGGATGACACCTATACATCTCCTCTGAAATTAACCAACCAAAGCTAATTTCCTCTGTAATTCAGATTTCACTCCGCAGGTGAGGGTTGGAATAATACAAAGGCTGGGATATGACACTGAGGTAGGCCTGTTTCAACACCTCCTGCTGTGATTGTAACATGAGTGTGATGATTGCCCACCTCTCTAACTACAGCACACACACCATTGACACCAGTGGCGGTCGGTGCTGTTTAAGATTAGGGAGGACAACTTTTTTTTGTGAGCATGGCCTTATTTATATTACAGCATATTGAATGACTGTCATTCATATTCCATTCACCCAGTTCAATGTAACATTGATAAGCTTAGGCTACTTACTACATGATACACAAATGTTCCCTATACCCATCATGAGGTTGCTACAACCTAGCCTATGAATAAAAGTTTACAACGTAGGTGCACACAGGTCGAGAATATTTTTAGGTGACAGACAGTGACACATTCAATACCGCCTTGCGCACCCTTGCCTGCATCTAGCTGATCTAGGGTGTAATCATTAGTCCAACAGTTGCAAACAAGAGATTTTATTGGACAAATTCAGGTATACTACCGTTCAAAAGTTTGGGGTCACTTAGACACTTAGTCCTTATTTTTGAAAGAAAAGCACATTTTATGTCCATTAAAATAACATAGAATTTATCAGAAATACAGTGTAGACATTATTACATTTGTAAATGACTATTGTAGATGAAAATGGCAAGTTGTTTTATGGAATATCTACATAGGCGTACAGAGGCCCATTATCATCAAACATCCCTCCTGTGTTCTAATGGCACGTTGTGTTAGCTAATCCAAGTTTATCATTTTAAAAGGCTAATTGATCATTAGAAAACCCTTTTGCAATTATGTTAGAACAGCTGAAAACGGTGGTTCTGATTAAAGAAGCAATGAAGCTTTAGACTGAGTACTGAGTACTGAGTACCTGGAGCATGATGTCATGACGTCACCGGTCTTCTAGCCATCGCCGATCCGATCACCTTTCATTTTCCATTTGTTTTGTCTTGGTTTCCCTCATTTCCCTCATTACTTGTCATGTATTTAACCCTCTGCCCCCCCCCCCCCCATGTCTTTGTGTGAAATTGTTTGTTGCTTGTGCACATTTCTGACTGGTGCACGACGAGTTTTGTACCCATATTTTGTATTTCTGGATGCCGTTGGTTTTGATAATTAAACTTCTCCTGTTATTACCCAGTTCTGCTCTCCTGCATCTGACTTCCCTGCCACCAGTTACGCACCCCTTACATATGAGCATTTGTGGGTTTGATTACAGGCTCAAAATGGCCAGAAACAAAGAACTTTCTTCTGAAACTCGTCATAAAGGGTTATTCCATGTGAGGAATTGCCAAGAAACTGAAGATCTCGTACAACGCTGTGTACTACTCTAAAAATGATACACTTGGATTAGCTAACACAACGTGCCATTGGAACACAGGAGGGATGGTTGCTGATATTGGGCCTCTGTACGCCTATGTAGATATTCCTTTACAAATCAGCCATTTCCAGCTACAATATTCATTTACAAAATGAACAATGTCTACACTGTATTTCTGATCAATTTGATGTTATTTTAATTGACATAAAATGTGCTTTTCTTTCAAAAACAAGGACATTTCTAAGTGACCCCAAACTTTTGAACAGTAGTGTAAGTTAATACCTGTTTCACTCCGTTTGTTTCCGTTTAAGAAACGATTTAACAGAATTGGTGGAATTAACACACCCCTGATCACATGTAAACACGGTTCACTTTCATAGTAGCCATGTTGTATTGTCCTTTCACCTTTTCCTTTCGATTGTGGACTGCAATCCACAACACATCAGCTGTATGTGACCAGGCAAAAAAACTTTCCAAGCCAAACCATATCATAACCGCTACACAGAGCCTAAATCGTAGTCACCACATAGGTAAAGTAAAGTCCTAGTAAACATAGCTAATATAACTAACATGTTATTAAACTCGCTATAATCATGCAGTATAGTGTACAGTCAGTTAGCAGTTCAGCAGTACTCCGGTGGGCCACGGTGGCAATAAATTAGTAAATGCCTACCTTGACTTGAATAATTCCAGTGTTGTGTTGGATAGGCATAGCCAGCTAGCTAACATAGCATTCCTCTGTTTTCGCTAGCTGCATTTGCTGGCTAAAGAAGTGAACATGAGTAAGTGAAAGTGAAAAAAACATGACTTTTCTCTCTTTCTCTCTCTTGCTTCTCCTTCAAGTAATTTGTTTAAAACTGTTATCTTTCTCTTTGAGTCAACTACTCTCCACATGTTATGCACTGCAGTATGCACTGTAGCTTATGCTTTCAGTACTAGATTAATTTCATGCTGCAAGAGCTCTGATAGACTGGAAGACGTCCTCTGGAAGTTGTCATTATTAGTGTTTAAGTCTATGGAAGGGGGTGAGAACCATGAGCCTCCTAGTTTTTTTTTATTGAAGTCAATGTACCCACAGGAGGACGGAAGCTAGCTGGCCTCTGACTACACCATGTTGCTACCCTACAGAGTGCTGTTGAGGCTACTGTAGACCTTCATTGCAAAACAATGTGTCTTAATCAATTAATTGGTGATGTGAATATATTTAGTACAGTTTAATCTAAAAATGAAACATTTCAAATGTTTCACTATTTTTATGTTTATGAAATTCACTGAGGAGGATGGTCCTCCCCTTCCTCCTCTGAGGAGCCTCCACTGCAAGTCAAAACTCTTTCTTTACCTCACTCAAACAAACAAACACACACACAGATCAAATCAAAATCTTTTTCAGGTACTGGCTCATTTGCTCCACTCTTCCCTCATACACTTAATAACAAATGTATTTTGTTATTAATAACAAGAATCTCAGAGCACATCAGCAGTCAGGAAGGAGAAAATAAAGATTGCTCTTCCGGCTCTGTGTGGGAGCTCTCGGTTGGTGCAGCAGTTGACAGTGTGTGCAACTGTTTGCAGAAGTCTTGTTTATTTTCAGCGTGCTTAGTTTGTAAAGTGTCGATTGCTGGTGTTATCACTCTAGGTCGTGGTTGTAATATTTCAGGACCACTCCTGTAATTGATTGCATGAATTAGCAGTAGTTTATGTGTCGGGGAGCTAGGGTAAGTCTGTTATATCTGGAGTACTTCTCCTGTCTTATCCGGTGTCCTGTGTGAATTTAAGTATGCTCTCCCTAATTCTCTCTCTCTCTCTCTCTCTCTCTCTCTCTCTCTCTCTCTCTCTCTCTCTCTCTCTCTCTCTCTCTCTCTCTCTCTCTCTCTCTCTCTCTCTCTCTCTCTCTCTCTCTCTCTCTCTCTCTCTCTCTCTCTCTCTCTCTCTCTCTCTCTCTCTCTCTCTCTCTCTCTCTCTCTCTCTCTCTCTCTCTCTCTCTCTGAGGACCTGAGCCCTAGGACTATGCCTCAGGACTACCTGGCATGATGACTCCTTGCTGTCCACCTGGCCATGCTGCTGCTCCAGTTTCAACTGTTCTGCCTGCGGCTATGGAACCCTGACCTGTTCACCGGACGTGCTACCTGTCCCAGACCTGCTGTTTTTAACTCTCTAGAGACAGCAGGAGCGGTAGAGACACTCTTAATGATTGGCAATGAAAAGCCAACTGACGTTTACTCCTGAGGTGCTGACTTGCTGCACCCTCGACAACTACTGTGATTATTATTATTTGACCATGCTGGTCATTTATGAACATTTGAACGTCTTGGCCATTTCTGTATAGCTCTTTTAACAAACAGGGTGGGTCTTCCAAAGTGAAAGTAAACTCTGCTTGCCCTTCCAGAGGAGCGAGGCAAGTGTGAAAATGGCTTGCAAATTCTGTGTGCTGTCCTGTGTGCTGTGACATCTTCAGAGATCCTGTTGTCATGTCGTGTAGCCACAGCTTCTGTAAAGCCTGTCTGCAGAAATTCTGGGAAAAGAGCGGATCCCAAGAGAGTCCAGTCTGCAGGAGAAGATCCTCAAGGTCTGGAGCCTCCTAATAACCCGTCTCTAAAGTACCTGTGTGAGGCCTTCTTAAAGGAAATGAGTCAGAGATCTTCAGCAGGGTCTGAGGTGCTCTGCAGTCTGCATGGTGAGAAACTCAAGCTCTTCTGTCTGAAGGATGAACACGCTATCTGTTTGGTGTGTCGTGATTCAAGGAATCACAAAGGTCATATCTGCATCCCCATAGATGAAGATGCAGAAGATCGTAAGGTGAGCAGCATGTGGTCATTTTAAAAGTCTGCCCAACATTTAGAACTGTGAATTTCTTAAACTACGGATTTAGGGCTCTATTCAATCTGTGTCGCTGAAGCGTTACAGATTGCGCAATATAAATGTAAAGGTTATTTAAGAGTGTCTGCTAATGCCTTTACATTTCAATCACGGTGTAACGCTAAACTTCCTCGATACGGAATGAATAGTCCTTCTGTCTATATTCCCGTTAATTCCCACGAAAAGTCCACCTCGGAATATTCCCCAAAATGTGCTACCCTGGCGGGAACTATGGAATTTCCATTCCAAATTTTCCAACTCACTCTTTAACAACTACATGACTTCCCCTCGAGCCAGGGCTAATGCTAGAGGATTTTTTGTTTATTTGTTTTGTGGGCTGAGAGGAGATGGCTTTTCATATCAAATCAAATTGTATTTATCACATGCTCCAAATACAACCGTTGTAGACCTTACCATGAAATTCTTACTTACAAACCCTTACCCAACAATGCAGTTTAAAAATATATATATAATAAAAATAATTAAATATTTTAAAAACGGAATAAAATAAAACAAAAAAAGTAACACAATAAAACACAACTATGGTGTTGAACGCTGAGGTGTAGTCAGCAAACAGCATTCTCACGCAGGTGTTTCTTTTGTCCAGGTGGGAAAGGGCAGTGTGGAGTGCAAGAGAGATTGCGTCATCTATGGTTCTGTATGCAAATTGCAGTGGGTCTAGGGTTTCTGGGATTATGGTGTTGATGTGAGCCATGTCCAGTCATTCAAACACTTCATGGCTACAGACGTGAGTGCTATGAGGCTGTCGTCATTTAGGCAGGTTACCTTGGCATTCTTGGGTACAGCGACTATGGTGGTCTGCTTGAAACATGTTAGATATTACAGACTTGTTCAGGGAGAGGTTGAAAATGTCAGTGAAGACATGCTCTGTGTATGGATCCTGGTAATCCGCCTGGCCCTGTGGCCTTGTGAATGTTGACCTGTTTAAAGGTCTTACTCACATCGGCTACGGAGAGCGTGATCACACAGTCATCTGGAACAGCTGGTGCGCTCATGCATGGTTCAGTGTTGTTTGCCTCGAAGCGAGCATAGAAGGCATTAAGATTTTCCTTATAACACATAATACTTTATTTGTAAGTATCAAAGTAATACAAATACATCCTTTCAGTCAATAGTCAATCATTAGTACAATATAAAATACAGTGTTTCCTTCTCGTAATCTGTAATAACAATTAATCTTGTGCTAACGGCAGTTCACCAACACACAGTATTGGCATGAAAAACCTTTAGTAAAGACAGACATGCATAACTAGATCTGTAGCTTTTAAGTAAAACTCCCTAAGAATACTCACAAGCAGTAGAGGCTGGTGGGAGGAGCTATAATAGGACAAGCTAATTTGTAATGGTTGGAACGGAATAAATGGAATGGTATCATCAAACGTGGAAACCACGTTTGACTTCATACCTTTCATGCCATTCCAGCCATTACAATGAGCTCGTCCTCCTATAGCTCCTCCCACCAGGCTCTACTGCTCACAAGTCTAGCAGATCTTCATTATCCAAAAGAAGAAGAAGAATGCTCTTTGTTATCCTATCCCCTTCTCTTTTAAAAACTTTTTTTTTTACCCCCTTTTCTCCCCAATGTCGTGGTATCCAATTGTTAGTAGCTATTATCTTGTCTCATCGCTACAACTCCCGTACAGGCTCGGGAGAGACGAAGGTTGAAAGGCATGCGTCCTCCGATACACAACCCAACCAAGCCGCACTGCTTCTTAACACAGCGCGCATCCAACCCGGAAGCCAGCCGCACCAATGTGTCGGAGGAAACACTGTGCACCTGACAACCTTGGTTAGTGTGCACTGCGCCCGGCCCGCCACAGGAGTCGCTGGTGCGCGATGAGACAAGCATATCCCTACCAGCCAAACCCTCCCTAACCCGGACGACGCTAGGCCAATTGTGCGTCGCCCCACAGACCTCCCGGTCGCGGCCAGTTACGACAGAGCCTGGGCGCAAACCCAGAGTCTCTGGTGGCACAGCTGGCGCTGCAGTACAGCACCCTTAACCACAGCGCCATCCAGGAGGCCCCTTATCCCCTTTTCTAATCGAATTGGGCCGCCTCTTATGGAAAAACCCTTCGGTGCAAGCCAAACTCATGACTATTTTCGAAGTCATTGATTGTGAATATAACACTAACCACACTACATTGTCTCCACTAAATTTAAAGTAATTAAATGTGGATATGACACCAACCAAACATCCATCACACATTTTAAAACAATGGACTGTGGTTCTAACATGTCAAACCAGAACCCCCCCCAAACTTAGACAATATGCAAAGGTCAACTTCAAGTAACAAGACACTTTTCAATCTCGGTCAACGTTCCCTTTCAGTTCCGTCTCTTAGCAACATTCAACATCAAAAAGGTCATTGGCAGGGAGCAGTGTAGCGCGCCTCCACACTCTTGCTCTCTTCTTTAGCCTTAGCAGGTTAACTAAGATGGTGTAGCAGATGGTGCAAATGATGATGAGGATGATGGGACCAAAAAAAAGCCCATCGTCCATCCATCTTCAACTGTTGCACCAACATGGCCTAAATACCAAGTGAGGCTTCTCCGTACTGCTTCTCCAGACATATTCCAGTCCTTTTTCTCTCCATTCTCCTCTCATTCTGGGCAATAAAAAACGTTATCCTCCATCTTCCCGGAGTGTTATCTGAGGTGATGTTGACATTTTACAGGATGTTGAAAGTTAAAATGACAGAGGTCATATTTTCAGAGATGTAATTAGATTGTGTCTCCAGACCCAGGCCCAGCACACAGAGAGCAGATTAAGAAAGCGTTTGAGAAGCTTCACCAGTTCCTACGAGATGAAGAGGCGGCCAGGATAGCTGCCCTGAAAAAGGAAGAGGTGGAAAAGAGTTAGAAGGTGAAGAAGAGGATTAAGGAGATGGTCAAAGATATGTCTTCTCTTTCAGACACTATCACAGCCATAGAGAACAAACTGAGAGCTGACGACATCTCATTCTTACAGGTAAAGTTTTTTTTGTACACTGAACTTTAAAAACTACGCATTTTGCGTTACAGGTGTATGGTAAAATTGCATTATATCATCATATCTGATCATGCATCATCTTACATTAATTTAGTTAAAAACGTAGACTGTTTTTCCATTCCTCTGCAGACCTACCAGGCCACAGTGAAAAGGTAAGTGATCTCCCTCCTGTGACTGTCTCTCTCTTCTCTGGGGGTTCTGAACCCGACCCCACAGCAGCACTAATGTTCTTACAGAGCCCAGTGCACACTGCCGGCTCCACAGCTAGTCTTAGGAGCGCTGATAGACGTGGACAAACACTTGGGCAATCTGTCCTACAAAGTCTGGGAGAAGATGCAGGGGATTGTTCAATACAGTGAGTAATTTCTTACAGAAAAAAATACATTTATGATCTCTGATAAGACTGTG
This sequence comes from Oncorhynchus clarkii lewisi, assembly GCF_045791955.1. Taxonomy (NCBI): domain Eukaryota; kingdom Metazoa; phylum Chordata; class Actinopteri; order Salmoniformes; family Salmonidae; genus Oncorhynchus; species Oncorhynchus clarkii. Next base: position 19,304,213 of record NC_092163.1, read on the forward strand.
GGTCTGATTTTATGTTAAATATTTCAAATGGTCCCGTATGGCTCAGTTGGTAGAGCACGGCACTTGCAACGCTAGGATTGGGGGTTTGATTCCCTGGACCACCCATATGTACATGTGCGCTTGACTAAGTTGCTTTGGATAAAAGTGTCTGCTAAATTACATATTAAAACCTTGTTGTCTCTGTTCAACTCCTGTGATTCTGGACACCAACACTGCCCACCCCTATCTTATCCTGTTTGAGGATCTGACCCATGTGAGAGTTGGTGATAGAACACTGCAGCTTCCTGACAACCCAGAGAGGTTTGGCTATGTATGCGTTAGGGGTTCTGGGGGTTTCAACTCAGCGACAAACAGCTGGGACGTGGAGGTTGGGGACAGTCACTTTTGGTTTCTAGGTGTGGCCCCTGACTTTGTCAGTAATCATGATATATGGGATGACATCTGGGGTGTTTTGCATACTTGTGGTGTATACGTAGTAATGTCCCCAAATGAGTATGACGGTAAGCCTGGTCTCACAGTGGTTCAGGACCCCCGGAGGATCAGAGTGCAGCTGGAGAGCTGACGTTCTCTGACCCTGATAAAAACACACACCTACTTACAATGCCACTAGTTTTCACTGAGCCACTCGTTCCAGTATTTCGTCCATATTAAAGCAAGCTAAAGATCCTACCAGTGAAGGCCTCTGTAACAGTGGCACAGCACAGTTAAAGTTGACACCACCTCGGCAGTATAATACAGTACAGTATAATATACCACAATCTCCATCTGTTGAAAAACATTGCTTCAAGGAATCTTTAATAAAATCATGGATCTTCAAATGGTATGTTTTTCAACATTTCCAACACTGTTTTTATGAACACACACACACACACACACACTTACACACACAAACTGCTGCATTAGACAAGATACAGCGATGGTGCAGTCAGTGTGTTGACTGGAGGGCTGAGGGGAGAAGGGACCAGAGGTGCCACACAGGCCCCAGGATGAGACTGTGACTGATGGGTCCGCAGGCCCACAGCGTAACAGAGGGTCAGAAGGGAAACACATAGAGGGAAAGTCCCCTTGGAAAGACCAAATCTATCTAATACACAATGTGATCTAAAGACATACACAGAAAAAAACAAACTAACTGACCTTCACACTCTCCCACAGATACATACGCAGACAGCCTTTTTCTAACAGTGGTCGTACACACAAATCTCAAATCCAATCTTCCTCTGAAACTGCTCATTCATTGCAGTCCAACAGTGGGCCAGCCAGGCAGCCTGAGGCTCTAGTCGAGAAGGAGGAGTGGCATCATCAGGTGGACAGCCTCTCGCATCCCACTGTTTATTCAGAGCTCCGGCTCCCTTCCAATCCAATCCCACTCACAGTCAGAGTCATAATGAGATTAATGCCGGGCTAAGCTGCAGTGAGGCCCGCTGGGTGGAAGCAGGGGGATTTCCCGTTTCAACCAAAGAGTTTCATTACTTAAGGAAAGCAAGGGAGTTTTTGTTTGGTGTCTGAAGTGCATGTTGGTTTTTGGTGAGTATTCCACTGAGTGCCAGTACTCTGTCCATCCCTGTTCGGAGGCTGTGGCCATTCCCTGACACCGTGCCACACCTAATAAAAGTCTTGCCTGCTGTTGCATGGGGGCTCTGTGCAATTATCAAAGGGCAGAAGAGGCGAGGGATAAAGAGGGAGAGAGAGAGGTAGAGAAAGAAGCCGAGAAAGAGGCATATGAATGGAGAGATGAGAGGCGGGGAGTAGCAGCGTTTGGAGCCAGAGCAATCTGAGCTGAAAATGAGCCTTTTACCTCACATTGAGAGGATTCCTGCTATTTCACGCTGGGCACAAACATCCTTATCTTTCGGCTTCAAAACTCCAGCTTGGAAAACTCTGGGGCCTTCATCTGCTCTTCTTCCTGCAAAACTGTATCCTCATGCCCCCTTTGAATTTTTCTTCGTTCCCTGCTGGGACATTAAAGTAATATTTAAGACATGTTAAATAGCTTATTTAGCATAGCTCTAGCCTGGTAATCTGTTTGTGCTACCATAGGAGTTGGCAATACCATAGAAATAGAATCTATAGAAGGGGCTTGGAAGCACTAACCCTGGCAATTTGACTGGTACACTCACAATGGCTGCGAGCCCACCGCATTACAGCATAATTTACTTGAATGGGCCCGTTCTAGAGATTATATTTCTATGGGCAATACAGCACAAAGGATCTGGGATTGGACAACCCATAGCCAGCCCGAAGGTGGAAATGGGAATAGGAGGACTGATGCTATCTGGTTTTCAAGTTATGTAGCAATAAAAAGCCACATCAAAATCAATTGAGGTTTATTGAGGCCGGTGATGGACTTAAGGTCAAAGAGGGACAATGGAATACTACTCTTTACACTGCAATGTCTTGTAGAGAGAGATGCTGTTTACTTCCAGGTCAGATTTACTTCAAAGTAATTTTCTACTTCTCTTTAATTTGTGATGATATAAGTTGTTGAATGACAATATACTTTAAAACTACACTATTCAACCTGTTTTAAAAGTAATTGGAGTTGGTAGCGTCCAATGTTATGCTCTCTCTCTCTTAGATGGTGGCTTGGCGCCCAACGTGAGGATGGTTGCCTGCCGGCAGAGCGAGACACTGCGCCTGAATTGTCTCGGAATATCAGCGGGGATGACGGTGTCCTAAATAGGACAAATGGTGGGGGGTCCTGCGGAGGCAGTGATGTGTTAAGCTCCGGCATTGTTGGTGGGAGGGTGTGGGGCAGACTAGATTAAACCCATGAATCATCATTGGGGAGATCTAGCCTGCGTCCCAAATGGCACCCTGTTCCCTATATAGGGCACTACTTTTGACCAGGGCCCATCACAACTGGTGCACTAAATGTGAGTGTGATTGTGTTGTGGCTCATCCTGGACACTCTCTCTCGGAGTCACACCTCTGTTTGTTTGTACTACAGTGCATAAATGGGACAATTTCATCCTGGCTCCTTAGCCACGCAGTCAGAAGGACACTCGTGAATCTCTATAGCCACAAACAGCTCTCTCCGGTTAGAATTCACATTCATGATGTAGTGGTGGGAAAATGACTTAATGTGTCACATTCAAGCGGAAACAAGCAGGGTGGTGAAATATATAGATATACTCCATGACAGAGTAATGGGTGGGTTTTAGAGCGAGTGAGAGGGGGGAGAGTCGGAGATAGAGAGGGGAGAGTCGGAGAGAGAGAGAGGGAGGAGAGTCAGAGAAAGAGGGAGAGAAAGAGAGAGGGGGGAAGTCAGAGAGGGAGAGAGCGAAAGAGAGAGGGGGAAGTCAGAGAGAGTGGAGAGAGTCAGAGAGAGAGAGGGAGAGTCAGAGAGAGAGGGGGGAGAGTCAGAGAGAGAGAGGGGGAGAGTCAGAGAGAGAGAGAGAGAGAGAGAGGGGGAGAGTCAGAGAGGGAGAGAGGGGGAGAGTCAGAGAGAGAGGGGGGGAGAGTCAGATAGAGAGAGAGAGGGGGAGAGTCAGAGAGAGAGAGGGGGAGAGTCAGAGAGAGGAGGGAGAATCAGAGAGCGAGAGAGAGAGAGAGAGAGAGGGGGGAAGAGTTAGAGAGAGCGAGGGTGGAGAGAGGAGGGAGAGTCAGAGAGAGAGGGGGAGAGTCAGAGAGTGAGGGGGAGAGTCAGAGGGGGAGAGTCAGAGAGAGAGGGGGGGAGACTCAGGCGAGAGTCAGAGAGAGACTGGGGAGAGTCAGAGAAAGAGGTGGGAGAGTCAGAGAGAGCGAGGGGGGAGATTCTGAGGGAGGGTCAGAGAGGGGGGAGAGTCAGAGAGGGGGAGAGTCAGAGAGAGAGGGGGGAGAGGCAGAGAGGAGAGTCAGAGAGAGGGGGGAGAGTGTCTGAGGGGGAGAGTCAGAGAGAGGGGGGAGAGTCAGAGAGGGGGAGAGTTTCTGAGAGAAGGGGGAGAGTCAGAGAGAGGGGGGAGAGTCAGAGAGGGGGGAGAGTCAGAGAGGGGGGAGAGTCAGAGAGGGGGGGGGGGTCAGAGAGAAGGGGGAGAGTCAGAGAGAGGGGGGAGAGTCAGAGGGAGGGGGGAGAGTCAGAGAGAGGGGGGAGTGTCAGAGAGGGGGGGGAGTGTCTGAGGGAAGGGGGAGAGTCAGAGAGAGGGGGGAGTGTAGCCTGTAAAGCGCCCATAAAGATGATAGAAACACCCAGCCCTATTCTCCCTCAGCTCCACACTCCATCATTTATTTAGTCACGCCGAGGTGTCACCACCAGTTTGTCACTTTGAACGTGATTGGCTATGACATGCACAGGCTGCCACACCGTTGCCGCCATGCCAGCTGAATACTTATGTCCCCCCCTAATTGTCTGTAACAACACAGACGGGGAAAAACCAGGGGGAAACTCGAAATAACAGAATGTCATGGAGTTGCATCTGGGAAAGTTAGCGGGAATGAGTCAGCGGTGTTCCCTGATCCCGAGCTCGCTCACACTGGGAATGTGTGATCTCATGCCAAAGCTGCACAGCGGTAGGTGAATCGGAAAGAAGAACAAGTGAGACACACGACCCTAGAAGAAGACCAACAACAGTCCCATGTAACATCCTTTAAAGCAGCGGGGTATCTGTGAGTCTGGCTGAATCAAAGCCTGTATTAAAGGCCCACTCTCTCTGATATTTCCAGCTGGTTTTGATCATTTAAATGATGTTAAACTCATTCCATGGAGGGTAAAGTCTCTGTGGGCTTTTGCGCCGCCCTTGTACTTGATTGATGAATTAAGGTCACTAATTAGTTAGAAACTCCTCTCACCTGGCTGTCTAGGTCTTAATTGAAAGGAAAAACACAAAACCTGCAAACACTCGGCCCACCGTGGAATGAGTTTGACACCCCTGATTTAAATGAATAGTATATAGGCCTACCCATTGAGGAGTGGGTCTTTAAAAGGCGAGTGGCATAAATAGCAGAAATAATAAGTGACTTTTAATCGACATGTCAGCCTTAAACAGGTTGTCAGGGTGACACCATTGGAAGGGCATTTCTTACATTTCTGTCTCCAAGCGCTTGGCGGGCTGGCCGCCAATCATTTGGCAGGCGTTTGGGTTGGTCGTCATGATCAGCCTAGTGGGAGGGGGTATCCAAGCAGAGGAGATGTGGTGAATCGAAGCCAAGTCCATTTTATTTTGGGTGTCACCTTGGCAAGCTTGGAGCTCGAAGTCAAACTCAAACATGATGACTTCAAATGAATATACAGTAAACACACACTTTCAGAAATGTAGTAACATTTACAAAATGGATGGATGGGAATGTTATTAAACTTAAGCAAAGCATGCAAATAACGGTATAGATTAATGGGAGCGTGCGTATAAGTAACACTCATAATGTTTGCTATGCAAATCTTCCTCTCACATTGAAGGTTAGGGAGAGGCTATGTACTTAGCTAGTTGCAGAGTATCATAGCAGCAAGTCAGTTCAGAACAAATTCTTATTTACAACGACAGCCTAGGAACAGTGGGTGAACGGCCTAGTTCAGGGGCAGAACGACAGATTTTGACCTTGTCAGCTCGGGCCTTTTGATCTGACAACTTTTGGTTATTAGTCCAACGCTCTAACCACTAGGCTACCTGCCATACCTGCCTGTATAACCTACCAAATAATGACATGCAGCTAGCTAGCTATAAATAAAACAGTGGGTTAACTGCCTTGTTCGGGGGCAGAACTACATATTTTTACCTTGCCAGCTCTGGGATTTGATCTAGTAACCTTTTGGTTACTGGCCCAACGCTCTAACCACTAGGCTACCTGCCGGTAAAGCCTATCAAATAATGACATGCAGCTAGCTAGCTAAAAACAAAACTTAGCTACTTACCAACACACTAGTCTCAGGTTTGACAGTTGACAACCCAAATAGAAACTAGTTGGATGTAATCCATGTTGTCTGGGGAAGAGATTCATTTTGTGTGAACCCGGTTCCACGGGTGGGCAGGGTTTGCTCATGTTCGACCATTCCATTGGTCCTCCTAAAGAGAGAGCTCCGCCCACCCGGGGCACCAAGCCATGCAAAGCGAACTCGCCCAGTCACAGAAAACGCGGTGCAATAACGTCTTAACGGGTCAAAAATGGGCATGAATTGTTGTCATAATTGTAATCCAAACCAAACCCTCAAGTATGTCTGAAGTCTGACTAAACTCTATTTTGAAAGAGACTGACATTATGACCCAAATTATCTTATTTACACTAGTAGTCAAATTTGACACTATAATTTGTGTTTCCTACTCATATCTATGCCCCATGGGCAGTTTAAATACAGAGGAGTTGGTTTTAAGGGGCAGTTTACCTTTAATGAATTCACCTTGGTGAGAGCGGTGGGTTCTGACGTGTGGTGAAGTTGAGTTGCCCTGCACGGGCATAATGGCTGGCTTTACCGCTAGCTGTGCCAGTCATGGCTGGCAGGCTCTCACGCTGTGCCAATGTGCCTTTCACACCCCGTGGCATCAGCCACGGGTCCCCTCCATTAAACACCCATCCATCAGGACGTCAAAAAGTGCATTTTGTTATTTCGCTTTCTTTGTATTATCCCAGGTGCTGCATGGAGTATCATGGTTATGTCGACCATTTGGAAGTTTCTTCCTTCGCATCTATGGACCTCGGGAATGTCCTTGGGGAGGAAAGTCAGTGGTGTTTTTTCTTACAGTGGCTGTGGTATCTGTGTTAAATACAGTTTGGTGATTTCATTTAGCTTCTGCCGCAGGGTTTGCCAGAGACAGGAGAGGATGACATTCTATTTTCAGACAGGCTAGACCGTCTGGATGCAGCAGAATAAGTCAATACTTGACCTTGACCTGATGCGGTGGCAACAGTTACAGACACTAGCTAGCGGCAGTCTAGTCTGTCTTATATTCCTTAGTCTTTCAAAAGGCATTCGCAAAGCTATAGGCAGATTTATAACAAAAACATACTGTGCTGAGGGGAGACTGGCTCATAATAACGTCCGGAACGGAGTTAATGGAATGGCATCAAACACTTGGAAACCAGGTGTTTAATGTATTTCATACCATTCCACTAATTTCGATCCAGTCATTACCACGAGCATGTTCTCCCCAATTAAGGTGCCACACACCTCCTGTGGGGTGAACTGATGAGTCACTATTCCAAAACTACTCCAAAAGGATCTGCATCATGACTAAAAGTGCACAGAGGGTCTTTGCCTTGCCTGCCTGTTTCTGTATCCTGTTTAAACAGACATTAGGGCATTAACACTTAATGGCCGTGGTATTTCAGACGATTTAAGGCCCTCTCCCGGAGAAAGGACAGAGCGTGCAACGGAGCGTGGCGGAGAGCTAATTGAAGTCTCCTGACACCATGAGCAGACTGCCGTCGATTCAGGGAGATAGCAGAGTAATATAAAAGAAGCGGAACATGTGGCGCCAGAGAGAATGCAGATGGATAACGGTTTCTTTTTGCACTTCCTTTTCACGGGTCAGGCCACGCATCCCTAAGTACAAAGAAAAGGACTCATTTATTAGACACTCAGGGAGAATATAATGATATGGGTCTTTGGATTGTGGTTGTGCTTTTTTCACAAATTTCACAAGCCTATAGAAAATACATTATTGTCTCCTTGATATCTACCCAGATAACTGCAGTGTCAAAACCATATTTGACAATCAACATTTGTTTGGTCAAATAGCAAGAAAGACCTATTGGTCAAAAAGATAGCGTTGGTCAAAGAGATGAATCTGGCTCAAAGGTCTTTGAATGAAGACTGTCCTACTGTATATACAGAGAGATGTTAGCTCTTTGTCTCTGACTCCAGACTAAAAGACTCTGACCACTGGGTGGTCAGCCACATATTACTATAATTACTACATTGGACATTACCAAGTCAATGTTCTGTGATGGGTACACTGGCTGCCAAAATGAGAGAGTTTGTGTGTGTGTGTGTGTGTGTGTGTGTGTGTGTGTGTGTGTGTGTGTGTGTGTGTGTGTGTGTGTGTGTACATGTGAATGTATCTGCAAGGATAAGATTGAGTTGGTGTGTGCGCTCACATGATGACTTCCTGAGTATGTATTTTGGCCCTTGGCAGGGCCTGGCAGAGAGGAGGCTAATGAAAGCTGCTTACAGTATAATGGGAGATGTGGTCCGTTAATGGAGAAGGTAATTACTGCAGTCTCAGCCCGGCGCAGCACTGACTGGTTAAGAATGACATTATTGATCGGCTGACGGGCCAGGAGGAAATGGGATGCAAAACAAAGAGAAAAGATTCTACACCCAGAGTACACAGCTCATCAGCCTGCACTGCTCCTATCAAGGCCAAGGCACATACAGAGACACACGCACACACATAGATACTCGCACAAACGTGCGCACACAAAGTCTTTCCTTAATACACATGCAAGCAAGCACACACACACACACACACACACACACACACACACACACACACACACACACACACACTCCAGCTGAGCACTGGGGGCTATGAGACAAGTCCATTATGCCCTAATATGCTTGTCTACAGATGGCTGCAGAGATGGTGCTGTGTACTGACCCAGACAGGAATTCTCAGGAGGGTACAAATTCTGAACACATATGACAATCAGTGTAGACATTAGGTTTCATGGGGTGGGGGCTGAAGGGAGTAATTTAAAAAAGTATATATATTTCACCTTTATTTGCCCAGGTAGGCCAGTTGAGTTTTCATTTACAACTGCGACTTGCGACCTGGCCAAGATAAAGCAAAACAGTGCGACAAAAACAACAACAGAGAGCTACACAATAACAAACGTACAATTTACGGGCTCAGCCCCTTGTTGTTCAGCAAACGGATGAACTGCCGCACTCTTAAAACATCTCTATTCACATTAAATGACCCAGAGCGCAGAAAGCGGGAAGCGCTCATCCATTTATGCGATTTTTTGTTTTCACCAACTGCTATATGAAAGAAACAGCGAATCTGTTGATTTGGGGTTCTGTTTTCAATACACCTGGTCTCTGTCTGTACAGGCAGGAGAGGAGGTTTTCCATGCAGTGTCTCTACTGATCCATCACCACTGTTCCAGAGCCGACTCTCTCTACTCTACCTAGAGACCCCCCCCCCCCACCACCACCTCTTTCGTTGTCTTAGCCCCGCTCATTCACTTCCTCCCTCCCTGCAATCGATTCTGTCACACCCGCCAACTTGCAAGACATGAGGATTCCTACTGTTTTTCCCATTTCTCCTGCCTGTCAGTTTTATTAGCCATCTTTCACTATATAACTAGCCCCTGCACACACACACACACACACACATCTGCCACCAGCATGGGTTTGAGCCATGGCCCCTGACTTTCACACATAAATCTCCCATTCATCCGTGAGACATGGGCCTCATGTTAAATGCCAAAGGGATTCCTCCACAACACAGGTAATTATTTACCTGGATCTGTCCGCTCTGAGTGTGAGTGTGTGTGTGTGTGTGTGTGTGTGTGTGTGTGTGTGTGTGTGTGTGATCGCGTGTGTGTCTCATTAAAACAGAAGGCCCTGTAGCAGACCAGCGTTGTATATCCATGTGGCTGGGTGCCTGAGGGAGCTTGGCTCAGACAAATCAAATGTTATTTATCACGTGTCGTAAAAGTCAGGAGTCGACAGTGAAATGCTTACTTACAGGCCCTTCCCAGCAACGCAGAAAGAAAGAAAATAGAGAAATACTAGAAGAGTAAAACACGTAATAATAAAAGTAATAATAAATACACATTGAGTAACGATAACTTGGCTATATACACGAGGTACCAGTACCGAGTCGATGTGAGGGGTATGAGGTAATTGAGGTAGATTTGTACAAATGCAGATAGTTAAATAGTTAACCAAATACCTTCCCAGACGAACTATTTAGCAGTCTTATGGCTTGGGGGTAGAAGCTGTTCAGGGCCCTGTTAGTTCCAGACTTGGTGCACTGGTACCGCTTGCCGTGCGGTAACAGAGAGAACAGTCTATGACTTGGGTGGCTGGAGTCTGAACATTTTCTGAAGCCTGCCAATCAATGGAACAAGATGGGCAAGGAGAGCAGGTGTAAGGAAGGGAGGGAGAGGGGAAGAGAGTGAGAAAGAGGGGGAAAGAGTGTGAGAGAGAGAGAGAAAGAGAAAGAGGGGAAAAGAGTGTGAGAGAGAGAGAGAGAAAGAGAAAGAGGGGAAAAGAGTGTGTGAGAGAGAGAAAGAGAGATATTTAAATAATCTTTATTGGGTCTGGGGGACCACCACACAATAAATACTCATACAAAACCACAGTTACACATCAATTAAAAACACAACTCCATTTCCTCATCCACAGTAACTAAACACAACAGCCTCTGAATACCCCATATACTCAAAAACAGATCAATATTGTTGACAAGTTTATAATAGGCAAACTCAACCCTTAGTCTCGCTGCCAACATTCTCTCCAGCATTCCCACCACATCCACAGACCCCTGTCCCCGAATACTGTTCTTTCGGGTCTTCCATATCGCTAATTTTGCTGCCCCTAACACAAAATTAAGCAACAACTACACCCTTTTGACTGAACCTGTACTTTGGCCCAAATATATACAGTTGGGAAGAGAAAAGCTCTCCCAACGTTGAGAACCAATTAGTGATCAGTTCAATCATCCCGACCAACCTGGGACACTGTAAAAACAGATGTGCCAGAGAGTCAGACTCAGCACAGAATGGACACCCCTCCCCAACAGTAGGGTCCACGTGTACCAGATGCATGTTGGTGGCTTTAGCTCCATGTATTATCCTCCATTGGAGGTCAGCTGTCCTCTTATCAATAGGCAGTTTGTATAATGATCGCCAACAGCCTTTTGGAGAGGCACCTGGACCAAGCACACCCGCCCACCTTGTCGATTTTACCCCTTTCAGGGAAGAGGCATGGGACACCTTTACACATATTCTGTACATGGCCTTCTTTCCCACCTCCTTGAACTCCCCCAGCTCCAGGGCATCGAAGGAAAGCAGCATCCCCACGTACTCCTCTAATGCCCCCGCCGCAGCACTGACATTCAGCGCAGGGAACATATAATGCAGACCCTCCGTCCATCGATCAGAAGTGGAAGTGTCAGTCACATACTGCAGATGAAGCACTGGCAAGGAGTCACAGACCTCAGCGACGACCTTCCTCAGTAGGCGAGAAGATCGGATCCCCGCTCTTTCTCCCAGCTCCTCCAACGATCTGCTCCTGCTCCGCATCAGATGACCCAGCTTGGTACACCCCACACCTAACAGGCATGAACGTAGGCTAGCTGAACCTAAAACACGGGACTGGATGGCAGTGTTGTGAAAAAGAGGCTCTTCAAAAAGCCACATCCCTGGTGGCGTGCCAGCCTTACAGGACTTGACAAGGACTCTCCAAGCCTGCATAACAGACTCATAAAATGGAGTCAGTCCAGACAAATCACCCCCCTCCAGCTTTAAGAGGAAAAGGTGCTTGTCTAAGCCCAAACAGCCCGCTCTCCTGATCAATATGTAGGCTGTTTCGACCCAGCTAGAACCGTCTCTGTACAACAATCTCTGGGCTGCTTGAAGCTGGAAAGCCATGATCCTAGAGGAAATGTCCACCAGGCCTTGCCCACCCTCGTGCAGTAGCAGGTACAGGGCTGCAGCTTTAATCCAAAGTGGTCCAGACAAGAAGAAATTGACAAGGGTGCTCTGAAGCTCTTGTATCAGACCCTTTGGTGGCTGCAAAATCATTAGTCTGTGCCACAGGGTAGAGGCAGCAAGATTATTAGCTACCAGGACCCTTCCCCTATAAGACAGCTGGCGCAGCACCCATTTCCATTTTGACAGTCTGGCACACACTTTCTCCGCTACACCCTCCCAGTTCTTTTTCTGAAAGACATCGGAGCCTAGAAAAAAAACAAAGTCTTCATCCCATCTCTGACCCACTGAAGCCCCCCTGATAACCGTGGAACGGACCCCGTTTGAAGCTGACCTGCCCACAGCGCTTCACTCTTTCCCCAATTGACTCAAACTGAGGAGGTCCCCTCATACACCTTTAAAAAGTGTTTGAGAGAACCTTAACATCCTCACCCCCTGTAATAAAAACTATCACGTCATCTGCATACGCAGACAGTGCTATCGTGGGACTCTTCATTACACCTGGCAAAGAGAAACCAGTAAGCTTCGCTCTTAAGAAACAAAGCATTGGTTCAATCGCCAGGCTATATAACTGCCCTGAAATTGGGCATCCCTGCCTGATGCCCCTTTGGACAAGGATGGGGCAACTCAAACCACCCCCCACCTTCACCATACACGAGGTCCCAGCATACAGTAAATTCATCCAAGACAAAAAAAAATCCCCAAACCCAAAGGCTTTCATCGTTTTAAACAAGTACTGGTGGTCCACACGATCAAAAGCCTTCTCCTGATCCTAAGAAAGTAAACCCATATTTACATCAGACAGTTTACAAATGTCTAAAACATCTCTTATCAGAAACAAGTTGTCAACAATAGAGCGATCAGGTAACACAGTATGACTGGTCCTTGTGGATCAACAATCCCAGATACTCTTTCAACCTGTTTGAGAGACATTTAGAAACAATTTTGTATTCAGCGCACAGCAAAGCAACAGGTCTCCAATTTTTTATGAGAGCCAAATCCTGCTTTTTTGGCAACAGTGAAAGCACCGCACGTTGACAGAATACAGGAAGAGGACCCTCATGAAAAGAACCCCAAAAGTGCTTATAAAACTCAGATGGTAAACCATCGATGCCAGGGGCTTGGCCTGTTGAGAGCTGCATAACTGCTGTGGACAGCTCTTGCAGTGTAATGTCAGAGTCCAATGCGACTCTCTGCTCAGGTCCCAATTGAGGAAGACTGTGTAACAACTGTTCAGTACACAGAGAGTCACAATCCTCCGCCTTATAGAGGGCCGAGTGTTGACGCATTTCAATGTCATCCGTGGTCACCTTCCCATCAGGGAGACGAAGGCAGACCATCTGTTTACGTTGCAATGTCGACTATCCTAGGTTTAAAAAAAAAAGCGCTAGGAGCATCCATATCCTTGAGGGAAGCGAAACAAGATCTAATCAAGGCACCCTTCACTCTATCATGCAGAAACGACCTCAGTTCATGTCTCTTGTCCTGTAAGTTCATGACTAGTCCAGGGTCGTTCTGAGTGAGCAGCTTCAATTCAATAGACGTGATGTCCTGTTCAAGGGCCTTGATAGTCTCTTTAACTTCAATTTGAGACAGAGCAGTATACTGTTGACAAAATACTCGTATTTGGGCCTTCCCAACCTCCCACCATTGTCTCAAGGACTCAAAATTCCCTTTTGTAACCCTCCATTTTTCCCAAATCAACAAAAACCTGTCACAAAACATGACATCATGTAACAATTTAACATTAAAATACCAGTAAGGTGATGACCTTCGTGGACAGGACAAGTGAATATCAACAGTAACAATATGATGATCAGAGAAACCCACAGGAGTAATGGCACACTTTCCAATCCTACTACAGTATTGCTCAGATACATACAACCTGTCTAACCTTGCTGCACTGACACGACCTTCATTAACTTTTAGCCATGTGTACTGCCTAACTTTTGCATTCCTTACTCTCCACACATCAGAAAGCTCAAACTCAGTTAATAGGCCAGACAGGCAAGTGGCTGACCGCAGGTGAGGTTCTTCAGCAGTGCGATCAACAGTAAAAATCCACTGTACAGTTCCAGTCACCCCTAAAACCATACACCCCTCTTGATCACACTGTTAAGGTTTCCTTTATTTGATCAAATATAGCAATACGTTCTGTGCCCTCGTTAGGAGCATAAATGTAAAAAAATAAAACAAATAATAAAAAAAAACATGACATCCACCTTGACCAATAAAACCCAACCCTTGACAATCTCTGTTGTAGATACCACAGTCACCCCTAAACCTGAGGAAAACAAGATTGCCACCCCAGCACTGAAATTAGTACCATGACTGAGTACATGCTGCCCCTCCCACCACATACCCCAGTCAACCTCATTTTCCTCATCACTATGTGTCTCCTGTAGGAAAACTACATTAAGCCTTTTCTGTTTTATTACTTCTAATACCCAAGCCCTCTTTTTCCTGTCCCCCCATTAATATTGAGAGAACCTACCCTTAGTACTTCCATATAGAAAAAAGAAAAGAAAAGCAGAAGAAACCACAGAGAAACCAACGAGAAAAAGACACCCTATGAAGCATGATCATCATCATTAATTTAATCTTCTCTTAACCTGACCACGTTTCCCACCACCTTTTGCTGCTGCAACAGCAGTAATACATTTCCTCAAGCGAAACCGCTTCTTCTCACTCAATTGGTCTAACCCCACTGTCTTCTGTAACATCACAGCTGACCTTACAAACTTATCAACATCAAAATAATCTGCCAATTTGACAGATTTCCCAAAAGTCTGAACCAGAAACTCATTTACTTCCTCTAGATCGTAAATTGAGTCCTCACCAGCAGCTATCATATCAAAAGAGATATCCATATCCTTCTCCTGATCCTCAGCTGAGACCACAGACAACTGACTCCCCTCTACCACATCCCTTTCAACACTCCCCACTTGCACCTCATCACTCGTACCAGGCATCTCCTCCACTACCTGGGAGACTAGCCCCACCTGAACCTCATTACTCATAGTGGGCATCTCCTCCACTACCTGGGAGCCTAGCTCCACATGAACCCCAGCACTAGTAGTGGGCATCTCCTCCACTACCTGGGAGCCTAGCTCCACATTAACCCCAGCACTCGTAGTGGGCATCTCCTCCACTCCCTGAGAGCCTAGCTCCATATGAACCCCCTCCTGTACCCCGTTACTCGTAGTGGGCATCTCCTCCACTCCCTGGGAGCCTAGCTCCACATGAACCCCCTCCTGTACCCCGTTACTCGTAGTGGGCATCTCCTCCACTACCTGGGAGCCTAGCTCCACATGAACCCCCTCCTTCACCCCAGCACTCGTACTGGGCACCTTCTCACCAGTCTGAGGAACTGGCTCTTCAGATACATCCTTACCTTCTACAACAATACTTTTCAGCTGCATAACATTTCCCTCTAATACAAGTTGCAACTCTGTGCCCTCAACGCGGATAACTTGTTCCTCAGCAACAGGTGCTTGTGGCTGCTCTACCGCTGTCGGTCCACCTCTCCCTACATCAGTGGGCCCAGGCGTTAAAAGGACCACCTGCGCCCCTCCCTCGGCCTTCTCTCTTTTCGGGCAAGCATGTCGCTTATGACCAATATCCCCACACTCAAAACACTGTTGACTACCCGTATTAGCATAAGCCATATACATTATATTGTCATACTTGATTTTAAACAATAACTCCAAAGTCTGCTCCGGTCAGTCCAAAAAATGTAGCCGAAACGACATTACCTGTTTCAACCCGGACAACCTTAATTGAACTGGCGAACTTCCCAAAGCGCAATAACTGGCGCTCCAATAGCTCACTGGGAATAAACGGCGGTACATATGAAATCGTTACCCTTGTTGACGGAGAAAAAAGCGGCGTAACTTGAATAAACATTCCTTTAAGAAGTACGCCATGCTCAACCATCCAATCAACAAGACACTCTTCTTTAAGAAGTACGCCATGCTCAACCATACGATCTACAAGACACTCTTCTTTAAGAAGTACGCCATGCTCAACCATCCGATCAACCAGACACTCTTCTTTAAGAAGTACGCCATGCTCAACCATCCAATCAACAAGACACTCTTCTTTAAGAAGTACGCCATGCTCAACCATCCGATCAACCAGACACTCTTCTTTAAGAAGTACAGCATGCTCAACCATATGATCTACAAGACACTCTTCTTTAAGAAGTACGCCATGCTCAACCATCCGATCAACCAGACACTCTTCTTTAAGAAGTACGCCATGCTCAACCATCCGGTCAACCAGACACTCTTCTTTAAGAAGTACACCATGCTCAACCATCCGATCAACAAGACACTCTTCTTTAAGAAGTACGTCATGCTCAACCATCCGATCAACCAGACACTCTTCTTTAAGAAGTACGCCATGCTCAACCATCCGATCAACCAGACACTCTTCTTTAAGAAGTACGCCATGCTCAACCATCCGATCAACCAGACACTCTTCTTTAAGAAGTACGCCATGCTCAACCATCCGATCAACCAGACACTCTTCTTTAAGAAATACCACCACGCTTTATTAATCTGGGATGCATAAGCAACATTCTAATAGCCTACCTTCTCTCCTACGGCAACCAGAAACACCTCCACCGTGACAGTTGCTTCAGTAACACACCTAAAGCCGTGCCGAAGTGACAGGGACGGCATCCCCATTCGGGCTGCCATCCCCATTCGGGCTGCCATCCCCATTCGGGCTTCGGGCTGCCATCCCCATTCGGGCTGCCATCCCCATTCGGGTTGCCATCCCCGCCAAAATCAGGGTCATTTCCATACGAAAAACAAATACTTAATTCTACCACAACAAAAAGAATAACCTTAATCATGCACAGAAGAAAACCAAAAAAGCCACCAAGAAATAGAAAACCAAAAGAAAGTTGGGAATATCTAACTCTCCACAACACACGTACTCCTTTGCTCATACAGTTCCCAGCATGCAGAGAGAGAGAGAGAGAGTGGAGGGGAGAGAGAGGGAGAGAGAGAGAGAGAGAGAGAGAGAAAGAGAGAAAGAGGGGAAAAAAGAGTGAGAGAGAGTCAGAGAGAGAGAGAGAGGAAGAGAGTGAGAGAGGGAGGGAGGGAGAGAGAGGGAAGTGGAAAGGGAGTGAAACAGACAGGGACAGAGGAGCATGGCTAAAAGGATTGATAACAAAACGCGGGCCACCGAGGAGAAAGGGAGGGAGGGATAAATAATATATTTTCTTCAGTGTTGAATACTGAGCATTCATCAGTGACTAATAGCTTTGTAAAGCATTATAGAAATTCAGCTCTATAGAAATGCTGTATGACTGACTGACTGATTTGAGCCGGGTTGTGGCATCAATAAATTGTCCTTGTTGAAGCATGACACACTACTGCATTCTTTACACCGGGGTTATAAGGTTTCTCATATTTTCAAGCAGTTGCACAACACTCTATAACAACTATGCCACTAAAGCATGTCTGTGCCCCAAATGGCACCCTGTTCACTGTGTAGTGCACTACTTTTGACCAGAACCCTATGGGTTCAGATCCTTACTATATAGGGATTGAGGACCATTTGGGACGCAGTCCATGTTTTTACTAGACCACTGAAAGAAAAGTGTCTATGTGGCCCTCAGTGAAGCAGATCAATAGTTTATTTTAAATATTTAGGGACCCATAATGCTCCTGGCAATGACAGAAGCTTACTTCAGCTCGCTGAGTTGCTATGAGAGGGAATTAGTACACAGACATACACCTATTCTCTACTTATCCTCTGCCGCTCTATCTCTAGGGTGTAGTGATTTCTTGGGGTAATGTGAGAAGTGGAACTCTTCTCCTTAGGCATTATTGCCTGGTCCTAGATCTCAAATGTTTTTTTTTCCAATGCCAAACAACACTATACAGCACGAATATGTATATATTTATATACAGGGTATAATCACAAGGAGGGTGACGTAACCAACAGGGAATGTCCACTTTCCAATAGAGAAGTGACTTCGTGTTAAGACGTGGTAGGTGTTAGGCAACTTCCTGTATATGAAAGGGAAACAGGCACCATGGAAAGGGTTACAGGAAATCCCCTATTGAAATAGCAGTTTGTTAAATAAGGAAAGCAAAACTGAGAAGCAATCCGTTCATATTTCACAAGCAGCCAGGCAAGACAAGGTTTGTACGTGGAATGCTACTTTCAATATTAATGAACGGTTCTAACTGTACAGTAGAGCAACAGTAAGATGACTTGTATAGTTGCTGTACTTGGTGTAGTGTGCTGTATGGTCTTAACAATAGCTGAATGTCTGATTGCTAGCAAGAACTGATGATCATCTGTGGATTCATGTTTCAGTGCTGGGGTGAGTGAGAATATGCATTGTTAGGATACTGTTTCCCTGCAGTTATAGATACTTCTATGTCTGCACTGTGTAGCAAAGAGAGAGCAAGAGTATGGTTGCAAAACTCCACTTTCCCAAAATTCTGAGGTTTTCCAGAAATACTTTTGGGAAAGCTACAAAAATGTTGCAAACCCTATTCAACCCTAACCACCAGTGGCGACCTGCTTTTTGAGCCCCACATTTTTAGGAACAAAAAATATATACATGCTGTATATACAGTTGAAGTCAGAAGTTTACATACACTTAGGTTGGAGTCATTAAAACTCGTTTGTCAACCACTCCACAAATTTTTTGTTAACAAACTATAGTCTTGGCAAGTCGGTTAGGACACCTACTTTGTGCATGACACAAGTCATTTTTCCAACAATTGTTTACAGACAGATTATTATCTGTCTATCTATTATTATTATAACTCACTTTATCACAATTCCAGTGGGTCAGAAGTTTACATACACCAAGTTGACTGTGCCTTTAAACAGCTTGGAAAATTCCAGAAAATAATGTCATGGCTTTAGAGGCTTCTGATAGGCTAATTGACATAATTTGAGTCAATTGGAGGTGTACCTGTGGATGTATTTCAAGGCCTACCTACAAACTCAGTGCCTCTTTGTTTGACATCATGGGAAAATCAAAAGAAATCAGCCAAGACCTCAGAAAAAAATGTGGAGACGTCCACAAGTCTGGTCCATCCTTGGGAGAAATTTCCAAATGCTTGAAGGTACTACGTTAATCTGCACAAACAATAGTATGCAAGTATAAATATCATGGGACCACGCAGCCATCATACCGCTCAGGAAGGAGACGCATTCTGTCTCCTAGAGATGAACGTACTTTGGTGCGAAAAGTGCAAATCAATCACGGAACAACAGCAAAGGACCTTGTGAAGATGCTGGAGGACGAGACCTATAAAACGAGACCTATATTGACATAACCTGAAATAACCTGCTCCAAAACCGCCATAAAAAAGCCAGACTACAGTTTGCAACTGCACATGGGGTCAAAGATTGTACTTTTTGGAGAAATGTCCTCTGGTCTGATGAAACAAAAATAGAACTGTTTGGCCATAATGACCATCGTTATGTTTGGAGGAAAAAGGGGGAGGCTTGCAAGCCGAAGAACACCAGCCCAACCATGAAGCACAGGGGTGGCAGCATCATGTTGTGGGTGTGTTTTGCTGCAGGAGGGACTGGTGCACTTCACAAAATAGATGGCATCATGAGGAAGGATTTGGTCTATTTTCACCAACGCGGTATTGTACACACACCGTTTGTGGCCGGTGTGTGCTTGTTTCGTACAGCTTTGACAGTGCAAATGATAGTAGTTGTGGCGCTTGGCTTGCACGTGCAAATTCAGCACACACAACATTCTTTAATAGAATTGTGTTATTTGGCGTGTCAAGTTAAAAGCTTATTTAACGCGTCAAATAGTGATATATGTATAATTTTTGACAAGCAAAGACCCAAACAGCGTTCAATGTGCCTCACCTTAATAATTGGGTCTATTTTCACCTCTTAATTTCGCATACTATTCTAACTTGGTGGTGCACATGTAGCCTTTAACCTGTTTTAGAGAAATGTCAATGAATATTGCAAGAGCTTTCATTGTGTTTATATGCCCCATTTATTGATCCTATAGTTCTAACCTGTTGTACAGAGAGTACACTGTAAAAATGGCCCATGTTCTGAATTCTGTCGCTGTACATTTCAAAAGTGTGAACAACTAGTTATATCGACTACGTCTGTCGTCGCTCGCTCATTAATGTCTTAATCGAAATTACAGATTGCCTCTTATGCCATAGTTTGTACATCTCGATTGTCAGTAGAAACCACATTTGTTTAAGCAAGTCAGCCATATCAGCTATGTTTTTTCTGTAAAGAAAGTAAATGAGGCTGAAATAACTGTTTCGCTGCCAGACAAGGCTCCGCTGATAGCCAATTGTAACAGTGGTAAGGCGTTGGGACAGCTTTATGTAGGCCCTAACAGTTTGTGGGCACCGTTTGTCACCGTTATAGTGCAATTAATGTATTGTTTAATCTTGTGTTGTGGCTTCCTGGCATGCATCCCACATTTTGTTTTTGTTTGCCCCACCAAGATGTACATGCTAAAATTGCCACTGCTAACCACCATCTAAAAAATCCCCCTCCATCTCCTGCAAGGTTCAAGTTATGTCTTTGCTGCGTCTTTGCCTTTGCTGTGTTGGTGGTGTATGTTTACATGTTGTGTAGCTTCAGGCCATCATACTGAGCAAAATTGTCAAAGATGGATGTGTTACTTTGTTGCCTTCATCTTCTGCGGTAAACCTTCCCTATAATAACGTACCCTGGTTGCCCAACAGTGATTGAGCCCTCAGGCCATGTGAGTAATGCCATTACAAAACGGCCACCTCGGCACCCCAGAAAACATGTCCACATTGGCCTAATGCTAAAATATTGGCCACATGTAGGCTGCCAACATTTCTATTTAATAGAAATGTATTTGAGTTTTTAATTACAATTTAATTAAACGTCTGTATCAGAAACACAACAAAGTTGTTGCTATCATACATATATTTTTAAAAGAGAAACTGTTAAGTTTTTCATACGGGTCTTTATTAATAATGGGGCCAATATGCGACATTCAGATCAACAATTCAAAATGGTTTCAAACCCCCCAAATTATTATTTTTATGCAGTTCCACATACAGTACCAGTCAAAAGTTTGGACAAACCTACTCATTTAAGGGTTTGTCTTTTATTTTTACTATTTTCTACATTGTAGAATAATAGTGAAGACATCAAAACTATGAAATAACACATATGGAATCATGTAGTAACCAAAAAAGTGTTACACAAATCAAAATATGTTTTAGATTATTCAAAGTAGCCTCCGTTTGCCTTGATGACAGCTTTGCAGCTTTTGACACAATGCCCACTTAACCTGGAAGCCAGCCGCACCAATGTGTCAGAGGAAACACCGTACGCCTGGCGACCGTATCAGCGTGTACTGCTCCCGCCCCCCACAGGAGTCACTAGTGCGGGATGGGACAAGGACATCCCTGCCGGCCAAACCCTCCCCTAACCCGGACGGTGCTGGGCCAATTGTGCACCGCCCCATGGGTCTCCCGGTATTGTCCGGCTGCAACAGAGCCTGGACTCTGACTCAGAATCTCTAGAACAATTTCAAAGATCAGTCAGTTGAAAGGAAATCAGTCAGTTGAAATCAATTCCGTAGGCCCTAATCTATGGATTTCACATGACTGGGAATACAGATATGCATCTGTATTTGTGTTCGTTGTCCGTAGTGTATGCCTGCCCATACACGTGGTCTGCGGTTGTGAGGCCGGTTGGACATACTGCCAAATTCTCTAAAACTATGTTGGAGGCGGCTTATAGTAGAGAAATTCACATTAAATTCTCTGGTAAAAACTCTGGTGGACATTACTGCAGTCAGCATGCCAATTGCATGCTCCCTCAAAACTGCTGTGGCATTGTGTTGTGTGACAAACTGCACATTTTAGAGTTGCCTTTATGGTAGAAAATGACAAGATCATGTTTTAATACTGTTTATGCATCGAATAAGGTTTCTCAGTACTCCCTCATCTCTGTCTGTGTGAACTGAGCTGGGTTCTGGGATTTAGGCTAGCAACTGATTCCATAGATTGAATTGGTGTTAGTGTACTGTGAGGTCCCAGGGAGGAGATGGCTCTGGTATGGGCAGCTGATAAGAAGAACCTTGTCTTAGGGGCCAAACTCTGGTTTATATACAATTAGAACAGTTTTCACAGCAAATGCTATCTGGCTGGGAGATATTCCTTTCTCACATACAAAACCTCACCTTTGATCCATTCCACACATCTGTAGTTTGCCATGTACTCAGACGGATGTGCTTAGTCTATAAAGGCTGTATCCCAACTCTGCTCATTGGGATACAACCGTTTTAGCAGATGTTATTGCCAGTGTAGCAAAATGCTTGCATTCCTAGCCCCAACAGTGCATTTCGTGCAGGACACGAAATGTTACATAGTTACACTGCATTTTGAAGATCCCTATACAAATAACTGTCTGACAGCTAGATCCAGGATTCTTACAAGGTTCAATGTCTAATTTAACTGATTAATGATAAATATATGATATAACGACAACTTACACTGCCATCAATGCAAGGACTGAAAAGTTAGACAAGTTTTATGTCACACGATTTTGGACAAATCCGTCAAAACACCAACCATGATAAAAGGTTTTAAACTAACTTGTGAATTTTATTGAGCTTAGCTATGTCGTGTCTTTGGCTATGTCGTGTCTTTGGATTAAGAGATATGACATGCTCTTCTATAAAATCCTTTCGCTGTAATTAATATTACCTGATTGAGCTAATCATGTAAATGTAATTAGCTAGATAGTCGGAGCACCACAAAATGATATTGATAGAGCAGTTATCTTCCGAATAAACTCTTAAAGACCTAGTAATATTTTACATCAATAGCAGTCAATATTAATCATCACCTTATTTCAGTCTCATCTGAAAGTTGTAAATTCTTGGTTATCTTCAAGAACCCTGGCTAACAAGTTGAATCAGCAATACAAAATTGGGTTAAATTGTTTATTTACTAAATACCTAACTAATCACACAGGATTACATATACACAGAATGAACCATACATCGATTACAAATTATGTCATAAAGGAAAACGTCTCTAGTGGACGGAACAGATATGACAGCTGGTTACCCAAAGAAAGTGGGTTGGGTTTGAGTGAAAGAGCGGGAAGACTGAAGAACAAAGGGAGAAGCGATGTCTCTATCGGGCCATAGGCAGATACTCTATCGTAAATACAGAATCTTATGCATTCTGAATTACCGCCCATTTGGAAAAGGAAAATGCAATAAATATTTACTCTGAGCTGTGCTTCGGTAGGTTGGTCGTAGATGCTGGTCGTGTTGGCCAACAGAGATATTCATGTCCTCGGAAGAATGGATCTGGTGGTAAATTGGATATGTTGTATTAACGTCGTTGTGTGGTAGACGGAATACTCTGTTTGTCCTTTCCTAGCCCACATTTACAGTGGCCTCTGCTAACTCAACAGCTAGGAGGTATCACTTCTGTAGCGAATAAGAGTGCAAAGTTCATACCATTCACAACCAAAGCTCACGCTGAGGTTGGCTTCATTCTGTAGTTATTATCTGAACCTTTCTGACATTGGATCGTCATTCTAATGTACCCGGAACAGAAAGTTATATTGTCGTCAAGGCTTTATATAGGAAGGGAGAGGAGGGCGTGTTTCATAGAGTCAAGAGAGAGGGAAGAGAGAAAGGTATTTATGGGGGGAGGGGGGGAGGGGGGGGTCATAAACCTTACCCACAGGCCAACGTCATGACAGCTATAATACCCCCTTATATCTTAATAATGACTTTGGCATTATTACAGCTGTAACAAGTTGTCCATTGTAGAAAATCCTCACAGGTACACTAGTTTATAGAAATTTCACACACACCTTAGACTTCATCAGCATTGTACAGAAAAATTGGGCATCGCACAACAGAGAACTTAAACTGGAATGACACACTCAGTAATGGTTGCACAAAAGTAATGTGTACAAACCACGCCTACAAATATTATAATGAGGCCCTGCCTCTAGCTGGGCTTGGTGTGGGCTATCGGAGCTGGGCTTGCAGGCTAGGCAGTGTTGGCATTATGTGGGATTTCTGTGGGCTAGTCTGTGTTGGGCAGGCATGGACTTGGTGTGGGCAAGCCCTTGCCCACCGAATACCCACATGGGGTCAATAGGGTCATGTTTGCTGGGACAGTACACAGTTTCCAAGTTCATACATGAAATTGGTATCTCACACTGTGCCAAAGTTGTAAAAAAGAGGAATCGAGAGGAGAATTCAAAAAGTTGGGCAGTGTGTGCACCCTTTATCTGTCATTGTCGGTAAATAGACAGATTAGGCAGGTTGAAACAGGGCAAAGGGAAAGCGGTATTATTGTTGAATTAGCCAATCCTCCGTTTGTGCTCTGGAAAGTACTGTGAAGTAGGCATGATCTTCTTGGAATGTACAAGAGACTCCCTGCAGCTGCATCCTTCCTTAACCAGACACTATTGTATAAGGGAAACAGGAAAGGACAGGAAAGGACAGGAAAGGACAGGAAAGGAAAGGGGAGGGGAAGGTAGCACTTAAACAAGCAAAATTCCTCCAAATATGTATATACAGTATCATTCAAAAGTTGGACGCACCTACTCATTGAAGGGTTTTTCTTTATTTTTTCTATTGTAGAATAATATAGAGGATATCAAAACATATGGAATCATGTAGTAACCAAAAAAAGTGTTAAACAAATCCAAATATATTTTAGATTCTAGATTCTTAAAAGTACTCACCCTTTGCCTTGACAGCTTTGCATGCTCTTGCTATTCTCTCAACCAGCTTCACCTGGAATGCTTTCTAACAGTCTTGAAGGAGTTCCCACAGATGCTGGGCACCTGAGGATAGGTGATTGTGGAGATCAGGTTTATCTGATGCAGCACTCCATCACTCTCCTTTTTGGTCAAATAGCCCTTACACAGCCTGGAGGTGTGTTTTGGGTCATTGTCCTGTTGAAAAACAAATTATAGTCCCACTAACGCAAACCAGATGGGATGGAATATCTCAGCAAAATGCTGTGGTAGCCATGCTGGTTAAGTGTGCCTTGAATTCTAAATAAATCACTGACAGTGTCACCAGCAAAACCCCCCCACACCATCACACATCCTCCTCCACGTTTCACTGTGGGAACAACACATGCAGAGATCATCCATTCACCTACTCTGCATCTCTCAAAGACACTGCGATTGGAACAAAAAATCTCAAATGTGTACTCATCAGACCAAAGGAGAGCTTTCCACCGGGTCTAATGTCTATTTTTCATCTTTCTTGGCCAAAGCAAGTCTATTCTTATTATTGGTGTCCTTTAGTAGTGGTTTCTTTGCACCAATTTGACCATGACAGCCTGATTCACACAGGTTCCTCTGAACAGTTGATGTTGAGATGTGTCTGTTACTTGAACTCTGAAGTATTTATTTGGGCTCCAATCTGAGGTGCAGTTAACTCTAATGAACTGGGATGGAAAAATTACGTATTTACCAGATTTGTTTGATGTTAATAGTTAGCCATTAATACTTAACACATAGGAAGATATTTCTGTCCTGCTTATGCTGTGCTTTTATTGTCTCCAATCTAGTTCCCTGCAGCTAATCTGGGAGTATGGTCACTAGAGATGGCTTGAGATGACAAATGAGTTTGACTGTATTGCATATACACAAATGTGTTTAACTAGAGATAGCTAAGGAGTAGAACAATCTCTCATTGTCTCAAAATTATCCTTCCAACTGGGAAACTAAGCCAGGGTGGGGTTAAGACAACCACCCCGTGCAGATAATGACTGGACGAACCCAGAGTGGCAAATGATGCCCCAATCTGCATGAGGGGTGGAACCAACCATGACTAAGCATTCTTTGTGTCAGCTATATAAAAAACTCTGCATTTGTGTACATAGTGTTGGGTTGACTAGTTTTGTTATTGCAAAAATTAATCAATATTAAATACAGATGATTGTCTGAAGAAATTACAAAGTCTCTCTCAGTATGAATTTCACAGACAAAACTTATCGTCTACAGCAGAGGTAACTCTGGGTCTTATAGCGCTTGATAGTTTTTGCGACTGCACTTGAAGAAACGTTAAAAAAAAAATCCTTATTGATTGACCTTCATGTCTTAAAAGTAATGGACTGTTGTTTCTCTTCATATTTAAGCTGTTCTTGCCATAATATGGACTTGGTCTTTTAACTAATAGGGCTATCTTCTGTATGCCACCCCTACCTTGTCACAACACAACTGATTGGCTCAAATGCGTTAAGAAGGAAAGAAATTCCACAAATGAACCTTTAACAAGGCACCCCTGTTATTAGGAATGCATTCCATGTCACTACCTCATGGGGCTGATTGAGAGAATGCTAAGAGTGTGCAAAGCTGTCATCAAGGCAAAAGGTTGCTACTTTGAATAATGACATTTAATACACTTGTTGGTTACTACATGATTCCATGTGTTATTTCATAGTTTTGATGTCTTCACTATTATTCCAAATGTCGAAAATATATCCTGGAATGAGTAGGTGTGTCCAAACTTTTGACTGATACTGGATATACAGTTGAAGTCTGAAGTTTACTTGCACCTTGGCCAAATACATTTAAACTCAGTTTTTAACAATTCCTGACATTTAATCCTAGTAAAATGTCCCTGCCTTAGGTCAGTTAGGATCACCACTTTATTTTAAGAATGTGAAATGTCAGAATAATAGTAGAGAAAATTATTTATTTCAGCTTTTATTTCTTTCATCACATTCCCAGTGGGTCAGAAGTTTAAATACACTCGACTAGTATTTGGTAACATTGCCTTTAAATGGTTTAACTTGGGTCAAACGTTTCGGGTAGCCTTCCACAAGCTTCCCACAATAAGTTGGGTGAATTTTGGCCCATTCCTCCTGACAGAGCTGGTGTAACTGAGTCAGGTTTGTAGGCCTTGCTCGCAAACACTCTCAGTTCTGCCCACAAATCTTCTATGGGATTGAGATCAGGGCTTTGTGATGGCCACTCCACTACCTTGACTTTGTTGTCCTTAAGCCATTTTGCCACAACTTTAAGTATGCATTGTCCATTTGGAAGACCCATTTGCGACCAAGCTTTAACTTCCTGACCGATCTTGATGTTTCTTCAATATATCCACAAAAGAAACATCCTCTCACTGTCAATTGTGTTTCTTTTCAGCAAACTTAACATGTGTAAATATTTGTATGAACATAACAAGATTCAACAACTGAGACATTAACTGAACAAGTTCCACAGACATGTTACTAACATAAATGGAATAATGTGTCCCTGAACAAAGCGGGGGTCAAAAAAAAAAAAGTAACAGTTATTATCTGGTGTGGCCACCAGCTGCATTAAGTACTGCAGTGCATCTCCTCCTCATGGACTGCACCAGATTTGCCAGTTCTTACTGTGAGATGTTACCCCACTCTACCACCAAGGCACCTGCAAGTTCCCAGACATTTCTGGGGGGAATGGCCCTAGCCCTCACCCTCTGATCCAACAGGTTATTCGCTGGCCATGGCAGAACACTGACATTCCTGTCTGGCAGGAAATCACACACAACGAGCAGTATGGCTGGTGGCATTGTCATGCTGGAGGGTCATGTCAGGATGAGCCTGCAGGAAGGGTACCACAGGAAAGAGGATGTCTTCCCTGTAATGCAGAGTTTAGATTGTTTGCAATGACAACAGGCTCAGTCCGATGATGCTGTGACACACCGCCACAGACCATGACGGACCCTCCACCTCGAAATCGATCCCGCTCCAGAGTACAGGCCTCGGTGTATCGCTCAGTCCTTCGACGATAAACGTGAATCCGACCATCACCCCAGGTGAGACAAAACCTTGTCTCGTCAGTGAAGAGCACTTTTTGCCAGTCCTGTCTGGTCCAGCGACAGTGGTTTTTTTTCCATAGGCGACGTTGTTGCCGGTGATATCTGGTGAGGGCCTGCCTTACAACAGGTCTACAAGCCCTCAGTCCAGCCTCTCCCATCCTATTGCGGACAGTCGGAGCACTGATGGAGGGATTGTGCGTTCCTGGTGTAACTCGGGCAGTTGTTGTTGCCATCCTGTACCTGTCCCGCAGGTGTGATGTTTGGATGTACTGATCTGGTGCAGGTGTTGTTACACGTGGTCTGCCACTGCGAGGATGATCAGCTGTCCGTCCTGTTTCCCTGTAATGCTGTGTTAGGCGTCTCACAGTACGGACATTGCAATTTATTGCCCTGGCCACATCTGCAGTCCTCATGCCTCCTTGCAGCATGCCTAAGGCACGTTCACGCAGATGAGCAGGGACCCTGGGCATCTTTCTTTTGGTGTTTTTCAGAGTCAGTAGAAAGTCCTCTTTAGTGTCCTAAGTTTTCTTAACTGTGACCTTAATTGCCTACCGTCTGTAAGCTATTAGTGTCTTAATGACCGTTCCACAGGTGCATGTTCATTAATTGTTTATGGTTCATTGAACAAGCATGGGAAACAGTGTTTAAACCCTTTAAAATGAAGATCTGTGTCACGACTTCTGCCGAAGTCTGTTCATCTCCTTGTTCGGGCGGTCGACGTCACCGGTCTTCTAGCCATCGCCGATCCATTTTTCATGTTCCATTTGTTTTGTCTTGTTTTCACACTCACCTGGTTTCAATTCCCTAAATTACATGTTGTATATTTTCCCTCTGTTTCCCCATGTCCTTGTCAGGAATTGTTTGTTGTATGTATTGGTGCCAAGTATGTTATGGTGTGTGACGGGTTTTTACCCACTTTCTTTATTTTGTATGTTGGTTTTCGGAGTTTGTAAGCATTTATTAAATAACTCCGTTTATACTAATTTCGTTCTCCTGCGCCTGACTTCCCTGCCACCAGCACGCACCCCATTACAATCTGTGAAATTATTTGGATTTTTACGAATTATCTTTGAAAGACAGGGTCCTGAAAAAGGGCTGTTTTCTTTTTTTTGCTGAGTTTATATTGCAGAAGTATGCACATGGTGAAATACACACGTACACACACTCAGTTCCCATATAAAATTACCTGAAGTGCAGTGCAGGCTGTGACCTTGGTAAATGGATATGTTCCATTTGTTTGAGCACAGCATGCGACTGTTGAGCCTCTCTGGGATAGGTTACATAGATCTGTATGTCTGTCTCTCATTCTCTGATGATATCTACGTTCAAGCCTCTCCAAACATAAACCTACAGTTTGCAGAGGTTTGTGGTATTTCTAATATCAACCCAGCAGCAGTCTGTTGGTGTTTATCTCACCTCAGCCGTGTGAATAGCTCAGTGGATGGCCTTGGCAGCCGCCCAACGCAAAGCTCTGTTGATGTGTGTTCCTCCGACTGTCACCTCAAGCTTTGCTCAGCAACAAACCTCATTCTGACAGGGAGACAAACCCCACTGGCTGCTGTTGAACTAGTTGAAGCCCGTTTCTGACAGGTTGTGAAAGTCAATTAGTTTACTTTTCAGACAGAGACACTTTGAGGTTGTTCAAAGCAGCACCGTCCGGAAAGATAAATTGAGCGTGTGGAACGACAGTGACAGAATGTTTCAGGTTTCATTTTCGATACCTATTGAAAAGGATGTTTAATTTACTCCACCTACTTCCTAAGAACTACATCTAAGACAATAGAACAGTTACCAGATAAAGAGTGTGTGCTTTGGCTTGTGTCTAGGAATAGAGGGAAAACTTCCTCTAGGCCACTTACGTTTCACGATCTAGGCCAAGACGTTTCACGATGCTAGTATCTAAGCCAAAGTAGATCATTTTATAGATAGGCTTACAATTTCATATTGAAGCTTATCATGAAAGGGCACCCTTGTAACTGTGTGCCTAATGTAGCAAAATGTTTTCCTTGGGGTAAGTTGAGCCATTGGTTGAGCCAATGACAAGTTGAGTAAGAAGTGTTTCATTCCCAGGTGTAATGCAAGACATTATCACTGGGATATGACGTAACAACAGGGCCTGGCCTATGTTATGTTAAAAAAAGTACAACGTTTTTGTTACTGCAGGTGTTAAGCCTCTGCTAAAAGATGCTTAAAAGACAAAAAAAAGCAATTGTGATTGCTTTGAATTGTGTTTGGGAAATTAAGATAGACATGGTTTTAAAAAGGTGAGTGGTAATATTTAATTCAGTACATACATTTTTTTTTTTACTTATCCCCATACCCTGGAGAAGTTGTGCCAAGAGACCACTTCTTTTTTGTTTTCAAAACGAATGTTTATATGAATTCTTGTTATTTCCATGGATACACAACACCTTGAAATATATGTAGATATCTGTTAGAAAAAATACTATATTTACCTTGATGGAATGAATGTAAAATTGGTTCAACTTACCCCACTCTCCCCTATGTACAGTAGGAGATATATTAGGATGAACTATGCCAAGAATATAGTACATAGAGTGAGTAAACAGAATGTGAGGTGACCAGTGTTCAATGAATATATACTTGGGGCAGTAGTTTAAAGGTGCAGGGCTGAGTACCGGGCAAGTGATGGCTTTTCAACAGTCTGTCTGAACTGTCCAATCCATTAGATTGTTGAAGGGTAAATATGTTTGTTTTTTAACTAGGCAAGTCAGTTAAGAACAAATTCTTATTTACAATGACAGCTTAGGAACATTGGGTTAATGCCTTGTTCAGGGGCAGAGCAACAGATTTTTACCTTGTCGGCTCAGGGATTTGACCTCGCAACCTTTCGGTTAGTAGTCCAATGCTCTAACCACTAGGCTACCTGTCACCCCTGCAGACTGCAGCCAACTATCAGACTGCAGCCAACAAGATGCACCACGCATCAACGTGTCACGGGTTTTACTTTCCCCCTTCAGGAACCCATCTGAGCTCAAAACAAGAACAACACGCTTTTAAACCCCAGTGGAGTGCCGTTGTCATCGATTAGGGTGTAATATGTTTGTCCTGGCGTATTTGTTTTGGTTGCCTACACCAGGGAGATATTCATAGATAATAAACAACACTGCTGATGAAAGCAGCCAGCCGCTCTCCTGGGCGATGGCTTCAGTCTCAGGGTCACAAATGGTGTGGGAACATTGATGGAGCAGGGAAGCCATTTTCTCATCAGCAGCATCCCTGGGAGGAAACAGCTTATCCTAATGTGATGTTCTCTCTAATGGACAAGTTCATCAATCCTGAAGGGTAATAGTTTTATTAGGTGCTATGAAATGGGCTAACGAGCTGCCCGGCACTTTGTTAAAAGGAATCTTGTGTGCGAGGTGACATTGTCACCTTGCCTCACCGCCGTAACGAGCTACTTTGCAGTGGTGACTTGTGGAGATGATCAGAGCGGCGTGTTGGTGGAGTGAGTAGTGGTGAAAGTAATTTGCGGGTGGCTGGCTTGGGGAGTCTTTGAGAGAGGCGACACGTGGTCGCTATTCACTCACAGTTGGTATCCAGGTTTCCAGAAAAATTTGAAACCATTGTTCTTTAACAAAATTAGACTCAACTGTATATCAAAGAAATAAGACAGTGTAGACCCCACTCCAGACACAAACATTGACCAAACACCAACACCTAATCGGACTGTTTGCTTTTCTTGGCAAAGAAAACAAATCTGTGTTGTCTGTGGTGATACAGTACTTTGATACAGAGAAGAAGAGAGGTATATCTGCTCCTGTCTGCTGTAATCAATAGAGGAACTGTCTGTCTCACTAGTCCTCGGTCATGTCTACACTTGACACTTACATGTGACTTCTGCTATCAGAATCAAAGATCGCATTGAAAAGACTGGTCTAGACGCACAAAAGTCGCTTTGTTGTCTGATTGATCAGATCTGGAATGCATTGGGTACAGATTTCTCCTCTGTCTGGATGCAGTCACGCTACTAAAAGTGCATACAGTGGGCAACGTCATCAGCACCCCTCCCACAATTCTCAGGAAATGAGTTTTGGGACCCGAGAGGCTCATTTTCATCATAACGTTGGAGGAAATACATTCTTAGCCTGTGAGGAACATGTTTGCTGGCCTGAAATGCAAACCCGTTTGCAATCCCTTTAGCGTTGCTTGCTACAGAGGTTAGCTAGCTAGTTAGCTACAGTAGTAAGCTACTGCCATCAGTTGTGTTATCATATTTAGCCTATTCCAGTTTGTAGAATGCATGCTGGCATTTGAATATAGTGCGGGACAAGGGAATCCGGACACGGTAGACACATTTAGATGTAGACGGAATGCCATGATCAGAATACTAAAAGCTGAATGAACGGTTAAGTCTAGACTTTGTTCTTTTGAAAGTAAAAGTGAAAGCCTTCTGCGGTCACTCTGTAGTGTAGACTCCTCCAGCTCTGCACATCTTCACGTTCCCTCTGAGTCGCCCTTTCTCCTCCCTAACAACATCTGCAGGGGTGAAATCAGAGTGTGGCGAACAGAACACCTCGAGGAGTATCATGGAGGACTGTTCTCTTTACTGCACCATTTGGCCATATTCTATGGGTGAGATCATGGCTTGGGTCTGAAATGGAAGTCATCTTCCCAGGTTAGTAATTTGTAGATTGTGTGTGATGCCAGCAAACAAGCATCGACACAGATTGCGGACACTGATTCAAATTAATTGGGAAATGATATTTGTAATTGGGAGTAAGGTTTACGTCAATAGCTCTCCTTCCTGCCAAATTGTCACGGTACCATAAGAAGATGGCTTATGAATCCGAGAGGGTACGTCATATATATAGTATACGTCATACATACAATATATAGTATAGTATATATATATATATATACATATATAGTATGTATATATATATATATATATATATATATATATATATAGTATGTATATATAGTATGTATATACAGTGCCTTGCGAAAGTATTCGGCCCCCTTGAACTTTGCGACCTTTTGCCAACATTTCAGGCTTCAAACATAAAGATATAAAACTGTATTTTTTTGTGAAGAATCAACAACAAGTGGGACACAATCATGAAGTGGAACGACATTTATTGGATATTTCAAACTTTAACAAATCAAAAACGGAAAAATTGGGCGTGCAAAATTATTCAGCCCCCTTAAGTTAATACTTTGTAGCGCCACCTTTTGCTGCGATTACAGCTGTAAGTCGCTTGGGGTATGTCTCTATCAGTTTTGCACATCGAGAGACTGACATTTTTTCCCATTCCTGCTTGCAAAACAGCTCGAGCTCAGTGAGGTTGGATGGAGAGCATTTGTGAACAGCAGTTTTCAGTTCTTTCCACAGATTCTCGATTGGATTCAGGTCTGGACTTTGACTTGGCCATTCTAACACCTGGATATGTTTATTTTTGAACCATTCCATTGTAGATTTTGCTTTATGTTTTGGATCATTGTCTTGTTGGAAGACAAATCTCCGTCCCAGTCTCAGGTCTTTTGCAGACTCCATCAGGTTTTCTTCCAGAATGGTCCTGTATTTGGCTCCATCCATCTTCCCATCAATTTTAACCATCTTCCCTGTCCCTGCTGAAGAAAAGCAGGCCCAAACCATGATGCTGCCACCACCATGTTTGACAGTGGGTATGGTGTGTTCAGGGTGATGAGCTGTGTTGCTTTTACGCCAAACATAACGTTTTGCATTGTTGCCAAAAAGTTCAATTTTGGTTTCATCTGACCAGAGCACCTTCTTCCACATGTTTGGTGTGTCTCCCAGGTGGCTTGTGGCAAACTTTAAACGACACTTTTTATGGATATCTTTAAGAAATGGCTTTCTTCTTGCCACTCTTCCATAAAGGCCAGATTTGTGCAATATACGACTGATTGTTGTCCTATGGACAGAGTCTCCCACCTCAGCTGTAGATCTCTGCAGTTCATCCAGAGTGATCATGGGCCTCTTGGCTGCATCTCTGATCAGTCTTCTCCTTGTATGAGCTGAAAGTTTAGAGGGACGGCCAGGTCTTGGTAGATTTGCAGTGGTCTGATACTCCTTCCATTTCAATATTATCGCTTGCACAGTGCTCCTTGGGATGTTTAAAGCTTGGGAAATCTTTTTGTATCCAAATCCGGCTTTAAACTTCTTCACAACAGTATCTCGGACCTGCCTGGTGTGTTCCTTGTTCTTCATGATGCTCTCTGCGCTTTTAACGGACCTCTGAGACTATCACAGTGCAGGTGCATTTATACGGAGACTTGATTACACACAGGTGGATTGTATTTATCATCATTAGTCATTTAGGTCAACATTGGATCATTCAGAGATCCTCACTGAACTTCTGGAGAGAGTTTGCTGCACTGAAAGTAAAGGGGCTGAATAATTTTGCACGCCCAATTTTTCAGTTTTTTATTTGTTAAAAAAGTTTTAAATATCCAATAAATGTCGTTCCACTTTATGATTGTGTCCCACTTGTTGTTGATTCTTCACAAAAAAAATACAGTTGTATATCTTTATGTTTGAAGCCTGAAATGTGGCAAAAGGTCGCAAAGTTCAAGGGGGCCGAATACTTTCGCAAGGCACTGTATATAGTATGTATATATATATATATATATATAGTATATATATATATATATGTATATATATATGTGTATATATATATATATGTATATATATATATATATATATATATATATATGTATGTATATATATATGTATATATATATATATATATATATATATATATATATATGTATGTATATATATATGTATATATATATATATATATATATGTATATATATATATATATATATGTATGTATGTATATATAATATATATATATATATATTGAAGAAACGGACTAGGACGGACTGTAAGATTCAGGACTGTTGCTGCTACCATGGCACATCTGTCAGAATGCAAATTAAGTGGATGGAGAAGGAATCCAGGTTTAGAGGTCTCACACACACATACACACAGGGCTTGTAGGTATGCAGGTAGGGTGGGTGGGTTAGGAGTTGTGGCTTGTAAGGCCTTGGAGATTGGATGTGGATAACAAGGATGTGGTGGTCTGGAAACATTAGGAACACAACATAAAAGGTGCAGGCATGACAAAGTAGTGCCAGGTGACTTTTACAGGAAATGGGACAAACTAAGGAGGCTACCAGGACAAAATGTAAAAAGGGCATTAGCATTATCAATATAAGCACATGGATATACAAGAGATAACATAGAGCAAAGGCAGCATATGCACATAGTATCTCCAACAACGTAATAACTAGTCACTTAAAATGGCCGCCCCATGGCATCACCAGGCATGACCCATTACTGGTGCTCAGGTAGAAGCTAGTATGGGGGGTTCAGAGGAGTGAAAAAGGTAGAGGAGAGGTGATTAAGGGATTGGGAACAGGTGTGTAGGAAAGGTGCGTGGCCTGGGGTAATTGGAAGCAATTGGAGTCCATGATCCTTCACAACATACTGTATACAAAGTAATAAAATGATCAATTAGAAAACAGCAGTTTTGAAATTGGCTGTTGTTTTGACTATAGAGATGTCTCCTAGCTGTGACTAAAGTTTTGTGTAGCGCTAAACAGCTGATGAGGGGGTGTAAACTAAAGCATTTTAGAGGAAAAGACATTTCATGGCCAAGGATACTCTTGCCGAATTGTTATAATTATCAAAATCTTATAATTGAGGAGAAATATCCACTTTAGAGCTTGGGCAATAAAAAAATGCTCCACTTTCTCCTATTAGCTCTGAATATGTGAAGTGGACATTAAGTGTTGCTCATCGCCCCCGGGTCAGTCTTTTAGCCGTGGGAGTTTGCTCTGCAATAAATCATAAAACCACCTCCAACCGTCACCTGAACAGCATTTCTATCCAGGAACGAAGCCAGAACTAGGGCTATGGCTGTGACCAATATGGATATTGCAACATCAGGGTTGTGGGTTTGATTTCCACAGGGACCAGTACGAAAAAAACTATGAAAATGTATGAACTCACTACTTTAAGTCGCTCTGGATAAGAGCGTCTGCTAAATGACAAAAATGTAAAATAGTGCACTACTTTTGAGAGCCCTATGGTCAAATAGGGAATTGGGTGCTATTTCCGACACACCTATGTTTGACGCAGACCAGAGGGACAAACATACCAAGCCAGCAGGTAGATTAAACAAAGTGCAGGCAAACACTATGGGCTATAATCCTCTATCTCAGCAAACACTGGCCCTGGGTTTGGGTATGGCTGTGCATCTTAGCAGGTAGCTAACGTTGTTTTTGAGCCAGATTAGCATCCCTGATCCCACCACAATGTGTCCCTGATCTCCTGCGAGCTCATTTTCCGAGGGATAACCCTCCTTCAAACACGAGTTTAACACTGATATCCTTCATCAAAGCTTCACTATGGGGATTATGATGTGTGTGTGTGTGTGTGTGTGTGTGTGTGTGTGTGTGTGTGTGTGTGTGTGTGTGCTTGCATCCGTGTATGGATGCATGCGTCTGTGATATTCTGTGGGCAAACATGGAAGCCATTTACAATCTAGAGAGGAGACAAAGGACAACAAGCATCTCTGAGATGGCCACTCCTCCATAGGTTAGAAGGGGAGTACAACAACAGAGCTGATTCTGATGAGAGAGAAAGAGGGATGGGGGGGTGACTTCAGTGGGATGAGTACAGCCTGGTTAGAATCGATGAGTCCTCCTCATATCACGTCAAGGCTGGAGAGACGAAGTGAAGTGGTCACGATGACGCTAATAATATCGCTCTTGGATTTCTCAAGTCTAGTGGCAAAACGTTGAAGTGATAGTTCACTCCAATGTACACCCTCAAAACCTGGTCAAATGTCGAGACCATTCTGTTTTGGTCCAGCTACGTTTTTCAATTCCAGAGGAGAGGGAAAGATCGAATTTGCCTTAATCATATGAAAGTTACAGCATGTAGCTGGTTCTACACACCAGATGACAAGGGATGTGCACCAATATCAACATTGGACTGCTTCTGAGGTCTGAAAGAATCTCGCAAACTTCGATTTTGGAGTGAACTATCCACATTTAACATGTGGTCACCCTCTCCATACGGACAGAATTGTGCAGAGCGACACATCAGTGCATCAAAGGCACAAAATGCCAGCCACCTCTCGGTGAGAGCTATCTTTACTTCCATGAACTGTCATGATTAGAAAATCAATACAGTGGCATTTCAAACATGAGGCCAAATGCCCTTAGCAATTAGTCAGCTGGTGAAAGAGAGACAGCAATTTGAGCCTGTCACTTTGTCCTAGCGACATTTATTAGACCATTTTTCTTGTCAACAATCATTCCAAAGCTCTCTATAACTATAAGTATATAGGCAATCTGTTTAGGCAGATAAGTCTCTTGGCTGCTGTGTTGGCTATGGCTATTGTCCAGCTAATCATCATTTTGAGAGACTGAGGGTTTTGTTATTCTAGTGATGGTCAGCTGTAAATGGTTCGCTGATAACCATTGATGAAACTATTATGATGAGGCCACAGATGGCGGGGTTAACTTAATCGAGCGCCTTTCAGTCCCTTTATGGTCGTACAGCATCTGTAGCGTCGCTATCGGCCCTAGGCTAACTGCTGTGACGATGCTGCTTTAATATCAATCGATATATCCCCTTCCAGTTTCTGACAACGGTGTTTATTCCAATCAGAAATGTGTTAAGTGGAGCGATATGACCTTCAATGACAGCTAGAGACTGAGAATGGATCAATGGTCCCATGGACAGATAACAACGGGAATTTTGCATTGATTATGAAGCTCTATGCATTGTATATCCACAGAAGAATCGAATGTTTACTGAACAAAAATAGAAACGCAACGATTTTACGGAGTTACATTTCATATAAGGAAATCAGTTAATTGACAAATTCTTTAGGCCCTAATCTATGGATTTCACATGACTGGGCAGGGGCACAGCCATTGGTGGGCCTTGAGAGCCAGGCCCAGCCAATCAGTATGAGTTTTTCCCCCAAAAAGGGCTTTATTACAGACAGAAATACTAAATTTCATCCGCTGTCCGGGTGACTGGTTTAAGTCGATCCCGCAGGTGAAAAAGAAGGATGTGGAGGTCCTGGACTGGCTACACATGGTCTGCGGTTGTGAGGCCGGTTGGACGTACTGCCAAATTCTCTAAAACGACGTTGGAGGCGGCTTATGGTAGAGAAATGAACATTCAATTCTTTGGCAACAGCTCTGGTGGATATTCCTGCAGTCAGCATGCCAATTGCATGCTCTCTCAAAACCTGAGACATCTATGGCATTGTGTTGTATGACACAACTGCACATTTTAGAGTGGCCTTCTATTGCCGCCAGCACAAGGTGCACCTGTGTAATGATCATGCTGTTTAATCAGCTTCTTGTTATGCCACACCTGTCAGGTGGAAGGATTATCTTGGCAAATGATAAATGTTCACTAACAGGGATATAAACAAATTAGTGCACAACATTTTTGAGAAATAATATTTTTCTGTGTATGGAACATTTCTGGGATCTTTTATTTCAGTTCCTGAAACATGGTTGCTTTTATATTTTTGTTCAGTATAATATTTAATGAAGTCTAAGGTCAACTGTACGTTACATGGATAGCCATGATAATGATATTCATTCATATATCAAAAGAAGGATGTAAGTGTAAGTTCAATAGCAAGTGACATGGATAGAACATTTTAAGGATGCCCCCTGTTTGCCAGTTGGCCTCTCCTGTCTAAATGTCTTCACTGGGCTTTCACTGTTCAGTTTAACACCAACCCTTACTGGGACATGTCCCCTTCTCCTCTGTCAGGAAAAGACAGTATATATATTCATAAATATCTCTTATACACTTTCAGGGATTCAGGTCCCCTCGAAAAAAAGTGACAGACTACTTGATGGAAAGTTGAGTAGACTTTTTTAGATGAAAATAAGAATATAAAACTTCACTAGGTCTTAAAAACAGATCAAAACAAAGAGCCCAATATTAACCTATGGGCATTAGGCAGTGACATCAAGA
The DNA here is from genome assembly GCF_045791955.1 of Oncorhynchus clarkii lewisi. Taxonomy (NCBI): domain Eukaryota; kingdom Metazoa; phylum Chordata; class Actinopteri; order Salmoniformes; family Salmonidae; genus Oncorhynchus; species Oncorhynchus clarkii. The sequence continues at coordinate 19,342,610 of NC_092163.1, forward strand.
TAGAAACAATATCAAGAGAGGGTTTATGGTCCAAACAACCTAGCAAAGTCATTCAATACCAACATGCAAGAGCTTTTGCCTTAACAAGTTCTGACAAAGACTGCATAATGCAGAAGTACATCGACCCATACTACCATTTTACCACCCCACTTTAATAACAGGAGAAAGATAGTCTTGCTGTATAACAGCACAGGATGATAGAAATGCCACTATCTGACATGACAGAAATAACAAAAGTCATATACTTTTAATGAGATTATGTCCATTCAAGCATGGCCATCAAGTGACAGTCAAATGAGAGGGAGCTCGGGCTAAAACACAGTATTTCCTCATCTACTCAACCCCCCTCTATGTCTGATCTGATTGCAGGCGCCTGTCCGCAGTCTCAGTGCGATCTCTGTCTTTATGCACTGTGGTACAGGCGCTGGGCTGCCTTTACGATAAGTAGCGGTGTAGAAGCGGATGGCTCGTAAAGCAGATAAATGGCCGTCGCAATCAGAGGTTAAGGTGTCCTCAAAGTTTAGGGGCTTAGAGACGGAGAGGCCTAAAGTTAGGGCCGATTGGCCCTTGGGGTTGTATGTGGTTGACAAGTGCATTAGTGGTCCGTACGAGCCCTAGAGGCCTAGTCCATTAGACCTGTGTCGCTAATGTATTTGTGTCCCTAGCTGGAGTAAACAAATGCCAAATCTGTCATTTCTCAGTGAAGCGTGCATGCATGCACAAAATGTACAGTATGTGCTTCTACGTACAGTGTGTCTGTGTTTGCATGCATGTGTGCGCACACACACACACACACGTCTCCACAACCACAGTCCCTACTCTCCAGTGAATAAGATATGGACCATGGCGTTAGTGGATTTACATTATTGATCAGGTTTACTTCAGAGATCATTATCCTCTCAATGAAGCATACTGTGCTTTCAGGAAGTATTCACACCCTTTGACTTATTCTACATTTTGTTGTGTTACAGCCTGAATTCAAAACCGTTACAGAGTCCAATGGCTGTGATGGGAGTAAACTGAGGATTGATCAACAACATTGTAGTTACTCCACAATACTATCCTAAATGACAGAGTGGAAAGAAGGAAGCTTGTACAGAATAAAACATATTCCAAAATATGCATCCTGTATGCAATAAGACACTAAAGTAAAACTGCATAGAATGTGGCAAAGAAATGTACTTTATGCCCTGAATACAAAGTGTTACACTACTGGTCAAAAGTTTTAGAACACTTACTCATCCAAGGGTTTTTCTTTATTTTTTACTATTTTCTACATTATGGAATAATAGTGAAGACATCAGAACTATGAAATAACACATAGAATCATGTATTTTATTTTTTTTAATTTTTTTATTTCACCTTTATTTAACCAGGTAGGCTAGTTGAGAACAAGTTCTCATTTGCAACTGCGACCTGGCCAAGATAAGGCATAGCAGTGTGAACAGACAACACAGAGTTACACATGGAGTAAACAATTAACAAGTCAATAACACAGTAGAAAAAAGGGGAGTCTATATATACATTGTGTGCAAAAGGCATGAGAAGGTAGGCAAATAATTACAATTATGCAGATTAACACTGGAGTGATAAATGATCAGATGGTTATGTAAAGGTAGAGATATTGGTGTGCAAAAGAGCAGAAAAATAAATAAATAAAAACAGTATGGGGATGAGGTAGGTGAAAATGGGTGGGCTATTTACCAATAGACTATGTACAGCTGCAGCGATCGGTTAGCTGCTCAGATAGCAGATGTTTGAAGTTGGTGAGGGAGATAAAAGTCTTCAACTTCAGCGATTTTTGCAATTCGTTCCAATCACAGGCAGCAGAGAACTGGAACGAAAGGCGGCCAAATGAGGTGTTGGCTTTAGGGATGATCAGTGAGATACACCTGCTGGAGCGCGTGCTACGGATGGGTGTTGCCATCGTAACCAGTGAACTGAGATAAGGCGGAGCTTTACCTAGCATGGACTTGTAGATGACCTGGAGCCAGTGGGTCTGGCGACGAATATGTAGCGAGGGCCAGCCGACTAGAGCATACAAGTCGCAGTGGTGGGTGGTATAAGGTGCTTTAGTGACAAAACGGATGGCACTGTGATAAACTGCATCCAGTTTGCTGAGTAGAGTGTTGGAAGCAATTTTGTAGATGACATCGCCGAAGTCGAGGATCGGTAGGATAGTCAGTTTTACTAGGGTAAGTTTGGCGGCGTGAGTGAAGGAGGCTTTGTTGCGGAATAGAAAGCCGACTCTTGATTTGATTTTCGATTGGAGATGTTTGATATGGGTCTGGAAGGAGAGTTTAGAGTCTAGCCAGACACCTAGGTACTTATAGATGTCCACATATTCAAGGTCGGAACCATCCAGGGTGGTGATGCTGGTCAGGCGTGCGGGTGCAGGCAGCGAACGGTTGAAAAGCATGCATTTGGTTTTACTAGCGTTTAAGAGCAGTTGGAGGCCACGGAAGGAGTGCTGTATGGCATTGAAGCTCGTTTGGAGGTTAGATAGCACAGTGTCCAAGGACGGGCCGGAAGTATATAGAATGGTGTCGTCTGCGTAGAGGTGGATCAGGGAATCGCCCGCAGCATGAGAAACATCATTGATATATACAGAGAAAAGAGTCGGCCCGAGAATTGAACCCTGTGGCACCCCCATAGAGACTGCCAGAGGACCGGACAGCATGCCCTCCGATTTGACACACTGAACTCTGTCTGCAAAGTAATTGGTGAACCAGGCAAGGCAGTCATCCGAAAAACCGAGGCTACTGAGTCTGCCAATAAGAATACGGTGATTGACAGAGTCGAAAGCCTTGGCAAGGTCTATGAAGACGGCTGCACAGTACTGTCTTTTATCGATGGCGGTTATGATATCGTTTAGTACCTTGAGCGTGGCTGAGGTACACCCGTGACCGGCTCGGAAACCAGATTGCACAGCGGAGAAGGTACGGTGGGATTCAAGATGGTCAGTGATCTGTTTGTTGACTTGGCTTTCGAAGACCTTAGATAGGCAGGGCAGGATGGATATTGGTCTGTAACAGTTTGGGTCCAGGGTGTCGCCCCCTTTGAAGAGGGGGATGACTGCGGCAGCTTTCCAATCCTTGGGGATCTCAGACGATATGAAAGAGAGGTTGAACAGGCTGGTAATAGGGGTTGCGACAATGGCGGCGGATAGTTTCAGGAATAGAGGGTCCAGATTGTCAAGCCCAGCTGATTTGTACGGGTCCAGGTTTTGCAGCTCTTTCAGAACATCTGCTATCTGGATTTGGGTAAAGGAGAACCTGGAGAGGCTTGGGCGAGTAGCTGCGGGGGGGGGGGGAGCTGTTGGACGAGGTTGGAGTAGCCAGGCGGAAGGCATGGCCAGCCGTTGAGAAATGCTTGTTGAAGTTTTCGATAATCATGGATTTATCGGTGGTGACCGTGTTACCTAGCCTCAGTGCAGTGGGCAGCTGGGAGGAGGTGCTCTTGTTCTCCATGGACTTCACAGTGTCCCAGAACTTTTTGGAGTTGGAGCTACAGGATGCAAACTTCTGCCTGAAGAAGTTGGCTTTAGCTTTCCTGACTGACTGTGTGTATTGGTTCCTGACTTCCCTGAACAGTTGCATATCGCGGGGACTGTTCGATGTTAGTGCAGTCCGCCACAGGATGTTTTTGTGCTGGTCGAGGGCAGTCAGGTCTGGAGTGAACCAGGGGCTATATCTGTTCTTAGTTCTGCATTTTTTGAACGGAGCATGCTTATCTAAAATGGTGAGGAAGTTACTTTTAAAGAAAGACCAGGCATCCTCAACTGACGGGATGAGGTCAATGTCCTTCCAGGATACCCGGGCCAGGTCGATTAGAAAGGCCTGCTCACAGAAGTGTTTTAGGGAGCGTTTGACAGTGATGAGGGGTGGTCGTTTGACTGCGGCTCCGTAGCGGATACAGGCAATGAGGCAGTGATCGCTGAGATCCTGGTTGAAGACAGCGGAGGTGTATTTGGAGGGCCAGTTGGTCAGGATGACGTCAATGAGGGTGCCCTTGTTTACAGAGTTAGGGTTGTACCTGGTGGGTTCCTTGATGATTTGAGTGAGATTGAGGGCATCTAGCTTAGATTGTAGGACTGCCGGGGTGTTAAGCATATCCCAGTTTAGGTCACCTAACAGAACAAACTCTGAAGCTAGATGGGGGGCGATCAATTCACAAATGGTGTCCAGGGCACAGCTGGGAGCTGAGGGGGGTCGGTAGCAGGCGGCAACAGTGAGAGACTTATTTCTGGAGAGAGTAATTTTCAAAATTAGTAGTTCGAACTGTTTGGGTATGGACCTGGAAAGTATGACATTACTTTGCAGGCTATCTCTGCAGTAGACTGCAACTCCTCCTCCTTTGGCAGTTCTATCTTGACGGAAGATGTTATAGTTGGGTATGGAAATCTCAGAATTTTTGGTGGCCTTCCTGAGCCAGGATTCAGACACGGCAAGGACATCAGGGTTAGCAGAGTGTGCTAGAGCAGTGAGTAAGACAAACTTAGGGAGGAGGCTTCTGATGTTGACATGCATGAAACCAAGGCTTTTTCGATCACAGAAGTCAACAAATGAGGGTGCCTGGGGACATGCAGGGCCTGGGTTTACCTCCACATCACCCGCGGAACAGAGAAGGAGTAGTATGAGGGTGCGGCTGAAGGCTATCAAAACTGGTCGCCTAGGGCGTTGGGGACAGAGAATAAGAGGAGCAGGTTTCTGGGCATGGTAGAATATATTCAGGGCATAATGCGCAAACAGGGGTATGGTGGGGTGCGGGTACAGCGGAGGTAAGCCCAGGCACTGGGTGATGATGAGAGAGGTTGTATCTCTGGACATGCTGGTTGTAATGGGTGAGGTCACCGCATGTGTGGGGGGTGGGACAAAGGAGGTAACAGGGGTATAAAGAGTGGAACTAGGGGCTCCATTGTAAACTAAAACAATGATAACTAACCTGCACAACAGTATACAAGGCATATTGACATTTGAGAGAGACATACAGCGAGGCATACAGTAATCACAGGTGTTGAATTGGGAGAGCTAGCTAAAACAGTAGGTGAGACAACAGCTAATCAGCTAGCACAACAACAGCAGGTAGAATGGCGATTGATTAGGCAGAGAGGGTCGGATTAACTACACACAGAGCCTAAGTGCGGCTGGGGCCGACAGATAAAACATAAACAAGCAGAATGGATTACCGTGATTAATGGACAGTCCAGCATGCATCAGCTATGTAGCCAAGTGATCAGTGTCCAAGGGGCAGCGGTGGATGGGGCAGGGAAGCTGGACTGGCGAGTGTTATCCAGGTTAGAAAACTAACAATGACCAAATAGCTTGTAGCCAGTTAGCTGGTTAGCTTCTGGAGGTTCTTGAGTGTGTTCTAAAAATGTAAAGATAATAGCGGTTCCGTATCACATTGGGTGAGGCAGGTTACCGGGAGGTATAAACAAATTAAAAATCGAAAAGGGATAGAAAGTAAATATGGGTTCAGTGAGTGTTTGGGACGCGGCGATTCAGACGGTTAGCAGGCCTGTGCTAACAAGCTAACAGTTAGTAGACGGTGCTAAACACGGTAGCAGTTAGCGGACCGGGCTAAACAAGCTAGCAGTTAGCAGGCCGAATTTGCAAGCAAGGAGATAGCAAGGGCTAGAGAGTTAGCCTTTGGGGACGTCGCGATGGGGGTATCTGTTTATTCCTCTTCATGCAGTGACATCGATGGACCGGTCGTGGGTCTGGATATTGTAGCCCAGGAGCTCAAAATGTTCCGTTTGCGATGGGAATCCGGGGATGAAAAATAAAATAAAATAAAATAATAAATAGGTCCGTTATGCTCTGGTTAGAGTCGCGTTGTTCGAACTGGCGAGAGCTTTCCGAGCTAAAGGTTAGCTGATGACCGGTTAGCTGAAGACCGCTAGCAATGTTTTGCTGAAGCTGGTAGTTCGTTGGCTAGCTTCAGTTGAGGGGTTCCAGGTCCGAAGTAAATATAAATACTTTAGGAAAAATAGCTACGTTGGGTGAGGCGGGTTGCAGGAGAGTATTTAGAAGAAGTTGAGGTTCAGCAAAAAGTTTTAAAGATATGTGAAGAAAAAAAAACGAAAACAAACGATATATACAAGGGACACGACACGACAATACGTCCTACTGCTACGCCATCTTGGATACTGTAGAGTATCCAAGATAGTAACCAAAAAAGTGTTAAACTAATCAAAATATGTTATATTTCAGATTCTTCAAATAGCCACCCTTTGCCTTGATGACAGCTTTGCACACTCTTGTCATTCTCTCAACCAGCTTCACCTGGAATGCTTTTCCAACAGTCTTAAAGGAGTTCCCACATATGCTGAGCACTTGTTGGCTGCTTTTCCTTCACTCGCGGGTCCAACTCATCCCAAACCATCTCAATTGGGTTGAGGTTGGGTGATTGTGGAAACCAGGTCATCTGATGCAGCACTCAATCACCCTCCTTCTTGGTGAAATAGCCCTTACACAGCCTGGTGTGTTGGGTCACTGTCCTATTGAAAAACAAACAATAGTCTCACTAACTGCAAACCAGATGGGAAGGCATATCGCAGCAGAATGTTGTGGTAGCCTTGCTGGCTAAGTGTGCCTTGAATTCTAAATAAATCACTGACAGCGTTACCAGCAAAGCACCCCCACACCATAACACCTCCTCCTCCATGTTTCACGGTGGGAACCACACATGTGGAGATCATCCGTTCACCTAATCCACGTCTCAAAAATAATCAGCGTTTGGAACCATAAATCTCACATTTGGACTCATCAGACCAAAGGTTTCCACTGTTCTAATGTCCATTGCTCATGTTTCTTGGCCCAAGCAAATCTCTTCTTATTATTGTTGTCCTTTAGTAGAGGTTTCTTTGCAGCAATCAACCATAAAGGCCTGATTCACACAGTCTCATATGAACAGTTGATGTTGAGATGTGTCTGTTACTTGAACTCTGAAGCATTTATTTGGGCTGAAATTTCTGGTGCTGCTAACTCTAATGAACTGACCCTCTGCAGCAGAGGTAACTCTGGGTCTTCCTTTTCTGTGGCGGTCCTCATGAGAGCAAGTTTCATCATAGCGCTAGATGGTTTTTGTGACTGCACTTAAGGAAACTTTCAAAGTTCTTTAATTTTTCCGGATTGACTGGCCTTCATGACAAAGTAATAATGGACTGTCGTTTCTCTTTGCTTATTTGAGCTGTTCTTGCCATAATATGGACTTGGTTTTTTACCAAATAGGGATCTCTTTTTAATACCACCCCTACCTTGTCACAACACAACTGATTGGCTCAAACACATTAAGAAGGAAAGAACTTCCACAAATGAACTTTTAACAAGGCACACCTGTTAATTGAAATGCATTCCAGGTGACTACTGTACCTCATGAAGCTGGTTGAGAGAATGCCCAGATTGTGCAAATCTGTCATCAAGGCAAAGGGTGGCTACTTTGAAGAATCTCAAATGTAAATACATTTAGATTTTTTTGGTTACTACATGATTCCATATGTGTTCTTTCATAGTTTTGATGTATTCACTATTGTTCTACAATGTTGAAAATAGTAAATATTAAGAAAAACCCTTGAAATGAGTAGGTGTTCTAAAACTTTTGACCAATAGTGTATGTTTGGGGCAAATCCAACACAACACATCACCGAGTACCACTCTTCATATCTTCAAGCATGGTGGTGGCTGCATCATGTTATGAGTATGTTTGTCATCGGCAAGGACTATGGAGTTTTTTTAGGGGAAAAAGAAAGGAATCTTAGAGGAAAACCTGGCTCAGTCTGTTTTCCAACAGACACTGGGTTACTTACCAAGACCAATCACCTGAGTGGCCTAGTTACTGTTTTGGAATAAATCGGCTTGAAAATCTATGGCAAGACTTGAACATTTGGAATAAGTCAAGGGGTATGAATACTTTCTGAAGGCACTGTATATGAATGGACAAAGCCATCAATCAAGTGACACCATTCATATGTGAAGATTCAATAGCACATTGAAGCCAAATGAAGTCGGTTAAAGGTGAACTGCACTCACCTATTATGAACGTGTTTCTTACGGTGCTCATTACGAAATGCAGCGGCCATTACTGAAGCCCAAACGAGAGTTGTCTTTAGGGTGTGGTATAATGTGGGTGTTTATTGGGTGTGTCTTTGCCATTCAATCACAACAAACAAACAAGGGCAGTAGTGAGTAACGTAGTGACAGCAAGGTAAGCTAGGCTAGCTTTGCTATGGAGAGAAGTTTTGAAGTTGAGGACTTGTTCCTGCTAATTCAGATCTGCTGAATTGAGGACGTGTTCCTGCTAATGATCTGCTAATTTAGTTCTATACAGTATGTCGGCTAAAGCCTTCGCAAACCTTGTGTTTAGCCAATCTGACAGAAGCTAGCTAGCTAGCATAGCTTGAGTATAGCCTAGCTAGCTAGCTGATATTTCTGTCAAATCACAGTTATGCCAAGATAGCAAAAAGTACAAGTGTCTGGAATGTGTTTCATGAGACACTCGTTATACAACACCTTACTGCGAAAGTAGCTTGCAACTTTAAGTTTTATTATGGTCATGTAAAGGCATGTTACCGTGGAAATGATATCAACAACTGAAAGTTGAATGACCGGTCTTCAGTCAACTCAGCTTTCAACATATAACTAGCTAGTTTTGTCTCGTCTCATCTCTCCTTATGTCCACTGTTAGGACAAATCCCAGAACTAGTATTCCAACAGGTGTAGGCTACATGTGGACATTGCACAAACATGGCTATCTTGAAAGTAGCTACATTTATCAACAACAACAAACCATGTTCTGCTGTAAATAGGCTATCATAGTAATTTGCTTGTAAAGACAGTATGCCTTCACTACCTAACAAATGAAAATAAGTTGTGTATAGAGTACAACCACAGAACAAGGAGCATAAAAATCGTTGGTACAACTTCAGCTGTCCCAGAACTAGCATGGCATTCTACACGATGTCTATTCTAAGGATTTGGCTGTCTAACCACACACTGACATGCACAGCTCTCTGGGTGAAGTTCTGTCTTCAAGTCTCCAGCAGGTGAGGAAGTCCCCTTCATCTATGTGATGTATTACAGGTTACAGACAGGTGCAGATAGGTGGCAGGAGGGGTGGAGTGTCTGACATTACACCCTGGATATGACAGTTCAATGAATACAGGCAGATATGAGATGCAGGAAGATGATCTTATCATTGCACCCTGTATGTACTGGCCTAGCTTCCTGCAGGAGGAAGCTTTGACTCGGACAGTAGCCTACAGAGTAATATGAGAAGTGTGTCATTGCTGAACTTGTGTAGATATTCTAAACAAAGTGTTCTGATGACTTTCAAGTGTAATAGTTCCATGTAGAATAAACAATCCTTCACGTAATACTGTAGAAGTGGTGTCCTGCTAATATAACAATGTGCAAATATTACACTTGTCTTTCTTCCATCATTCACAGCCGATACAGATACTGTACCTATCAGCATTTTGTTTGGTGGAACATGTTAGTCATCATCCCTTCGTATAGTGTCTCATATAAGACAGTTCCCCCGACCCCATTCAATTCAAAAACAACAAAATACGATGAAAAGTGATAGATGGCTCTTCTATAATTGTAATGCTGAGTATATCAATCTGTCTTTTAGTCAGGGGACTCCATGACAAACCTATCTTGTCCTTCATCGGTAGAAAAGCTAGGTAAAGTTGATACACACAGCACTATATTATCAATGGTTGTTAGGTGAACTCCAAGACAGACGACTGATTGTATTGTGACGTTGTCAGAAACTAAAACAAGAGGCTCCCACGCTGAGGTCTGTCCAACGCTGGTCCGACCAAGCTGACTCCACACTCCAAGACTGCTTCCATCACGTGGACTGGGAGATGTTTCGTATTGCGTCAGATAACAACATTGACGAATACGCTGATTCGGTGTGCGAGTTCATTAGAACGTGCGTTGAAGATGTCGTTCCCATAGCAACGATTAAAACATTCCCTAACCAGAAACCGTGGATTGATGGCAGCATTCGTGTGAAACTGAAAGCGCGAACCACTGCTTTTAATCAGGGCAAGGTGTCTGGTAACATGACCGAATACAAACAGTGCAGCTATTCCCTCCGCAAGGCTATCAAACAAGCTAAGCGCCAGTACAGAGACAAAGTAGAATCTCAATTCAACGGCTCAGACACAAGAGGCATGTGGCAGGGTCTACAGTCAATCACGGACTACAGGAAGAAACCCAGCCCAGTCACGGACCAGGATGTCTTGCTCCCAGGCAGACTAAATAACTTTTTTGCCCGCTTTGAGGACAATACAGTGCCACTGACACGGCCTGCAACGAAAACATGCGGTCTCTCCTTCACTGCAGCCGAGGTGAGTAAGACATTTAAACGTGTTAACCCTCGCAAGGCTGCAGGCCCAGATGGCATCCCCAGCCGCGCCCTCAGAGCATGCGCAGACCAGCTGGCCGGTGTGTTTACGGACATATTCAATCAATCCCTATACCAGTCTGCTGTTCCCACATGCTTCAAGAGGGCCACCATTGTTCCTGTTCCCAAGAAAGCTAAGGTAACTGAGCTAAATGACTACCGCCCCGTAGCACTCACATCCGTCATCATGAAGTGCTTTGAGAGACTAGTCAAGGACCATATCACCTCCACCCTACCTGACACCCTAGACCCACTCCAATTTGCTTACCGCCCAAATAGGTCCACAGACGATGCAATCTCAACCACACTGCACACTGCCCTAACCCATCTGGACAAGAGGAATACCTATGTGAGAATGCTGTTCATCGACTACAGCTCGGCATTCAACACCATAGTACCCTCCAAGCTCGTCATCAAGCTCGAGACCCTGGGTCTCGACCCCGCCCTGTGCAACTGGGTACTGGACTTCCTGACGGGCCGCCCCCAGGTGGTGAGGGTAGGCAACAACATCTCCTCCCCGCTGATCCTCAACACTGGGGCCCCACAAGGTTGCGTTCTGAGCCCTCTCCTGTACTCCCTGTTCACCCACGACTGCGTGGCCACGCACGCCTCCAACTCAATCATCAAGTTTGCGGACGACACAACAGTGGTAGGCTTGATTACCAACAACGATGAGACGGCCTACAGGGAGGAGGTGAGGGCCCTCGGAGTGTGGTGTCAGGAAAACAACCTCACACTCAACGTCAACAAAACTAAGGAGATGATTGTGGACTTCAGGAAACAGCAGAGGGAACACCCCCCTATCCACATCGATGGAACAGTAGTGGAGAGGGTAGCAAGTTTTAAGTTCCTCGGCATACACATCACAGACAAACTGAATTGGTCCACTCACACAGACAGCATCGTGAAGAAGGCGCAGCAGCGCCTCTTCAACCTCAGGAGGCTGAAGAAATTCGGCTTGTCACCAAAAGCACTCACAAACTTCTACAGATGCACAATCGAGAGCATCCTGGCGGGCTGTATCACCGCCTGGTATGGCAACTGCACCGCCCTCAACCGTAAGGCTCTCCAGAGGGTAGTGAGGTCTGCACAACGCATCACCGGGGGCAAACTACCTGCCCTCCAGGACACCTACACCACCCGATGTCACAGGAAGGCCATAAAGATCATCAAGGACATCAACCACCCGAGCCACTGCCTGTTCACCCCGCTATCATCCAGAAGGCGAGGTCAGTACAGGTGCATCAAAGCTGGGACCGAGAGACTGAAAAACAGCTTCTATCTCAAGGCCATCAGACTGTTAAACAGCCACCACTAACACTGAGTGGCTGCTGCCAACACACTGACACTGACTCAACTCCAGCCACTTTAATAATGGGAATTGATGGGAAATGATGTAAATATATCACTAGCCACTTTAAACAATGCTACCTTATATAAATGTTACTTACCCTACATTATTCATCTCATACGCATACGTATATACTGTACTCTATATCATCGACGGTATCCTTATGTAATACATGTATCACTAGCCACTTTATACTATACTATGCCACTTTGTACTCTATATCATCGACGGTATCCTTATGTAATACATGTATCACTAGCCACTTTATACTATACTATGCCACTTTGTTTACATACTCATCTCATTTGTACATACTGTACCCGATACCATCTACTGTATCTTGCCTATGCTGCTCTGTACCATCACTCATTCATATATCCTTATGTACATATTCTTTATCCCCTTACATTGTGTACAAGACAGTAGTTTGGAATTGTTAGTTAGATTACTTGTTATTACTGCATTGTCGGAACTAGAAGCACAAGCATTTCGCTACACTCGCATTAACATCTGCTAACCATGTGTATGTGACAAATAAAATTTGATTTGATTTGATTTGTCACGAGAATTTTCAATCCCAATGATGATAACTAATTAATAATTTAAGCTTTGACCAATCCCCGAGGTTTGTAAGACCCTTGGTTTAATAATAATTAGGCAAAGACTCAGATTCTGCACAAGGTTTGTTGTTCTTTATTCAGAGAGCTCTAAAGTCAACCAAAATGTGAACAGTCTTTATAACCCCCCATACACACACACACACAAACAGTAGGTGGGCTGTATCTTTTTCCACAGTTCACATTCCTCGTTTATCACTATTCTACCAGCCTGGCAGTTCCTCTCCATTCCTTTCCTCCCTAGATTAGAGGGGCCTTGGCAGGTCCTCTTTTCTGTCGTAAGTTTTTTAGAGTTACAACCAGGTAATGTGTAGTTCAATTGTCCTCTGTGTCTTCTCAACCACACATTTCTCACCCTTAACTTGTCTCAACCATACATTATTGGATAATAGTCTAATAATTCTAATACATTTCACATCGTTAATTACGTTTCAGGGTGGAATTCTTTAGTCATTACTTTAAACATATAAATTCCTTTATCAGACGTATAGCCAGATCCAATGTGACCAACCTGATGTGAGACTGGTGCATGGCCACGTACTGCCTCAGCCTTCTGCTCCTGATGTGGTGGGGGGGTTCCCACGACACTGCTGAACAACAAATCCACCAGGTTATGTATAGCCTGTGAATTAAAATATATATAATTATTCCAACAATCTAACGGCCTTGAGACAGAAGCTGTTTTTCAATCTCTCTGTTCCAGCTTTGATGCACCTGTATTGACCTTGACTTATGGATGGAAGCGGGGTGAACAGGCAGTGGCTCATGTGGTTATTGTCCTTGATTATCTTTTTTGCCTTCCTGTGACATTGGGTGTTATAGATGTCACTGTCTGTGGGGTTGGAACATTTCAGTTTGTCGGTGATATGTACACCAAGGAACTTATAACCTTCTCCACTGCTGTCCTGTCGATGTGGATAGGAGGGTGCTCCCTCGTCCACGATCATCTCTTTTGTTTTGATGACATTGAGTGAGAGGTTATTTTCCTGACACCACACTCCGAGGGCCCTCACCTCCTCCCTGTAGGCTGTGTTGTCGTTGTTGGTAATCAAGCCTACCACTGTTGTGTCATCTGAACTTGATGATTGAGTTGGAGGCGTGCATGGCCACGCAGTCGAGGGTGAATAAGGAGTGCAGGAGGGGGCTGAGAACGCACCCTTGTGTGGCCCGAGGGTTGAGGATCAGCGGAATGGAGATGTTGTTTCCTAACTTCACCACCTGGGGGCGGCCCGTCAGGAAGTCCAGGACCCAATTGCACAGGGCAGGGTCAAGACCCAGGGACTCAACCTTAATGATGGGTTTTAAGGGTACTATGGTGTTGAATGCTGAGCTGTAGTCAATGAACAGCATTCTTACATAGGTATTCCTCTTGTCCAGATGGGTTAGGGCAGTGTGCAGTGTGATTGCATCGTCTGTGGACCTATTGGGGCGGTAAGCAAATTCAAGTGGGTCTAGGGTGACTGGTAGGGTGGAGGTGATATGGTCCTTGACTAGTCTCTCAAAGCACTTCATGATGACAGAAGTGAGTGCTATGGGGCTAGAGTCATTTAGTTCAGTTACCTTAGGTTTCTTGGGAACAGGAACAATGGTGGCTATCTTGAAGCATGTGGGGACAGCAGACTGGGATAGGGATTGACTGAATAGGTCTGTAACCACACCAGCCAGCTGGTCTGCAGCATGCTTTGAGGGAGAGGCTAGGGATGCAGTCTGGGCCGGCAGCCTTGCAAGGGTTAACATGTTTAAATGTTTTACTCACGTTGGCTACGGAGAAGCAGAGCCCACAGTCTTTGGTAGCGGGCCGCGTCAGTGGCACTGTATTGTCCTCAAAGCCTTGTAATCTGTCATTCTCTGTAGACCCTGCCACATAGGTCTCGTGTTTGAGATTCAGGCCAGTGGCCCTAACATCGTTACTATGCAACCATATGTGTATTGTTCCTTTGCTGTATACTTGCTGACACATATTTATAGCATGTTAGCTAAAAAGACTGGTACTCAGGCTAGACAGGTACCCTCCTTTATCTTTGCGCTAGACAATACACAATAGACTTTCATGAGAACAGGCATGTTGTTTTAGCACTAGAAGCAAACGAAGCCCCTGAATGCTAGCTAACGTTTGCTGGTTCTAACCTAGCCCTTGATCCTGACTCCCAGTTCCATTACAGTAAAGGCAGAATGCCGACAGGGTCTGGGTTATTGAGAACGAGTGCTAACCCAAACAGCCTGCCTGTTCTCATAAAAGGAGCTCGCTACCTAACTTGCAAATCAGTTTAGGTTAGTTATCAATATCAGGTTAGCTATCAATATCTTTGTTATTTATCAAAATCAGGTTAGTTATCAATATCTTTGTCCGAGTTGAAATGAATTGGCTAGCTAGATAACGTTAGCTAGCAGGGATCTTCTTAGCTAGCCAGTTCGAGTTGAAACATTATTGATAGCAAGCTGGTTAACGTTACATCCTATCAAACCTTATCGTCAGGTGCAACGTTAGCTATGCAAATCTTCCTCTCTATGACAATACATCAAATTACACATTAGGGAGAGGGTGGGTATAATTTGTTTAACGTTCCAACAGGAACCTGTTCCAAAAAAGGTTGCCAACAAATAACGTGTACAAAGCTGTATAGCTGTCGAATAAGATGCCAGGTAGGGAGTTGGCTTTCATTAAGTTTTTCACTCACCACGTTTATTCAAAAAAATGTCTGTCCTCACTCTGGTAGCCTATGGACAAACATTAAGAATAAGCTACGTGGTGAGTTTATGCCTATTTGGCAGTAAGCAAGATGAATTGATTGTGCTACTTTGTATGCGTTGTTTGTTGGCAACCTTGTACTTTACGAAGTTGTTGGAACGTTCCATATACCCACCCTTAGGGAGAGGCTATTTATTTAGCTAGATCCCAGTATCATAGCTATCTAGCTAGTTACTCACCACACACCAGTCACAGCTGTCGTGTCGTACGTTTGTTGTATGTAATACATTCTTTGCCATCTTGCGCAACATTGTTGAATGTATTAGAAGTTTGCACCAACTTTATGGAAGCCAATTTTCACTATGCTGAGCAAGTGTCCATGCGTTGCAGACTTGACAACATGTCCACAACACATGGCAGCTGGGGGCGGATCCCACCTTGTTGTCTTTTTGCAAAAGTGGGCAAGTATATGTAAGTTATTTTTATTTATTTTTATTTTTATTAACAACAAATCAATACATAAAGCACATGAGGGAACACAAGCATACATAGATTACAAACAATGGACAATCGAGCTAGGGGGTACAATATCACATTACAATTACACAAGGACCTTAAGGGACATACATATACTTACAATTCTAACAGCTTTTTTGTTAGAGCATTTAACCGTCTTAAAAAACAGTTCAATTTCTTTTTGTATGGTATCTGTTTTTCCAACAGATATTATCAATAAATCCATTCCAATAAGGCACGACATAAGGTACAACATCCTGCTGAAACAAGGATCGTATCGCTCTGTTGTTGAATGGACCAAAAGAGAAACAAATCTTTCCTACTGATGAGTCAACAGGGTCAACAGAAGGTAGGCTCTGAGGGTCAGGTCTTGACACGTTCCTGAATAACATAGCAACACCTGAGGGAATGGCATCTAAAACAATTGCAAAATCTTTAGGTGTTACAGGGACCTTGTAAAGTGATAAGATATTATTTCAGAACCAATATTCTAAAAACAAAGAGGTATTTTTATACAATATATCCCGATTTATTCCATATATAATATCTGTGTGGAGAAAAATTGTGTTTATAAATGAAGGACCATGACAAGAGAACCTGCAGATGAAAAGCAGAGAGTTTCACTGGAACTTTGTCAATATTATAATTGCCAAACAACATGAAGTTAAGGCCACCAGAAGTAGAGAAGACAGAGAAGACATGATGAGGAATACAATTCCAGATAGAAGTGGGTCTTCTTAGGAATTGTTTTATCCAATTGATCTTAAAAGTATTATTTAAAGTAAAGTAATAAGAAAATTCAGTCCGCCATTCAGTCCGCCATTCTCATAAGTGTTCATTACAACAGTTTTCCTAATGTAATGGGTACGGTTTCTCCAAAGAAAGTTGAAAAGCATCTGGTCTATCTCCTTGCTTATTTTACTGTCAAGATATAAAGATAGAGCACCATATGTTAGTCTAGAGATACCTTCAGCCTTGGTTATTAGGACTCTACCTTTTAAAGATTAAGTCCCTCTGTAGCCATTAATTTTGTTTCTATATGTAAGTAATCCATACCCAACCCATACTCGTCATGACGCACTCACATCCAAATCTCGTTTTTGGACGAGACTGACTTTACTGGTCTTATTTACATTTTGTAGTCAATTTTGACACTATAATTAATGTTTCTGGCTCATATCGATGCCACACAGGCCGTTTATAACCAGCGAAGTTGGTTCTAGGAGGCAGTTCCCCTTTATTAAGATGGCATCTCATGGAGACATAACATGCGCCGTTTGAGTTACTCCAGGAAGTGACATTTCAGGCTAACTCAGTGCTGCCCCCTCATTGAGTAACTGCCATTAGTTACAAAATTATTCTTATAACTTCTTCTGTGTGTGATTTAAAAAATAATCGGTTCAAGGACATACATCTGGTGTATTAGAAGCAGTTATTGTTGCCATGATTGTCTTTGATTTTGTATTTTATTTACACAAAGATTTATCACGAAGATCGGCATTTGTCTATTCACTATAATGGGGGATCCTATTTTCTGCAAACAATGCTTGCAGTACCCCGGTCACCCTTGAATTTCCATGGTGTCAATGAGAGGGGGCAGAGGTCAAATCAAACTATACGTCATTGTCGTGCACCTCTCAAATTTTGTAACAATGCGGAGGGCTCTGTATAGCTCCACATTGACATGATTGGTTGACGGTACGTGGGGGCAGGAGTTCCTGTATGAACACAAACTTATTTCCTTGACTACTTCCTTCACAATAGCTCTGCGCTGCTCCGCGAAGTGCAAGAAGTAGGAATGCAGACATCGGATTGACCATGCAGCTCCTTTTAGTGGCACTGAGTGCTGCTGTTGCTTACTGTGAATGAAAGGAGCCTGTACAGAACCTTGGGTATATCTCAATAGTGTAAAGTGGCTTCCTCTCCCATTTATCTGCACTAGGATGAAAATACAGCGCAGGCAAGAGCAACATGGTGGGTATTTTTTGTGTGGAATCTTTCACCAGTGAAGTGGATGAGGGAAAGGAAACGTGGAAAGCAGCTGCTTTAGAGTATTGAGATGCATCTTCTATGAGAGAAAATTAAAGCCATGTGGCCATCTATGAATGTCAGTTCCTCTGTGTTACTCTGTGTAACAGTCGGCCCAGCATGCCCATTCTTCCACCATGTGTCAATGACTCCCATCCAACAGATATAACATTGTCTGTCATTGGGTTATTGTGGTCGCATGAGGGAATTGAAGTGGAAGAGATAAGGTCTGATGGGATGTCAAATGGCTTTTCATTGGCCTTTTGATGGATACAGGCAGGAGAAAAGTTCCCAATAGTCCTCATTCGTAATGCCTCACACGTGATGACTCACACATGATAACAATGCTACATTTCGATGTTAGATGTTGTGGTGTAGCTAAATATTAGATGCACAGGAGAGTCCAACCTTACTGTGACTGGTATGTAGAAGTTGAAACAATGCATGAAATTAAAAAATGAGAATTAATTCCTTGGGTCAAAGTTCATAAGGCTGTGCCAAACCTTGACACATGCAACAGAAATGTTCTGACGAGCTGCTGCAAGCCATAGAATAAACGGCCTATTCATGGGCAAAAGGGGAAAGTCCCAAATGTTCTCATATTCTTTCATTGAAATATAGTACAACCCATTTCCTTTAAATTAGCGTTCCTCTTTGAAGAGTTGTTTTCACACTATTGTTTGAGTTCTTAGATGTTTGAAATCAACTCTTTCGTGATGAAAAGGTCTAAAAACACCCCTGAGTACAGTAACCTGCTGAGGAACTACCTTTAGAAAGGGGCATACAACACATATAAATGAGAAATGGTGATAGGTACAACCAACTCTTTCTTGGCTTACCACTCACTCCATAATTTCTCCATGAAACATCAAAAAAAGACCCATTTCTTACCACTCACTCCATCACTTCTCCATGAAACATCAAAAAAAGACCCATTTCTTTTCTTGTAGCCTTCCAGGCTTGAGTGGGTAGGGAATGTGGTGGGAGTTGGTCAACATTCCATCTCATTTCGAAGATGCCCCTGTGCCCCTGAAGTGGACAAAGCACTGAGAAAAGCTCCATGGAGAGATGGGGATGGAATGGAGAGGGAGAACAGTTACTCGCTTGCCCTTTAGTTAATGGACTAGGCCTAAAAGCTCCTTCTCCTTTCAACTTCTCAGAGGCAGACCGAGTAAAGAGGTCTGGCAGCTCTGCAGGTCCCATGTAACAGCTCTGTCTGTGTAAGCTAACCATCCCCTTTTATTCTTGCTTTGTCCAGTCCTAAGAGAGAGGGAGAGAGAGAAAAGGGACAGACATTAGAAGACCACTTAAGAAATTCAGCCAGAGAGTATGACCAAAAGATCATTCATTGACCTGTCACTGCTCAGAGGAGCTGAGCTGGTCTGGTTTAAGCGCAAAACTGTAGAGTTTGGAAAACTGTCCTCCAAACTATTGGTGCCAACTTGGTGCCCATCAGAATTCTACATCTCAAACCAAGTTAGCTGAACTTTGCAGAAGATTTGTATAGCTTTGGCTTTAGTCATAATAGTCAGGGCCTAAGGAGATGAATAACAATTGGTACTTTGGATTGTACTTTTGACTTTGTCCCTTAGGACTCTGGCTCATGATATCTGGGAGAAGTGTGATTCATACAGTAAGCTGACCTAGTACAAGCTTAAAACAGCCAGGCAAGGATATCTCCAAAATGCCAAAAGGGGAGAAGGATGAGGCGGAAGGGCATAAAGTATGTGCTTGGTACCGATAGGCCGCTGTCACCTCTGGTCTAGGATTACCACGGAAATGCGATCGTAAATCCACCTGACTAATAACCATGACAACTGCCCAGAGTGCAGGAAGTCATGCCACAGCCTCTCTCCCAGTGTGGAATTAGTGTCAACTTTTGAAAATGTTAACTTAACGACTTTACAAACTACCTCGGCAAAGTCGCGTGAGTCACTCGCATTAGAGCCGGATCATTTTAGACACCATTACGGGGACAAAAACTCAGCATTTTGGGATAATCTGGCCCAACAGCAATTAAGTATTGGATGAGTGTCGACAAGCTGTGAAAATAAACTGTAACGCAGTGTGTCGTGCCAGGGCGAGAGAGACAGAGATAGAAAGAGTCACCGCATTCTGTCATTTGCAGGGAGACGGTTGGCTGAAAGTGTGAAATGCAGCGTGGCGTTGTTGGCAAAGATTTCCTGTTGTCGGTGGCGACAACACAGTTATTATTAGACTTCATGTTTTATTCAAAGTTGCTCTTAGCACATGGCTTGTTTCCCATCACATAAGGTTGCTGTGCTGGTGGCAGACCAAACAATTGAGCATTAAAATGCAGATGCACTGAGGAATATACACACCTATCAGAGGAGAGGCATCCAAGCAGCACGTTGCTATATCAACACGGCCTAGTGTGGGGTACAGCACAAAAGGTCAGAACACGGCAGAAAATCTCTTCGTCTCACGCTACCACCATGTTCAATCTCAAACGTAAGCACTTGTAGTGGGCTGGTGATGAAGCAGGCAGAGGCTCTCTGTTCTATAGCGGTGTATTGTTTTAGTGGAGATGTAGCCTTCATGTTACTGGAGCCTGCAGCGTCTCCTATATCTTTGTTGTTGGCAGCTACTGCAGTGCTGATGTGGGAGGAGAACTGATGCCCCTAGAGCTGAGACAGTCAGCCTGAACACACACGCACACGCACACACGCACACACACACACAGACGAGAGTACACCATATGCAGTACATACACAGACAGAAGAACTGCAGCACACATACACACACACTTGCACGCACACACCACTTCCACACAGCAGACCACATAGGTCCAACAGAGAGGTCAGCCCTGTGGGTCAGCCATCAGTGAAACCCTGCCAGGCTCCTCTCTCTTTGCTGTTGTCTCCCACACTGGGGTGTTCCACTAGACGTCATCCACCACTGAGGGGTCAAGGTATAGTCAGAATTCTACATGCATATTGAGTTGCCTCACACCCACAACACTCAAGGGACAGTTTGGGGGACCTGACCTGTTCCCTCAGAGTAGAACTGTCACAGCTTACATACAAGCTCGGCGCAGGAGAAAGGCATGTCGGGTACAGTGGTTAGTGATTTACTTTGTCCATGGGCGTTTTGTAAACTGACTATCTAAAGGGCACTTCGGAGTGATGAGTGTAGGTGTGTGTCACGCTAGCGCAGAGGGTGATCGTTTTTTTTTTTTTAACTCAGGAAACAAAGTGGCATGAACACTCACTAATGAAGTCTTATCTGTCTGACTGTGTGATGATGAGAGACGACTCGAGCAAAAAAGGGTTCAAATGTTTTTGAACTTCACAAACCTTCGAAAAACTTTATAACACACTCTCAGAGATCCTGTTACTGCAGGATCATTTGCAGAACATCTGTGTTTTCACCCTTGTTCTACATGTCATGTCAGTCAAAACACCGTCATAAACGTATAGTACCAAATGTAAAGACACATTCTATCCATTTGACCGTGTCTAAGCGATGACGTTGTAAAAGTTAACACTGAAACCTATCAAGTGAAAGCACTTCCTTATTATGAATGAGCCAATCACGTGAGTGGGAGTGATTTCTGCAACAACACTCTCACCCTTTGATGTTGGCACCCAATCAGAGCAACATCTCCTATTATATGACATTTTCCCTTGACTTATCATTAACCCATCACTCTCTCTGTCACACACACTTTCTCTCACTCTCTTTCAGAACAGCAGCAAGTGGTAGTTATGAGACATACCCTTCTCAGAGATAAGTACAGCAGCCCCACAAAGCCTCCTTACCTTGCTAAAGGAACCTACAAGGAAATGGGAGGATTTATTTGAGAAGGAGCTCAGAAGGACTCAGAAACAGTTACTCAAAGAAGCAAGGGACAAGCACTACTTCACATTGGGGTGAGTCAAGTTTGCTTCTGTATCCGTCAGACCTATCGCAATATAACTTATCTAGCTGTACTTTTAAAGGCCTAGTGCAGTCAAAAAAGTGATTTTTCTGTGTACAAAACACTCTTTCCATGACAAATTGACCAGGTGAATCCAGGTGAAAGCTATGATCCGATATTGATTTTACTTGTTAAATCCACTTCAATCAGTGTAGATGAAGGGGAAGAGACAGGTTAAATAAGGATTTTTAAGCCTTGAGAAAATTGAGACATTGATTGTGTATGTGTGCCATTAAGAGTGTGAATGGGCAAGATAAAGATTTAAGCGCCTTTGAACAGGGTATGGTAGTAGGTGCCAAGCACACCGGTTTGTGTTAAGAACGGCAACGCTGCTGGGTTTTTCACGCTCAACAGTTTCCCATCCTACCACCCAAAGGACATCCAGCCAACTTGTCAAAACTACGGGCCTTTCCATGGTGACATCACATTTATCAATAAAACCGCTATTCGTTTTTAAAATAAAATTAGATTTTTGTCAACAAAAATCTATTATAATCGAGACATGGGTGGAATAAATCATGTTTATCTTGAACAAATATAAATGAAACAAGGTTTTCATTACGGTTTATGTTTGGTTGAACTGAACAAATTGGAAAGACTAATTCTACATACAGAATTTTATGGAAATGAGCCCAATTGAACCAAATTAAGGCCGGTCTACACACCACATGAGGGACAGAGTTTTACAGTGTGTGTGTGTTGCAAATGTATTTCTTGCTCTTGATGTGTACTGTCTTCCTGTCCTTCTTGGGTCCACACACATCCCAGGTCTTCTTCTTGTTGCCACCGGCTGCCATATAGAATGATTAAAACATTTAGTTCAGGAATTTTACTTAACATATCACTAACATACAGTTACAGCAGGCCAAGGTAGGAGAGTCAGACACACACACATGCAACAACATCACTCACACTTACTTCTGT
This sequence comes from Oncorhynchus clarkii lewisi, assembly GCF_045791955.1. Taxonomy (NCBI): domain Eukaryota; kingdom Metazoa; phylum Chordata; class Actinopteri; order Salmoniformes; family Salmonidae; genus Oncorhynchus; species Oncorhynchus clarkii. The sequence continues at coordinate 19,365,094 of NC_092163.1, forward strand.
TATTGGAGTTGTTGGGTTCTGTGGGTCGGGTGGATGGGGCACCACCATCCTTCTCCTGAATGTAATAACATTCTGCAGATTCCTACTAGATGGTGTGTAGTTTCACACACTGCAAAGGGTAAAGAGTGCGAGAAAAGCGGGAGACAGGCAGACAGGCAAAGAGACAGACAGGGTATTGATGCTATGCTGAAGAGGAAGACAGAGTGAAGGCACATAGCAAACCTTTTTGTTCCATTTAAAAAAGTTTTCACCTACACACACACACTTTTCCACACGTGTATTACCCCCGGGTCCAGTCGACCCAAACACCACATATGTAATGTACAGTACCAGTCAAAAGTTTGGACACACCTACTCATTCAAAGGTTTTTCTTTATTTTACAATTTTCTACGTTGTAGAATTGTCACGCCCTGACCGTAGCGTTTTATGTCTCTATTTTGGTTTGGTCAGGGTGTGATTTGGGTGGGCAGTCTATGTTCCATGTTCTATGATTTTCTATTTCTATGTGTTTGGCTGGGTGTGGTTCTCAATCAGAGGCAGCTGTCTATCATTGTCTCTGATTGAGAACCATACTTAGTTAGCCTTTTCCCAACTGTGTGTTGTGGGTAATTATTTTTCCGTGTGTGTTTGTGTGCACCTCGGTTGCGTCACGGTCTTTGCTGTTTACCTGTTGTTGTTTTTTTGGATTGTTTCGGTTTCACTTTCATTAACTGATGTGGAACTACATGCACGGCTGCGCCTTGGTCGATTTATGACAGGGAGTTTGAGGATAGCGAGCGTGACAAGAATAACAGTGAATACATCAAAACTATGAAATAATACAAATGGAATCCTGTAGTAACCAATAAAGTGTTAAATAAATCTAAATATATTTTATATTTGAGATTCTTCAAATAGCCACCCTTTGCCTTGATGACAGCTTTGCACACTCTTGGCATTCTCTCAACCATCTTCATGAGGTTGTCACCTGGAATGCATTTGAATTAACAGGTGTGCCTTCTTAAAAGTTAATTTGGGGAATTTATTTCCTTCTTAATGCGTTTGAGCCAATCATTTTTTATTGTGACAAGGTAGGGGTGCTATACAGAAGATAGCCCTATTTGGTAAAAGATCAAGTCCATATTATGGCAAGAACAGCTCAAATAAGCAAAGGGAAATGACAGTCAATTACTTTAAGACATGAAGGTCAGTCAATACGAAACATTTCAATAACTTTGAAAGCTTCCTCAAGTGCAGTCACAAAAACCATCAAGCACTAGGGTGAAACTAGCTGTCCTGAGGACCGCCAGAGGAAAGGAAGATGCAGAGTTACCTATGCTGCAGAAGATAAGTTCATTAGAGTTACCAGTCTCAGATTGCAGCACAAATAAATGCTTCACGGAGTTCAAGTAAGACCCATCTCAATATCAACTGTTTAGAGGAGACTGCATGAATCAGGCCTTAATGGTCGAATTGCTGCAACAACAAAAAACACTACTAAAGTACACCAAGCAGAAGAAGAGACTTGCTTGAGCCAAGAAACACGATTAACAGACATTAGACTGGTGGAAATCTGTTCTTTGGTATGATGAGTCCAAATTTTATATTTTTGGTTCCATTTGCCATGTCTTTGTGAGACGCAGAGTAGGTGAACTAATGATCTCTGCATGTGTGGTACCCACCGGGAAGCATGGAGGAGGAGGTGTGATGGTGTGGGGGTGCTTTTCTGGTAACACTGTCAGTGATTTATTTATAATTCAAGGCACACTTAACCAGCATGGCTACCACGGCATTCTGCAGCAATATGCCATCCCATCAGGTTTGCGCTTAGAGGGACTATCATTTGTTTTTCAACAGGACAATGACCCAAAACACACCTCCAGGCTGTGTAAGGACTATTTGACGATGTAGGAGAGTGATGTAGTGTTGCATCAGATATGTACTTTTCTTGTAAGGATCCATCAGTTGCATGAATAAGTGCACTGTGTTTGCAACAGGTGAAGGTGAATATCCGGTAGACTGAGTGCGAGGGACATACTGTACTAGTTTAACATGACCAATGTGTAACTTATGTCTCTCTATAGGAGATCAAGTCAGGAGACACAAGATGAACCTATTCACCCCGCAAACGGTGATACTTTGGCTCTGTGTTGCTGTCACGCTCACGCTCACAGGTAAGCAAATCAAGTTGAAACACTTCATAACATCAAATGGAATGGTTTAAGTCAGGAACAAGCATTAGTAGAGCACAGCCATTCCAAGAGAGCTAAGTGAAGAAACTAACTCCAATATCTCCTTAATCCACAGAGCTGGTGAAGCTAAGCACTGATGGCTCTCTGATTGTGCCATGTCACCAGAGTGTTAGCCTCCAATGCAGAATCTCCACTTTCCAGGAGGGGCTGTCAATCAATCATCTGGCCTGGGTCGGGCAGGACGGGAAGTGCCTGTGTGATGTTAACGCGACTGGAGTGATGGGGACCCACCCAGGGAACACACCTAGTGCCATGGAGTGTAGTTATACCCCACAGACACAGCTGACCCTGACTCTGCTGCAGGTACAGCCACTGGAGCAGGGAAATTACTTGTGCAAGCTGCGCTCCAATCAAGGAGTAAAGGAGGTCACCACAACGGTGAAGCTGCAAGGCGAGTGTCCTAGCCCATTCTCTTTTTTAATTTAAAAAAAAAAATTATTTATTTATTTAAATTTTACCCCTTTTTCTCCCCAATTTCGCGGTATCCAATTGTTGTAGTAGCTACTATCTTGTCTCATTGCTACGGGCTCGGGAGAGACGAAGGCTGAATGTCATGCGTCCTCCGATACACAACCCAACCAGCCGTACTGCTTCTTAACACAGCGCGCATCCAACCCGGAAGCCAGCCGCACCAATGTGTCGGAGGCTACACCGTGCACCTGGCCACCTTGGCTAGCGCGCACTGCGCCCGGCCCGCCACAGGAGTCGCTGGTGCGCGATGAGACAAGGAGATCCCTACCCACACAATCCCTCCCTAACCCGGACGACGCTAGGCCAATTGTGCGTCGCCCCACGGACCTCCCGGTCGCGGCCGGTTACGACAGAGCCTGGGCGCGAACCCAGGGACTCTGATGGCACAGCTGGCGCTGCAGTACAGCGCCCTTAACCACTGCGCCACCCGGGAGGCGCAGTATTACTCATGTAATACTGTCATAACCTAGACATCTGTCAAGCATGTATTCCCGAAGACTTTGACAAGAGGCTGGTGGGAGGAGCTATAGGAGGACTGGCTCATTGTAATGGCTGGAATGGGTTAAATGGAATAGTAGTCATGTTTGACTGTTCCATTAATTCCATTCCAGCAATTACAATGAGCCAGTCCTCCTATAGCTCCTCCCACCAGCCTCCTCTGCAATTGGTATTTTGCACTGTTTGTCAATATTGCATATAGGTCAGAGGTAGCAAATGGACATTGCCTAACCACCAGGAAGTACAAGGCACTTTATAGTGCCTCCACTGAGCAAAATGTATGACTAATGGTGTCAGGGGGCTTACGGAAGCGCATTGCACCATTTCTCAAGAACCCCCCACCTCAGCCATATTCTTTGTGTTTAAAAAAAACTTGCTCTGTTTCCATTCAGAGTGCTACAGGGAGGCCCAGCCCAGCGTCAGTGAGGAGGGCCCAACCTGCACCTTCACTGAGGTCTACCCTGACGGAGAGGTGCACTGGTTCCAGGGACACAACAATGTGACTGGGGACCCTAAAATCAAAACTAAACAAGTGAAGGATGGAACATTTTTTACAATAACTAGTTCCCTGAATAGAAAGACCATCTCTGGGGAAGGGGCCTACAACTGCTCCCTGTGGATCCCCAGTACCGGAGCCTACCTGACCAGCAGCTTGGTACCAGAGCATGGTGAAGCCAGGGTTGAGGAGCCCAATGCCAACGGGGCAGGAGCCATTGGTCCTGTGCGGAAAACCTTTTTAGTCCTCCTGAGTACTCTCTTCCTCGTGTGATGTCTGAAAACGAACATTAGCAAATGGACCAGGAAGCGCCAGGATCAATTAATAAAAATATGGAAGAGCCATTGTGTGAGATTCCTTTCACGGTCCAAAAGTTTCCTTGGCTGCGTAGAACAAGGAAATGATGTCCAGATGAGAGAGGCTGATAACCTGGTGCAAAACGGGTAGAACTGTCAACCTATTGTGAACGCACCCTTGTTGGTCTGCCAGTGCCAGGTGTATGTGATTGTTCATTAAAAACGGCAAGCAGCAGTAGAAACAATAACAAAGCTTACTTCACCCCCATTTCGGGTAAAAAGCTGATGGATGGGCTGGAGAAATGTAACCATTTCAAATTCATAGAGAGAGCTTTGGATGCATGGACCCGCAAAACACAAGTCTCAACGTCAACAGTGATGAGGTGACTCCGGGATGCTGGCCTTCAGGCAGACTTCATTTGTCCAGGGTCTGTTATTTTGCCCATCTTCATCTTTTCTTTTTATTGGCCAGTCTGAGATATGGCTTTTTCTTTGCAACTCTGCCTAGAAGGCCAACATCCTGGAGTTGCTTCTTCACTGTTGACGTAGAGACTGGTGTTTTGAGGGTACTATTTAATGAAGCTGCCAGTTGAGGACTTGTGAGGTGTCTGTTTCTCAAACTAGACACTCTAATGTACTTGTCCTCTTGCTCAGTTGTGCACCGGGGCTTCACATTCCTCTTTCTATTCTGGTTAGAGACAGTTTGCGCTGTTCTGTGAAGGGAGTAGTACACAGCGTTGTACGAGACCTTCATTTCTCAGAACACGAATAGACTGACGAGTTTCATTAGAAAATGCTTTGTTTCTGGCCATTTTGAGCCTGTAATCGAACCCACAACTGCTGATGCTCCAGATACTCAACTACTCTAAAGAAGGCCAGTTTATTGCTTCTTAAATCAGAACAACAGTTTTCAGCTGTGCTAACATAAATGCAAAAGGGTTTTCTAATGATCAATTATCCTTTTAAAATGATACACTTGGATTAGCTAACACAACGTGCCATTGGAACACAGGAGTGATGGTTGCTGATAATGGGCCTCTACGCCTATGTAGATATTCCATAAAAAATCTGCGGTTTCCAGCTACAATAGTAATTTACAACATTAATAATGTCTACACTGTATGTCTACACTGTATTTCTGATCAATTCTATGTTATTTTAATGGACAAAAAAATGTGCTTTTCTTTAAATAACATATATATATATATATATATATTGAGGAATGGACCAATGGACCAGACAACATGAGATATATATATATTATTTTATCATGTTGTCTTGTTCATTCCATTCCTCAATACATGGCCTGTCACAAATATATCTTATACTAATTGAGGTGTTCCCCCTCATTAACAGGAACTTTTAGTAGTCTGGTAATTGTGCCGTTTTAGGTGTCCCTAGTCAGCAAGTGTTCAATATACACTGGGTGTACTAAACATTAGGAACATCTGCTCTTTCCATGACATGGACTGAACAGGTGAAAGCTGTACACACTTATCAATGTCCCTTGTTACATCCACTTCAATCTGTGTAGATGAAGGGGAGGAGACGGGTTAAAGGGTTTTGAAGCTTTGACACGTGGGTGGTGTATGTGTGCCCTTCAGAGGGGGACCGGGCAAGACACAACATTTAGGTGCTTTTGAACAGGGTATGGTAGTAGGTGCCAGGCACACCGGTTTGTATCTAGAAATGCAACGCTGCTGGGGGTTTTCACGCTCAAGTTTCCCGTGTGTATCAAGAATGGTCCACCAACCCAAAGGACATCCAGCCAACTTGACACAACGGTGGAATGCTTTTGACACCTTGTTGAGTCCATGCCCTGATGAATTGAGTCTGTTCTGAGGGCAAAAAGGGAGTGCCACTCAATAGTAGGAAGCTGTTCCTGATGTTTTGTACACAGTATACCGCACAGGTGATTTCTGAGCTGAGCTGGCTGTGTGCATACAATAAATGACCTCGTTTGCATCTAGGATCTAAAACAATAGGTGTTTAGTAGATATAGAATGTAAAATATTTTATAATCAATTACTTCAACTGGACAAAGAAATACAGGGACTACCAGTGGGCAAACCGGACCACTGTGTTGAATCTGTCTCTTGTTGCCAAATGCTGCTCTCTGCTGGAGTCTATGCTGCAGCAATTGTGGCCAGCTTCACATTCAGTATGAGTGATCAAAATACACAGACTAAATATGAGTTTACTGTAAGAAGGGAAATAGATGCTTTGGGATATACCCCTAAATAAGAACCTCTCCCCATATCTCCTCTGGCCTCTGTGCCACGTTCATGTGCTAGTCGGAACTAGGAAACAAAAAAAAATGTCAGATTGCTAACGGGTTGTATTTATACAAGTGCCTGATCATCCGGTTAGCATGTTGAAAATGTCCTTGAACGCGCCATTAGTATGGGGTCCAAAGGTTATCTACACACAGTGACCCATCTCACCCTCGTGGGCTAAGTGCATTGTTTCTCATAACCTTTGGGGCAAAACACTTCTTCATCCATTTAAACAAGGTTTTTGGGAGGCTTTTCAAGACTGCCCGCTTTGCTCAAATGGTCCAGTTCAAGTCAACGCTAGACGGGGTCTGGCTGTGCTTTTAGTGAGACAGGTTAAAAATGCCCTCTGTCAAGACTGGAATATTAGGGTCATGCTGTACTGGGAAAGTTCTGTCAATGTCCTGTCAACACACACACACACACTTTATTGTCACTGAGGAACCTAATAGTTCCTCATGAGAGATGCAATGTGTACTCGGTTATAATCATCAGTCCAAACAGTTGCAAAAAGGAACATTTTGCAACTACAACCAACGTTTCTATTGGAGAAACTCAGGTAGTTCTGTCCCCGTTTCGTTCTGTTTGCTTCTGTTCAAGAAAAGATTTGCAACAGGATCGGCATAATGAACACGCCTCCTGGTCTGTAGGTTTGGCCACAACTCTATATCTATGTGGCGGATGGTTCATATAATGTGAACAGGGTAAGCAGTTGAGTGAAAACATGTACTTTAGACTGATTTCACATGTCAGCTATCAGTGTGATTCTCATATAGACATTAACACTGCATGCAAAAGGTGTCAGAGGTTCCTGCATGTGGTTAACATTTGACAGTCCACCGGATTTAAAAATGTACAGTAAAATAACACTAATCATCATCCAATCCCATTAAGTAACGGATGCTATGAATGTATATTAAGAGCTGTCTGTGTTTTCATTCTCAACTGTCCGATATAGATTTGGTAGCTACCCAAATTCCATGTTCCACATGCAATAAAACTATAAGATATTCAAATAAAGACACTGTCATCATCACAAATCGTCATCATGATAAATTATTATTTACACTGCTGACTAAACTCCACAGTGAAGGAAGTTTCTGTTGAACTTCATCAACGACGTGGAGCCGAGACTTTGTCAAATCCAGCTCCGATTACATCGATTTGCCCAAAGGTCAATACTTCAAAACATGTCATTATGATACGCCAACCTCGTACCTATATTTGTCATCTTTGGTTGCTGAAAACAATACTTTTTCAAGAAATATTCAAATACCACCACCAACTGGTTCCTTGTTGAGATTCAATGGGGATGAGCATTTGCACTGAGTTGTGTGCAAACATTCAGTAGCTGTATATGATTAACGTTTATTGAAAAAGTTTGGATTTCAGCAAACTAAGAAAGGCATGCAACCGCAGAGATAAAACATTGGTACACGGTGGGAGTTTCATCATTTAAATGTTTTGAAGAATTTACCTTGGGCGAATAGATGTAGTCAGAGCTAGATTCCACAAAGCCTGATCTCGACTCCACACAGTTGGTGAAGATCATCATAAACTTCCTTCACCATGGAGTGGAGTTTAGTCCACTACTACTAAAATGTTTCTTTGTGGTTCATTTCTGTTCAGAGTAAGAGCAGCATTTCAACCACTTCCCCTTTCCACCAGAAGAGGGGGAGAGTGACACACTAACTATGAGAGATTGTGAGTATCGGTTTGCCTGAGTAAATTCAACCATACACACTATATCAGGACTGCAATCCTCGTACATATAGGGTGCTTACCAAATGGCACCCTATTCTATTTAAGGGGCACTTGTGAATATTCAACATATCATCTCTTAGCAGTGATTAGAAAAGGCCTCAGGAGAGATGGAGACTAACATACCGCAGAGGAATAACTTCAGGCAGCGTGTCACACACCCACATAGTAGCTCCCCACCAGTGGTGGCTGGTGGGAGGAGCTATAGGAGGACAGGCTCATTGGAATGGCATAAATGGAATGGTATCAAACACATAAAACGTATGGAAACCACGTTTGACTCCGTTCCATTAATTCCATTCCATCAATTACAATGAGCATGTCCTCCTATAGCTCCTCCCACCAGTCTCCACTGATCCCCACAGTACCATGGGGGGCCTATTCAATTTAAAGAAATGTTTTCTTGAGTGCATGAGAACCCCTTTGATTGAAAAGAGCTCCTGTGGATGCATGTCATCCTACGTTACCATGAAAAACCACCCACTGTGATTTGACACTAGATAACCCCCTTCCTCACTATCTGAAATGTCTTGCTTGTCTTGTTACGTCACCACACTAGTGTTTGTTAGAAGATGTACCGGATCCTTCCCTTGAAAACACTACATACCCAAGCCAGCAGAAAGAATTTGGAGGAGTGAAAGAGTTCAGAAGTGAAGTGGTTAGCCATAGCAACTCTGATCTCTGTCTCTAAACACACACACACACTTTTTCTCCGTCACACACACACCCAACCCAGGGAACACAGTGGGGAATGCAGCCCCGGTGCCATGGGGACCAGAAGCCCTCCGATGCCTCTCTGCCACGTGCACGCACACCGAGAGGGGCCGTGTGTTCATCTCCCTGTCCAATTAGCCAGCCACTGTTTACTCCTCTCAGAGTGGTTTACATTACAGCCTGCTGGTCGATGGTCAGGTGAGCTATCCTATCCACAGCTGGCCATATCAACATGGTGACGAGGGCCATTCTGTCAACACAGGCCTGGGATTTACGTAAAGAACAGGTAAGTGTACGAACAGGTAACGCTAAAATGGCAGTTGGCTTTGGGACTAATAGCCTTGGGAGTAAATAAAAGGGAGAAGAGGCATTGATTTGTTATTATAAATGGGCCTACAATTATCATAACACAGTTTCTCACCAGATTATTTTGGCCTTCAAAGGGCAAAGAAAAAGGAGTCAAAGTTCAATGAAAAGGCATAATGGAAATGGGGAATGTTTTCTGTTGTGAATCTCATAGGGATAGATAGACTTGTGTGTACTCTATGCAGACAGAAGGAGAATTAGATATTCTGTGCTTATATAACGCTATTGCTCTGGAAACCAATAAAGTGAAAACATGGCAGAACGGAGTCGTGCTCGAGCTACTTTGATGTAAACAGTGTTGAGACTCTAGCTCAGCTTGACACCAGAGGTTGCAGTGTAAGAATAGAGAAGAAAATCTTCCATCAAAGCGAAAAGCGTAATTGTACTGAACCCTGCTCTTTTGACAACATTCTCCTTCGTATCGTTTGATATAGTCGAGGACTATCAAGATTGCAGAGGCAAAGTCTTTTTGAAGATAAAGACGCGAGACCGAAACATAAGACTTGTTTAACTGGCACAGATGGCGACATCTCCTCACAACAAGCGGAGCTACCTCGCATCCAGAGCGAGGCCAGAGGAGAAGCGTGCTCTGTTCTAGAATCCCCACGAGCAGTACACGCATGCAATTCTCTTTCCAATTCTCATTTCCGATGGGACAGTGGTTCATTTTACCCATCAGGCACGACAATGTCCGAGCATCATTTAGCTGTACCAAATCAAATCAAATTTATTTATATAGCCCTTCGTACATCAGCTGATATCTCAAAGTGCTGTACAGAAACCCAGCCTAAAACCCCAAACAGCAAGCAATGCAGGTGTAGAAGCACGGTGGCTAGGAAAAACTCCCTAGAAATGCCAAAACCTAGGAAGAAACCTAGAGAGGAACCAGGCTATGTGGGGTGGCCAGTCCTCTTCTGGCTGTGCCGGGTGGAGATTATAACAGAACATGGCCAACCCAGACAGGACGACCACATCAGTGACTCAACCCACTCAGGTGACGCACCCCTCCCAGGGACGGTGTGAGAGAGCCCCAGTAAGCCAGTGACTCAGCCCCTGTAATAGGGTTAGAGGCAGAGAATCCCAGTGGAAAGAGGGGAACCATAGGGCCAGAAACAGGAGACCTGGGTCGCGTTAGTTAGGACATGCAACAGAAAACATTCAAATACGGGAAACCAAAATGAGCATTTTTTTTAATCGGATCATGTCCCTGTTGTCTGTATCCTTCCATTTGGTGCCTAATGAAATACCACCCAGAGGGACTGTCGACAATGTTTGGCACAACCTGTTTAACATCCTGAATGTCACCTCAAATCAACACCCAATGGATAGACTGCATTCAGTTTGCTGAGTAGAGTATTGGAAGCTATTTTGTAGATGACATCGCCAAAGTCGAGGATCGGTAGGATAGTCAGTTTTACGAGGGTAAGTTTGGCGGCGTGAGTGAAGGAGGCTTTGTTGCGAAATAGAAAGCCGAATCTAGATTTTATTTTAGATTGGAGATGTTTAATATGAGTCTGGAAAGAGAGTTTACAGTCTAACCAGACACCTAGGTATTTATAGTTGTCCACATATTCTAGGTCGGAACCGTCCAGGGTGGTGATGCTAGTCGGGCGGGAGCGGGCAACGAATGGTTGAAAAGCAAACATTTGGTTTTATTAGCGTTTAAGAGCAGTTGGAGGCCACGGAAGGAGTGTTGTACGGCATTGAAGCTCGTTTGGAGTCTAATTAGCACAGTGTCCAAGGAAGGGCCAGAAGTTTACAGAATGGTGTCGTCTGCGTAGAGGTGGATCAGGGAATCGCCCGCAGCAAGAGCGACATCATTGATATATACAGAGAAAAGAGTCGGCCCGAGAATTGAACCCTGTGGTACCCCCATAGAGACTGCCAGAGGTCCGGACAACATGCCCTCCGATTTGACACACTGAACTCTGTCTGCAAAGTAGTTGGTGAACCAGGCAAGGCAGTCATTAGAAAAAACAAGGCTATTGAGTCTGCCGATAAGAATACGGTGATTGACAGAGTCGAAAGCCTCGGCCAGGTCAAGGAAGACGGCTGCACAGTACTGTCTTTTATCGATGGCGGTTATGATATCATTTAGTACCTTGAGCGTGGCTGAGGTGCATCCGTGACCGGCTCGGAAACCGGATTGCACAGCGGAGAAGGTACGGTGGGATTCGAAATGGTCAGTGATTTGTTTATTAACTTGGCTTTCGAAGACTTTAGAAAGACAGGGCAGGGTGGATATAGGTTTGTTACAGTTTGGGTCTAGGGTATCACCCCCTTTGAAGAGGGGGATGACCGTGGCAGCTTTCCAATCTTTAGGGAGCTCGGACGATACGAAAGAGAGGTTGAACAGGCTGGTAATAGGAGTTGCAACAATGGCGGCGGATAGTTTTAGAAAGAGAGGGTCCAGATTGTCTAGCCCAGCTGATTTGTACGGGTCCAGGTTTTGCAGCTCTTTCAGAACATCTGCTGTCTGGATTTGGGTGAAGGAGAAGCTGGGGAGGCTTGGGCGAGTAGCTGCGGGGGGGGCGGAGCTGTTGACCGGGGTTGGAGTAGCCAGGAGGAAGGCATGGCCAGCCGCTGAAAAATGCTTATTGAAATCTTCGATTATCATGGATTTATCAGTGGTGACCGTGTTACCTAGCCTCAGTGCAGTGGGCAGCTGGGAGGAGGTGCTCTTGTTCTCCATGGACTTTACAGTGTCCCAAAACGTTTTGTAGTTAGAGCTACAGGATGTGAATTTCTGCTTGAAAAAGCTAGCCTTTGCTTTCCTGTCTGACTGCATGTATTGGTTCCTGACTTCTCTGAACAATTGCATATCGCGGGGACTATTCAATGCTATTGCAGTCCGCCACAGGATGTTTTTGTGCTGGTCAAGGGCAGTCAGGTGAACCAAGGGCTATATCTGTTCTTATTTTTGCATTTTTTTTAACGGGGCATGCTTATCTAAGATGGTGAGGAAATTACTTTTAAAGAATGACCAGGCATCCATCCTCTACTGACGGGATGAGGTCAATATCCTTCCAGGGTACCCGGGCCAGGTCGATTAGAAAGGCCTGCTCGCAGAAGTGTTTTAGGGAGCGTTTGACAGTGATGAGGGGTGGTCAACGGAACCATAGCAGATACAGGCAATGAGGCAGTGATTGCTGAGATCCTGATTGAAAACAGCAGAGGTGTATTTGGAGGGCAAGTTGGTCAGGATAATGTATATGAGGGTGCCCATGTTTACGCATTTAGGATTGGGTTCCTTGATGATTTGTGTGAGATTGAGGGCATCTAGCTTAGATTGTAGGACTGCCGGGTGTTAAGCATATCCCAGTTTAGGTCACCTAACAGAACGAACTCTAAAGCTAGATGGGGGGGCGATCAATTCACAAATGGTGTCCAGGGCACAGCTGAGAGCAGAGGGGGGTCGATAGCAGGCGGCAACAGTGAGAGACTTATTTCTGGAGAGGTTAATTTTTTTAATTAGAAGTTCAAACTGTTTGGGTATAGACCTGGAAACTATGACAGAACTTTGCAGGCTATCTCTGCTGTAGATTGCAACTCCTCCCCCTTTGTCAGTTCTATCTTGACTGAAAATGTTGTAGATGGGTATGGAAATCTCAGAATTGTTGGTGGCCTTCCTGAGCCAGGATTCAGACACGGCAAGGACATCCGGGTTGGCGGAGTGTACTAAAGCACTGAGTAAAACAAACTTAGGGAAGAGGCTTCTGATGTTGACATGCATGAAACCAAGGCTTTTTCGATCACAGAAGTCAACAAATGAGGGTGCCTGGGGACACGCAGGGCCTGGGTTTACCTCCACACCACCCGAGGAACAGAGGAGGAGTAGGATGAGGGTACAGCTAAAGGCTATCAAAACTGGTCGCCTAGAGCGTTGGGGACAAGAATAAAAGGAGCCGATTTATGTGCGTGGTAGAATAGTTTCAGGGCATAATGTGCAGACAGGGGTATGGTGAATGCGGGTACAGTGGAGGTAAGTCCAGGCACTGAGTGATGATAAGAGAGGTTCTATCTCTGGATAAGCTGGTTATAATGGGTGAGGTCACCACATGTGTAGGAGGTGGGACAAAGGAGGTATCAGGGTTATGATGAGTGGAACTAGGGGCTCCATTGTGAACTAAAACAATGATAACTAACCTAAACAACAGTATACAAGGCATATTGACATATGAGAGAGACATACAGCGAGGCATAAAGTAATCACAGGTGTTGATTGGGAGAGCTAGCTAAGGCAACAATGGGTGAGACAACAACAGCTAATCAGCACAAACAACAACAGGTAAAATGGCGATGACAGGGCGGAGAGGGTCGGCTAACTACACACAGAGCCTGAGTTCGCGACTGGGGCCGGTTGAAGGCACAGCGGATGGAGTCGTGTCGTGGAGTTGCGGCGGGGCGCCGTGTCGACAAAGGATCCAAGTCAGATGGCAAAAGAGGTATTGTAGTTGTAGTAATTTAGTTTTCTAGCCGGGAGATGCACCTGGCTCATGGCTAACTGGTGCTAACTTCGGGGTAGGGGCGTTAGCCACTATAGCCACTCGGTATCAGCGGTGATCCGGTGCCAATTTCCAGAGCTTACAGCAAGAATCCAGTGGAGTAGTGTGTTCTAGACTTGTTTGGGTGGAGACCGGGTGAACAACTGAGTAGGCCGGGAGGTGAGCCTCAGGGATAGCTTCAGTACTGGGTAACTCGATGGGTGCTAGCTAGCTGTGAAGATCAGGAGTAATGGTCCAGGGATTACGGCAGGAATCCGGCGTTGTAGTGGGGAGACAGTCCGTTACTGGTAGGCTGGCGAGTATTATCCAGTCAAAAAAAAAGGGCTGTGCAGAAGGTAAAGGCCACTAGCAGTGGCTAACAATGACTAAATAGCTTGTAGCTAATTAGCTGGTTAGCTTCTGATGGCTAGGTGGTTCTTGCTATAATAAAAAATAATAGCGGTTCCGTATCACATTGGGTGAGGCAGGTTACCGGAAGGTATAATTGAACTAAAATGGAGAAGAGATTGAAAATAAAATTGAAATATATACAAAAAGACGAAAAATACAAAAGTACACGAGAGGATGAAAAAAACATGTCTGCACTGCTACGCCATCTTGGAATCCAATGGAGGAGTACCTGGGCTATCAAATCGGGCCGGGAAATGTGAAGCCTCAAGAATAAAAATCACTGCCATTAGGGAATGGCCGGTGCCTCGAACCAAGAGGCAGGTGAAGTCGTTCCTGGAGTTAGCAGGCTACTACAGTTGATTTGTACCTAACGAGCTTGCAATAGCTTCTCCCCTCACAGACCCAATGAAGGCACGACTACCCCAGATGGATGGACGGAGGACACACAAGCGGCGTTCCATGCCTTGAAGGTCCATCTATGTTCGCACCCGGTACTCGTCAACCCTGACTTCTCAAAACACCTCCTGGTCCGGACAGACGCGTCTGACACAGGGGTAGGGGCCGTCTTGTCCCAAGAGCAGTAAGGCAAGGAGCACCCAATCATGTATGTCAGCAGGAAGCTCCTCCCGAGGGAAAATAAGTACTCGATTGTCGAGAAGGAGTGCCTCGACGTGAAGTGGGCACTGGACACTGTCAAGTATTACCTCCTCGGGAGGAAGTTCACCCTGATCACTGACCATGCCCCCCTTGTGTGGATGGCAAGAGGTAATGACACGAATGAACGTGTCACCTGGTGATTCCTGTCCTTACAGCTATTCTCTTTCTCTGTCATCCACAGATCGGGGCTCCAGCATGGCAATGCGAACGCCCTCTCCAGGAGGGATGCAAACCTAGCCCTGAACACGCCTCCCTCCTGTAGGGCAAAGGGGGGAGGGGGGTATCCCGAGAGGTCTACCCCGGGGTGTACTCCCTCTGCTGGGAGTACACGGGCTGGGCACCCCAACACGGATGGCTCCAATTAGAGGTAATTAGGGGAACGTGCCAACCAGCCAGAGAGGCCACATAAAAGGAGCACTGTGGCACACCAAGGGGAGAACCGAGAGACCGATACAGAGCAGAAGCTGAGAAGAAGGACCAAGCCAAACCTACGTGATTTCGTTGTTCTGTTTATTTTATTGCCTAGTAAAGTCATGTTTGTTGACTAGAACCTCCCTGTTTCTGTGTTCATCTCCGCACGCTCAACCCAACACCCCACGGTTTACCTCACAGTTCTTACACAAAAGGGCATTATCATCATTTTCACAATTTCCGAGTGTTATTTTGACCTCATAGTGTGGAAATATATATATTTTTCAAACAAGAAAAATCCAGTTTTGACTGCATTGCCCCTTTAAGATTGACGCAATTGAGATAACGATAATCAATTGTTTGACTAGTGACAATATAGTGCATTAGCTCTAGTATAGTTCTATGATTGTGTTATTATATTGGAGTTTCTTATCTACGGTGACTAACATGTCAACACCACAGCGTGCCTGCCTTGCAACGTGTTATGATTCATTTCTGCAGCAGCTGGGCACACATGGCATAATTCAGGTTAAATGCCAGGCTGAAGGATGCCCATCATGCCAGTAGGCCAACACCAGTAGTGTCCACACTGTCCACACACTAAAACACAGACAAAGTAGACTAAACACTGTGTCCACAATAACACAAGCACACCAACACAGTAACACTCCCATGAGTGCAAGTAGGGCAACACCAGTATACACAGTGTTCACACGGACACTACCACTAACATCACTAATAGTTACACTAACACTAACCTACTTACACAGTAACACACTGGAACACAGAAGAACAGAATCCACTGCAGTTTACTGAGTTGATAATGGATGGGTTGACAGCTGTCCAGTGTGTATGACTCTCTGCAATTCCGGGTCATAAACATGAAAATGGGAGCAAGACATCATTCAAATCCGTTTTTAGATTGGAAAAAAAAAACGTTATCTTGTGCAAGGAAATATGCATTTTTAAATGAAAGGATTTCCATCTGTTGTCCTTGGATACGGACCAAATTGTCATATACTCAAACCTTCTATGAGAGAATCATATCCAAATCCCTGTTTATAAGTCCAGCTGTAGCATACCACGTGTACCTCCATCTGCTAATGCACTGAACGATTCTGTCTTTTCTGTTGTCTCTCAAACTGTTTTGATCCATGCGATACAGATCACTGGAGGTTGGTGGCACCTTCATTTGGGAGAACTGGCTCGTGGTGATGACTGGAGAAGAATCAGGGGAATATTCTCATACTGTACAGGAAACACATGGTTTACAGGTTTTTTTATGCCCTTCCAATTGCTTCGTTCTGGCCATTATCATGAGCCGCTCTCCTCTCAGCAGCCTCCGCTGATACAGGTATGTGATTTAATATAAATAATGAAGAAGCTTATTGCCTGATTGTGCAGAATGCACATGGCAATGACTGAGGCCTGCTCGATTGCACCAATAAACAGCAAGCCTCATGGTTACAAAACTTCTAGATTCATCTTGCCTCAACAATTCCTAGTTCCAAGAAAAATTGGCCAAACTATGAAGAATCTACAGTAATGTATGTCTGTGGCTTTCTGCTCCTTCAAATTAAAGACCCAACCGCCGTCCTCATCTTGTGGGCAGATGAGTCAATAGTCCTGCCGGTGCTGGCTTGAATGGGGACATGTGGTCAATGTATACACAGAGTACACAGAGAATAGGCCTGCAGATGGATCTCATTAGGGAAGACCCCCACACCTTTCCCATGCACCACTGCTTCGGCCATTTCCTCCTCGTTAAAGGGGGAGGCGGTTAAGTAACCTATGTTGCTGTGTTTATGTAACGCCTGGCAACCCAGCCCTCCTCCCCCACCCTCACATTCTAGGTTGTCTTGAGAGCATATTCTTCCGGTATTGTTGTATTGATACACCAGTCTCCGCCTGAGTGCTCTACAGCACAGCACAGCACAGCACAGCACAGCACAGAGAGAGAGAGAGGGAGAGAGAGAGAGCGAGAGAGAGAGAGAGAGAGAGAGAGAGAGATTCTCAAACTCTGAGTGCTCCAATGGTTGCATAATTGTGTTCCAGCCCAGCACCAACGCACATGATTCAATTAATCAAAGGTTTGAAGATTAATTGAGTAGTAGAATCAGGCGTGATATTACTGGTATATTGCTGGGCGGCAGGTAGCCTAGCTGTTGGGTCAGTAACCGAAGAGTAGCTGGTTTGAATCCCTGAGCCGACTAGGTGAAAAATCTGTCAATGTGCCCCTGAGCAAAGCACTTAACCCTAATTGCTTCTGTAAATCGCTCTGGATAAGTGTCTACTAAAATGTAAATGTAACTAAAAAGGTGCAACTCTGGGGACACAGCAAGGCTGGAATTGAAATGACCTGCCTTAGATGGTAATGATGTGTTCATACGTTGTCGGTGCAGCATTTGAGGGAATAACCTATTGGTTGGGTTACCCCTTTGCTGTGATGTGTGTTTTATATGGTGTGTCTTATCTTATCTGGCAGGCTACACTCTAGGCAGTCTCTTCTGCTGATGTGTGTGGGTCTGGTAGTGGTACTCTCTCTATCCTACTCTTTTCCTTTAGGCAGGGTTAATATCTGCCTGGCGCCCAAACAAAATCCTTGTCTTTACCTCTCTCCAACAATACCGCTACAATGTTAGTCAAGTGTTGATAGTCACTAGTCTATTTCTGTACTACAATAGAGTCGACAGTATTAGACTGGGTATCTGTATAGCACTTTGTGACAACTGCTAATGTAAAAAGGGCTTTATAAAATACATTTGATTGGTTGAGTATACTGCTCTCCAGCGAGTGTTTAATTTGGAACCCTCCCAAAAAAAATTCAGGTCTGTTGACGCAAACTTGAACTTGAAAATTCTGTGCAACTTCCAGCACATGTTTATTGTGAACAGTGAGGGTGTACCTGCTTTAAGTTCAAGTTTTAACAGTGGCCAAGTAGGTTCCTGTGGCTAGTAAAGTAAAGAAAAACGTTGACAGTGTTAACCAACAGGGAAAACTCTATAAAGTTGAGTGAAGTTCAATCTCGTGCTTCTCTTAGTGGTCTGATTAGTTCTTCTGTGCAGATCTGCTTGGCAGTCTCAGGCTACTGTGCGCCCATTGGAAGCAACTACCTGTTATGTACCCAGAACATGGACATCGTCTGTTCCTTTTGACACTGGGTTTGTGGAAACACAGGCACATTAAGCCTTCCGACTGTCTGCAATCCCAGACTAAAAAACGCACAATGCATTTGGAAAGAGAGACGGCACGAGCCAGCAAGGCGCCTAGAACCCAAATCTGGTTAAATAAATATTCCCACCGGACCAATGAGAACCAATCTAAATATTGATTTATCATTTCGGTTGTTGTCTCCTGTTCCAAATATGTACCGGACCGGGCGCAGTGTCAATGCAAATCGCCCTCCTCAAAGTCACATATCAAAAGTTGACATGAGACAATATTGGTTCGGGTATGAGATTAATCCACGGCTTTAGGGAGACGGTATAACAAACATCAGTCGTGAGTCCTCGTTTGATCCATGGAAAGAGTGAACAGCTGAGAGAACAGCCTTTCTCAAGCCTTTGTCTCAACTGTTGTTGTTTTTTTATTATCTCACGTGCTGACCGAGAATAAGTATGCATTGTACAGCAAAAGTAACATTTTAAAAATCAATAAATATGTTATTCCAAAAGGTGTTATTATAAAATACACTGCTCAAAAAAATAAAGGGAACACTTATACAACACAATGTAACTCCAAGTCAATCACACTTCTGTGAAATTAAACTGTCCACTTAGGAAGCAACACTGATTGACAATACATTTCACATGCTGTTGTGCAAATGGAATAGACAACAGGTGGAAATTATAGGCAATTAGCAAGACACCCCCAATAAAGGAGTGGTTCTACAGGTTGGGACCACAGACCACTTCTCAGTTCCTATGCTTCCTGGCTGATGTTTTGGTCACTTTTGAATGCTGGCGGTGCTTTCACTCTAGTGAAAGTCTACAACCCACACAAGTGGCTCAGGTAGTGCAGTTCATCCAGGATGGCACATCAATGCGAGATGTGGCAAGAAGGTTTGCTGTGTCTGTCAGCGTAGTGCCCAGAGCATGGAGGCGCTACCAGGAGACAGGACAGTACATCAGGAGACGTGGAGGAGGCCGTAGGAGGGCAACAACCCAGCAGCAGGACCGCTACCTCCGCCTTTGTGCAAGGAGGAGCAGGAGGAGCACTGCCAGAGCCCAGCAGGCCACAAATGTGCATGTGTCTGCTCAAACGGTCAGAAACAGACTCCATGAGGGTAGTATGAGGGCCCGACGTCCACAGGTGGGGGTTGTGCTTACAGCCCAACACCGTGCAGGATGTTTGGCATTTGCCAGAGAACACCAAGATTGGCAAATTCGCCACTCTTCACAGATGAAAGCAGGTTCACACTGAGCACATGTGACAGTCTGGAGACGCCGTGGAGAACGTTCTGCTGCCTGCAACATCCTCCAGCATGACTGGTTTGGCAGTGGGTCAGTCATGGTGTGGGGTGGCATTTCTTTGGGGGGCCGCACAGCCCTCCATGTGCTCGCCAGAGGTAGCCTGACTGCCATTAGGTACCGAGATGAGATCCTCAGACCCCTTGTGAGACCATATGCTGGTGTGGTTGGCCCTGTGTTCCTCCTAATTCAAGACAATGCTAGACCTCATGTGGCTGGAGTGTTTCAGCAGTTCCTGCAAGAGGAAGGCATTGATGCTATGGACTGGCCGCCCGTTCCCCAGACCTGAATCCAATTGAGCACATCTGGGACATCATGTCTCGCTCCATCCACCAATGCCACATTGCACCACAGACTGTCCAGGAGTTGGCGGATGCTTTAGTCCAGGTCTGGGAGGAGATCCCTCAGGAGACCATCTGCCACCTCATCAGGAGCATGTCCAGGCGTTGTAGGGAGGTCATACAGGCACGTGGAGGCCACACACACTACTGAGCCTCGTTTTGACTTGTTTTAAGGACATTACATCAAAGTTGGATCAGCCTGTAGTGTGGTTTTCCACTTTAATTTTGAGTGTGACTCCAAATCCAAACCTCCATGGGTTGATAAATTTGATTTCCATTGATCATTTTGGTGTGATTTTGTTGTCAGCACATTCAACTATGTAAAGAAAAAAGTATTTAATAAGAATATTTCATTCATTCAGATCTAGGATGTGTTATTTTAGTGTTCCCTTTATTTTTTTGAGCAGTGTATTATTGATGGCTGAGCACAGACTGGATTCAAACAGACATCATAGATAGTGGATGTTGATAATACTAGAACTAAGGGTTGAGTAGCTATCGCTTCAGCTTGTTTATTCATTAACTGTAGCACAGTACCGGGCATTGTACTGGAAGTTAAAACGCAGGCACACATTCAGGAAAATGAAGGACTGCTTAATCCTGCATTAGTTGAAGCCTTACATGGATAGATACATTGGGTGTTTTTCAAGTGGCACCCTATTCCCTGTGTAGTGCACTACTTTTGACCAGGGCCCATAGGGAATATGATGCCATTTAGGACCATCAATGTCCTGAAAGGACTCAAAGCAACAAGCCCCAGTTGATTTGAACGAATAAGGACATGCAGTGCCATTGGGAACATTCAGCCTGCAGGTTGGGCGACAGCTAAGGACAGCTAAAGGAGAACTGGGGGGGGTTTCTGGTTATTGGGTCACAATGACCGTCTTCAAAAAACGTTTGAGGCACAATCAATCAATCAGCACCCCACTGCTCTTTCCCAAAATAGTTTGAAGGAATCAGATTGAATTAGAGAAAGGCCTCGGATAGGAAGGCATACTCAAAAGAGAACTCAGCAGTGCTCGCTATTGAGTTTTATTGACAGTTGATGTTCAGCTCAGCAGTCCAATGTGACTGACGCTTTAGAACATGCACAGTGATGGTGGGTGGATAGGGGTGTGCGAGTACATGTGTACATGTAACAGGGTGCATTCCGTTCTGCCCCGAGCAGAAATCGAACCAGCAACCTTCCGCACAACAACACACTACTCAAAGCCAATTGCTTAGCCAAGAGAGCCAGATACCTGTTCATCACTTTTTGAGCGACAGTTGGCTTTAGAGCACAGGGAAGGTGGCTTTAGATCACGTGAACACATGCACTACCAGCTCATACCTACCTACCACACCACTCATGAATTGTTCTTTCTACGTGAGAGTCATGAACATAATTCATGTTGTATGTTTACTAACCCTAAGGTTAGTCAACCACAGGAGGTTGGTGGCACCTTATTTGGAGAGGATGGAATCATGGTAATGGCTGGAGCTGAATTAGTGAAATGGTATCAAATACATCAAACAAAAATGAAACAAATAAAAACACGTGGTTTCAGCCACCTGACTGGCGCAGTGATCTAAGGCATTGCATCGCAGTGCTGGCTGTGCCACTAGAGTTTCTGGGTTCAAGAACCGGGATTTGTCGCGACCCGGAGACCAATGGGGCAGTGGACAATTGGCCCAGCGTCGTCTGGGTTAGAGGAGGGTTTGGCCCGGCAGGGATGTCCCTGTCTCATCGTGTTCTAGCGACTCCTGTGGCAGGCTGGGCGCTGACACGGTCCCAGGTGCATGGTGTTTCCTCCAACACATTGGTGCGGCTGGCTTCTGGGTTAAGTGGGCATTGTGTTGTGTCAAGAAGCAGTGCGGCTTGGTTGAGTTGTGTTTCGGAGGACACCCGGCTCTCGACCTCTTCGCCTCTCCCGAGTCCATACGGGAGTTGCAGCGATGAGACAAGACTGTAACTACCAATTGGATACCACGAAATTAGGGAGAAAAAGGGGTAAAAGTATGATGCCATTCCATTCGCTCTGTTTCTAGCAATTTTATGAGCCGTCCTCTCCTCAACAGCCTCCACTGTGGTCAACCCACACATGCTGATGGCCTTTCACCCTGGAGGAGGGGTGGAGTGGATGATTGGTATGGACCTGCTTCAATACTCCATACACTCAATCTCCCTTGCATGCCATTGAGGACAGGTGGTAGAAGGGGAACAGGTGCAGCTACTGTAGATGGGCACGGTAGAGTGGTGGCAGAGGCTTTTGTCTGACTCTTGGGCTGATGACAGATGTGCAGTGTTTTGGCACAAGAGAAGGGCAGGACAGACGCACTATGAACCTCACCTCAGACTCACCCCTGACTTAAACACAGGTTAGTCCCGCAGGGATTACAAACAAGCAGTACTATTACAACTGCTAAAAACTGTAGACATCATTAAGACGCCATTAGGCAGCGATAACATGAATGTGGATGGAAGGTGATGAACTGCACAATGTGCCTCAGGTTCTGTATCTCGGCCCAACCTTGGCATTGTAACCTCCTCTTAATGAAGGTTAGTCCCATGAAGCTCAGCTGGTAGAGCATGGCGCTTGCAGCGCCATGGGTTTGATTCCCATGGGGGACCGGTATGTAAAATGGATGAAAATGTATCCGCCCACTACTGTAAATCGGATAAGAGTGTCTGCTAAATGACTCAAATGTAAATGAGCCGTCAACTGGCTGGAGGTAGAAATTGCCCCTAACCACATGTCTAAAAAGCCCTCTAATAGAGATCACTGCTCTCACTGCAGCACAACAACCAGGCAATTACATGCAATTCTGGTAATAACATGGTGTGATGGCACAGCATGAGCAGCAAATATACAGAACAAATAAATGATACTCATTTGCAAACCCATGCTGCTTTCAAAGGTCAAGTAAGGGAGGAGGACATATGAAGCACAAGGGTTATTCCCTAGTCCATTTTCAGAGTGATGCCCCGGTCAGCTATGCTCTGCACATAGAAACAGTGCTGTTTACCCTGCCTCTGCTCTCTGTTCAATCATAATTTGAGCTAATGAAGGGATTGTGCTCCAGGTTAACACAAGCGCTCTCTCTCTGGCCAGATGGGTTTGTGTTTCACTCTGCCAATCCACTTGCCCGTTTAAGGAGCTGGCTTGGGTCTCCTGGCATCGCCATGGAGACTGGCGAGAGAGGTGAGATGAAAGGATAAAGGAGGGAGAGTGCGGTAAGTAGTGCCAAATGTTGTGTCAAAGCCTGTATCAAAACACACATTGACTTGGACACTATGAGCACAACCAGGACCGTGATGTGAACACATTTCAAATCAAATCAAATTGTATTTGTCACATGCGCCGAATACAACAGGTGTAGGTAGACCTTACAGTGAAATGCTGAATAAAACAGGTGTAGGTAGACCTTACAGTGAAATGCTGAGTACAACAGGTGTAGGTAGACCTTACAGTGAAATGCTGAGTACAACAGGTGTAGGTAGACCTTACAGTGAAATGCTGAATACAACAGGTGTAGGTAGACCTTACAGTGAAATGCTGAATACAACAGGTGTAGGTAGACCTTACAGTGAAATGCTGAATACAACAGGTGTAGGTAGACCTTACAGTGAAATGCTGAATACAACAGGTGTAGGTAGACCTTACAGTGAAATGCTGAATACAACAGGTGTAGGTAGACCTTACAGTGAAATGCCGAATACAACAGGTGTAGGTAGACCTTACAGTGAAATGCTTGCTGACAATCCCCTAAACCAACAATTCAGTTTTAAGAAGAAAAACAAGTATTTACTCAAATAAACTAGTAAAAAGTAAAAAATAAATAATATAAAAGAATGAGAAAAATAGAAACTGAAGAGCAGCAGTAAAATAACAATAGTGAGGCTGTATACAGGGGGTACCAGTACAGAGTCAATGTGCAGGGGCACCGGTTAGACAAGGTCATTGAGGTAATATGCACATGTAGGTAGAGGTAAAGTGACTATGCATGGATAATAAACAGAGAGTAGCAGCAGTGTAAAAATGGGGGGTGTGGTGGGGACAATGCAAATAGTCAGGGTAGCCATTTGATTAGCTGTTCAGGAGCCTTATGGTTTGGGGGTAGAAGCTGTTATGAAGCCTTTTGGACCTCGACTTGGCGCTCCGGCACCGCGTGCCGTGTGGTAGCAGAGTGAACAGTCTATGACTAGGGTGGCTAGGGAGTCTTTGGGAATTTTTTGTGCCTTCCAGATTTCCAGGTCAAAAATATCGTTGTTCTTGTACTACAATTATGTTTGAATGTCTGTGCAATGTTTTAGTTTTACCCAAAGACAATTGTCTAATTGGCTGTGTTTTTACACAAAACATGATTCAAGGGCCTCCCGAGTAGCGCAGCGGGCTAAAGCACGGCATCGCCGTGCTTGAGGCGTCACTACAGACGCGGGTTCGATCCCGGGCTGTGTATTAGCCGGCTGCGACTCGGGAAACCCATGAGGCGGCGCACAATTGGCCCAGCGTCGTCTGGGTTAGGGGAGGGTTTGGCCGGCCGGGATGTCCTTGTCCCATCACGCACTAGTGACTCCTGTGGCGGGCCTGGCACAGGTATGCTGACACGGTCGCCAGTTGTACGGTGTTTCCACCGACACATTGGTGCGGCTGGTTTCCGGGTTAAGCGAGCAGTGTGTCAAGAAGCAGTGTGGCTTGGCAGGGTTGCGTTTCAGAAGAAGCATGACTCTCGACCTTCGCCTCTCCCTAGTCCGTATGGGAGTTGCAGCGATGGGACAAGACTGTAACTACCAATTGGATATCACAAAAAAAACATACTATAGCAAACAGTGGGGAATAACAATCCTGCATTCGGAAGTCTGACACACGACCTCAATCCCATTAATCCATTTATTGGATGTATGCCATGGGGTGCTTTCCAATGACTATGTAGCTACAATATAGCTGGAATCGGCTATTTCTGAATCCACAATTAAAAGATCCTCTGGTCAAGGACAGACAGAGAGCTATTCAAAGTCAACCGACATTCTGTTTGAAACTCTTCAACAGTATCTAAAAGCCACTGTATAACTCAATCATTCCACAAAGCTGCCATTCTAGCCCACATTTTCCTTTGAGTCTTCAGCAGAGAGTTTAAATGGGATTTCTCTTTGAAGGTGTCTCCTATTTGTCTCAATTCATCCCTGACCTATCGGGTATGGGTTATTTGTTATAATAAACTGGATGGTTCGAGCCCTGAATGCTGATTGGCGGACAGTCGTGGTATACCATGGGTATAACAAAACATGTATTTTTACTGCTCTAATTACATTGGTAACCACTTTATAATAGCAATAAGGCACCCCGGAGGTTTGTGGTTTATGGCCAATATACCATGGCTAAGGGCTGTATCCATCCACTCCAGATTCGTCTGTCGGACTGCCAGATGGTGAAGCGTGATTCATCACTCCAGAGAACGCGTTTCCACTGCTCCATAGTCCAATGGCAGCGAGCTTTACAGCACTCTAGCCAACGCTTGGCATTGCGCATGGAGATCTTAGGCTTGTGTGCGGCTGCTCGGCCATGGAAACCCATTTCATGAATCACTTGTGCTGACGTTGCTTCCAGAGGCAGTTTGGAACTCTGTAGTGAATGTTGCAACCGAGGTCAGACGATTTTTACGCGCTACGCGCTTCAGGACTCGCCAGTCCCATTCTGTGAGCTTGTGTGGCCTACCACTTCGCGGCTGAGCCATTGTTGCTCCAGGACGTTTCGACTTCACAATAACAGCACTTACAGTTGACCGGGGCTGCTCAAGCAGGGCAGAAATTTGACAAACTGACTTGTTGGAAAGACATTACTGAGCTCTTCAGTAAAGCCATTCTACTGCCAATGTTTGTCTATGGAGATCGCGTGGCTGTGTGCTCGGTTTTATACACCCATCGGCAACGGGTGTGGCTGAAATAGCCGAATCCACTCATTTGAAGGGGTGTCCACATACTTTTGTACATATAGTGCAAATCTTGGCTATGCGGCTGAGAATCAGTCGGATTGTTTATAACTCATCAAATCAATTGTCGTCGCCCAGTGACACCTGCTTTTGTCATAGAGACACGCGTTATATTCTCGTGCAGAGGTTTGGCGTGTGTGTGCCCGCGCATGCTCGCGTTCTTGTGCTCACGTGAAGTAGGTGACATTCTGTGTTTGTGTTGTATTGGAAAGGGGCTGTCCTTGCAGGGCAGGACAATGCAGGGAAGCCACCGTCTGTCTGTATTGGCAGCAGTTGTAAGGACCAAACGGACCATCTTCGCCACTGTAATCATGTGGAGTAGTACAATAGATTGAAATACTATCAAAGGAGGATGGGGGGGGAAATTGCAGACAAACACACACACATTCACACATACACACACACACACACAAATACTGTCTTATGAAACAGTCTCTCTGTAATTGGACAAATGGATCTCACGCTCATCTCTGTCATTACCGCATGAGAGATGTGGCGGTGTTATGGTAATTCACCACTCACCAGTCTAATTATAGAGAGGCTTGTTATACTAAGCTGTGGACTTTGACAGTGGTGTGTACAGTGGTGGATAAAGTACCCAATTGACATACTTGAGTAAATGTAAAGATACATTGAATAGAAAAGTACTCAAGTAAATGTGATAGCCACCCAGTAAAATACTGCTTGAGTAAAACTCTAAAAGTATTTAGTTTTAAATATACTTAAGTATCAAATGTAAATGTAATTGCTAAATATACTTAAGTATTGAAAGTAAAAGTATAAATCATTTCAAATTCCCTATTTTAAGCAAACCAGATGGCACCATTTAAAAATATATATATTTACAGATAACCAAGGGCAAACTCCAACACTCAGACATAATTTACAAAAGAAGCATTTGTGTTTAGTGAGTCCGACAGATCAGAGGCAGTAGATGACCAGGGATGTTCTCTTGATAAGTGCATGAATTGGACCATTTTCTTGTCCTGCTAGCCATTCAAAATGTAACGTGTACTTTTGAGTGTCAAGGAAAATGTATGATGTAAAAAGTAAATTATTTTCTTCAGGAATGTAGTGAAGTAAAAGTAAAAGTTGCCCAAAAATAGAAATAGTAAAGTGAAGGACAGATACGAACAAAAACTACTTAAGTAGTACTACACCACTTGGTGTGTGTGTGTGTGTGGAAGATCCTGCTCCTTGGATCAGAGCCTGTTGAATTTGGATTGGGCCAAAGTCGTAAGAACCTCAAGTAGGTCACGAGGGCCCTCTCCACAGAGAGAGAAACAGAAAGGAAGGCACTACGAGGAAGGTAGGGCACGAAGGCCCACTACAGAGGGAAAGACAGAAAGTAAGGCACTACGAGGAAGGTAGGGCACGAGGGCCCACTACAGAGGGAAAGACAGAAAGTAAGGCACTACGAGGAAGGTAGGGCACGAAGGCCCACTACAGAGGGAAAGACAGAAAGTAAGGCACTACGAGGAAGGTAGGGCACGAGGGCCCACTACAGAGGGAAATACAGAAAGTAAGGCACTACGAGGAAGGTAGGGCACACAAGGGCCCACTACAGAGGGAAAGACAGAAAGTAAGGCACTACGAGGAAGGTAGGGCACGAGGGCCCACTACAGAGGGAAAGACAGAACGTAAGGCACTATGAGGAAGGTAGGGCACGAGGGCCCACTGCAGAGGGAAATACAGAAAGTAAGGCACTACGAGGAAGAGGGCACGAGGGCCCACTACAGAGGGAAAGACAGAAAGTAAGGCACTACGAGGAAGGTAGGGCACGAGGGCCCACTACAAAGGGAAAGACAGAAAGTAAGGTACTATGAGGAAGGTAGGGCACGAGGGCCCACTACAGAGGGAAAGACAGAAAGTAAGGCACTACGAGGAAGGTAGGGCACACAAGGGCCCACTACAGAGGGAATGACAGAAACGGGCCTAAGACATCCACCTATTAACCATGGATATGCTGCTGTCATTCCCTCCCTTTATTTCTCTCTCCCTCTTTCTTTTACTCCTGTGCTCATGCAACAAACCATAATACTTGGGTAGCAATTAGATATATTTTAGATATTTACGTAGAAATGATATGGTAGAATGGTAATTACACAGTGATAACCTATTAATTACTTGTTTGTTTATTTAAGCTTCACTAAAACAGAAGAAAACATTTAAATGTTAAGATTTAATCCAAGGCCTCTTAACGACTAATAGTCATTAGGCCTATACTGTACATCATCAGGTCCCACTGTATTTGAAGTGCATCTTATGAAGGCTTCATAAAGCATTTATATAGACTTCATAAGCACTGCATAAATAGGTCACAAATAATCTAGAACCGTATTTCATGCTCTTTAAAATATTAATAAATGCGAGCAAATAAATGATTATGTCACACAGTTATGCCACATAGTGAATCTTTCTAGAGCCCGATATATGGTTGCAGATGATTGTAGTGCTTATTGTTGTGCTTATGAAGCCTATATATAAATAAAGCGGGACCCATCATCATATAGTCACTACATAGTCACTTGTTAGATACTACTGCATTGTTGGAGCTAGGAGCACCCGCAATTACATCTGCTAAATATGTCTATGTGACCAATACAGTTTGATTTGATTTGATTAGTCATGTGTTAATTATTTTGAGGTAGAAGCTTTGTTATCATTCATATCCAGTCTTAATGCAAACCTGTATTGAGTGATGCACAGTTATGTGGTTCCCCCCTCTATCTGTTCGAAGGAGAGTGAGACAGAGGGGGATATACAAATCTAATCAAAGTTTATTGGTTACGCACACAGTTTAGCAGATGTTATAGCGGGTTCTGTGAAACGCTTATGTTACTTGCTCCTAACAATGCAGTAAAATGTCAATCAGGTAAACAGATATTCATAAATTATTACAAAAAAGTACTGACAAAATAGACAGAGGGGGGGGTGGGGAGTGAAGGGAACGTGATGACGAATTTCTGAGCTACCATGGGTTTCTCGCTAAGACATTCCAGGGTTATCAGAGCCAGAGGAAAGAAAAGTGGTTCATGTATTCATATGTGATATGCACACGGATGCTCTCCTGTTGATCAGAGCTAGGGCCGCGACTGAAATGGCATCCTGTTGCCACGTCGGACACACCCCTGGCCTTCTGATGGTGCTGTCGTCAGGGATCAATAGGTGCTTTCAGGGGATACGGGAACGAAAGGAGGATGCATTCCGTCAGTAAAGAAAAGGGGGATTTATTCATTAATTTCATCTTGTAGAATACCTGACTGGTTTGTCTATTTATTTCATGACGGAGCATGCAGAAATTAAGTCCACTAGAGAAGGGAGATAACACGGTAATTGGTAATTGGTTAACCAAGAACTAAGTTGCAGTGATTATATCCACAGGGGTTACCTTTTCCTATATATTTACTTCATTCAGGCATTGTATACACTGCTGGTGTAAAATGCTCACACAAACTATACTAGATTATGTATGCTGTCATGACTGTCCTGATCAGGTCGGGTTACAGGAGACCACAACCCTACAGATTATTATCATTGAGCAGCCTGAACGGTCCACGCGGAGAATCCACAGAGACCTTCCCCACGTAATTACATCATTATATTCTGACCCGTAAGAGCGGCGGTTTGGGGCAAGGCTAGGGTTAGAATAAGCATAGCTGAAAAATTCACCCAAATGTATATTTCTCTCGTGTACTTTCTCTTTTTCTCTCTCTTTTAAATCCCCATTTTGGGTAACACGCGCCATAGTGTGTTGGCCCGTTATACTAAGTTCTAATCAATAGCCTAGAATGTGTTTTTGTGTATGTGTACCTTTTATCATCATTTTAGCTTTCTAGTAAATAAATACTCAACTAAGATTGGTGTGGTACGAACTCATTGGTGAGACCCGGGTCCGTGCAGATTCCCGGATTATGCGAAGTTCAGAACGAGATTGTAGAGGTAACTGATTAATTAGCGGCTGTTGTAAAATCGATATTCTGAAATTGTTTGAGTTAATTTGGGAAATAGAAACTCAATAAAAACGTATTTTCCCATGGTGCCCCAGGTTAATGAGTTAATAATTGCTTGATTCAGTTAATCACGCAATTAGAAACTTTTAATCATTCGATGAGCAACAGTCGTCACATTAACTAATACAACATCACGACAATGCATTGCAGCAAGCTTCCAAGCCTCCATCAAAGACTTGCACTTGATGACAACAACAAGGGACTTGTTAGTGGTTTTAGATTAGATATTAATTACAGCTATAAGCAGCAGGGAGTGTTCCATTGTGTCCTAAAGTAGTGCACTACTTTTGACCAGGGCCCCATGTTTAAAGGGAATACTGTGCCATTTGGGACGTAACCCGGGACTCAAACCCATACATGAAGTTAGCCGTGTGTCACAGCAGGCAGCTGAGTTATCACTTCCCCTGACTCCTTCTGATGTCTCTACACCACCATGTTCACACCCAGATCACGTTCCCCTGAACCAATTGAAATGCAATCCATTCACAGGTTTTAGCCGGCTCCTCTGTCTCTTTACAAATTTGATCTACAAATTCCACAGACACCTCTACTTTCTTCCAAAGGATGCCTTCTGAGCGCAAAGTTAGGAAAGTTAATTCCAGGGATAGCTCACAAGTGGATGTACAGCTATTACTGTAGTCTCTCAGATTGATTTCCGTCTGTGTATTATGTCCTGTGTATTGGCACATGGGGCCTGATTGCTTCTATTTTCCTGGGGGACAAATGGAGGGACATGAGGGATAGGACCTTCATTGTCACAGGGATCCGCTGTGGCTTTTTGCCAATCACTGAAATGCCATACTGAAGCTCTTCATCACGTTGTGACAGGTGGAGGGACAGGTGTGATTGGAGAATGAGTGAAGGGCTGATGAAGAGGATTGTAATAAACACGGAACTAGAATGATTCTGTTTCTATGGTAATAACTCTGAACGGGATGTAGGGAGAGACACAGCAAGACACAGCACACAGTTGGCTAATTCAACTTTAATTCGTGGTAGGTGCTCACAGAGACAGGTGTGATTGATGAATAAGTAAAGGGCTGATAAAGAGGACTGTAAGAACTTTGAGATGGAGGTGGGTTGGACCGCAACAGAGCAAACAGTTGTCTAATTCAATCTGCCAGGCATTTTTCCCTCCTAGGCCTTAACCACATGATGGAGAGAAGTCTCACAAAGCCATGATCGGAGCCACAGTGGAGAGTAATGTTGGTGAGGGGGAGGAGGGAGACAGATACTGTGTGTATGCGAGGGGAAGTAGGTAGTGGAGGTAGATGGAAGGGGGGGGGGGATTTTCTGGGGCTGTGAGGTAGATAGATAGAGAGATAGATAGATAGATAGATAGATAGATGACAGTGTGTTTGATCTGGTACCCAGCATGGTGCCTGTTAACGCTCTTCCCCCACTGTGAGGACACAGGAGCTGGTCGGCCAACCCTGTGGGGAGTGCAGAAAATCGTTTTGGATGTTTAATCTCTTTGTACGCTTGGTTTAAGGCATGCTGTTGGTGAACCTTCGTTGTCAAAGACGATATGTTTCATAAGAGAATATGTGGTGTGACTTGAGTCTTACATCCAATCAATGGTCAGTATTCTGCCATCTACCTCACCTATTTTGGGTTAGATCATTGGTTGCCAATTGCGTCATTTAGAATGCATTTACCTATGTTTTACCTATGCATTTACCTAATTGACCTATTTACTTTCATCTAATTTGTGAAGCCAATGCACGTATTTACAGTGCAATTCCATACAGCTGCATTGTAAACTATGGGAACATTTAAAATGGGTCAAGAAGGGATCAAATTGTACTTCATCCAAATCTTTCTGATTTTGATTCCTTCCTGACAAGTAAATTCAATGGCACAAAGTCTGCCTCATGTGAAAGCCAATTGAGTGTTGAATACTGAGTGTGGGGGAACATTTAGTCAGCAGCAGGCTTTCATTAGCATGCATTGCTCTGGGACTTGGATTACTAGTCAAGCTGCTTTCTGGGTAAGAGGACACATCTGCTACACCTGGCATCCTCTTACCCAGTCTTCTGTCAGTGTGCCACCTACACACACACACACACACACACGCACGTGGACACACACACACGCAACCTTGGCACACCTCTACATTCAAGGTGCACAAACTGTGGTTGGACTCGTCTATTCAGACAAGACCATGGCAAAGAAGCCCTTTATGTGAGTGAAACCATTGGCACGTGGCCCGTTGAGAGTAATGATGACGAGACAAGGCTCCTGGCTGTGTCTTTTGGTTCAACTCCAGGACTTTCAGTGGGATTGGATAAGGCTCTGGGCTATTGGAGAAGAACAATGGAGGAGGAACGAAGGTAATAGAATAGTGCAGTGTTCAGAGAAACGCAACCGTAGACGTCTTAACAGTCATCGGACAAGTCACAAATCCAACTTCGACGGTGACCTGCTAACCTAACAGTGGTTCAGCTCGTGGTTCAGTGGACCAGACTAAGTCCAGACTAAGACCACCACAGTACGACCAGAGCGAAAGAGACAGAGCAGCATAGATTAGCATACACACACACACACACTACCCATATTTTATAGATGCTGCGCGAGCGTGAGTCACAAGAACTGACGTTAGTTCCCGAAGCGGCAGAGGGTTGTGTGTGTGAGCAACATGTGACCATGCCAATGTAATTCCTTAGCACGTGGGTGTCTGGAGGCCACAGTTTCCCAGGCCTGTGCCCAGCCTCTCCCGACCTACCTGTCAGATAATATACACATGCAGGACTGTGTGGGAAGGCTAATTCGAAAGGATAGCTCCCTTCAACTCAAAGCAGGGTAATATCTAAATCTGCATTTTTATTTGGGAACACACAATTTCACAATGACTTGTTTTCTAGAAAATATGAGCCAGATACTGATTCATCTAGACAGGAGGTTTTGATTGAAAGGTAGGGTGAGATGGTTCAACATACCCACTGGGCACAGAAGTCAATTCAACGTCTATTCCATGTTGGTTCCACGGCATTTGAAATGACGTAGGAACAACGTCGATTCAACCATTGTGGCGGCATTGAGAGTGGTTTCACGGTTCTCTGCCCTTGTACATGGCGTTCTTATTGTTGTGGCTTTTTCTGGCCAGCAGGGAGGTTTGGGAGTCAGGAATCAGGGATGCAGAGAACACATTGCAGCAGTTATTTATGTATTTATTTTATTTTATTTGTTAGGATTAGTCTTGCTTTTAGTGGATCTTTACAGAGAATTACAGAACTGGGGCCAGCACACACACACACACACATCTTTTTTAAAATATATATACGAAACTCCCTTGATGAATTTTTATGTGCATGCCAATTGTGATCACTTTCCCCCATAAGTACGACAATCTGACTGGTATGATTAATACATTACAGTGTGAAGGACAACATATAATCCTGACATCTGTTCACTGAGAAAAACATATATTAATACACTACAATGCCAATGGACTGCAAGAGTAACTCTATTCAAATGTCTCCTTTGACCGACTATTATATTACTTCAATTCATTATCAGTAAACGGCCATCTATTGTATGGAAATCCACTATAACGCGGTGGTTCTGACTGCATAAAGGACTTCTGACAGCCTCGCCAAAATGCCTCAAGCACCTGTCAGTTTAAAGGCAAACTGACAAAGCCGTGCTGAAATACATCAGACTGTATGGTTATGGTAGAGTATAGAGGGGAAGGATACTGGAGACTGGAGGGTTTATTATCTGAGGTGATGTCAAACTGTGCATGAGCAGCAAACAAAGGAGAATTTCTTCCTTACAATCAGGTTAGGAGGACAGTGTTCAAGCATACCCACAATGGGGGGAGGCCTACTGCAGAAAAAAAAACATTGTTCTTGCACCTTTCATGAGGTAATCATAGCAGGTTTAGTCAGACAATTCTGACTGACAATTGTAGCTATGTGCGTCCTGTACAGCCTTGCAAGACTCAACTGACTGTAAACACATTTTTACATAACAACAGCTACAAATGCAAAGAGGAAGTATTTTCCAGTAAACTGCCGAAAAAAATCAAAAACAGGATACTTCCTCCTTGCTCAGCGTTTCCCATCACTCAGCACTCAACTGGCTTCCACGTTATTAATCAGGATATTCATTCCTTCAGTGTAAAAGGGAGGCGGGACGTGCAGACAGACCGACACAGACATGACAGTCTGGATGGGTTACATGTTTAGGTCTGGAGAGATGCCAATGTCTCGTTAATCCAGAAGCCTTTTGATGACACGCCCTGCCATAATCAAATCAAATAAAATCAAATGTATTTATATAGCCCTTCGTACATCAGCTGATATCTCAAAGTGCTGTACAGAAACCCAGCCTAAAACCCCAAACAGCAAGCAATGCAGGTGTAGAAGCACGGTGGCTAGGAAAAACTCCCTAGAAAGGCCAAAACCTAGGAAGAAACCTAGAGAGGAACCAGGCTATGTGGGGTGGCCAGTCCTCTTCTGGCTGTGCCGGGTGGAGATTATAACAGAACATGGCCAAGATGTTCAAATGTTCATAAATGACCAGCATGGTCGAATAATAATAAGGCAGAACAGTTGAAACTGGAGCAGCAGCACGGTCAGGTGGACTGGGGACAGCAAGGAGTCATCATGTCAGGTAGTCCTGGGGCATGGTCCTAGGGCTCAGGTCAGTTAAAACTGGAGCAGCAGCACGGCCAGGTGGACTGGGGACAGCAAGGAGTCATCATGTCAGGTAGTCCTGGGGCATGGTCCTAGGGCTCAGGTCCTCCAAGAGAGAGAAAGAAAGAGAGAAGGAGAGAATTAGAGAACGCACACTTAGATTCACACAGGACACCGAATAGGACAGGAGAAGTACTCCAGATATAACAAACTGACCCTAGCCCCCCCGACACATAAACTACTGCAGCATAAATACTGGAGGCTGAGACAGGAGGGGTCAGGAGACACTGTGGCCCCATCCGAGGACACCCCCGGACAGGGCCAAACAGGAAGGATATAACCCCACCCACTTTGCCAAAGCACAGCCCCCACACCACTAGAGGGATATCTTCAACCACCAACTTACCATCCTGAGACAAGGCTGAGTATAGCCCACAAAGACCTCCGCCATGGCACAACCCACGGGGGGGGGGGGGGGGGGGGGGGGGGGGGGGGGGGGCGCCAACCCAGACAGGATGACCACATCAGTGAATCAACCCACTCAGGTGACGCACCCCCTCCAGGGACGGCATGAGAGAGCCCCAGTAAGCCAGTGACTCAGCCCCTGTAATAGGGTTAGAGGCAGAGAATCCCAGTGGAAAGAGGGGAACCGGCCAGGCAGAGACAGCAAGGGCGGTTCATTGCTCCAGAGCCTTTCCGTTCACCTTCCCACTCCTGGGCCAGACTACACTCAATCATATGACCCACTGAAGAGATGAGTCTTCAGTAAAGACTTAAAGGTTGAGACCGAGTTTGCGTCTCTGACATGGGTAGGCAGACCGTTCCATAAAAATGGAGCTCTATAGGAGAAAGCCCTGCCTCCAGCTGTTTGCTTAGAAATTCTAGGGACAATTATGAGGCCTGTGATGAACTCTTTACTCACCTTCGCTTGTGTGTATGAATGTGTCTGTGTGGACCATGATAACAATGATCCTCCCCCACCTCATCTCCTCAAGCAGCCTTGACACATCGATTACGTGTCAAAATTATAAGTGTTTCTATACTCTGTCATTCTTTCCTGTTGTTTCTACCCATAAACCTCTTTAATTCTATGAAACTGGGAAGCAGTTGTTTCACTAGAATCATTTTTACCATATTACAGTCTTGGTGTAAAAGGATGAGCCTTCCCTCATCTTTTAAAAGCTGGTTTTTATACCCGAAAGGTGAAGCCATATCGTGAATGGTGCAAAAGGGTTATGAAGAACAGTTATGTCGATATGACATAAGTGCATGAGCTACGAATGGTGAACTTCCCGAGCAGGAAATAGAGACAGGTATTCTGTCACTCAACTGACGGTAAGGAGCATCAGAGAGTTGATAGAAGTGGAATGTAACACATCTTGTCTCATTTTGTCTCATCTTCAGAGGTTTCCTATACACAGCTGCACTACTAGGACCAGAGTGGTGGAGAGAGCAGTGTCCACACAGACACATTCATACACACAAGCGAAGGTGAGTAAAGAGTTCATCACAGCCCTTTCTGTGTCCTCACCTGTTTTTACTTGTTCGTCTTTAGGCAAAAAAAAACTCATTTGTATACAAAATATATTTGCATGTATATTTGTATATGTACATATTCTTATCCCATTCATTTACTTAGATTTGTGTGTATTGGGTAGTTGTTGTGGAATTACAAGTTAGATATTGCTGCACTGTTGGAACTAGAAGCGCTTACTCTCGCAATAACATCGGCTGTGTATGTGACCAATACAATTTGAACTACTCTAATTCTAAATGAATGTACAGTTAGTACTACTCTGACTTCAGAAAGTATTCACACCCCTTGATTTTCTATCCAACTGTTGTGTTACACATAGCATTTTAAATGGATGTCAAAGTGAAATAACGTTTTTAGAATGTTTTACAAATTAATTCAAAATGAAGAGCTGAAATGTCTTGAGTCAATAACTACTCAACCCCTTTGTTGTGGCAAGCTTAAATAAGTTCAGAAGTAACAATGTGCTTTACAAGTCGTATAATAAGTTACATGGACTCACTTTGTGTGCAACAATAGCGTTTAACATCATTTTTGAACAACTACCTCATCTCTGTACCCCACACATACAATTATCTGTAAGGTCCCTCGGTCATGCAGTGAATTTCTGTAACGTATAAGCAGGGAGTCAGGAAGCAGGTGCAGAAGGTGAGTTTAATAATAATAAACATGAAGAAAATACAAAACAGGAGCAGCGTACTGAACGTCACTAAACCAATACTGCTTGATGACTGAGTATGAAGGGAGATTAATCAGGGTGGTGATGAAGTCCAGGTGTGCTTAACGATGGGGAACAGGTGTGCGCAATGATGGTTGCCAGGTGCGCGCAATGTGGGTTGCCAGGGCCGGTGGTTAGTACACCGGAGACGTTGAGCGCCAGAGGGAGGGACAGTACCCCCCCAAGGTTTACGGACAGATGTGACCAAGGCCGCTGATGAGTACATACCGAACATGAGTTGACATAGAGGGCCACGTCCTGGGCCACCAGTATTTATTGGAGAGGGATTGGATGGTGCGGGAGATACCTGGGTGTCCAGCGGCGAGGGATTTGTGTGCCCTTTAGGGCAGGTGGCAGGAGTGGGTTCCCTCTCCAGAGCCCCTCTCCAGAGCTGACGTGGAACCATAGGGTACAGGAAAGCAGGTCCTCCGGCATCCTGGTCCCCAAGAGGTGATTCTCATCTTTGACCAGAAGATGACGGGTTAGGAAGTTGTAGCCACGGGAGGCTGTGGATGACTTTCTGTACGGGAGTGGTGATGATGAGGAAGGGAAGGCTTTCCTGGTGCTTGGGGACCACGGTGAGGGAGAGTGGTGCTGTGACATGCGTAATTGTGTCGGATCCCAATGGGTGCTCCTGTTCAGTGCTTGGACAGGAAAAGGAGAGGGGAGCGGGTATGATGTTAACTTTAGGGAGGAGGTGAGGGTCAGGTCAATAAAGTTTCCTGCAATGATGGTTGCCAGGTGTGTGCAATATGGGTTGCCAGGACCAGTGGTTAGTAGACCGGAAACGTTGAGCGCTGGAGAGAGGGAGCAGGAGTAGGCGTGACAATTTCATACATAGATTCAACCACAAAGACCAGGGAGGTTTTGGAGCAAATCCAACACAACACATCACTGACTACCGCTCTTCATATTTTCAAGCATGGTGGTGGCTGCATCATGTTATGGGTATGCGCGTCATCGGCAAGGACTAGGGAGTGTTTTAGGGAAAAAAATAATGGAATAGAGCTAAGCACAAGCAAAATCCTAGTGGAAAAGCTGGTTCAATCTGCTTTCCAACAGACACTGGTAGACAAATTCACCTTTCAGCAGGACAATAACCTAAGACACAATGCCAAATATACACCGGAGTTGTTTACCAAGATGACATTGAATGTTCTTGAGTGGCCTAGTTACAGTTTTGACTTAAATCTGCTTGAAAATCTATGGCAAGACATAACAATGGCTATAGAGCAATGATCAACAACCAACTTAACAGAGCTTGAAGATTTATAAAAATAATAATGTTCCAACATTGTACAATCCAGGTGTGCAAAGCTCTGAGAGACTAACCCAGAAAGACTCACAGCTGTAATCGCTGCAAAGGTGATTCTAACATGTATTGACTCAGGGGTATGAATAGCTATGTAAATTAGATAATTGTCTATTTAATTTTCAATAAATGTGCTAACATTTCTAAAAACATGTTTTCACTTTGTCATTACTGAGTATCGTGTGTAGATGGGTGAGAAAAAATATATATTTAATCAATTTTGAAGTCAGGCTGTAACACAACAAAATGTGGAATAAGTCAAGAGGTATGAATACTTTCAGAAGGGCACTGTACGATTAGTAAGCAAAGCTATCAAAGCTCACTCATTCCAATAACTGTTCATTATGTGTTCCAGATATGGTATCGCCCAGCAGTCTCCTGTCTGAAGAGCAGTTCCAGTGCGCTATCTGTCTGGATGTGTTTACTGACCCAGTCTCCATCCCGTGTGGACACAACTTCTGCAAGGCCTGTATCAAAGGATACTGGGATAGCACAGATCTGTGCCAGTGTCCCCTGTGTAACAAGATATTCCACAGAAGACCTGAACCAGATGTCAACAGAACACTCAAAGGAGTTGCGGAGCATTTCAAGGGATTGAGAGTGAGAGACAGAGAGGATTCCGCTGCAGAGCCCGGAGAAGTGGTCTGTGATGTCTGCACTGGCAGGAAGCGCAAGGCTCGGAAGTCCTGCCTTATTTGTCTGACCTCGTACTGTGACACTCATCTGGAGCATCATCAGATAGCCCCAGCCCTGAAGAGACACCAACTGATCGACCCTGTAAAGAACCTTGAAGACAGGGTATGTAAGAAACACAACAAACTCCTTGAGCTGTTCTGTCGGACTGACCAGACATGTGTGTGTCAGTTCTGCTCAGAGACTGACCACAAGGCTCACAACAGCATACCTCTGGAAGATGAATGTGACCAAAGGAAGGCTCAGCTTGGGAAGACAGAAGCAAAAGTGAAGCAGATGATTCAGGAGCATCTGCAGAAGGTCAAGGAGATCAAACACTCAGTAGATCTCAGCAAGAGACACACTGAGATGGATATATTTGGCAAAGTGCAGGTTTTCACCGCTCTAGTTCACTCCATTGAGAAATTTAAGGCTGAGCTCATTGGTGTGGTTGAGCAGAAGCAAGAAGCTGTGGACAGGTGGGGTGAAGGTCTTATTAAAGAACTGGAGAAAGAAATCACTGAGCTGAAGAGGATAAGCTCTGAGCTGGGGCAGCTCTCACACACCAAGGACCATCTCCAACTCCTCCAGAGCTCCCCATCCTGGTGTCTCCCAGTAAAGACCAAGAACTGGTCTGAGATCAGTGTTCAAAGCCACCTGCGCATGGGGTACATGAAAAGAGCTGTATCTCAGCTGGAGGACAAACTGATGATTAAGGTAAAGCGATTTCATAATGAGATGGAGAATGAGCTGAGGACATTGTGTGAAGCTAAGACAAAGAAGATTCAGCAGTATGCAATGAATGTGACTCTGGACCCTGATACAGCACATCCGGAACTAACCCTCTCCGTGAATGGGAAACAAGTGAGGTGTGGGGATCAATCACAGAATTTCTTGAGGAACCCAAAGAGGTTTACTTATACATACAGTGTCCTGGGGAAGGAAGGGTTCTCCTCAGGGAAATCTTACTTTGAGGTACAGGTGAAGGGGAAGACTGAATGGGATTTAGGAGTGGCCACTGAGTCGATCAATAGGCAGGGGTGGTTACCACTGAGCCCTGAGGATGGACTCTGGACTTTTGGCCTGGATACAGATAATGACTACGTGCCTAATGACCCCAAAGTACACTACTACCTGAAAAAGAAGCCCCAGAAGGTGGGGGTGTTTGTGGATTATGAGGAGGGTCGGGTCTCCATTTATGATGTGGATGCCACAGCCAGATCTCACATCTGCTCTTTCACTGGCTACAAATTCACTGAGAAACTCTATCCATACTTCCACTGTGGGTATCCTGATGGTAAAAGAAACATAGCTCCACTGGTCATCTCTCCTGTCAGTCACATGACTGGCCCAGTGCTCGGGGTGTGAGTCGATATAAACAAATAGTTGCTTGGTTTTTTTTAGGATGAGGATACAGTGACTTAGTAATTCTGGCCTTCATTCCTGTATATTGTGTGTACTCTGATGTAGCTAATCTCAAGGTATAAATGTATCAATGCAACTGTTTCTCTCATTTTTCTTGTGAAAATAAAGAAAAAGTACTGTACTTCCTTAAACTGTGTGTGTTGATCTGTCTCTGTATGTTGGATTGATGGCTGAAGGAAAATGCCAAAGGAGAGTGGGGAACATCATTCCTGGCATTGCTATTTGAACTGATCCGATCTGGTCTGACGGGAACAGCAAGCAGGTGTGCATTCCCCTGCAAGGCGGGTGGCCCACGGGCTCTGGGGGCCCCAAACCCCTTCTCCCCATATAGCATATGAACATGTCATAAGCCATGGCCAAAATGTTTAGAATTACAGGAAATTAGGTGTAAAACTGCAACATTTTATCTCAGCCTCATGGCAAAATGTATAGAATAGCAGTGAATTATCTTTAAAAATGCTAAATTCTCTAAGCCTCATTGTAAATTCCAATCACATTTATTTTTCACATGCTCCGAATCCAACAGGTGTAGACCTTACAGTGAAATGCTTACTTACGAGCCCCTAACCGGCAGCGTAGTTTCAAAAAATACGGGTAAGAATTAGAGATAAAAGTAACAAGTAATTAAAGAGGAGCAGTAAAAAACAACAATATATACAGGGGGGTGCCGGTACAGAGTCAATGTGGAGGCTATATACAGGGGGTGCCGGTACAGAGTCAATGTGGAGGCTATATACAGGGGGGTTCCGGTACAGAGTCAATGTGGAGGCTATATACAGGGGGGTGCCGGTACAGAGTCAATGTGGAGGCTATATACAGGGGGTGCCGGTACAGAGTCAATGTGGAGGCTATATACAGGGGGGTG
This sequence comes from Oncorhynchus clarkii lewisi, assembly GCF_045791955.1. NCBI lineage: Eukaryota > Metazoa > Chordata > Actinopteri > Salmoniformes > Salmonidae > Oncorhynchus > Oncorhynchus clarkii. The sequence goes on from NC_092163.1 coordinate 19,406,123, forward strand.
CCGGTACAGAGTCAATGTGGAGGCTATATACAGGGGGGTGCCGGTACAGAGTCAATGTGGAGGCTATATACAGGGGGGAGCCGGTACAGAGTCAATGTGGAGGCTATATACAGGGGGGTGCCGGTACAGAGTCAATGTGGAGGCTATATACAGGGGGGTGCCGGTACAGAGTCAATGTGGAGGCTATATACAGGGGGTGCCGGTACAGAGTCAATGTGGAGGCTATATACAGGGGGGTGCCGGTACAGAGTCAATGTGGAGGCTATATACAAGGGGTGCCGGTACAGAGTCAATGTGGAGGCTATATACAGGGGGGTGCCGGTACAGAGTCAATGTGGAGGCTATATACAGGGGGGTGCCGGTTGTTACGTTCCCCAGTTTATGTGTTGTAGTTTGTGTATTTGCATGTGTTTTATTTCAGGAAATGGCTTCCTGAAATCCCTCAAGCAGCTGATTGGTCGACTCCAGGGCTAATTGGAGCTGACCCCGCCCCCTCGTCAAGACACAGCTGTCTCCAGTTACATTCATTCTGAAGCTATATAAAAGCCAGTGTTCTGTTCAGGAGATAGAGATTTTGGAGGTAGGGATTACTGAGAGAGATTTGCTTGGAGGTCATTGCAGAGAGATTTTGCTAGAGGTTGATTTTGATGGGAGTTCTTTGCTGGGAAGTTGGTATGTTTTGTGAGTTTGTTGCTCAGATAGAGCTTATTTGATGTACTTTGTTTCTTAGTTTGTTTGTGAAATTGTTTAATATTCTGTTTCATTTGTTCCCAGGGGGAAAGGGGAAGGCACCTTGGGAGTGCTTAGGCAAGAGGCCCGCGGGCATACATATACCCGTAGTATATTCACTGTCTAGGCACACTAGGTAAGACCTGGGCGGACCACCCCCTGTATTTTGGTTAGGGCACCAGGTGGTGCTAAATTAGGTAAAAGTGGGTAGGCAGGTAAGATAGGAGAGGGGGGGGCTTTGAGATGTACTTTCTTTGCTTTGGTTCGGTCCAGCCCCTTTTCCCCATATTACCGTGTAAAGGAATAAAGTCCTTGTAAACGGTACCACATTCTGCCTGTTGTCATTCTTACTCGCACCTACAGTCCATACCTTTTTCACTTCACAGAGAGTTTAGTTGTAGCAGGGTGTTGCGTTCCCTCTTCATAGAGGCGTGCGTAACACCGGTACAGAGTCGATGTGCAGGGCACCGGTTAGTTGAGGTAGAGTTAATTAAAAGTGACTATGCATAGATGACAACAGAGAGTGGCAGTGATGGTGAGAGGGGAGTGGGTGGCAATGTGACTAGTCTGGGTAGCCATTTGACTAGATGTTCAGGAGTCTTATGGCTTGGGGGTAGAAGCTGTTTAGAAGCCTCTTGGACCTAGATTTGGCGCTCCAGTACAGCTTGCCGTGTGGTAGCAGAGAGAACAGTCTATGACTAGGGTGGCTGGACTATGACTAGGGCCTTCCTCTGACACCGCCTGGTATAGAGGTCCTGGATGGCAGGAAGCTTGGCCCCAGTTATGTACTGGGCCATTTGCATTACCCTCTGTAGTGCCTTGCGGTCGGAGGCTGAGCAGTTGCCATACCAGGCAGTGATGCAACCAGTCAGGATGCTCTCGATGGTGCAGCTGTAGAACCTTTTGAGGATCTGAGGACCCATGCCAAATCTTTTCAGGCAGGGGGAATAGGTTTTGTCGTGCCCGCTTCACGACTGTCATGGTGTGCTTGGACTATGTTACTTTGTTGGTGATGTGGACACCAAGGAACTTGAAGCTCTCAACCTGCTCCACTGCAGCTCTGTCGATGAGAATGGGGGCGTGCTCGGTCCTCTTTTTCCTGTAGTCCACACAATCATCTCCTTAGTCTTGATCACGTTGAGGGAGAGGTTGTTGTCCTGGCACCACCCGGCCAGGTCTCTGACCTCCTCCCTAATGGCTATCTCGTTGTTATCGGTGATCAGGCCTATCACTGCTGTGTCATCTGCAAATTTAATGATGGCGTTGGAGTCGTGCCTGGCCATGTAGTCATGAGTGAACAGGGAGTACAGGAGGGGGCTTGGCAAGCACCCCTGAGGGGCCCCTGTGTTGAGGATCAGCGTGGCAGATGTGTTGTTATCTACCCTTACCACCTGGGTGTGGCCCGTCAGGAAGTCCAGGATCCAGTTGCAGACGGAGGTGTTTAGTCCCAGGTTCCTTAGCTTATTGATGAGCTTTGAGGGCACTATGGTGTTGAACGCTAAGCTGTACTCAATGAATAGCATTCTCACATAGGTGTTCCTTTTGTCCAGGTGGGAAAGGGCAGTATGGAGTGCAATAGGGACTGCATCATCTGTGGATCTGTTGGGGCGGTATGCAAAATGTAGTGGGTCCAGGGTTTCTAGGATGATGGTGTTGATCTGAGCCATGACCAGCCTTTCAAAGCACTTCATGGCTACATACGTGAGTGCTACGGGTCGGTAGTCATTTAAGCAGGTTACCTTAGTGTTCTTGGGCACAGGCACTATGGTGGTCTGCTTAAAACATGTTGGTATTACAGACTCAGACAGGGAGAGGTTGAAAATGTCAGTGAAGACACTTGCTAGTTGGTCAGCGCATGCTCGCAGTACATGTCCTGATAATCCGTCTGGCCCTGTGGCCTTGTGAATGTTGACCTGTCTGAAGGTCTTACTCACATCGGCTGCGCAGAGCGTGATCACACAGTCTTCCAGTACAGCTGGTGCTCTTATGCATATTTCAGTGGTATTTGCCTCGAAGCGAGCATAGAAGTAGTTTCGTTCGTCCGGTAGGCTCGTGTCACTGGGCATCTCTCGACTGTGCTTCCCTTTGTAGTCTGTAATGGTTTGCAGGCCCTGCCACATCCAACAAGCATCAGAGCCGGTGTAGTGCGACTCGATCTTAGTCCTGTATTGACGCTTTGCCTGTTTGATGGTTCGGAGGGCATAGCGGGATTACTTATAAGCTTTTTGGGTTAGGGTCCCACTCCTTGAAGCTCTATCCTTTAGCTCAGTGCGGATGCTGCCTGTAATCCATGGTTTCTGGTTGGGGTACGAACGGTCACTGTTGGGATGACGTCATTGGTGCACTTATTGATGAAGCCAATGTGGTGTACTCCTCGATGCCATTGGAGGAATCCCGTAAAATATTCCAGTCTGTGCTCGCAAAACAGTCCTGTAGCTTAGCATCTGCTTCATCTGACCACTTTTCTATTGATCTAGTCACTGGTGATTCCAGCGAGGGAGAGCTTTGTATGCACCTCTGTGTGTGGAGTAAAGGTGGTCCAGAGTTATTTTCCCTCTGGTTGCACATTTAGCATGTTGATTGGAATTAGCTAAAACTGATTTAAGTTTCCCTGAATTAAACCTCTTGGCGCCCCGATCCCTTTAGCGGGATCATTTTCGTCAACATCCGGTGAATTGCAGAGCACTAAATTCAAATTAAATGTAAAAAATATTTAATTTTCATGAAATCACAAGTGCAATACACCAAATCACAGTTTAACTTGTCGTTAATCCACCCGGCGTGTCAGATATCAAAAAGGATTTACGGTGAAAGCAAACCATGTGATTATGTGAGGACATCTCTCTCAGCAGACAAAACATTACAAACAGCTAGCAGCAAAGTAGATTGGTCACGAAAGTCAAAAAAGCAATCAAATGAAACGAGACTCCTAGTTACACAATAAATGTTTGTTTTGTTCGATAAAGATTATTTTTATATCCAAAAACCTCCATTTGGCTGGCGCGTTTTGTTTAGTAATCCACAGGTCACGACGGGCAGACAAAAATTCCAAATAGTATCCGTAAAGTTCTTAGAAACATGTCAAACGTTTTTTATAATCAATCCTCGGGTTGTTTTTACAATAAATAATCTATCATATTTCAACCGGACGGTAGCCTTTTCAATAGGAGAGAGAGAGAAAAGGTCTTGCTCCAGGCGCTCGCGCATGCACAAGTCTGGGGACACCTAGCTATCCACTGACGCGGTGTAATCATTTTTGCTAATTTTTCAGAATAAAAGCCTGAAACTATGTCTAAAGACTGTTCACACCATGTGGAAGCCATAGGGAAAGGAATCTGGTTGATATCCCTTTAAATGGAAAATAGGCTTGCTTGCTTGGTTGGATTTTCCTCAGGTTTTCGACTGCAATATCAGTTCTGTTATACTCACAGACAATGTTGACAGTTTTGGAAACTTTAGAGTCTTTTCTATCCTAATCTGCCAATTATATACATATTCTAGCTTCTGGGCCTGAGAAATAGGCAGTTTACATTGGGCACGTTTTTCATCCAAACATCAAAATACTGCCCCCTAGTCTCAAGAGGTTTTAAAGTCCCCGGCTACAAGGAGCGCCGCCTCTGGGTGAGCGTTTATTTGTTTGCTTATGGCGGAATACAGCTCATTCAATGCTATCTTGGTGCCAGCCTCTGACTATGGTGGTATGTAAACAGCTACAAAGAATATATATAAACTCTCTCGGTAGATAATGTGGTCTGCAGCTTATCATGAGAAACTCTACCTCAGACGAGCAATGGCTCGAGACTTCCTTAGATATCATGCACCAGCTGTTGTTTACAAAAATACATAGACCGCCACCCCTTGTCTTACCAGACGCCGCTGTTCTATCCTGGAGGTACATCATATAACCAGCCAGCTGTATGTTGATATTGTCGTCGTTCAGCCACGACTCCGTGAACCATAAGATGTTACAGTTTTTAATATCCCGTTGGTAGTTTAATCTGCCTGATAACTCGTCCATTTTATAGTTTAAAGATTGCATGTTTGCGAGCATAATTGAGGGGAGTGGGGATTTATTAGATCGCCTCCTACTCCAATGGGCCCTCCCTCTGGCCTCTCTTTCTTCGCCTCCTCTTCACGCAGATCACTGGGGTAGCCGTATATCCTCCGCCTCTGGCTCGTGAAAGAAGAAAAAGGATTCTGCTGGTCCGTGGTGAGTAATTGCAGTCCTGATGTCTAGAAGTTATTTTTGGTCATAAGAGACGCTAGCAGCAACATTATGTACAAAAATAGTAAAAAAATAAAAAGTTACAAACAACGCAGATAAATGAACAAAAAAACAATCGGTTGAGGGCGCGTAAAGCGTCTGCCTTCTGCTCCGGCGCCAACAGTGTAGAACAGCATGGCATTAGCTATAAAACTGCATATTTTTCTCTCTGCCCCATGGCAATATATATAGAATTCCAGGAAATGTGCTTTGAAACAGCAATATTTTCTCTCAGCGTCATGGCAAAACGTGTAGAATATGGAATTAGCCATGAAACTGCACATTTTGGGTTGGAACTTGCTCAGAGCTTGGCAAACTGCAATATGCCACTGGACTGTTTGGACATGTTTTTGTGATGAGATGCATAGGCTTAAGTGATTTATTTCATGTAGATTGAGAGCTCTTTTTTTTAAATAATTGTCATGCACATGATAATCTCAGTTTATATGCATGTGGTACAAACCTGGGTCAAATTTACGTGAGGTGCATTTTAGCCTTCCCGGCACGATGGAACCAATGGGAATAGATTCAAAAGTGCAAACTGGTTACCTGACACATTGAATGTTAGCTAAATCAATCATATCTACAGTATTTGAAATACAATAAATATGCAGGTTATGGACACTGATGTGACTTTGTGCCAGGCTTAATGTACCTTCATAAAAAATTGAGACCCCTTGACTTTTTCCACATTTTGTTGTGTTACAGACAGAATTTTAAATGTTTTAACATTAGATTTTCTGTCACACACAATACTATATATAATGTCAAAATGTAATTATGTTTTTAGATATTTTATTTTACAAATGATTAAAAAATGAAAATCTGCAATGTCTTGAGTCAATAAGTATTCAACCCATTTGTTATGGCAAGCCTAAATAAGTTAATGAGTAAAAATGTGCTTAACAAGTTACATAATATGTAGCATGGACACACTCCATGTGCAATAATAGTGTTTAAAATGCTTTTTGAATGACTACCTCATCTCTGTACCCCACATATATAATTATATGTAAGGTCCTTCAGTCGAGCAGTGAGTTTCAAACACAGATTCAACCACAAAGACCAGGAAGGTTTTCCAATGCCTCGCAAAGAAGCGCCCCTGTTGGTAGATGGGTAAAAAAAAATAAAAAAAAAACGCACTGAATGCTCCTTTGAACATGGTGAAGTTATTCATTAGACTTTGGATGGTGCATCACTACACCCAGTCACTACAAAGATACAGGTGTCCTTCCGAAACTGGAGAGGAAAAAAAACACTCAGGGATTTCACCATGAGGCCGATGTTGACGTTAAAACAGTTAGAGTTTCATGGCTGTGATTGGATAAAACTGAGGATGAATCAACAACATTGTAGTTACTCCACAATAGTAACTACACAATAGTAACTGCAAAGAATTCACTTCAAGTGTTATGAAGAGTGGTACTCAGTGATAACATATATTCAAGCACGGTGGTGGCAACATCATTTTATGGGTATGCCTGTCATTAGCAAGGACTAGAGTTTTTTTTTTTTTTTTACCCCTTTTTCTCCCCAATTTCGTGGTATCCAATTGTTGTAGTAGCTACTATCTTGTCTCATTGCTACAACTCCCGTACGGGCTCGGGAGAGGAAGGCTGAATGTCATGCGTCCTCCGATACACAACCCAACCAGCCGTACTGCTTCTTAACACAGCGCGCATCCAACCCGGAAGCCAGCCGCACCAATGTGTCGGAGGCTACACCGTGCACCTGGCCACCTTGGCTAGCGCGCACTGCGCCCGGCCCGCCACAGGAGTCGCTGGAGCGCGATGAGACAAGGAGATCCCTACCGACCAATCCCTCCCTAACCCGGAATTGTGCGTCGCCCCACGGACCTCCTGGCCGGTTACGACAGAGCCTGGGCGCGAACCCAGGGGCTCTGATGGCACAGCTGGCGCTGCAGTACTGCGCCACCCGGGAGGCCGACTAGAGAGTTTTTTAGTATAAAAGAGCTAAGCACATGCAAAATCCAAGAGGCAAACCAGGGGCCTCATTTATAAAATGGACTTACGATCAATTTTGATCTTAGGTATGACTTATGCAGAAAAACATGTACGAGAAGTTATTTATAAAACCACACTTTAACGTGGAAAGGATCTTATCTCTACGCAAAGTCTAGACTTGACATAAGTGATTTTCCTGCTGGTTATGTAGGGGTATTGCAGTTTGGAACGCATATACGTCCAAGCCTGTAGTGAACTTTGCGGCAGCTTTATGAACAATTTGTTAAGAATGATCCATTAAAGGTGTGAGGAATTAATTGCCAGACTCTAGGTGTTTTGAATTAAAAACAGGATGGATGTTCTATAAATAGTGTGTCAAATTAGAAACAAGTAACCATGGCTGTTCTTGTGTTATTGGAAGACATTGAAAACCATGTTTATGGAAAGGAGAGAGTTTTCAAAGACCGGAAGGACTTTTTTGCATATGATGATCCATGGCTTATAAATCGCTATTGTCTCCCAACAAATGTTCTGTTAGATTTGTATGTGGATTTAGCCCCTATGCCATACGCGTATCTGTCCAAGTACTGTCCACTCTTGTATTCCTCGCTACTGGGACATTCCAGAGGGAAATGAGTGACAGGTCGCGTATATCACAGCCATCATTCAGCTGCATCCTGCCACAGGTGATCGAGGTGATTCCACACGTATTGTCCACGAGATACATTAGTTTCCCATTTACAGCCGACGAACAGGCACGTGTCAAAGCCGAGTTTGTCCGCTCATTTAATTTCCCAGGGGTCATACGTGCAGTTGACTGCACGCATATTGCCTTACGCCCACCGCCTGTAGATGAACATGTATATGTTAACAGGAATCACTTCCATTCATTGAATGTTCAGATCAGCTGCGATGCCCGTATGCGACTACTCAATGTATGCTCCAAGTGGCCAGGGTCTACGCACCACTTGTTCATTCTGTGCCACCTCAGAGTAGGCCTGCGTCTAGAAGCTGGTGAGAGTGGAGGCGGGTGGCTTCTCGGTGAGTTATTTTTAAAAAAAAGTGTATAATAGCCTATTAACCGTGCAAAACAATGTAACACATTGGTTAGGTGACCGGGGTTCTCCACTGAAAATGTGGCTTTCACCCCCTTTGCCGGTCCCCTAACAGCAGAACAAAGCCGGTTGTGGAGCGCACCATCGGACTACTGAAGGGAAGGTGCCGTAAGTTTTAAGTTCATTTCAGATTTATAGATCACGGGTGCTTAAGTTAAAAATGGGCTTCTTAAAACCTGCGTAAGCAAAGTTTTTTATGCTTAGTATCTTTTATGAAACGAACGTAAGCACACCGTCGGAAATGATCTTACGACTAAGTTCAAGTATAAATCTAAGAACAGTTTTATAAATGAGGCCCCTGGTTGTCTGCTTTCTACCAGACACTGGGAGACATATTCACCTTTCAGCAGGATAATAACCTAAAACACAAGGCCAAATATACAACGGAGTTGCTCACCAAGACGACATTGAATGTTCCTGAGTGACCTAGTTACAGTTTTGACTTAAATGGGCTTGAAAATCTATGGCAAGACTTGAAAATGGTTGTCTAGCAATGATCAACAACACACTTGACAGAGCTTGAAGAATTATAAAAAATAATAATGTGCAAATATTGTACAACTCAGGTGTGCGAAGCTCTAAGAGACTTACCCAGAAAGACTCACAGATGTAATCACCGCCAAAGGTGATTCCAACATGTATTGGTTCAGGGGGTTGAATACTAATGTAATTAAGATACTGTATATTAGTGTTACATTTTTTAAAAATAAATGCTAATATGACATATGACATTAGTATTTTGTGTAGATATTTGACCAAAAAAATAACGATTAAATCCATTTTAACCCCACCTTGACACACAACCAAATGTGGAAAAGGTCAAGGGGTGTGAATACTTTCTGAAGGCACTGTATATGAAACGTCTGACCATACCTTGTCTAACTGACCCATAACATAACAGCAACACTTACTATATCTGACGTATCAATGCACAGTGTGCCCACACTATACAGTAGAATGCCCTAGATGCAGTTGTTTGCAGTAATGACAAAGTTAAATAGCAGTGCACCAATTTCTAACAATTCCACACACATTAGAATGATAATGGTTCAGTTCCACCACAAAGTGAACTGCGGTGAAGGTGACCCATCTGCAAAGCCCACTAAATAGGGAAAATGTCATTATAATGCTGCACAGAGAGCCTGATAAGGGTTGGGTGACAAACACATTAGATGTGCGTTTCTGGGTCAGAGCCTACCTGTTCTTGTTGTTAATTGGGATCTTATTTAGGTCACTGAAACACTGGTGGAGAATGGACCAAGTTCTGTTACCTGAATCAGGGAGCACTGCAGAAGAAGAGAAGGACTCCTGCCGAGGAATTGATTGTTGGGGTCTTGTGTCTGAGTTTGACTCTGGAAAATGATGTTTATTTGAGCTAGATTACTGTAACAGTGGTTGAGATCTGCCCAAGATTTTGTTATATGAGTCAGAGGGCACGGACTGCAGAAATGGAGCAGCATTTTCAAGGAATTTAGTTGTTGCGGTTGTGTGTCTGGGTTTGAGTATGAACATATGTTTTAAAGGTAAGACATATGTTTTAAAGGTAAGGCTGAACAGCAATGGTGTTCTTTTTGTTATTGGACTAGGCGGAATATAATGCAATGTGGGTCAGCAATGTAGGGTGAATTGCACAATATCACCTACACAGAGATGACTTACTACACTCACACCTACAAGAGGGCTCTTATGGCCATGCTGTAAGTGGGCTCTCCTACTGCTTGCTGATTTCACTGCATAATGGCCCTTACAAGGATGTCCTGCTGCTTTTTAAACAAATCCTTTCCTGGTGTACAATAACACACACCGCCACACACTGTGATACTTATCATAGCAAGCGGGGGGACTGTGTAATTATGGTTCAAACACAGACAAAAACAAATAATTCAGTTTATTTCAGCTTAGCACTGGCTGAATGTCTGCTGTCGTAGCCGGTTAACATTAAAGAGTGTGTCTATGGCATCTGCTTGCCTGGAGAGGAGAGCCCAACAACTTTTTCATTAGACTGATTTCATCAGAAACAACAAATTGAGGTGGCTCATCCTCGCTCGGTGATAAAGATGCTATGACTAAACACAGTACCTGTGCATCAGGAGAATTTGGGCCGAGGCTGAGCAGTAGTGAGGAGGATAAACCTCGTCTTTCCGGAATGTTCTGGCTGTTTCCAAGCTAATCTTACATGGCAGCTCGTCATGCGTGCCCTTGGCAGAGATGTGACGGGCCCAATAACACAGTATGTGGCATAACGGATCTGTCCCTGTCACATACCATTAGGGCCAACGCAGACTGGCAGCCAGGCCATCTGACTGCTGCTGTAGAGTCACACGCACGCGTATACGCACACACACAGAAATAGGCACATGCATACACCAACACTGACTCAAGCACAAAAACACACACAGAAGAGTCACATGCATAGCACGCATCACCACCGACACTCACATGCAGACAAACTAAAGGCGTTCAGACACACACACACAAACACGCTTGTCCTGTCAGTGGTGTAGTAGTGTGTGTGCCCAATGCCCACGCCCCACAGGCTCAGAGTGCCTTGGCCTTTGAGAGTCTTATGTCTGTAAATATCTTAAACTGTCTCCATTCCAGAGCTAAATCGATTGTAAACCGCATACATTAATTGATCTGATCTTCATTTGAATTCCCTCCAATGATGTTGAAATGTTGAAGTTGAAATGGGGCTGGAATAGTGGAGGCAGCTCCTGTTTTCCTTGCGACTAGCGGTAACACTCTGTGGTTCTGAATCAATAGTTGTTTAGTGGTCCAATAATGTGGGAAACATTAACTAGCTTGACCATGCTGTAGGTCATGTAACTGTCTGTTGCTGTTGGCTTCCCCAGTGATTTTACCCATGCACCACTGCTGGTTCCTTGTTGAGTATGCACAACAGTGTCTCCCTCGCCGATTTCTATTACAGCTGCCTTGGCCTGCACTGCCCTCCATGCATTTTTCTCCGTCACCTCGCAGGGGGTATTGGCCAAATAAGCCTGTGCATTAAACAGAACTTCAGCACGGCTTCTCACCTGCCTTGATTGTGTTTGGAGAGAGAAAATGTTGTGCTGACATAACCTCCGGTTAAGTAGTCTATTTACAACATGGGCCCATGAAAGACCCTACAGTGGGTCAATGCCAGGAGTCTATCACCAATAAGACCTATTTGCCACACGCTGATAAAGGCTCTTTATCCAAAACATTGGTCAAATAAATCCACAGCAAGGAGAGGAGTGTGGGACTTTGTTTTACCCTAAGACATCCATTGGACCAAACGCAAATATGAAAGGATGTGGGCTCAGGAGCAACTATTTTAGCACAATGCTATTTCGACAGGCCTAAATATGGAACAGAGAAAGTAGAGGGGACCTGGGTCCGGCAGCCTTCCAGACAAAACCTAATCCGTTTTAGAGAGCATATTGGAAGAGGACAGGGACAGCCAACCCATGTCACAAATCAAACACGAGTGAGACTCGTGTTGAAGCCCAAAGAAAGGAGAAGTGGATCAACCCAAACCAACCCCGCAGGACATGGATAAGGTTTAGAAAAGGGCCTTGTTTCTCTGTCTTGAGTCAGAAATCTGCAGAGGATAACAAAGGGAAAGAATGACATCAATACTGGCGTGTTGGTGTGGAACGAGCCAAAGGAGATCGACAGTGTTCATGGTGGAAGGCAACATTAGGTACAGTAGGATAGATTGTGTGAACCCCTATGACTTACTGTACTACACATCCTTGCAAACATCCGATGAGCCATAATGTTGAAAAGACATAGGCCTGGCTAGAGTTGGATTACCGGATCAAATGACAGTGTTTGTTTTCTCAGGTAATTGTGCACATGGTGCTGCTTTCTGGAATTCTAACATACGAGGAGGGGAAAAACTAAGAGACTGTACTTAGGGAAGTCATATGGTGTAAATGACAGGACTTTGGTCAACAATGACATTTCCATATGAACAGTTACCGCTATACTACGATGAGGGAAGAGTGGAAACCATGGCGAGTACAAGTGAATACAATATAATAACAATTTGGAATCTGTCCAAGCACTAAAGCTAAAATTAAGCCCATAGAGAATGGATTTTCCACCAATCTAGGTGGAATTGTCAAACCCATCATAGCAGATGCGTGACTGACGAGTTGAAAATTTGGAAAAATGTTCACTGGAAGATGTCTATCTGATCATGTTCCACTCCATGCCTGGATCTTTGATTACAAAATCATTTTTCATTGAGGGAATTAGAGTTATTTCCTGATCAGAAACCTCGGGAAGATTGCGCAGTCAAGAGAATTGACTATTTTTTTTAAAAGCGGGAATCCTTCATTGGTGGAACCACCTCATCCGTTTGATATATTACAACAACAAATAAGTTACTGCAAACAACGAACACTTTTTTCCCCTGCATGTGCGAAAGAACAGCAGAATATGTAAAAAAAATAATAATAATAATAAAAAACTTTTTTTTACCACGCTCATCCCACTCCTCTCCTCCAATGTTCTCCATTTCACCAACAAAAACAATTACAAAGGCGATGGCGTGAACATGGCGCTGTTTCCCCAAATGATTCAATCTTTAACTGGTGCAGGCTAATTCAGTGCCTCACGTACACAATATAATATAGGTCTATATATTGTTGGCCAAATATCACTGTTGTCATCTCCACTGTCTTCTTGCTGGGTTATGTTGTGTTTAGTGGAGGCTGCTGAGGGGAGGACGGCTCATAATAATGGCTGGAATGGAGCGAATGGAATTAGCATCAAACACATGGAAACCGGGATGTATTTGATACCATTCCACTCATTCCGCTCTAGCCATTATCACGAGCCCGTCCTCCCCAATTCAGGTGCCACCAGCCTCCTGTGGTTGTGTTCCTCTCAGGGCTACAGACATAGACAGGGTCTTAGGGAATCATGGCACTGAACACGTCCACAGTACACAAGGGCTTTGAGCCAAGCGCCTGTCTATTTCTGATGCTGATAGGCAGCGCTTTGATAATAGCACGTTAGTATTTCCCTGTATCAACCAAGCCGGGTGCTAGGATCAGTTTCAATTATACTGTTTCAGATAGACAAGGACAGCCCAACATTTGCCCACAAAGTATTAACCAATTACATTGAAATGTATGTTCTTGTAATGATTGGAAAATGAAGGGTTTTTGTAATGCATGTTCCTGTAAAGATTGAAGGGATTTAAAATGTGTTTTTTTTGTGATGTTTCTAGCTAAGCAATAAGGCTCGAGTGGGTGTGGTTTATTTTTTTTTTTTTTTTTTTTTTTTTTATTTTTACCTTTATTTAACTAGGCAAGTCAGTTAAGAACAAATTCTTATTTTCAATGACGGCCTAGGAACAGTGGGTTAACTGCCTGTTCAGGGGCAGAACGACAGATTTGTACCTTGTCAGCTCGGGGGTTTGAACTTGCAACCTTCCGGTTACTAGTCCAACGCTCTAACCACTAGGCTACCTTGCCAATATACCACGGCTTAGTGCTGTTTGTATGCATGACGCAATGCGGAGTGCCTGGATACAGCACTTGGCCATATACCACAAACCCTCGAGGTGCTTTAGTGCTGTTATAAACTATTTACCCAAGAACAGTACACAAACAAACAAACAACAATTTTGCATCATGCCCGTGGTATATTGTGTGATTTACCTCAGCTTTCAGCCAATCAGCATCCAGGAGTCAAACTACCAAGTTTATAATGATAGTTAATTAATGTCCAAGTAGTGACTGGTGATTAAAAAAGATTAGACAGTCTGTCGAAGGTTTTAAGTGATTGCAAATTAATGTTGCTGTGATCTTGATAATGATGGTAAATGAATGCTTGTGTAATTACCGAATTACCGAAGTTATTTTCTTGGGAACATTAAACTGTCAAGGAGAAGAAGGACACTGGCAATTAGAGAAGAAGTGGACTGCATGAGTGCACACCCCCTTCGCCCAAACTTCTCCATCACTGCCCCCATGACAGCACAAAGACACCTGTTGTCATGCCTGCTCCCGCTCTTCCACCCTGGCGCTAGAGGGCGCCGGGCTCCCCAGCAATTACGCTCTCCTGCCAACATCATTACGCACACCTGCCTTCCCCCGTCACGTGCATCAGCGATTATTGGACTCACCTGGACTCAATCCCCTCTGTCATTACCTCCACTATATCTGTCTGTTCCCCCGCTCTGTTCCCCGCTTCAGCATTGATTGTATACTCGTGAGCTGACGCTGTTCCTGTCTTGTTTCATGTCTGTTCCTGATTAAATGTTTGACTCCCTGTACCTGCGTCTCTACTCTGGCGTCGGTCCTTACACCTGTGGGTCCGGTCACGAAAGTCAAAATGGTTTGGGGTGGATGAGGGCTGAGGCACAATCAGAGGACTCATCTGTGATGGAGAGGAGCACAGGGATAGATCATTTCCCTGAGATTAACAGCAGGACAGGGAGAACCAGTGTCTTGCCTGGTGATGGGACATTGGCAGCTTTTGGACAGACTGTACTATAATATACTATCTACAGCACTACGAGGATTCCCCCCATTAGGTCCACGTCACATGGGAAGGAGGTGGTACACTAATAAAAAGAAGATAGGCCTATTTACTGGAAATGGGTTGTTCTGGACACTTGACATGCTCCCAAATAAGCCCACTAATGTCTCAGGTCATGTCAGAGTGGACAGAACATCGTGAATGAATAAGAACACTAGAACACTGATTAAAATTACAGAGTTGTGAGTGCATACAGCCATGCAGTATACCAGTGCATGGCAGTCTTGGAACATAGATTGTATAGATTATATTTCCCAGGCTGCTCTACTGCCTATCACACAGCCAGTGGTCCAGAGAAGATACCTGAGATAGGGTACACACCGTGGTGGGGAGGGAGTCCCTCCGCAGAGCTCAAGATGGTTCCACGCTGTCAAAAGCCTGACGAGGCAGGGACAGGGACAGTCACAGTCCGTCAAACGCTGCAGTTCCTAGGGGAAATTTAAGAAGGAAATTGGATCCCTTCTTTAAAGCATCTGGCTCTCACACAGGAGCGACGTGATTCAGTCCATATCACTCAAAGGCTATGAAATGCTTTAGCCTACACCTAATTGGATGTTGAGGAAAGAGAATGTATTAAATATTCAGGACAAATATGCCTCAAGACACATTTAATTTGTGCAAGCGTTACTGGAGTCGAAAAGCAGATGTTCAACAAACAACACCTTTCTTTTTCTCAGTGAAATAAGATTACGAGGACTATATTGGATTTTGCAGGATTTCCTAAAGAGGTGCCACTAATACATAATTTCATTGAGTCAGCGTGTTACAGCTGAATAACAAAAACCACCTACTCCAATGTCTACCTGGCTGCACTACTCGCGGAACACTAAACACCACTTTTGTTGCCAACGATGGACCCTCTCATCAGGTACAGTTTCATCCTGGTAATAACGCAGTAGTGGCATTGAGGGCTTTTGAAATGTTGCCAAATGTCATCAGAGCCGGACCTTATGGCCGTCGAGTTGTTTCACTCATCAGCAACACAGACCCCTGGTGTGGAAAGGTCAAAAGGAATTAGTTCCTGTGAACACATACCTGTACATGTCATTTACACTGACTGTCCATAAAAAAATACATGTATAGGTGTTGTGATTAAGTTAATCTGATATAATATTCAGCGTGTTGTGAGTAAGTTCATCTAATATAATATTCAGCATGTTGTGATTAAATGAATCTTATATAATATTCAGCATGTTGTGATTAAGTTCATCTGAGATAATATTCAGCATGTTGTGATTAAGTTCATCTGATACAGTGGGGAGAACAAGTATTTGATACACTGCCAATTTTGCAGGTTTTCCTACTTACAAAGCATGTAGAGGTCTGTCATTTTTTTTTAATCATAGGTACACTTCAACTGTGAGAGACGGAATCTAACAGACCTGTTAGTTTTTCTTTAAGAAGCCCTCCTGTTCTCCACTCATTACCTGTATTAACTGCACCTGTTTGAACTCGTTACCTGTATAAAAGACACCTGTCCACACACTCAATCAAACAGACTCCATCCAACCTCTCCACAATGGCTAAGACCAGAGAGCTGTCTAAGGCCATCAGGGATAAAATTGTAGACCTGCACAAGGCTGGGATGGGCTACAGGACAATAGGCAAGCAGCTTGGTGAGAAGGCAACAACTGTTGGCGCAATTATTAGAAAATTGAAGAAGTTCAAGATGACGGTCAATCACCCTCAGTCTGGGGCTCCAGGCAAGATCTCACCTCGTGGGGCATCAATGATCATGAGGAAGGTGAGGGATCAGCCCAGAACTACACGGCAGGACCTGGTCAATGACCTGAAGAGAGCTGGGACCACAGTCTCAAAGAAAACCATTAGTAACACACTACGCCGTCATGGATTAAAATCCTGCAGCGCACGCAAGGTCCCCCTGCTCAAGCCAGCGCATGTCCAGGCCCGTCTGAAGTTTGCCAATGACCATCTGGATGATCCAGAGGAGGAATGGGAGAAGGTCATGTGGTCTGATGAGACAAAAATAGAGCTTTTTGGTCTAAACTCCTCCTCGCCATGTTTGGAGGAAGAAGAAGGATGAGTACAACCCCAAGAACACCATCCCAACCATGAAGCATGGAGGTGGAAACATCATTCTTTGGGGATGCTTTTCTGCAAAGGGGACAGGACGACTGCACCGTATTGAGGGGAGGATGGATGGGGTCATGTATCTTGAAATCTTGGCCAACAACCTCCTTCCCTCAGTAAGAGCATTGAAGATGGGTCGTGGCTGGGTCTTCCAGCATGACAACGACCCAAAACACACAGCCAGGGCAACTAAGGAGTGGCTCCGTAAGAAGCATCTCAAGGTCCTGGAGTGGCCTAGCCAGTCTCCAGACCTGAACACAATAGAAAATCTTTGGAGGAACTGAAAGTCCGTATTGCCCAGAGACAGCCCCGAAACCTGAAGGATCTAGAGAAGGTCTGTATGGAGGAGTGGGCCAAAATCCCTGCTGCAGTGTGTGCAAACCTGGTCAAGAACTACAGGAAACGTATGATCTCTGTAATTGCAAACAAAGGTTTCTGTACCAAATATTAGGTTCTGCTTTTCTGATGTATCAAATACTTATGTCATGCAATAAAATGCAAATGAATTACTTAAAAATCATACAATGTGATTTTCTGGATTTTTGTTTTAGATTCTGTCTCTCACAGTTGAAGTGTACCTATGATAAAAATTACAGACCTCTACATGCTTTGTAAGTAGTAAAGCCTGCAAAATCGGCAGTGTATCAAATACTTGTTCTCCCCACTGTATAATATTCAGCGTGTTGTGATTAAGTTAATCTGATATAATATTCAGTGTGTTGTGATTAAATTCATCTGATATAATATTCCGCGTGTTGTGATTAAATGAATCTGACATAATATTCAGCGTGTTGTGATTAAGTTCATCTGATATAATATTCAGCGTGTTGTGATTAAATTCTTCTGAT
The DNA here is from genome assembly GCF_045791955.1 of Oncorhynchus clarkii lewisi. Lineage (NCBI taxonomy): Eukaryota > Metazoa > Chordata > Actinopteri > Salmoniformes > Salmonidae > Oncorhynchus > Oncorhynchus clarkii. The sequence goes on from NC_092163.1 coordinate 19,423,674, forward strand.
ATAATATTCAGCGTGTTGTGATTAAGTTCATCTGATATAATATTCAGCGTGTTGTGATTAAATTCTTCTGATATAATTCAGCGTGTTGTGATTAAGTTCATCTGATATAATATTCAGCGTGTTGTGATTAAATTCTTCTGATATAATTCAGCGTGTTGTGATTAAGTTCATCTGATATAATATTCAGCATGTTGTGATTAAGTTCATCTGATATAATATTCAGCATGTTGTGATTAAGTTCATCTGATATAATATTCAGCATGTTGTGATTAAGTTCATCTGAGATAATATTCAGCATGTTGTGATTAAATTCTTCTAATATAATTCAGCATGTTGTGATTAAGTTCATCTGATATAATATTCAGCGTGTTGTGATTAAGTTCATCTGATATAATATTCAGCATGTTGTGATTAAGTTCATCTGATATAATATTCAGCATGTTGTGATTAAGTTCATCTGATATAATATTCAGCATGTTGTGATTAAGTTCATCTGAGATAATATTCAGCTCACTATTTGTCTTCTTAAATAATCAGACCAACACTGCCAAAGGGCTTATTTATGTCACGCTAATCATCTATGTCATACAGTATTAGCGTGACCTATAGACATTACCATGACGGTCATGTGAGGTGAACGGTTTATTTAACCAGGAGGACCATAGCAAACCAGACAGGCTGTCCTTGCACTGGCAAAGAGTTGTTCATGTAGACGACAATGACATGCATGAGTCATAAAGTGGGACGTCATCATTTGATTCAAAATTTATTATCAACACATTTAGATGTGGACTGAGAGACTTTAACCATGAGGAAATACAGAGCAAGCAACAAGCTATAGTCTCCCTGATGGAATCTTTTGTTGTTGTAATCACTCTCAAACACATTCTATTGCATTGAAGTCCATACTGTAATCACTAGTCAAGGTGGATTTAATATATTTCTAAAATATGTCGTTTTTATTGTGCACATAAACACAAAATAGGATATCAAGATGATCAGGCTGCTCTTTCATCTGTGAGCTGATGTTACGTGAGTCGGCGTTGAATGATAATCAGACTTCTGCTCCTACCAGTAGCTCGTTGTACACTTTCAGATATCACTTAGTTTTCCCCTCGTATCTGTCTAGTACTCACATTTGCATGCAGACTAGTGATTGGCCGCTCATATGCCTCAATAGACAGCCGTAAACTGATTGGCTCCTGCCAGAAGAGGGCATGGAATCCCTGCGACCAAAAACACACATAAAAGGGAGCGTGGAAAACCGCAGAGGCAGACAAGCACCTACCTACTACAAGAGAACTTTGAGCACTATCAGAGACCTTCTGCTAGAATCTGTGGACAGAAATCTTTGACAATCTACACTCAGTGTGCAATTGCGCAGCTGTTTCTACCGACAGCAACTTCACCAGAAGACAGAAGAGTTTGACTGGTCTTACATTGTACTAATCTACCTGTCTACTGACAGACTGTCAGTGACTGAGCGGCCAGTTTAAAGACACTTTTAGAAGCATATCGTCATCCAGACAAAAATCAGTATCATGTCTCTAGAGGTGAAGGAGAAGACGCAGGTGAGGTTGGTGTTTCTGGGGGCGGCCGGCGTGGGCAAGACAGCCCTGATTCGCCGCTTCCTCCAGGACACCTTTGAGGCCAAGCACCGGCGCACCGTGGAGGAGATGCACAGCAAGGAGTACGACATCGGTGGCTCTAAGGTCACCGTGGAGATCCTGGACACCAGCGGCAGCTACTCCTTCCCTGCCATGCGCAAGCTCTCCATCCAGAACAGCGACGCCTTCGCCCTGGTCTACGCGGTCGACGACGCAGAGTCGCTGGAGGCCGTCAAGAGCCTCCGCGACGAGATCCTGGAGGTCAAGGAGGACAAGTACACCCCGATCGTTGTGGTGGGTAACAAGGCAGACCGAGCAGGAAGCGACCGGCAGGTGGCAGCTGACGACGTACTGTCAACAGTGGAGCTGGACTGGAACAACAGCTACGTGGAGACGTCGGCCAAGGAGAACAACAACGTGATGGAGGTGTTCAGGGAGCTGCTGCAGCAAACCAACCTGTCCAGCCGGCTGAGCCCTGCTCTGAGGCGCCGCAGGGAGACCTTCCCCAAAGGAGACCCCAAGGACTCCCGGCCACCCATGAACAAGACCAACTCCTGCATCATCTCCTAATAGGGCAGGTTGAAGTAGAAAGAGAGGGAAAGGGTGTGGGCTAGTACACCTGTTAAAGTGCTGCTGGACAAGAGGGAGAGGGAAACTTGACTGTGTATGGGCTGAAAAGGTTGAGTTGAGGGACTGCCAGTGTGCTGAAACAGAACGGAACTCCCAAACACTCTTGATTCTACGTCTGCTTCCCTTGTTCAAGCGATGTGTTTGATATGGGAAGAGAATGGGTGACAACGAATGGTGACGACAGAGGACTTGGTCCAACTAATGTAAACCTTGTAAGGTGGGGAGATAAGGGTGAAAAGGTGACAAAGATGTTCAACTGCTCAGTTGTATACTTAATGTAATGTGTTGCTGCTTATTTGGTTAACAGGCTTCTGCTGTTTCCGTTTAGATCAATGTATAGCTTTTGTATTCAAATGATGCTAATTTTGCAAACGTGTGTTTGACATTCACTTGCAATAAGACATTTGACTGTTGCAAACATACAAGAAGAGTATTTATTGACTCAAAAGGAACAATTTGTATGCTGGGGTTTGTGCAAAGTTAATGGTTTGATGTAAAACACCATCTATTCAGTTGGAAATTCACGTGTAGCACAGCATTATTGTTTACAAAAGACTCGCTTGTATTATAATTTTTTTTTTATTGATTTGCTAAGCATGACTTGATTAATGTGTGTAAAAAGTGGTAACATGCAAATGACTACTACATGCAAGTTTTATTTTAAACATGTTTTTATATTCTCACGTTTTTTTAAATCCATGATTTCTACATTAAACTGCTTTACCAGTGTTCATTTTACAACAGAATGTTTACCCCATAAAGCTAAATAAATAGTACACAAAAAAAGGCTATGATCTCCTGTAATAACTAACTGCATTATGAATATGAGAGACATATTTGCATTCTCAATAGAGAACGAACAACGCAGACACAAACTGGAGGAGTGAAATGGATGTCACACACATCAGACATCGCACACGTCAATCAAATAGCAACGGTCTATCTATCATCATGGCCCCAATAGATAGTCTGGCCCCATGGCCCCAACCTGTAGTCTGGTTCAGGTATCAACACATTTCCACAAACAAACTACAAAAACATACTATCAAATCCCACTTACTAGTGAACGTTTGCACTGTAGGATAAGGCCTAGACCAGGGATGGGCAATTTTGATGGGGATGGGGACTCATCATGAGGGGCCACTGTGGCTCACGGGTCTGCATACCCACATCCATACCCACACATGCAGTCAGAGCAGACCCTAGCCTTTTGAGGGCCCTAAATTAAAAAAAATTGGGGGGTGGGGGAAATTGATCCGCATGCCTACAAAAGAGCTGCCCGTTTCCTATCCCTGGCCTAGGGTATAACTTACCATTCATTACACAAGGCTCAAGGGATTTTCCGCTAAAATGTTTAAAGATGACTACGCTGACGTTATCAGGAATACAATTGAATAACATTAAGCTTAAACCTTCATTTCTAACTGTAAAGAATAAGATAGGCTTATAAAAATGGCAGATATAGCTTCCTGTGATTCAGTTCACACAGCCCCACTTCTTGGTCCAGAAAAGGCATCGAACTGAATTGTGCAGTCTGTATTACAGTCCAACGTCGCCCTCTAACCACAGTTGTCTTTCACTGCGCCCCCCTTCATAAAATATTGATCAACTTTAGAAATATAAATCTTTGTATCTCTTTAAATTACTGTATTTAAATCAGTCTTCCTTTGAGACATTGACCGATGCTATCACAGACAAAATTTGGCTTAATTAGTTACACCTGCTGTGAGCAGTCTAGGCATGTGCCACAAGCCTCAGTACTGTATGCAAATTAGCATCATCACGAGACAATAGGCTACCTTTCTCAACTGATAAGGTATTTAGCACAATGTACTGCACTTGAGTGAGCCCATCTTGGGACCTTTTTACTTCACAAGGCATATCCCTTACAAAGTACTGTATTTCTGTCTTGTTTCGATAGCCTTACACCATAAATCAAATGGAAGCTCATTGTAATTGTGCATATTAGGAATGTTGAAAACACTGAAAGAAATGTATGCAGATTTTCCCTATATGTCATGAACACAGACAACACGGTCACAGCTTCCAACATAGAAGTAAAGTACAACACACTGTCTCCACCAATAGCTGTGGTTGGTCCATGTGCTTCCCCCTGTCCCCATCAGATGCATTGTTTCCTGTCTCATATGAGGAAGTGGCCGGTTGAACGTTAGGCCTGTAGTTCCTCTTTCTGTCCAGTTAAAACATTCTTCCGTACTCTCCCCCTATTCATTCACAGAATGGACTACTGGAGAAGAGATCTCTATACACACACAGTCGAAACAGGTACGTAGGCCTTTGAGAAACAATAGTGTTATTCAATGACACATGACTGAGGTGTTTTAATTGTTATGCCTAAAATTGGTTCTCATATACAATAATTTTGTCTGTGATGAGTGATTACTGAATGCAGCCCTACAGCCTACTGTATTGAAATGACTTGGTTTATTTTGTAGAGAATCGAAATACGTTAAAAGTACATTACGTGTCCTCAGTTCAGATGGATTGTCCAGTGTCTAGTTGTCTTTGCCCCTAAACTTGGTCTAAGCTCCTCAGCAGTTGTTTCAGAGAATCCTGAGGCGTTTAGAACAAGATCAGGGTCCCGGACTCTTTTTGACGACTACAATGCATCTCAAGTTAAAGCATTTGCTCTGAAATGTGATGTGTTCTGTGAAGACAGATAAACAAGCTGGTTGAGACAATACACAAACTCTCTTAATATACTGCTTGCACGACATAGTTAGTCGGTGCCATTTGACTCCACATTCTATCCCATAATGAACTGTGGTCTTTCTACTTTTAGCGATATACCGTAGTTGCTATTAATGCTGTATCCTCAGACAACCAGAAGTGAAATTGTGAGATATCACTTGCACACGTGGCAAAAAAATAAATAAAACTATACAAAAATATACATGTCCTCACTTCTTTAACAGACTAGTTGCCTAGTTGATCCATGCACTTGCCTCATTGCCATACATTTAAGCCAGTACCACTTGCTTTCATGACACGGTTCACATGGAAAACAGACAGGCTTCATTTGAATTTATAGAGGAACCCAGATGTTACACACGCAACCAAAACCAGCGTCAACTTTGAGAGACAATGTTTCCATTGAGTCATTGAGTGTGTGGTAGATCATAAAAGATGAGAGAAGTAGGCCTATTGAATAAGCTGGCAGAAAGAGACAACTGACAGAGCTATTCAGCTTGACCCTTCAACATCAGCTCGACAGGCTTATGAACGTTGGATTTCATTCCACGGATGGTAAACACTTCGCTGTGTGAGGGAGACAAAAGGAGAGGCACGCAATATCTAGAAACCGAACAGGCCAACTCAATGCACCTCTGCAGAACATAGAACCAGTACTTCACCATTCAGACTATTGTTTGCTCATGACAGACTTCAGCAGAACACAAAGCTTCAGGGGAACGAGAGAGAAGAGATTATCGCTACACGTGAAAGCATGTAAGAGCAGATTTAAGCATTTGTTCTCTTCAAAGGCTTAGCCTCGTCTACTTCCGTGTGGTTAATGGGTTCAGTAAATTCCTTGATGTGCATATTCCCTGTTTAAATCTATGAGCAAATGGAGATCAAATCCCCATGAAAGCTGATAGACTAAGGTCCTCGTGATTTGTCCATCATCATTTGCAAAGTGGCAGATTAAATAACCTATTCATGATGTTTTTTTGTGTGCAGAAAACAGACTGTGTGCAAGTGTCTATTCTTGTCCGATATCAGTTAGAGGTATCAGTATCTGTGACTAAAATAGGCATTGCCACTTGTTACAATACTGTGCTCTAGTTCAATGGCTGCGAAGGGCTTTGGGCCATGGGCATGTAACTTCAAGCCAATTCAGTAACCCTTCGAAAAGACTAACCATGTACCAGTCTTGCTTCAATATTGGAGTTCAATTGATCGCAAATACATATTAATCAAAAAGGCTTAATTAACCAAATGCTATGCTGTAAAATTTGCATACAATACACACAATGTGGGATTAAATTAAATGAATTGCAGTTTGTGCTTCATGAGAGTCTGCATGGGTGATGTATTTACCATCCACATAGTATAGCAGAGTACAGTAAAGGACTAGTGGTATGCATGAACAGTAGACATTTATTGAGAATGCAAGACATTTTGTTTTACATAGGAAGTCAATTAGAATGAAAAGAAACAAGTTCCTATGTAACGGAAGTGAACATCCTTGGTCTCACGGTGTGAACGCAAGGTGTTTGTGCGTGTAGCTCAGTCATCTACTGTGATGTTACGGAACAGGTAAGCCATGGACTCTCCATTGTGGATGCGTCGGATGGCCTCGGCCAGGATCATACTGACGTCCACTGTCTTGATCTTGGGACACTGGAGCTTCTGGACCTCATGAGGGACTGTATTGGTCACCACTACCTGGGGGGGGGCACAAGGACACAAAATAGAGAGCTAGGTTACAGCAGGCACTATGCTTAAGAACGCAAAGTTGTTTTTTTTGCATATGCATTGCATATTACTGTATTTGGGTATTGGTGTGTGAAAGCATAGATTTGTTTGATTTATCCAGCAAATAGACATAATTCCGACCCTTGTGCAGCTTCAAGTATCGGAGCAGCACAGACTACCTACAAAAATTGTCACCTGTGTCGATGTTTGAAAAAACAGCAATTTCAGGCTTAATAAAAGCCTGTGCGAGTACAGCCTGTGTCCTTCCTCTTACCTCATCGATGGCGGATTCCTCTATGAGTCGCGGGGCCTCTGCTGAGAGCAGGCCGTGTGTCGCCATGATATAGATCTTATAGGCCCCCCTCTCTTTCAGAATCTCAGCCGCCGCGACAAAGTCCTCCACGTCATCTATGATGTCATCCTGAGAGAGGGAAACGACAAGGAAGGACTTAGAACAAAATAACAGTTATTAGCATCTAAATAACACACGAGATCTGTATCATACAGTATGTCCAAATGCATCTTACATGAGAACTTCCTCAGAACAGTGAGTGTGAAACTTAAATAGTTTATATACAGTTGAAGGCAGAAGTTTGCATGCATTTAGGTTGGAGTCATTAAAACTAATTGGGAGTCATTAACTCCACAAATTTCTTGTTAATTAACAAACTATAGTTTTGGCAAGTCGGTTAGGACATCTACTTTGTGCATGACACAGATAAATTATTTCACTGTATCACAATTCCAGTGGATCAGAAGTTTAAAGGCACAGGCAACTTAGTGTATGTAAACAGCTTGGAAAATTCCAGAAAATGTAGTCATGGCTTTAGAAGCTTCTGATAAATGATGTCAATTAGCCTGAGTCAATTGGAGGTGTACCTGTGGATGTATTTCAAGGCCTACCTTCAAACTCAGTGCCTCCTTGCTTGACATCATGGGAAAATCAAAATAAATCAGCCAAGACCTCAGAAAAAAATGGAAGACCTCCACAAGTCTGGTTCATCCTTGGGAGCAATTTCCAAACACCTGAAGGTAGCACGTTCATATGTATAAACAATAGTACACGAGTATAAACACCATGGGACCACACAGCCGTTATATCGCTCAGGAAGGAGACGCGTTCTGTCTCCTAGAGATTAACGGACTTGTGCGAAAAGTGCAAATCAATCCCAGAACAGCAGCAAAAAACCTTGAAGATGCTGGAGGAAACAGGTACAAAAGTATCTATATCCACAGTAAAACAAGACCTATATCGACATAACCTGAAAGGCCGCTCCGCAAGGAAGAAGCCACTGCTCCAAAACCGCCATAAAAAGCCAGACTACGGTTTACAACTGCACATGGGGACAAAGATTGTACTTTTTGGTGAAATGTCCTCTGGTCTGATGAAACATAAATAGAACTGTTTGGCCATAATGACCATCGTTACATTTGGAGGAAAAAGAGGGAGGCTTGCAAGCCGAAGAACACCATCCCAACCGTGAAGCACGGGGGTGGCAGCATCATGTTGTGGGGGTGCTTTGCTGCAGGAGTGACTGGTACACTTCACAAAATAGATAGCATGATGCGAAAGGAAAATTACGTGGATATATTGAAGCAAGATCTCAAGACATCAGTCAGGAAGATAAATCTTGGTCACAAATGGGTCTTCCAAATGGACAATGACCCCAAGCATACTTCCAAAGTTGTGGCAAAATGGCTTAAGGACAACAAAGTCATGGTATTGGAGTGGCCATACAAAGCACTGACCTCAATCCCATAGAAAATCTGTTGGCAGAACTGAAAAAGCATGTGCAAGCAAGGAGGCCTACAAACCTGACTCAGTTACACCAGCTCTGTCAGGAGGAATGGGCCAAAATTCACCCAACTTATTGTGGGAAGCTTGTGGAAGGCTACCCGAAACATTTGGCCCAAGTTAAACAATTTAAAAGGCAATGCTACCAAATACTAATTGAATTCATGTAAACTTCTGACCCATTGGGAATGTGATGAAATAAATAAATCACTACTATTATTGTGACATTTCTCATTCTTAAAATAAAGTGGTGATCCTAACTGACCTAAGACAGGGAATTTTTACTTGGATTAAATGTCAGGAATTGTGAAAAACTGAGTTTAAATGTATTTGGCAAAGGTTTATGTAAACTTCTGACTTCAAATGTAATTCTTGCTTATTAAAATAGCTTGAACAATGCACTTTTTTTTGTCCCATAGGGGTCAAAGTTAAACATTAATAAGAGAGACGATAGAATCCTTACAACAATGATAGCGATGCGACCTCCCACATCTCCCACTACAGTGATAGGCGGTTTCTCCTTGGCCATCATTACTGAAAGAGAAAAGGAGAGAGGTTGATCATTACTTTCAAACCAGTGGTGCAGAGGAAATTAGGGGGAAAAAATGAGATTCAAATTATTGGGTTGAGGAGAACGAGGAAAAAGGGATCAAGTTCAACACCTGCAAAGACCATGCAAGACAGCTCTACGTCAATGTCCACAGACTGCTACAAGCGCTACAGAATAATCCTGAAAACTCTCATTTTGACAGAAGGGACAACACGGTGAAATGATTTTGGCCACTAAGTATGGAGCAGCTTCAGGCATATTGTGATGGTAGCAACACGAGCAACACGAGCATAGAGCTGTCTTCCATTCCACAAATCAAACATCCGGTTTGGGATTTAGGGATCCACACAGCAACCCCATGCCATGCCAAATCACAACCAACTTCAAACCAGCGTCCTCATCGTCAGTCCAGAGGCGTGTCCAAACCAGATGTCTGTGTATTTAAAAACTCCCAGGGCTGAACCGTGAGGCTCTACACATTTTTTTTTTAAATATTTTTTTTAAGGCTTCAGGGAGAGTTTTTAAATAAACAAGAATCATACCGTTGCTGAAAAATTCTAAACTAGGAATTGATCAAGAAAAAGGATGCAGGGGAACACAACCAAGCTTTTCATCATGCCTCACTGGGCCTCTGAGGTGCTTGCAATGTTTCCTTCATCTCCATTTGGAGTTAGAGACATAGTTAAATTGCCCAAATGGCATAACGTTTATGGGGAAATGATTGGCTCCATAAAATGTATGCCAATCACCAACCTGGCAGTGGAATACAGTAGGTGCCCTCTGGTAAGACATTTGCAGTAGCAGCTCTTTTGTTGGTTGCTTTGAAGGGGTCAAAGGTCAGATAAATGCTACATTTGAGGATGAGAGGCATGTTGAAGGGAATGTTGACAAGCCACACGGTTTCAAAAGGGTATTAATTGTTGTGCAACTCCAAAGTATACATGGGAAGAGGCATGTATTTTTCCATGATGCTTGCATGAATGCATCCAGCAGATTCTTATTGCTATCGGTAGGGTTGAATGCAATGATTTTATTATTAGAATTTTGGAAGTTCACAGTTAATTGTGTATTAGACCTAAAGGCATGTAAATGTCACAAATGTATCAAGTGAGGAATACCGTACAATGTAAACTTGGGATTCTCTCAAAGACCTTGACACCAATTTGGAGGTGATGAAATCTGCTGTTTTACAGGAGGGGTCTTCGGGCTTCACTGAGGTCCGGAAGGCCGCACTTAAAATTGACTACATTTCCTCACCGTCCAAATTTTAAAAATAAAATAAAATAAATAGTCCTCTATCCATTGCTTTTGGAATTTCCGATGCTCCCACGACTGTCTGGCTTTGGTTTCGATGACTGCTAGCAGGCTGAGTAAAAAGTGAAGAGACTATAATTGTAGGACCATTATCATCTCTACACAGTTCAGATGTGGTTTTAGTCATTCCAATGTCGACTGAGCTTTTCCCCTGACTGTTTGTTTGTTTTTGTTTTTAACTCAAACCCCCACATATGTTTGACCCCCGCCCTCGGTCTAAACACTTAACTGAGATCTTCAAAGGGGAATTTAGAAGGTCAGTGCTGCTAGAAATGGAAACTTCCTCAGTAGACATCAACATTACATGCAGGCAGGTATAAAAGATCACAGATAGTATTGCAGGATAGGAGGTTAGAGGAAGAGAGTGTGGAGCGTTACGGTCGTACTTGGGAGCTCTATGCCTGGGAATGAAGCCTGGTGCCTCCCTGTGTCTTCAAAAGATAAATGGTATACGTCAACACTCATATACAGAGAGTATATAATAGACAGACAGACAGACCAAGGCAGCATACAGACAATTCCAGAACTGAAGACAGGCCTTCTGGTCCTATTTATCCAAGGAACGCAATAAAATAAAAGTTTAATATAAAGAATAACACAGGGAAAAAAAGCGAAGATTAAACGTGTCACTTTGCTCCGCATCTGAATTTAGCTGCTGTTTTGATAATGTCCGTACCCTGTTCCTGTATAAAGGAGGGGAGAAAGGGAGAGGAGTATGAGAGAAATAAATACAGCCGCTGTATGAAAGGAGGACGAAGAAAGGAAAAGAGGGTGAGAAGAGAAATCCAGAGGCCGTGTGGAGGAGAGGAACGAGGAGGAGGTTAGAGGGGAATGGATGCCTGTTATTGCCTGCAGTATTTCACAGGCATCTGCAGTAGTGTCAGGCTGCTGAGAAGGAGTGCTTTGTTGCTGAACCAACACATACTACAGCCCTGACTGGCTGAACACTCCAGTTGTCCACTGTCAGCATGAGGACAATGTGTGGAGGTCCTCTTTGCTACTGGTGCCTTAGGGCATTCAGGGCTGGATATTTTTACAGCATTTCTGTGACAATTGGATTTGTAAAAAATAACTTGCTATGGGTTGTTATTCAGACCGATTACCACTTTTCCAGTCCATAAATGCAAAATATAGTTTGTTCTCTTTTCTGTAAATACTGTTCCATTGGATCTCTGTAAAGCCTCCGTTTGACCCAATGCCATGTTTTACAGTGACTCTACAATGGATAGGATCAGAGTCTGGGTGTATGTCCGTTCACAAGTGTATGCATGCTACATGGGAGGCCCATCCCAGTGCCGTCTACTCCCATAAGCAGTGAGGATTTAACCCTGCTGTTCAGACTCATTACGTCTATGGATTCCTCAGATAGACAGCAGTCAGGGCTCAACTCATCCTGTTCTGTGACACTAGTGGTTACATACCACTGTCTGCTGATTAGGCAGATTATATACGAGAGCAACGCAACAGTGATTTTTGTGTGTTAGGGTCAAAGGCAGGGGTATTTTCTAATGTGTGTGTGTGTGTGCACACATGTGTGTGTGTCTGGGGGGTATCTTACATGGCAGCTCCAGACCAGGGTGACCAGAGGTGGTGCGTCCTGAAGACATTGGAGGGGGAGAGTGTCTTCCGTCGGCCATGTCAGACTCTGAACACTGGGCCTCCCCGTGCATCACCGCCAGGCCAAGCCGCAGCCGCTCAGCATAGGATTGAGCCCTGGAACACACACACACACAAAGGATTTAAATACATACAGAGCAAACACAGTTACCCACAAATCTGCAGCCACAAACACACTTCACATCATTCGCTATCCATCTTGCTGGAAAACTCCCAACCTTTATGTTACCTCTTGGCCGCTGAAGGAGACTTTGCAACGATAATGGCATTTCTGTAGTCTGGAATCTAGAAACAAATAAACATTATCCAACATGATTTCACAGTTCAACACCACATTAAAAACTAAACTTTAGTCAACAAATGCATGATATAATGATTGAAATGATACAAGTGACTGGAGGAATCTGGGTAATGTAGTCTTACTTCCTCCTGGATGTACTGTAGCAGGAAGGGCGAGGCACGCAGGTTATCAACAGGGAAACTGAAGAAGCCCTGGATCTCCTTCTGGTGTAGGTCCATGGTGATGATATGAGTCAACCCTGTGATAACACCAGTGGGTCAAGCCAGTGGTCTAAAATACTTAAGTAAAAATACTTTTTGGATGGGGGTGTATGTGTACTTTACTATTTATATTTGACAACTTTTACTTCACTACATTCCTAAATAAAATTCTGTACATTTTACTCCATACATTTTCCCTGACACCCAAAAGTACTCGCTACATTTTGAATGCTTAGCAGGACAGGAAAATGGTCCAATTCACGCAAATATCAAGAGAACATCCCTATTCACCCCTTCTGCCGGTGATCTGGCAGACTCACTAAAACATAAATGCTTTGCTTGTAAATGATGCATGTTGTCGTGTGATCCTGGTTATCCTTACATAATAATAAACAACTCAATTGTGCCGTCTGGTTTGCTTAATAAGCCATTTGAAATGATTTATACTTTTGCAATTACATTTACTTTTGATAGCCAAGTATATTTATAACCAAATACTTTTAGACTTACTCAAGTAGTATTTTACTGGGTGACTTCCACTTGAGTAGTTTCCTATTAAAAGGTATCTTTACTTTCACTCAAGTATGACAATTGGGTACTTTATCCACCACTGGGTCAAGCAACACCCCGGCTAGACTGGCTTGCGTAGGTCCGTGTGCGAACTATAATTTTGTCCATCCCCACCCGACATGTGTGTGAAAACCAAGTGTGAATCAATTATATTAATGATGTTGGGGCAGATCAAAACAAAAACATTCAGACATTTATCTAGCCAGCTGTTTACAGCTAGTTTACCTGGGAGATGAACATTCAGACATGTATCTAGCCAGCTGTTTACAGCTAGTTTACCTGGGAGATGAACATTCAGACATGTATCTAGCCAGCTGTTGCCAGCTAGTTTACCTGGGAGATGAACATTCAGACATTTATCTAGCCAGCTGTTGCCAGCTAGTTTACCTGGGAGATGAACATTCAGACATGTATCTAGCCAGCTGTTGCCAGCTAGTTTACCTGGGAGATGAACATTCAGACATGTATCTAGCCAGCTGTTTACAGCTAGTTTACCTGGGAGATGAACATTCAGACATGTATCTAGCCAGCTGTTTACAGCTAGTTTACCTGGGAGATGAACATTCAGACATGTATCTAGCCAGCTGTTTACAGCTAGTTTACCTGGGAGATGAACATTCAGACATGTATCTAGCCAGCTGTTTACAGCTAGTTTACCTGGGAGATGAACATTCAGACATGTATCTAGCCAGCTGTTTACAGCTAGTTTACCTGGGAGATGAACATTCAGACATGTATCTAGCCAGCTGTTTACAGCTAGTTTACCTGGGAGATGAACATTCAGACATGTATCTAGCCAGCTGTTTACAGCTAGTTTACCTGGGAGATGAACATTCAGACATGTATCTAGCCAGCTGTTTACAGCTAGTTTCCCTAGGAGATGAACATTCAGACATGTATCTAGCCAGCTGTTGCCAGCTAGTTTCCCTAGGAGATGAACATTCAGACATGTATCTAGCCAGCTGTTGCCAGCTAGTTTACCTGGGAGATGAACATTGGATTGTTATTTAAGCGGACATGCATATGGTCCTCTTTTTAGATGTTAGACTCCGGGTTATGTAAAATGGTGTTTCTCTACTCTGACGATTAATCCACAGATCAAAGATAACCAACTGTTTCCCTTGTATTACTCTCTCCTCGTTAGTCTTTCAAGCACCCACGTGGGTTTTTAAACTTGTGAGGACCAAACCAAGTTCTATTTTGGCGTTCGGCAACCCAGTCGCTCGTTGACGCACAAGTGCAATGTGGATGAAATTATTGAATAACATGCATGTGTACGTTTGAGAGGACTTTTTTTTTGCTGAGTTTATATGTCAACATAGCTCAAGCAATAGGAAGCGCTCTCGTCCATTTATATGCAGACGATAGTCTTATTCTCAGCTGGCCCCTCCCCGGATTGTGTGTTAAACGCTCTACAACAAAGCTATCTTAGTGTCCAACAAGCTTTCACTGCCCTTAACCTTGTTCTGAACACCTCCAAAACAAAAGGTCATGTGGTTTGGTAATAAGAATGCCCCGCTCCCCACGCGGTGTGATTGCTACCTCTGAGGATTTAGAGCTTGAGGTACAAGTACTTAGGAGTATAGGTAGATGGTACACATCAAAGCTGGAGGCTATCGTAGTCGCTCCTCTTTCACCCCAGCTGCCAAACTAACCCTGATTCAGATGACCATCCTACCCATGCTAGACTACGGAGATGTAATTTATAGATTGGCAGGTAAGGGTGCTCTCGAGCGGCTAGATGTTCTTTACCATTCGGCCATCAGATTTGCCACCAATGTCCCTTATAGGACACATCACTGCACTCTACACTCCTCTATAACCTGGTCATCTCTGTATACCCATCGCAAAACCCACTGGTTGAGCCCTATTTATAAAAACACTCTTAGGCCTCACTCCCTCCTGAGATACCTCCTGCAGCCCTCATCCTCCACATACAACACCCGTTCTGTCAGTCACATTCTGCTAAAGGCCCCCATGCAAACACATCCCTGAGTCGCTCCTCTTTTCAGTTCGCTGCAGCTAGCGACTGTAACGAGCTGCAAAAAACCCTCAAACTGGACCGTTTTCTCTCCATCTCTTCATTCAAAGAGTCAATCATGGACACTCTTACTGACAGTTGTGGCTGCTTCGCATGATGTATTGTTGTCTACCTTCTTGCTGTGCCCAATAATGTTTGTACCATGTTTTGTGCTGCTACCATGTTGCTCTGCTGCTATGTTGTTGTCATGTGTTGCTGTCATGCTGTGTGTTGGTCCTACATTTGATTTTTTAATCCCAGCCCCCGTAAGAGGCCTTTTTGTAGGCCGTCATAGTAAATAAGAATTTGTTCTTAAGAGACTTGCCTAGTTAAATTAAACGTTGAATAAAAAATAAGTTACAAATTCGCAAAACGTATGATGCGGTTAAGGATAGCTAAAAGGGTTAAGGTTAGCTAACATGCTAAGTAGTCGAAAAGTAGCTTAAATGCTGAAGTTATCCGTGATGAAATTCGAACTCGCAACCTTTGGGTTGCTAGACGGTCGCCTTATAAGCCCACCCACCCGACTTCAAATTTTAGCCTGAGACCATCTGTCTTATGTAAGCGTACGTAACATATCATTCAATTTCCGTGTCCAGGATTTACATTTCCTGCTACGTCTAATAGATCATCAAGGACAACAACCACCCGAGCCACTGCCTGTTCACCCAGCTATCATCCAGAAGGAGAGGTCAGTACAGCTGCATCAAAGCAGGGACCAAGAGACTGAAAAACAGCTTCTATCTCAAGGCCATCAGACTGTTAAATAGCCATCACATTAGAGGCTGCTGCCTAAATACATATACTTGAAATCATTGGCCACCAATAATTGGAACACTAGTCACTTTAATAATGTTTACATATTTTGCATTACTCTTCTCATATGTATATACTGTATTTTATTATACTGTATCTTAGTCTAAGCCGCTCTGACATTGTTCGTCCATATATTTATATATTCGTAATTCCATTCCTTTACTTATTTGTGTGTATTGTTGTGATATTGTTAAGATTTACTTGTTAGATATTACTGCACTGCTGGAGCTAGAAACACAAGCATTTTGCTACACCCACAATAACATCTGCTAAATATGTGTATGTGACCAATCCAATTTGATTTGAGACCAGGCTGTGTTACCTCACAGTATGTGGTAAAGCATTTTTTTCTCTCATAATAACTGTGTATAACTCCTACCAAATTATCCATTTGTGTACAACTTATCTTAGCAGAGTTTCAACCATCTTCCTACAACATTGTAATCATTTACACAACGACAACAAAAATTATTGGTATCACAACAACGAGAAAATACAGTAGCCATATAGTAACATACCGGCTTTAGCGAGCATGGAGGCCAGCAGCTTGCAGACAATGGAGCCCCTCTTCCTCATCTTGCACTGCTTGCTGTAAGGGAAGTAGGGGATGACCCCAATGATGTTCTTGGCACAGTTAGTCTTGAGAGCGTAGGCCATGACCAGCAGCTCCATGATGGCCGTGTTCACGTCTCTGGGTAGGACAAAATAACCATTCAAAAAAGGCAAAGGAGACAGATGGATAGAGAGGTACGATAAGTAAGATAGAGTCAAGAGTAGTTATTGTAGATATTTCATTAAACTGTTGAATAAAACGTGTGTGTTACGGTTTTAAATTTGCATGTCGTAGTAACTGACGTGGTATAGAATTCAAGATGTCGGCGCGTCTCAAGACCACATTAGCCCACAGAACGTTCGCTCTCGGGGTTAAACACCAGTCTTTGTTGACACAAATTCACTACACATTTGAGTATGACGCTAGTCAGTATCCTACAATGTTAACGTACTACTTACTTGAGCGCCACACTAACAGTCGTTCCCTAAACCCTTCATTTTGGGGGTGGGTAAACAGTAGTCACCAAGTTCCTGACATCTATTGCCACTTGCGGTTTAAGATCGAATGCCCCTTGGGATGCAAAAAATATATATATTTTAAATGTGGACTCACATTTATTGCAGTATTGTGTTGGGGGAAAAATGCATTCGTCACCTTGAAAATTAAGATTAGGGGCTCAATTCAATCCAACCTGTATTACATTATTTACGCAGTAGCTCTTTTTCCAATGGTCAAATTAACTCAGATTGGTCTTGGGTACCAGGGCCGGCCCGCTCATTAGGTAGGATTGTATGGTGGCAGATTGACTAGAGCGCTATTTTCTGAGCTAAATTGACCAAGATTCACCTCCAACAACACATTGCAAATAGGCTCAGGATAACTCCTACTGATAAAATTGGATAGGTGATACAGCTTAAATAGCCAAATTGATTTGTCACAGGAATCAGGACTAATAAAGCCAATGCAACAGCCTGTTTTACAAATGGGCCTACACCATTGTGGGCTGACATGGTAGCCTGCACCCCAGTAAGCACGGACCGACACCGTCTTTTGCACGTCTTTTTTTTGTGTTTTACCAATGGTAGGCCTACCACACAGATGGGCATTCATAAAATTACATTTTAGACAACACTGTAGGCCAGGGATGATTCGTGTCACACTTTTGCCCTAGATAACACATCTGACACCAATAATCAACTAATCATTATCTTCAGTTTAGAATGAAATTCATTTCAGCAGCTGTGTTGACTAGGGATGTGGAAAAAGTTGACTCCCCTCCCACCCCCAAGAACTGGAGTTCCCCATCCCTGCAGTAGGCTATACCTCAGTAAGCACAGACCGATGCTGACGCCTTTTGGACATATTTTTTTGTCCGGTCTGGACCAGCCTTTATTTGGAACGAACAGACATCTATGAATTACATCTTGTCAACTTTCATTCAGAACCGAAAACGAACATTTCAACATCCGGAATAGATGTATTTTACCTTTCATTCAGAACCTAAATTGAGCGTCTTTCCAACATATTTTTGCTTACTGGGACTATTCTTGAAGGGACGGCAATTTTTTTGTCTAGCCTAAGGGTGCAGAACCAGCGAGTAAAACCCTACAACTACTACCAGGGATAAATATTGTAAATTAAAGGTTTGAAATAAAAATGTATATCTTGCTCATGTGGGATTAGAACTCCAAACCATTGAACTATGAGCCACAAATTAGTCATAGCAGTTGGGAGAAAATATGAGTTGACATGGCCACCATTGTCATTCATTTCTCGTATGATGGATATACCTACAAATATAAAAATGTAGAATCCTCATAGCCCCCGTTTTTATTCTTCGTAAAAGCACATACGTGTATGAAACGGTAATCAAAAACATTGAATTTGGTAATATGTGGAAATGTGCCTTACTGCCTTTTGAATTGTGTGTAACGTCAGTAGTTTAGTCAAGGAAGCCTCATGCAAAATATATTGGCACACTCCACTTACCAAGACCAATGTAAATAAGGAGTGCTGTCACCTGCTTTACTAGTGAGCCTTGAGGTGGTACCACCCAGCACATCTAGAAGGGAGTGGATTTCATACCAAACACCACCCTTGAGAAGCTGAAGAGGCACTCTCTGAAGGTGCCTTCTTTACATTCTGATTTCAAATGGTTGAATTTAACAGCTAGGGACAAAAATAGTTAGATTTACTACTAAAATACCTAAACATATCCCTTCTGCAATGAACTGTCAAAATGAAGACCAGAATTGATGTGTTTCATTAGAAATAAGCCAAAAACATCTGGTTTTCGATTAAAATAAATAAAAAGTTCAGGAAAGTTAATCTTTACAGGTCAGTGCCCCCTAGCTGGCTGTTAATATTGCTCTCTCACTTCACCAGGCAGCTCCTGCCAACCAATGAATGACATAACCACTGGATGAAAAGATGTTGGTGGAGACAAGAGACCCACGGGGGTACTTCTGACTGATCAGCAATGTCTGCCTAATTTCACAAGGGAATACATTTACTTTCCTCTCATCTAGTTTCTAATGATCCATTTGGTTCTGTGGCGATACTGCATATCCCACCAACGAGAATATACACACTCATTTCAGATGGTGTAAATGAAAATGACACCCGGATCCTCTCACCTTGGAATGGTCTGAATGATAAAGATGTCTTGACCACGAACAGACTCTTTCACATCCACCCTAGTTTCTGAAAATAAAAAAACAAAGCAAATCAGTTTCAGGAGCAAGTAAGCCAACATACAGTATGCCGACCATCATCTACGGTGCATTCGGAAGGTATTCAGACCCCTTGATTTTTTCATGTTACAGCCTTATTCTGAAATTGATTCAATAAAAAGGTTTCTTCGATCTACACACTACACCCCATAATGATAAAAGTAAAATGTTCTCTTTTTAATTGCACAGTTATATAAAAATATTATTATTATTACTAACATAAGTATTCAGACCCTTTGCTATGAGACTCGATATTGAGCTCAGGTGCATCCTGTTCCCAATGATCATCCTTGAGATGTGGACTTCAACCATGTTGTAGAAACCTGTGTTCAATTCAATTGATTGGACATGATTTGGAAATACACCTGTCTAGATAAGGACCCACAGTTGAGAGTTCATGTCAGAGCAAAAACCAAGTCATGAGGTTGAAGGAATTGTCCGTAGAGCCCCGAGACAGGATTGTGTCGAGGCACAGATCTGGGGAAAGGCACCAAAAAAAATGTTGGCAGCATTGAAGGTCCCCAAGAACACAGTGGCCTCCTTCATTCTTAAATGGAAGAAGTTTGGGAACCACCAAGACTTCCTAGAGCTGGCCGCCCTTGGTCAGGGAGGTGACCAGGAACCTGATGGTCTCTCCGACAGAGCTCCAGAGTTCCTCTGTAGAGATTGTCCTCCTTCTGGAAGAGCCTTTATGGTAGAGTGGCCAGACGGAAGCGACTCCTCAGTAAAATGCACGTTGACAGCCTGCTTGGAGTTTGCCAAAAGGCACCTAGACTTTCAGACTATGAGAAACAAAATTCTTTGGTATGATGAAACCAAGATTGATCTTTGGCCAGAATGCCAAGCATCTCGTCTGGAGGACGGTAAATCATGGTGGGGGTGGCAGTGTAGCCTAAGGGTTAGAGTGTTGGACTAGTAACCGGAAGGTTGCAAGTACAAACCCCTGAGCTGACAAGGTAAAACTCCTGTCGTTCTGCCCCTGTTCCTAGGCCGTCATTGAACATAAGAATTTGTTCTTAACTGACTTGCCTAGTTAAATAAAGGTTAAAAAAAATGTTTAAACACAGCCAACAACGCAAGAGTGGCTTTGGGACAAGCCTCTGAAAGTCATTGAGCCAGAGCCCGGACTTAAACCCGATCGAACATCTCTGGAGAGACCTGGAAATAACTGTGCAGCGACGCTCCCCATCCAATCTGACAGAGCTTGAGCCGATCTGCAGAGAAATATGAAAGGAACTCCAAATACAGGTTTACCAAGCTTGTAGCATCATACCCAAGAAGACTTGAGGTTGTAATCGCTGCCAAAGCTGCTTCAACAAACTACTGAGTATAGGGACATAAAAACGTGATATTTTTGCAATTTTTGTCATTGTGGTATTGTGTATGGATTGATGAAAGAAAACCATTTAATCAATTTTAGAATAGGGCTGTGGAAAAGGTCAGGGGTGTGAATACTTTCCGAATGCACTGTATACCAGGGACATTTAACTCTTACACTATGAGGTCCAGAGCCTGCTGGTTCTCTGTTCTACCTGATAATTACTTGCACACCTAGTGTCCCAGTTCTAAATCAGTCCCTGATTAAAGGGGAACAATGAAAAGATGCAGTGGAACTGGCTTCAAGATCCCGATTTGAGTTTGAGGGATCTATACTATAGTAATATATTAAGCCTGTAGATTTTATATACACTGTGTGTACAAAACATTAAAGGACATCTGCTCTTTTCATGACAGACTGACCAGATGAAATCTATGATCCCTTATTGTTGTCAGTTGTTAAATCCACTTCAAAATCAGTGTAGATAAAGGGGAGGAGACAAGGGTTAAAACCCTTCTTTACCTAAGACAATTGAGAGATGGATTGTGTATGTGCGCCATTCAGAGGGTGAATGAGCAAGAAAATATTTAAGTGTATGATAGCAGGTGCACCGGTTTGTCAAGAACTACAACGTTGCTGGGTTTTTCACACTAAAGAGCTTCCCTGTGTGTCAAGAATGGTCCACCACCCAAAGAACATCCAGTCAACTAGACATTGAAATCAACATGGGCCAGCATCCCTGTGGAATGCTTTTGACCCCTTGTAGAGTCCATGCCCCACGAATTGAGGCTGTTCTGAGGGCAAAAGTGTGGGGGTGGGTGCAACTCAATGTGACTCGTTTCAGGAAAACTCCTGTCGCGTGTCACTAATTTCACATGAGGTATTTGAACGTAAACATATTTTTAAAATCAAAATGCTTATTTTTGGAATGTGAACTCTCAAGTGCCTTAATAACAAAATTGTATGCCATCTGTAAATACAAATAAAATAGTTAAATTACGAGCCTAGTTGGTTTAGCCATGAAAAAAGACCTTTCCACTAGCCATGAAAATAATTTTCATTGCAAGTGAAAGCGTACTGCTAGCTAACGTTAGCTGGCTGTCTCGGTAGCTAACATTACGTGTATGATCTGTGTATACCAATAATGTTAAGAACAACATGACCTGCAACAAAGACAAATTAGGATATAACGTTAGGCCAACGAGACAGTGTCCAAGTTCTAAAATGATTTTATTTAGTCACAATCACAACCTTAAGATATTTTATGTAATTAGCTTGCCATTAACTTGTAAATAATGATCTTGTTGTGAGTTTATTTTCCTATAATAAAGAATACAAATTAGCTAAATTAATATATATATATATATATATATATATATATATATTTTTTTTTTTTTTTTTTTTTTTTTTTTTTCTAGCTCCAAGTCTGCTTTTATCCCATCGAGCTGGTCGTTAAGAATATGTCCTTAATGTTTTGTACACTGTGTATACTGTATGAATCTGAAACGGATAACCTGGCATCTCACCTCTGTTGGACTCTTGGTAAACAACTGACTTTCCCAAGTCTACGCCAAGCCGTCTGCAAGGAGAGAAGGAATATGTTAGACAGTAAATAAACACACAACTACATTATCCACACACAGGAGGAATGCCCGCCTTGTAAGTAACATGCCCAACTGTCATCCATCATTATTATTAATAAGAATAATAATTATTATTGTGGAGGCTTATATTTGTCCTATTTCATAATACAAGTGTATTATGCACATGTGAATTGGAAATGTGTTTTTTTTGCATATTCAAACTCAACGAGAGACAATCCGAGAGTGGGGTCACACCCAGGGTCTGCCATTAGCAACAGTGACCCTGGAGCATTTAGGGTTAAGTGCCTTGCTCATGGGGACATCGGCAGATTTTTCACTTTGTCAGCTTGGCGATTTGAACTAGCAACATCTGTTAATGGCCCAACAGTAACTGCTAGGCTACTTAACTAGTCCACTCTCATTTCTCAAATGCCCTGACCGTACATAAACATTGAGTGAGAACAGTGAGAATGGCAAACAAAGTGGTTTAATGACATGGCTACTCGCCATCCGCTGAAGTGAAAGCACTGATGTTGGGCGACTAGGCCTGGCTCGCAGTAGGCGATCCAATTAATCCCGAAGGTGTTCAATTGGGTTGAGGTAAAGGGTTCTATGCAGGCCAGTCAAATTCTTCCACACCGATCTCAAACTATTTCTGTATGGAACTTGATTTGTGCATGGGGGCATTGTCATGCTGAAACAGGAAAGGGCCTCCCCTAAGCTGTAGTGTTAAGATTATCCTTCAGTGGAACTAAGGGGCAGAGCCAGAACCATGACAAACAGCCCGAGACCATTATTCCTCCACCAAACATTACAGTTGGTAGGTAGGTAGTGTTCTCCGGGCATCGGCCAAACCCAGATTCGTCTGTCGGACTGACAGATGGTGAAGCATGCTTCATCACTGCAGATACCCAGATTCCACTGCTCCAGAGTCCAATGGCGGAGAGCTTCACACCACCCCCAGTCGACACTTGGCATTGTGCATGGTGATCTTAGGCTTGTGAGGGGTTGGGTTAAATGCAGAAGACACATTTCAGTTGTCCAACTGACTAGGTATCCCCCTTTCCCTTGTGTGTGGTGAACGGTTCTTGTGCTGACGTTGCTTCCAGAGGCAGTTTGGAACTCGGTTGCGAGTGTTGCAACCAAGGACAGACGATTTTTACACGCTACGCGCTTCAACACACGGCGTTCCTATTCTGCGAGTTTGGGTGGCCTACCACGTCGCGGCTGAGTAGTTGTGTTTAGATGTTTCCACTTCACAATAACAGCACTTACAGTTGACTGGGGCAGCTCTAGCAGGGCTGAAATTTGACGAACTGACTTGTTGAAAAGGTGGCATCCTATGACGGTGCCACGTTGTTGGAGTGCCACAATTAGTATTTTGTAGCATTGCCTTTAAATTGTTTAACTTGGGTCAAATGTTTTGGATAGCCTTCCATAAGCTTCCCACAATAAGTTGGGTGAATTTCACCCGCTTTTTCAGTTCTGCCAACAAATGTTCTATGGGATTGAGGTCAGGGCTTTGTGATGGCCACTCCAATAATTTGACTTTGTTATCCTTAAGCCATTTTGCCACAGCTTTGGAAGTATGCTTGGGGTCATTGTCCATTTGGAACACCCATTTGCAACCAAGCTAACTTCCTGCCTGACTGATGTCTTGAGATGTTGCTTCAAGATATCGACAAAGTGTTCCACCTCATGATGCCATCTATTTTGTGAAGTGCACCTGTCCCTTCTGCAGCAAAGCACCCTCACAACATGATGCTGCCACCCCTGTGCTTCACAGTTGGGATGGTGTCTTCGGCTTGCAAGCCTCCCCCTTTTTCATTCTAACATAACAATGGTCATCATGGCCAAACAGTACTATTTATGTTTCATCAACCTAAGTGTATGTAAACTTCCGACTTCAACTGTAGTAAGTACACGTCATGCTTTCGGGATAATTATCTTTTCAGATTCCACAATGATTCTTTAGTTGTTGACACTACATCACCAGACTTCTTCTCTTACTCCTCATAAGTAAGTCATCTTGAT
Organism: Oncorhynchus clarkii lewisi; assembly: GCF_045791955.1. Classification (NCBI taxonomy): domain Eukaryota; kingdom Metazoa; phylum Chordata; class Actinopteri; order Salmoniformes; family Salmonidae; genus Oncorhynchus; species Oncorhynchus clarkii. Next base: position 19,447,751 of record NC_092163.1, read on the forward strand.
TTCGCACCTGTGTTTTATCAGTTTCTTTATGAAAATATTTAGCGAACTTTCGCTACTGTCATGAGTAAAGGGCTGTAGCAGCACACAAGTAGGCTACAAATGCATGCTGGGCCGGGCATGCCCTGAGCTCGTGAAGTGAGCACTACTGGAGCAGGCGAGAAGGCCAACGCTCCAGCCTTTGAGAATCTCGCTCCAACCCCGGTCCGCTTACATACTCTGCAACTGATGAGTCCTCTCCTTCAGTGACGAACTGCAGTGACGTGTGTTGACCGTCATTGAGCTACACGTCATTTTGCATGCCGAGAAATCTCAGGCAATATTTTTTTTATTTAACCCTTATTTTATTTAGCCTAGTCAAATTCATACTCTGCCCAGCTTCGCACGCTGACCAACGCGAGGTCGGCTGCCTGTTCCGGATCTTGCTCATTAGCATGGCACTTTCAGCATTCAAATTCTAAAATAGCTTGCGTGATATTAGGCTTCATTAGATGAGTGACAATCTATGTCATTTGCTTGGTTATTTAACGAGGCAAGTCAGTTAACCGGCCAAACCCGGACGACGCTGGGCCAAACCAGGGTATCTGTAGTGACGCCTCTAGCACTGAGATGCAGTGCCTTAGACCGCTGCGCCACTCGGGAGACCCATCTATGTGCTGTTGAAAATGTTTTTACCGGAATAAAAGTAAATTACCGGAGAGAACTCATTTGATCTAACTTAGGCAAGTCAGATAAGATGAAATTCTTATTTACAATGACTTCCTACCCCGGCCAAACCCGTATGACTACCCCGGCCTAACCCGTATGACTACCCAGTGCCTTAGACGGCTGCGCCACTAAGGATCCCAAACGGACTCATCTGGCTATAACTGCTGAACAGGCCTTACAATAGATTTTATTTAGATTGTTTAGGTTCACGATCAGAAATAGTTTTGATCATTTTGCATTAAACAATCAGTGTATATGCTCATTTTTAGATATACAGGGTAAAGTTGATAAATTCATAATAAGGACAGCAATCACTTGAGGTGCACTGCATGGCCAAAGCGAGAAGAGAACTCTGGAACAAACCATTCGATTTTGAGATGGGTGGAATTCCAGCTGTGCGATACACTAAGTGTACAAAACATTATGAACACCTGCTCTTTCCATGACAGACTGACCAGGTGAATCTTATTGATGTCACTTGTTAAATATACTTTAATGAGTGTAGATAAAGTGGAGGAGACTGGTTAAAGAATGATTTTTAAGCCTTGAGACAATTGAGACATGGATTGTGTGTGTGCCATTTAGAGGGTGAATGGGAAAGACAAATATTAACAAACCATTGCTCTAAATTTTTTGTACATTCAGTATATATATATATATATATATTCATTGACTCATAATTTGTAAACAATAAATATTTAAACATTCCTAGCTCGGACACTTAATCTTAAAAAATGACAAGTTTGATTAGTGGGTGATGGTGATTTCAGAACCAAAGTGTGTGTGTGTGGGGGGGGGGGGGGGGACGACGACAAATAATAGGCTACAATGTCCCCCCTAATCTGATAGGTAATGTAGATGCCTAGTCTCCCTTATGGGTCAGCTCAGGTGCCTACATAGTACATACACCATAGACATACATTATTTACACACACAGTCAGCTGATATAGATAGTTACACTTAACTACACAATTTTCCCAAGAGAACGCCCTTCCTTTTAACTTACATTTTGACATCAGAAGCCCTCAAAGATAAGATGCAGTCTTTGTGAGCCAGCGGCGTCTGCCTTCACTGCCCATTCTTCCTTGCTATGCTTGCTGACTATTGACCCATCGCTAAGCCCAGACCCCCTTGGTTACTGTTGTGGACAACATTTTCCCGGGAAGCCCAATTTCCCCCTTCTAACCACTGGCAAAATCTCACAATTATCTCACTGTGTTTTTAATACACAATTAAATTAAACACACACCACCCCTTCCTAATCGAGAAACTCTTGGGTATGTTTTGGTGGACTGTTATAATTGCTTATTGGGAACCTGGTAAAATTATATTTGTAGTGTGGCTAGCCACTGAATGGCTCTGAATTCATTGTCAACATACTGTCAAAGCTATAACCACTTGGCACAAACTAGTTCACTCAAATTGTATCCTATCAATCTAGTCTCATCGCTGCAACTCCCCAACATGCTCGATAGAGATGACAGTTGAGTCATGCATCCTCCAAAACATGACCCGCCAAACTGCGCTTCTTAACACCCGCCCGCTTAACCCAGAAGCCAGCTGCAGCAATGTGTAGGAGGAAACACAGCACAACTGAAGACCGAAGTCAGCCTGCAGGCGCCCGGCCCGCAACAAGGAGTCACTAGAGCGCAATGAGCCAAGTAAAGCCCTCCCGCCGGCTAAACCCTCCCCTAACCCGGACGACGCTGGACGCCGCCTTATGGGACCTTAGGTAACGTCCGGTTGTGACACAGCCTGGGATCGAACACAGGTCTGTAGTGACGGCTCAAGCACTTTGATGCAGTGTCTTTGAACACTGCGCCACTCAGGAGGCCATGGAAGTGTACATTTAACTATAAACGTAATTGTTTAAAACCTGTACTTTTTGACATTTTATGAGGCATGTCTTACCGCGTTCCCAAACATAAGAATGTTAAGGGGATCCTTTCATAAACACTTCCTCATATGCCATTGAAACCAGTATTTCTTTCATCTTCTCAACATACTTTTGTTGTCAAGTAGCCAAAGACACAATACTAGTCATAGTAACAACCCATGCGGTGTGCTTTGGAGGGCGGGGTTCTACCGCTAATTGCATTTTTGGAACATTCATGCTTATAGCATACTGCCCTGTGTGCATTGCTGCGCTTATAATGGACGAATAGTTTATCAACATTTTAAGTTAAACGTTCTACAAATTTCTTGTTAACAAACTATAGTTTTGGCAAGTCGGTTAGGACATCTCCTAACTGACCTAAAACAGAGAATTATTACTTGGATTAAATGTCAGGAATTGTGAAAAACTGAGTTTAAATGTATTTGGCTAAGGTAAACTTGCTAAAAGCTAAAAGAAAGGAACAAGGTGGAGAGATAAGTGTGCCATTGTTGCAAAGTATCTCTAAACTGTAAATCAGATCTCTTAAGTTTTGTTCACTGTTGTTCTATTATCTATGCAATAGGCCATAATTGATTTTGGCCCAATAGGCCTGGCATATTCCCCATTTTCAAGGAGCTTTCCGTTTTGAGTGGATTATTTTGCTTAAAAACATTTAGGCCAACCTATAGAAAAATAAAACTACTATGCATCTCTGCCCAGCCAGGCAAGGGTGTTTAGCATCCCCAGTGGCTCCGCTGTAAGCCTGCTTTCCAGGCACCTTCGCAATGGCCAAACTCTTGTTCCTAAAAATTAGCCCTTTTTTTGACCCCTTTTTCATGGTATTCAATTGGTAGTTACAGCCTTGTCTCATCGCTGCAACTCCCGGGTATGGACTCGGGAGAGGCGAAGGTTGAGAGCCGTGCGTCCTCCGAAACACGACCCAACCAAGCCGCACTGCTTCTTGAAACAATACCGGCTTAAACCGGAAGCCAGCCACACCAATGTGTCAGAGGAAACACCGTACACCTAGCGACCTTTTCAGCATGCATGTGCCCAGCCTGCCACAGGAGTCGCTAGAACGCGATGGGACAAGGACATCTAGTGGCACAGCTGGTACTGCGATGCAGTGCCTTAGACCACTGTGCCACTCGGGAAGCCAGAAAGAATGTAATTGAATAAATTTTCTGACCAATGCATGTTATATTTGTATCGGTTTGGGGTCTGCGGACCGATGCACTTGTAACTTAAAACATGTGAATCTGAAACACGTGGCAGTCTGGGGCCAAAAGCAGCTCTAACTGCTCCCATGTTTGAAATACTGTTTGCCGAGAATGGGATCTGTTTGTTAGCCAAGTTTGCTTGAAGTCTCTTAAAGTTATGTGAGACATCATCCTCTCTCATCCTTGCCATTTTGAGTGGCAGATTCTCTGGAGACTAGCGACCTAAAAGTAGACTTAATAGGCTACTTTTACACAGACAGCCCAATTCGGATATTTTCAAACTACTTTTTTTTTTTTTTTAAAGGAGTGGGGCAGTCCTGTCCCTTACTTATTTTATTGTTTATTGGATATGAGAGAGGAACAAACCCACACAGGCAGCGGTACATGTTCTCTAGAAGCAGCGGCCTATAAGCTAGACCAGTTGTTCCCAGGGGTACTTGGCCTATCCACAGGGGGTACTTGAGAACTCATGAGACCATAGGCCTACTAGTAAAATGCACGAGGGGGTACTCCGGCAGAGCAAAACTCAGTTGGTGGTACAGTAACTGAAATGGTTTGGGAACCACTGCGCTAGGACATCACTAATTTGTCTTTTAACTACGTTCAAATTTCAGTTGAAGAGAAAAAAAAATGTAATTTGAGTGAGTTGCAAGAGATTCATGTGAATGCGTAGCATATACTTACTCTGTGATCTTCTTGGCGAGCTCTGTGCATGCGGTGGTCGAGTTGGCAGAAAAGACACGGTACCCACTTTTTGAGATATTCATTGTTGAGTGACTATAGGAAAACGTTGAAGTGTGAGAATGACAGACGAGACTTGAGGCTCAATAAAAGTCAATGACCACGTATTTTGCCTACTCACATTGACAATATCGACTATAAATTCAGGATTTAAGAACACGGAAATACGTCGAATGAGTGCGGAATGTTACAAAATCTCAAAGCAAAAACACCGGCCTACATGTAGCTAACCTACATAACTGGCGTAAGTAAACAAGTCTATTTATCGATCGCAATATGACTGGTCTAACAAACTAGAAACGGATAAACTGAGTTGTTCCACATTCGCACATAGATCTGCAGGCTACTCTATGAAAAACGCGATCCACCTAATTCTTCAATTCGAAAAATATTTTGCAATAGAAGTACACTATAGCAGACTCGTATAATTTCAAAAAGTGTATACAATGTTGCTTCTAGCGTAGCTAATGTAAACTTTGTAGCAATGAGGTTGCATCAAAGATAAATTATTGGGTAGCCCAGGATTAACCTATTGGCAGTAGAATAATCCAATGCGAGTGCTGCTTTGGAACAGAGGAGGGTGGTTTGTGCGAATTTTCAACCACTCAGAGCACTTCAATCAGGCGCGAGGTCAAAGAGTAATCTTACGTAGCAGGCGTCAAAAGACGTAAAGAGTCGCTAAAGTAATAAGTTATTATGAAGAAGAAACATGTAGGTAACATATTCTGTTTTAAATGCTTAAAAAGTGGTATTTCAAGGGGAACGGTAGGTCATATGTAATTCAATACAATAGAAATAAGTAAAACATTGTTACACAACTTTGTCATATTTCCTAGAAATCTAATTAGCCTACATACAGTATTTAAACTTTTCTTCACTCTTTCCTCAATTGACAAATACAGTTTCTAAATTGCTTGCAGCCATCCATATCATTAGTAGGTTATGTAAGTACTTTCTTGGAATTTTCAGCAGGAACAGCTTCATAATAATGACCATAAAGTCAGAATTGACTGAAGAGTTAATTGACATTGGGAGAATTGTTGGCAATTTGTCTTTTCACTATAAAAAAATACTTTTGATGAACAGCTTGTTATTCTATCACCAAAGGGTTTGTTTAATAAGATAATGTATGGGTATGTACAGTGTGAGGATGTGCTACCTATTTTGTTAGTCACAGTATCCTTGTGGAACACGGTCATCCAGCTTAGCTCAATGCTAGGCATGGATCTCCACACTTGGATATGGGTGTCACAGCAGATTCCTTCACTAAGGCCATTGGCGTAGAACAAAGGACAGAGGGTGCGATCCAGAGGTAGGTACCACCCTCCCAATGTCTTAATGTTATGTCCACACCATACACCTAGGGTTATATCAGCCCCTCACCTGCCCCCCGCCACCAGCCCACCAATCCTCTCATCCTTTGAGCACCTTCTCCTTTAGTAGGTCCAATATGACCTGTCTTTCCTGGCTCTCCAGCTCGAACCTCCTCTCCCTCTCCTTCCTCTCCGCCCCCAGCCTCTCTCTCTCCAGCGTGATCTTACTCCTCTGGATCTCTAGCTCCTCCCTCCTCAGCGATAGCTCCTCCTCCCGCAGTCGTTGTTCCGCCTCCGAGCGCTTCTCCAGGAAGCTGAGGATCTCTGAGTAGGTCTGGCAGCAGCATTGGCAAGGCTGCTTGGCCATGGGCGCCGCCGAGACTAGCGAGAGCTCCGCCAGGTCCTCCTGCTCCTCCTCGGGCTCTGGGGTCATGGGGACTGAAGGGGGCAGGGAGGGGAGAGAATAGAGAGGGACATAGTTGAGATGGCGAGGATAAAGTATAAAAAGGTCAACGTTTTTTGGTGATCATTACTTTGGTCTGTAGTCATTCTTAACATTTTTGCTGAGGAGCAAACATGTCACTGTGAGAGTCTCTTGAGTACAGACAGAGGTGGGGCAAGGGCAGGCCACCTAAAACAGGGGAATACTGTTTTAGGTGGGGCAAGGGCATTCTAAAACAGGAGAATACTGTTTTAGGTGGGGCAAGGGCAGGGCATTCTAAAACAGCAGAATACTGTTTTAGGTGGGGCAAGGGCAGAGCATTCTAAGCAATTGCAGGAGAACCACTGGTTTGGTCACAGTAGGGCTATAATAACAGTATTCTCTTCAGGTGTGTGTCCTATTTCCTTCCCCCCTTTGGATATGATCACAGATCTAAAAGTTATTCTCTCACCTCACAGATCTTAACAGACTTGGATGGGGTTCTTACCTTTGGGTTGTCCTGTTTGTGTGGAGATAATGATGGGTTTGTCCTGCTCTGGTAGACTAGCCAGCTCTTCCAGGGCTCGTTTCCTGAGTTCCTCATCCTGGTACTTACTCTCCCCGCTGGCCAGAAGACCCTTCTCTGCCTCCAGCTCCAACACCTCATGGAGTAGGTCTTCTTTCTGGGCATACAGCCTCTCTGTCCCAAACCTGAACACATACAGGCACATAAGCATGAACAGACACAGACACACAGGGTTGGGTATCAGCTTCTAATACATACCTCCTATTAAGCCTTGTGTAGACTCTTGTGTATGCATGTCTAATGTCAACTTCTGGCCAGTCTTGACCAACCTGCGTAGGCTGGGGAAGTCCTGCTTCTTGTAGTAGTCCAGCAGCAGCATGGTCCTCTCCCTGCAACGCCGGGCGTCCACCTCAAAGCTCTCGTCCTGCAGGGCAGCAGTGATGATCTCCCCGACACGGGCCCAGATACGACCCGACTCCTTGGAACAGAACGGGTTCTGAGCAATGACCTCACGGAGCAGCAGGATGTCGTGGCGGGCGGAGAATCGCACCTGTCGCTTGCGGGGAGTGGTGGAAGGACCGGCGAGGGAGAAACCTGGGGAGAGGAAGGGGGACGGAAAAAGTGAGAGGCGATATCTAAGTCGTAGACTATTGGTATAGAATCCTCATATGACCTTTGCCAAGAGGTTTGGGCCTTAGTATACTTATCCTGTAACACTCGTTCAAGCTTCACTGACTGTTCCTCCTCAATTGCTACATCAGAAATTAGATAGACAATCCAGATGGTAAGGAAATAACTCCACTGGTAGGCTGCCTAGTTTATACAATCTTGATGCATAGGCTAGGAAGTTCAACATGATGTTTCATAGGGAGCTGCAAGATAAACTACTGGGCTGAATATAAGGGGTTCACATTGGTGAATGTTAGGGAAACATACCTGGGTTGTATACATTTTGGAAACCGATTCCGTTTAAGAAGGAAGCTAAAGAAAACGGGTTAGGCTCTATTTGAATTTGTCCAAGAGAAGCTCTCGTTTGCGGTTTCCATTTGGAGTAAACGGTTTTGCAACAGGGCGAAACGATGTGTAACAGAATAGGCTATAATGATTACAACCCTGGCAAAGTATTTAATCATAAACGTAATTTAACTGTGAACGGCCTGTAGGCTATTTGTTGACGATTGGGGATCAACTGTCATACAAAGCAAAGCCGATATTATCACTTTCACTGTCAAAGCAAAAGCCGAAGCCCCCTATTTGCCTGGTGATGTAGGATAGTTGCTAAAATGCTTTGCCATTCCAGGCACAAGTGCAAGCAGCACGGCTACCCATGCAGAGGCAACACAGTTAGAATATTAAAGTATACATGTTGCATTGTTTATTATGGGCCAGCGCGCGCACAGGAAAATCACACGAGCCGCATAAAAATGACAAATGCTGGTTATGGATTTATGAACAATAAAATATGTAATGTCAGACGTAGCAGTTTGTCGGGCTCACCACCGTTATTTGCCATCTCCACCACACGTTCCATATCTGCATATATCCGGGATCAGCTGATACACACAAAATGTTGAGGTCACAGTACACGTCCACTCACCAGTACCGGTTCCATTCTGACGTGTAACTCAACTTCTCTGGAAATCTGGCAAAACTGGCGAGTCGAAATTTGTGCAGGACCGCGGAGTGTCCACAAGATGGGGTCAAAGTACCGCGCGTAAAGTTTCTGGTATGTTCTGACAAGTGAAGTCAATTCCATCAGAGAAAAGGGTCTGGATGCTCTGTGCAATCCATGATACAAAACATATTCACTTGTGGCTACGACTTGGCATGGTGACAGGCAATCTGGAATACATGGTTGACCTACATAAGATTGTTATTGACCTTAAACAGTCAGAGTGAGTGTCACTTCAAATGTCATAATTCACCCTCCAGGACAAGAGCTACTGAAATTGTGTTGAACAATTACATTTGAATATCATCATTTGTCACCTAGTTTGCCTGGAGATTCGAACAAGCGACCTTTCAGTTACTGGCCCAACGCAAGGCACTTGTCTTGTCACAGTGACTTGGAGCTAATGAAATCTACTGAGGTATTGGACAGGCTTAATGTGCTGTGTATAACACATCACCATAATAGTTATGCAATAGTCATTATAATGGTCTCTCCCCCATCAGACCAGAGTAGGCACACTCCTAAAAACACACATCTAGGCTTGTATCCTAATTGGCACCCTATTCCCTATATATAGTACACTACTTTTGACCAGTGCCCATAGGGCTCTGGTCAAAAGAAGTGCACCCTGGTAAAAAGTAGTGCAAAAGTAAGGAATAGGGTGCCATTCAGGACACTTAGAGATGACCTACTTGACCAGTGTCTCATTGAAGAAGACAAACGTACATCTACACTGAGTGTACAAAACATTAGGAACACCTAATATTGAGTTGCACCCCTTTTGCCGTCAGAATAGCCTCAATTCGTCAGATCATGGACTACAAGGTGTCGAAAGCGTTCCACAGGAATGTTGGCCCATTTTGACTCCAACGCTTCCCACGGTTGTGTCCAGTTGGCTGGATGTCCTTTCGGTGGTAGACCATTCTTAATACACACGTAAAACTGTTGAGCGTGAAAAACCCAGCAGCTCTGCAGTTCTTGACACACTCAAACTGGTGCGCCTGGTACCTAGTGCAATACCCATTCAAAGGCAGTTAAATCTTTTGTTTTACCCATTTACCCTCAGAATGGAACACGTACACAATCCATGTCTCAGTTGTCTCAAGGCTTAAAAATGATTCTTTAACCCGTCTCCTCTTCATTTAAACCAGCGATTTCCAACAGGTCGATCATAAGCTACCAGTAGCTCGTAGCCCACCTATGAGTAGCTCGCCAAACAATTCTGAAAGTACATGCAATTTTTACGTGTTCCACCGCAAACTGTCATAAACAAATCTCACAAGTATCAGACCCCTCAAGCTCCCCGCTACTATTTAATCAACACAACTTGACATTATCCCACCCCTGGATAGCCACTATTGGCTTAAAAAGCCAAACATAACACAATATCTTCCAATTAATTTCTCCAGCAATATTGCCCCTGTCTGTCTGTGTGGTGCGCTCATGTGTCCATCACTCTGTGATAACCATCTTGTAGGTTGACAGAAATACTTTCTCCCAAAACCTTTTCAATTAATTAAGAATCTGACCCTTTTTTAAAAATGTACGCCTATAATGACATACCCAAATCTGACTGCCTGTAGCTCAGGACCTGAAGCAAGGATATGCATATTCATCAAATCAAACTTTATTTGTCACATGTCCCGAATACAACAAGTGGAAACTTTACCGTGAAATGCTTACTTACAAGCCCTTAACCGACAGTGCGGTTCAAGTAGACTCAAATAAGAAGTAATAATAAAGTCACACAATGAGAATAACAATACTGAGGTTATATACAGGGGGCACCGGTACCGAGTCAGTGTGCGGGGGTACAGGCTAGTAGAGGTAATCTGTACATGTAGGTGGGGGTGAAGTGACTATGCATAGATAATAAACAGCAAGTAGCAGAAGTGTACAAAAGGGAGGGGGGTCAATGTAAATAGTCCGGTGGCGATTTTATTAATTCTTCAGCAGTCTTATGGCTTGGGAGTAGAAGCTGTTGAGGAGCCTTTTGGTCCTAGACTTGGCGCTCCGGTACCGGGTAGCAGAGAAAACATTCTATAACTTGGGGGACTGGAGTCTCTGACTATTTTCTGGGCTTTCATCTGTCACTGCCTATTGTATAGGTCCTGGATGGCAGGAAGCTTGGCCCCAGTGATGTACTGATTCCTTGATTCCATTTGAAAGGAAACACTTTGAAATTTGTGGAAATGTGAAATTAATGTAGGAGAATATAACACATTAGATCTGGTAAAAGATAATACAAAGAAAAAAACATGCATTAGTTTTTTTGTTTTTTGTTCCATCTTCTTTGAAATGCAAGAGAAAGGCCAAGCTTTCTGCCCATATCAGGTATGTCAATGTCCTGGGAAATGTTATTGTTACTTACAACCTCATGCTAATCATATTAGCCTACATTAGCTCAACCGTTATGCGGGGGGACTGATCCTGTAGAGGTTAAATGTTAACTGCAAAGTAGGCTTACCTGGCAAAAGTATATAATTTGTATCTATTATTCGTTAGTTGCAAACTTTGCCATGAAATGTGCAGCAGCAGTAGAGAACCACTGCTACACAAGCACATTAGATGGCACATTCATCACAAAATGTGTTAGTGTTCTTCCAGACCATTTGTTTTCCTTCTGATGTGATTTAAGCATTGACATGGACTCAGAACATCCAATTTCGTTGTTTCTCTATCAACAATTGTCATTTTAAGAGTGAAAAAAAAACAAAATATAATAATAATAAAACAACAGTAAAAAATACATTTGAAAATAAGAGTAGCAAGGCTATATACAGACACCGGTTAGTCAGGCTTATTGAGGTAGTATGTACATGTAGGTATGGTTAAAGTGACTATGCATATATTATGAACAGAGAGTAGCATTAGCGTAAAAAGGACCCGGGGAAGAGTTGCATGGAGGAGTAGAGAAGAATGAGCAGCAAGCAACAACAACAAAAAAAATGTGTCGCTCGCGATATGTTAAACATTTTAAAATGAGCTCTCATGCTAGAAAAGGTTGGGGACCCCTGATCTACACTGATTGAAGTGGATTTAACAGGTGACATCAATAAGGGATCAGAGCTTTCACCTGGTCAGTCTATGTCATGGGAATAGCATGCCTTCCTAAAGTTTTTTTACACTCACGCTTCGATCACACCGACAGCATCATTGCATTTTGGTACACCCGAATTTCCAATGAAACGCTGCGTTTGCCTTGCAGCACTGCGTTGATGAGCGTTCTGTGTTGTGCATACGTTGGATTTATCGAACGTATGCGTAGACGGATTGACAGAAATGGTAGCAGAAGGTGAATGTTGAACTTTTGTTGCGACACATATCCAGATGCTGCGTACTATTTTTCCCAATGACGCCTGTCGGTGTGTTCGAAGCGTCAGTGTACATGTTGCTTACATCCTGCAAGGTCTGAGATAGAGAGGCGATAATATGAATACTATCATACACCATCATCATAGACGCTAACTTGGCAAAAGCTACATTTGAACAGTACAAATTCTTTATACAGTACATGTATGAGTAGTCTGTGACTTGGTCTTCATAATCTAGTGAGATTTTGAACAAACCTTTGCCAATTGGCAATATGCTTTGTGTTACAGTAGATGTTAGTGTCCAATAACTTTATATTCCCACAGTAGAAAATTCTTTATACGCATACTATGCTATGAACAGTGTATTCTGTATGTATATGAGACGGTGGTCATTTAATTATGTCCATATAGGTTTTGACAAAGCCCTATATCACAGATTTATATTTGCTCACCCTAAGGCTGCATTTACACAGGCATCCTACTTCGGATCTTTATGACCAATCAGATCAGAGCTTTTGCTAATAATTGGGCAAAAGATCAGAATTGGGCTGCCTGTGTAAAAGCAGCCAAAGTGGCACGTGGAAAGTCTGACAGACATTAGTGTGCAATTCAGTGTAGTGTTGATGGGTGCCACACTTGGCTTTGTGCATAAATCTGTCACCTTTCAAATGCTGTGACAGCTCTATCTCAACGGCAGGCAGGCTTTTTCTATAGACTCCATGGCACAATAAAACTGTCACCCCCCCCCCTTTTGTCTAGCCAGCAGTTTATCAACCGTCTCTGGCTGTGGCGAGCCACTGAGAGAATGTCAAATGTGGAATTCTCAATATCTTCAACGCAGATTGACCCCTTCAGTAGCAGGTTTCTTCAATCGTCTTGTGTTGGTCTGTCTGCACTGCACAAATCAAAGTGTAATTTCAAACCCGGCGATCCAAGACTTTTGTTGAATTTACTTTTGAATGGTTTCATCAAGTTTTTTTATGAATCATTACATCCAATACAATTGAATCAGCGAGAAGTAAATACTCTGACATATCATTTTAATTCATGTTTAACCTCCCTTATCAGGGAGTCCTCATAGGTTTGTGTAGCTGGTGGGACCAGGGGGCGGGGGGGGTCCTCAGAGATGGGAATGGGGGTCTACAATTTTAGTGGAGTACAATTTTTAAAATGACGTTCTCATGTGCAGCATCTTATCAGGCATAGAAAAGTTTGGGCAAAAAAGTTGTGAGTGGAGATTTCTTGACCTCCATTATTTATTTCATATCTTTCTCAATAGCCTGAATGCAAATGATAACTTCTCTTTTTTTAAATCAAATCAAATCAAATCAAATTTTATTTGTCACATACACATGGTTAGCAGATGTTAATGCGAGTGTAGCGAAATGCTTGTGCTTCTAGTTCCGACAATGCAGTAATAACAAGTAATCTAACTAACAATTCCAAAACTACTGTCTTGTACACAGTGTAAGGGGATAAAGAATATGTACATAAGGATATATGAATGAGTGATGGTACAGAGCAGCGTAGGCAAGATACAGTAGATGGTATCGGGTACAGTATGTACAAATGAGATGAGTATGTAAACAAAGTGGCATAGTATAGTATAAAGTGGCTAGTGATACATGTATCACATAAGGATACCGTCGATGATATAGAGTACAGTATATACGTATGCATATGAGATGAATAATGTAGGGTAAGTAACATTTATATAAGGTAGCATTGTTTAAAGTGGCTAGTGATATATTTACATCATTTCCCATCAATTCCCATTATTAAAGTGGCTGGAGTTGAGTCAGTGTCAGTGTGTTGGCAGCAGCCACTCAGTGTTAGTGGTGGCTGTTTAACAGTCTGATGGCCTTGAGATAGAAGCTGTTTTTCAGTCTCTCGGTCCCAGCTTTGATGCACCTGTACTGACCTCGCCTTCTGGATGATAGCGGGGTGAACAGGCAGTGGCTCGGGTGGTTGATGTCCTTGATGATCTTTATGGCCTTCCTGTGACATCGGGTGGTGTAGGTGTCCTGGAGGGCAGGTAGTTTGCCCCCGGTGATGCGTTGTGCAGACCTCACTACCCTCTGGAGAGCCTTACGGTTGAGGGCGGTGCAGTTGCCATACCAGGCGGTGATACAGCCCGCCAGGATGCTCTCGATTGTGCATCTGTAGAAGTTTGTGAGTGCTTTTGGTGACAAGCCGAATTTCTTCAGCCTCCTGAGGTTGAAGAGGCGCTGCTGCGCCTTCTTCACGATGCTGTCTGTGTGAGTGGACCAATTCAGTTTGTCTGTGATGTGTATGCCGAGGAACTTAAAACTTGCTACCCTCTCCACTACTGTTCCATCGATGTGGATAGGGGGGTGTTCCCTCTGCTGTTTCCTGAAGTCCACAATCATCTCCTTAGTTTTGTTGACGTTGAGTGTGAGGTTGTTTTCCTGACACCACACTCCGAGGGCCCTCACCTCCTCCCTGTAGGCCGTCTCATCGTTGTTGGTAATCAAGCCTACCACTGTTGTGTCGTCCGCAAACTTGATGATTGAGTTGGAGGCGTGCGTGGCCACGCAGTCGTGGGTGAACAGGGAGTACAGGAGAGGGCTCAGAACGCAACCTTGTGGGGCCCCAGTGTTGAGGATCAGCGGGGAGGAGATGTTGTTGCCTACCCTCACCACCTGGGGGCGGCCCGTCAGGAAGTCCAGTACCCAGTTGCACAGGGCGGGGTCGAGACCCAGGGTCTCGAGCTTGATGACGAGCTTGGAGGGTACTATGGTGTTGAATGCCGAGCTGTAGTCGATGAACAGCATTCTCACATAGGTATTCCTCTTGTCCAGATGGGTTAGGGCAGTGTGCAGTGTGGTTGAGATTGCATCGTCTGTGGACCTATTTGGGCGGTAAGCAAATTGGAGTGGGTCTAGGGTGTCAGGTAGGGTGGAGGTGATATGGTCCTTGACTAGTCTCTCAAAGCACTTCATGATGACGGATGTGAGTGCTACGGGGCGGTAGTCATTTAGCTCAGTTACCTTAGCTTTCTTGGGAACAGGAACAATGGTGGCCCTCTTGAAGCATGTGGGAACAGCAGACTGGTATAGGGATTGATTGAATATGTCCGTAAACACACCGGCCAGCTGGTCTGCGCATGCTCTGAGGGCGCGGCTGGGGATGCCATCTGGGCCTGCAGCCTTGCGAGGGTTAACACGTTTAAATGTCTTACTCACCTCGGCTGCAGTGAAGGAGAGACCGCATGTTTTACACACTCTCTCTCTCTCTTCTATCTGCTTTACCTGTCAAATGGTCAGGCACAATGTCCTGTGATAGTCTGTGGAGAGACAGATGCTTCCTATAGCTTTTTCTGTCACAGTTTATACAGGCTCTCTCAGGAGACGACACAGAACCCCACCACGAGCGCACACGCACACACACACTCTCCGTTTCTTTGTTTCTTTCCTTCTCTGGTACGGGAACTGTCTTCTCTCTGAACCTCTGTGTTTGTGAGGACCTGATGGAATGATGGAGAGAGTGGGAGACAGGGGTGGAGAGAAAAGAGAGGAGGTAGAATAGAGATCATCTAGGACCTGTGTGCGTGTGTATGTGCATGCACGCACGTGCATGTGTGTGCATACATGTGTGTGTGCATGCATGTGTTTGCGTGTGCGTGCACATTAGGTAGACAAAATGAAAGCGAGAAAGAGGGGGGAAGGAGGGAGAGAGAGGAAAGTGTGTGAGAGGAAGGCGGGAGGACAATACAGAGATCCTAGATGCTCTCTATTCTACCCCCTCTCTCTGTCTCTCCCCACCCCCTCTCTTTTCTCTCCACCCCTCTCTCCCACTCCCTCCGTCATTCCATCAGGTCCTCACAAACACAGAAGTTCAGAGGGAAGACAGCTCCCCTACTAGAGAAGGAAAGATACAAAGAAACGAAGAAAGAGAGAAACAGTGAGGGGAATAAAAAGAAGAATTGGTATTAACAGTGGAGGAGTTTTGGAGGAGAGGAGAGCGAAGGGAGAGAGTGGTGGTTTTGGTGGGGGGTGGGTGGGTAGCGTTCACGGCTGCTCCGTCTCTCTCTCTCCTCCATCCCTCCGTCTCCGTCGCCGTGGGTTCACAGCTCTCCCTCTCCCTCCCCCCCTCCCTTGCTCCCTACCTCCCCCGCTCGCTGCTGCCGGGAGCCTCCGAGCTGCTGCGGCGGAGGTCGTCTCGGATGGAGTCGCCAAGAGACGTAGGAGGAGAGACGATGGAGCGCGGGGAGCGGGCCGAGCCACTGACCGATCCCGAGCGGGAGATCATCCAGAACACCTGGGTACACGTATACGAGAACTGCGAGGACGTGGGCGTGTCGGTCCTCATAAGGTATGTGGTCTGGTGGGGGGGGGGGGGGGGGGGGGGGGTCCTCATAGTGGTGGGGTTGTTGGTCTCCACAGTGATGGGGCTGTTGGTCGCCATTGTGGTGGGGCTGGAGGTCCTCCTCAGGCACATATAGGGCTGATGGTCCTCATTAAGTACGTGGGGCTTAGAGTCCTCATAGTGTTGCGGCTGGTGGTCCTCATAAGGTACGTGGAGTTCTCTTAAGGTTTGTGTAGCTGGTGGGACCGGATGGCGGGGGGGGAGGGGGAGGGGGTCCTCAGAGATGGGGTCTACAATTTTAAAAAGTACGTTCTCATGTACAGCATCTTATCAGTCATAGAAAAGTTTGGGCAAAAAAAGTTGTGAGTGGAGGGTGATTGGGGTTAATTGGGACTAGACTTGACCAACAAAGAGACACAGATTTCCACTGATGTTTACTGCACCTGAGCACGGCTGGATGTGTGGTTTCCATAGATTTGTGCAGATTGGAGGGGGCTCATACATTTCTATGAAATCCCACAGCAAGCTCTGGAAAAGGCAGGGAGATTGAGTCCACACTGCACAGACCACATACACACAGAGACAATTCTGCTCTCATTCACTCACCTCTGTCCTCATTAAAAAGCAATTTCTCAGAAGCCCTCTTCATTCTACGGACTATTTTTGTAAGACACTATAATTGAGGGAGAGCACACGTTTCTGCTTAAATGTCCTCCTGTCTGAGGCAGACATTCAGGTTCTAGCTATTCAGTTGATGCTTTACACCTATTTCACATCTTTTACCTGTCACATCTTCACTCTAGACTTGAAGCACCAGTTTAGCAGGTACCTTTCTGTGGCACCTGGATGACTGCTTATTATTCTTTATTTATTGAATTCTAATATTACAAGTTGTCTGTCACTTTGTTTGTATGTCTGTGTTGGTCTTAATGCTGAGGCTCTGCGTCTGAACAAAGAGTCACTGTCTGACTGAGCTGGAAGGCGTTTGACTTTCTTCTCAGTGTTGTCTCAGTGTTGTCCCAGTGTTGTCTCCGTGTTGTCTCCGTGTTCCACATGGAATGCCGAGAGGGCTCGTTAAAACGGACAGCGTGGCGTCGCTAAGGCAGTGATGTGCTCTGATTTTGGGTGGGAGCGACAAGATAGTCCCTTAGGGAAAGCTCTGAGGGCAGAGAGTGTGTAGAGTTGTCTCTTTCTCTCTCTCTCTCTCTCCCCGTGTGTGTGAGTGTGTGTATGTGTGTGTGTGTGTGTGTGTGTGAGTGAGTACATACGTGCATGTGTGTGGCATTCTTATCTGTGGTTAACAGCAACAAGCTTTGGCACTTCACTGTCTCTCTCTCATTCTCCCTCACTTTCTTTCTCTCGCTTTCCTCAGTCTCCCTCCCATTCTCTATTCACTATGTCTCTTTCTTTCTATCTTTCATTTCTCTCTGTCCCTTGACATCAAGATCACAGGCTCTCTTGACATGCCCAGGCTTGAATGCTCTGCTGGGTCTGATGATCCTCCTGAGTGCAAAGCTTCTCATCTGCACCTACAGTACCAGTCAAAGTTAGGACACACCTACTCATTAAAGGGTTTTTCTTTATCTGTATTATTTTCTACATTGTAGAATAATAGTGAAGACATCAAAAATAATAACACATGGAAATAACACACATGGAATCATGTAGTAACCAAAAAAATATGTTTTATTTGAAGGTAGCCACTTCAAGGTAGCCACCCTTTGCCTTGATGACAACTTTGCACACTCTTGGCATTCTCTCAACCAGCTTCATGAGGTAGTCACCTGGAATGCATTTCAATTAACAGGTGTGCCTTGTTAAAAGTTCATTTGTGGAATTTCTTTCCTTCTTAATGCATTTGAGCCAATCAGCTGTGTTGTGACAATGTAGTGGTGGTATACAGACGATAGCCCTATTTGATAAAAGACCAAGTCCATATTACGGCAAGAACAGCTAAAATGAGCAAAGAGAAACAACAGTCAATCATTACTTTAAGACACGAACCTCAGTCAATGTGTAAAATGTCAAGAACTTTTAAAGTTTCTTCAAGTGCAATCGCAAAAACCATCAAGCGCTATGATGAAACTGGCTCTCATGAGGACCACTACAGGAAAGAAAAACACAGTTACCTCTGCTGCAGAGGATAAGTTAATTAGGGTTACCAGCCTCAGAAATTGTAGCCCAAATAAATGCTTCACAGAGTTCAAGTGACAGACACATCTCAACATCAACTGTTCAGAGGAGACTGCGTGAATCAGGCCTTCATGGTGACACTTTCTGTGATTTATTTAGAATTCAAGGCACACTTAACCAACATGGATACCACAGCATTCTGCAGCAATATGTCATCCCATCTGGTTTGCGCTTAGTGGGACTATCACTTGTTTTTCAACTGAACAATGACCCAACACATCTTCAGGCTGTGTAAGGGCTATTTGACCAAGTAGGAGTGTGATGGAGTGCTGCATCAGATGACCTGGTCTCCACAATCACCCAACCTCAACCAATTGAGATGGTTTGGAATGAGTTGGACCGCAGAGTATGTGGGAACTCCTTTAAGACTTTTGGGAAAGCATTCCAGGTGAAGCTGGTTGAGAGAATGCCAAGCATGTGCAAAGTTGTCATCAAGGCAAAGGGTGCCTACCTTGAAGAATCTCAAATCATGTATACATTTTGATTTGTTGAACACTTTTTTTGGTTAGTACATGATTCCATATGTGTTATTTCATAGTTTTGATGTCTTCACTACTATTCTACAACGTAGAAAATAGTACAAATAAAGAAAAACCCTTGAATGAGTAGGTGTGTCCAGACTTTTGACTGGTACTGTATGTCACACTCCCTAACATCCCTCTGTACCCACTAATTGGCCTGCTCCTATTAACAAGCAGATGGCCCGAGTAAGCAGGTCATCTGTGCGGAATGGATAATGGTCTAATAGATATCCTGAAAACACGTTGAAGAGTGGATGGATACTGCGTCAAAGCCTTCCACTTTTCGGTTGACTTCCATGGTTCGCCATGTGAACGCGTCGCTATTTGCATTTCTATCCTTCTGCTTGGATGGTCGGGGCTAATGTCATCATCAATGCGCACAAATGCAATTTCACCAATGAGGAGGCCACCTCCGGCCATTTGGAGTACTGTACAAATGGCAGCTCAATGAAATCGCCAAACATCGAGCAATAGTATTGGGCTGTGACTGGATGCTTCTGATACTAACATGACGGATACATCTCCAAAGTGGTCCATCTTAATGACCGAGGAGATGTGACTTGATTTGATTTCACGGAGGTGCTTTGAATGACCATAAAGAGAAACCACAACTCTGTGTCTAATGCTCGCACAGGTTTGTCAAGGTCGTTTTTCTCACTACTCCAAGCGTGTTGCCTTCCCGAAAAGAACCCTTCAAGACTAATTAGAATGTGACTAACAAACCACTAAGGGTGCTGCTTTGATGACTTCATTGAAATGCAGCGACAGGTTTGGGGGAATTCAGTGTGAGAGCATCTTTGACACTCCAGACACTCCACTCTCACTCTCTGGTTCTGGTTGTGTTAGGCTTTCAGGGCAAATGTTTTAACAGTCTTGCATTATAGAGATGTAGAAATATACATGCAGATATAAAAGTGGATATACACTGTTTGTATATTTAACAGTATATTGCACAGTACTCTTGTACCTATAAAGGGGTCCTTATAGAGGATTAGCAAGGTATACGAAAAAAAGTCCTTCATTTCTGACTTCTAAGAGAAAAAGTCCTTTCCTCACACAGCTCTAAGGGACTTTCATGTTTATCTGCAAGGAACAACATGCTAGTGTCCCTTGTTGTTTCAAAGACAAAGTGAAGCAGCGACAGCTGGGAGAGCTTGGCTTGGGGACAGCTATGGGCAAGCAGGCGCCCCTTTAGCGTAGCATAGCATAGCATGTCACAGGATCTGCGGGGATGCAGTGTAGTGTAGTGTAGTGCTGCTGCCTGGGGCCAAACCTAACCAACGCTGAATAACTAAACCCTCGTACCCAGTCAGCCGCACTGGTGTAAAGCAACTATACGAGTCAAATTGGGTCAGGGGTGAAACAAGATGAGAGTGTATGTGTGTGTGTGTGTTTCAATTATTCATTTGTTTACATATACAGCATGCTGTGCTTTCGCCAGAAAGGGTGAGAGCAGAGTCAAAAATCTAAAAATATCCCCCACATATCTCCCTGTACGAGCAGTGCACCGCTTTGTAAGCTTGTGGAAATGTCATTATAGTCTTGTCGGCAAAAATACACAGCCGCTAATTGAGGTGCCCTGACGTGGTCAGTCTCAGCGATGGGGACGTAAAAACTGTAGACCTTCAATCATAACAGAGCTGGGCGATTCCCATTCTCTCAGCTTACATCTCATAGGGTGGTTGGAGAAATGGGCCCTAAATAATAACGTGCAGTTCAAATGAGTCCATAGACGGCACACACATCAGTCATAGTACCCTCTGTGTGAAGTCAAGTAATACTCAGAGAGGTGTTCTTCCTTTTGAAGTTCCATTATTTTCCATTCAGGAAAAGTGTGTAGTTCTGCAGGATATAGAGTATCTGTGACTAGGGAGGGAAGGACTTGACAAAAGCACTTTAGGACATGCAAGGCTGGTATCTACTGTCACTTTTGTAGATGACAAAGCAGTCACAGGACATTGAGTTTTTGCTGTGTATGGCAGGTATTGTTATGTGGCTCATAATCAATGCCAAAGCATTCAGGCAGAGGAAACCTCCTACGCACAGTCACCGCGGGTGAATTGCTCCAGGAGGAACATCGACTGCCACCCGTCTCGCTCCTCCGGTCCCCAGCAGGACCTGCCTCTAATTACACTCAAAGAAACGTAAATATCTTAATGCTCCTCGCCTCATCAGCACCACTGTACCGCTTCCGCCTGTCAATCACCCCGCGTTGCGTGTTGTTGGCGCCCGGAGCAGATTCTCCAAGGCTCCAAGTAGTTGGGAGAAGTCATGAGAAGCACACTCCACTGGCAGGACGTAAACACTCCACTGGCAGGACGTTAACACTCCACTGGCAGGACGTAAACACTCCACTCGCAGGACGTAAACACTCCACTCGCAGGACGTCAAAGAGACTTGAGTCGTAAGCCCAAGTCGTGACACGTGATAAGTAAACCCAATCACCTAGGTGCAGATGAGGCTATGTTAACGAGGCTGATTACAACTTGAGGCACATTGTGCACTTTGAAAACTTTGGGTAGTTTTCATTAGCTCTAGGTCACACATTACAATGAGCGATAATGTCTCTGGAAATGTTTTATTAACTCGCGTGACTTTATGGCCACAGGGCGTCCCATTCAATGACCAGATTCAGAAATCTTCACGCTTGAACGCTTCGATCAAATGTTATGAAGCGTACATATTCCCCACTAGTGCCGATTCCAGTCATTTCAGTGACTTTTGCCGAGGGTATTAACTGACATTATTCATCCTTCATTTGTGCACTGACATCATTTGATTGCCTGTAGGCATGTTGATATCTTCTGCCTTGCTCTGTGTGGATGATGTGGACATTCAAATAAGAGTGTTATTGTCTTACTAGAATATCATTGTCCTGGAACAACTGAAACCAGCATGGATGATATCCACGTAAGCTGTGCTTGTACCACCATGGCTCTGTACAAACTCTAACCCTGGCTCTTTTGCCCCCAAGTTTCTTGGACTTCCCCTGATATTGTTTGATTGCACGGTCGTTCTGTGGATATTATGACATTATGAGTACACTAACTTCTACCCAGAGCCATAGATACACCTTGTCACTAGAAGTTCCAGGAAAGTCACAGAGTATGAATGTTATTGCTCTTCTGTCCTCCAGGTTCTTTGTGAACTTCCCATCGGCCAAGCAGTACTTCAGCCAGTTTCAGGACATGGATGACCCAGAGGAGATGGAGCGCAGTGTCCAGCTGAGGCACCACGCCCGCCGGGTGATGAGCGCCATCAACACGGTGGTGGAGAACCTCCATGACCCAGAGAAAGTGTCCTCTGTTTTGGCTCTGGTGGGCAAGGCGCATGCTGTCAAACACAAGGTGGAGCCTATGTACTTTAAGGTGAGGGCGTGGCTTGTCTGTGTTAATGGTCCCTAATGACCCTCTGAACGGTTTAGAGTGGAGAGGACGGAAGTTGCGTTGCTCTCTGTTTCAAGTTGAGGCCAACTGGAAAGGCTTTGAGGGTGTTTTTTTAGATGAGATTGCTCTCCTCCATTTTAACTCTTCTCTCTTTCTTCATCTACCAATTTTTATTTTTACTTACATCTTACCATCCTCTTCCTCTCACTTTTTTCCTCATTGTCTATCTCACTTCCTCCCTTTCTCCATCTCTCAGATCCTGTGTGGTGTAATGCTGGAGGTGTTCTCGGAGGACTTCCCAGAGTTCTTCACGGCAGAAGTGCAAATGGTGTGGACCAAACTGATGGGGGCGGTGTACTGGCATGTGACGGGTGCCTACACAGAGGTTGGCTGGGTGCAGCTCTCCAGCTCGGCAGTGTGAGGGGCGATAGCAGGGGAGTGCAGGGCTGTGACGGTCTGTATGGATCCTGAAGGGGAAGTTTGGTCTCTGTAATGCCCCTGTCCAAGAAAAAATGAAAGGAACAGGGATGGAGGAAGGTGATTTTTAGGGCTGAGACTGTTCATAGAATATCTTGTTGTGTTCAACTTTTGGGGGAGTCGTTCCCCTCTCCCTACTGACTCGTTGTGTGTACTTTACTGTATAGCCCCTGAGGTGTTGTCTGTATAGCTCCTGGGATGTTGTCTATATAGCGTACAGTAAGTGAGTGTGTGTATTCTCTTATGCCCTCATTCAACACTCATTGTATTATTGTAAATCTTCAATGTTTTCAAGGGAACTAAGGGCTCCATTTTAGGGAGTTTTGTTGCTCACTGAAAGTATGCCACTTTGGATTCCCAAATACACCCTGTCTCTTTCCATGCCCATCTCATGCACTATACAAACACACCCATCTGCTAACATCTGCTAACACCCTGTCCATACGGCAATTGGCTATTTTAAACAGTTTCAAAGTGATGGGATAGAGCCACTGGCTGACAGACCACTGTTAGAGTATCATCTCCTCTTTATAAGCATGCATGCACGCACGAGCACACACACACAATCACACACATACACTGCTCTGCCAACTTTGACCCCCCGTATGCTAATATTTACAGAGCATTTACTTGGTTTACATTTCCTCATTAAGAAACTGACTCCGGAGGTCTCTGGAAATACAACGTAGCATCAGTATATCTTTTACCTCTGAACCACTGGGGTAAGAAAAAATATTCATATCGACCAAATCTAATATACTAAGCACTCTACAACCCTACCAAGAGGTCTAGACACTTTGGTACAGTTTAAACCATGTTGGGTTGGCATGTACAATACGATGACACAAGTTGGAGCCCTGCTCCCGACTTTTCCCTGAATACACTACAAATGGATTTTAAATGTCACTTTAGATCCAATCTCCTCTGTGTCTCTGATGGTAACTCCTGCGCTCTGGTCCCTCTCGGCTTTGTCATTTACCATTAATGAGGAAGTAATGGGGCTCCGCTCTTCCTCTTCTGGTCATTCATCAAATATCTCCCCTACTCTCTCATCCTTTCTTTCCCCTGGCCAAATTCTGAAAGAAATCATCCCTCTATCTGCTTTGCTACCATGGCTACTTGGGTAATAATATAATATAATTCTACTGCCTTCTCCTTTGTTGTTCCTTTGGAGGCCAGCAGTAATGTTACGAGATGAAGGATATACAGTAGGCTTACATGGCTGATAATTAACTGACACAGGAAGTCGAGCTAACACAACATGACAAACTCATTCAGCAAGAGACAAGTGGCTGTAGATGAGAGGAAATGAGGTGGATTACTGTAGAAGTTGTTGTATATAATAAAGTCTCTCTCCCATTACACCTACAGTACGATACACGCACCAGTCTCACACTGTTAGCAAATATTTGACGTCAGATCTTGAGTACAAGCCCGTTAGAGGTCAGGCTCCTCTGTTCCTCCGAGTAGCTCGGGATGGAGGAGTATTTGTGTTAGGCCTGAGTCACCCCGACAGGTTGTTTATTAAACCCTTGTCACCCATAATTCACAAAATGGCTACATAATCTTTTTTCTCCCTTCAGCTATAAGCTCGTACCCTCCATCTGCAGAGTTGTCCTCCCTGACAGTCTCTTGTGAACACACACACACACATACACACACACACACACACACTTAAGCATATGTAGACATCATATACGACATCTGGGACTTCTTGTTGTGATTTTCTTTTTTTGTCATTCAGTTTTAAAGCTTGGACTTTATATTTTTCTAAATATAGAAAACAAAATGATTATCTGTATATGTATTTGGAATACTGTGTATGACTGAGATTATATACATTTGTTGACTGGGGGAGTGGGAGTGGTTTTGTGCTGTTTTAGCATGTTTGCACAGCCTACTACAGACGTGTACCTTTGCAGACCTGTGGAAATGAACTATCAATGACTGTCAATAAAGTGATAATTACCTATATTTGTTTCAGGGGGGTGACCTGTCTTTTAATGTGTGACCATATACTGTAGGTTTTATGTATTTGAATGTGTCTGGAATATATCTACCAAGAGTGTACAGTTGAAGTCGGACGTTTACATACACCTTTGCCAAATACATTTAAACTCAGTTTTTCACAATTCCTGACATTTAGGGACGACGTCGTCGATGCACTTATTGATGAAGCCGATGACTGAGGTGGTATACTCCTCAATGCCATTGGATGAATCCCGGAAAATATTCCAGTCTGTGCTAGCAAAACACTCCTGTAGTGTAGCAGCCGCGCCATCTGACCACTTCCAAGTCACTGGTACTTCCTGTTTTAGTTTTTGCTTGTAAGCAGAAATCAGGAGGATAGAACTATGGTTAGATTTGCCAAATGGAGGGCGGGGGAGAGCTTTGTATGCATCTCTGTGTGTGGAGTAAAGGTGGTCTAGAATTTATTTTTCTCTGGTTGCACATGTGACATGCTGGTAAAAATTTGGTAAACTAATTTAAGTTTGCCTGCATTAAAGTCCCCGGCCACTAGGAGTGCCGCTTCTGGGTGAGCATTTTCTTCTTTGCTTATGGCCTTATAGAGTTGGTTGAGTGTGGTCTTAGTGCCAGCTTCGTTCTGTGGTGGTAAATAGATGGCTACGAATAATATAGATGAGAACTCTCTTGTTAGATAGTGTGGTCTACAGCTTATCATAAGGTACTCTACCTCAGGCGAGCAATACCTCGAGACTTCTTTAATATTAGACATCGCGCACCAGCTGTTATTGACAAATAGACACACCACCCACCCCTCGTCTTACCAGAGGTAGCGTCTCTGTTCTGACAATGCATGGAAAATCCCACTAGCTCTATATCGTTCATATCGTTGTTCAGCCAAGTCTCGGTGAAACATAAGATGTTAGTTTTTGATGTCTCGTTGGTAGGATAATCTTAATTGTAGGTCATCAATTTTATTTTCCAATGATTGCACGTTAGCAAAAATAACGCTGTCAGTGGCAGTTTACTCGCTTGCCTACGGATTCTCAGAAGGCTGCCCGATCTGCGGACCCTTTTCCTGTGTCTTTTCTTCACACAAAAGGTGTGGATCTGGGCCTGTTCCAGTGAAAGCAGGATATCCTTCTCATCTGACTCTTTAAAGCAAAAAGTTTATTCCAGTCCGCGGTGAGTAATCACTGTTCTGATATCCAGAAGTTGTTTTCGGTCATAAGAGACGGTAGCAGTAACATTATATACACAATAAAAATGAACAAAATAGCCCATTTGGTTGGGAGAATGTAAAACGTCAACCATGTTCTTCGGCGCCATCTTCCAAGATTGTGCAGCATTTCCTATGAGTTTGTCAATTCTACTCAGTTCTCTATTCTCTTCTCTTAGAGCGCCAGTCTAAGAGAAGAAGCCTGGTCCCAGATCTGTTTGTGCTATCATGTCAACTCCTTGTCACCCATTGACAATGAGCAATTTAATTCGCAAGAGCAAAAACAGATCTGGGACCAGGCTAGGCTATTTCTCTTCCCTCCCCTTCTCTCCTATGGTGCAGAAGACTGAAATAGCACACAGGACCTCTTGCCTACAGTTGCCCAGAGGTACTGGGTTTGCGAGTCCCTCTGTTTCACTCAATTCAATAATGAGATGTAAATGTCATTTATCAATGATTAACGGACGTGCCTGTTCGCTGGTTGATGCTCAGAGCAATGTTCTTTATCAAAAGGGCACCAGTGGGAGCTTCAAAAAGAAGGCATCTTTTTTAAAATTCCACATGGTAATGTATTCCGGGTCTCTTGCCGATATATCATCCTGTACTGTATCATCAGATGTGGTTATAACTTTGTTTTATTGTACATTTATGCAAATCCAATGACTGCTCGGAGTCTTACAGTGTTGGCGGGAAGAATTCTTAATATCATGGAAACTTCCAGATGTTGGTTTTAATTGAATGATTAAGGCCTGTAGTATATTCTACATCTCCCACCTCCTACTGTATCTGCAGAGGAATAACTCCAGTGGTATTTAGCAGTGTGTGTGCTCCCCTGTGTGCTGTGTTGACAGGATGGTGACGTTTCACCATGGCGACCAGTCTCTTGTCACCCAGCTTGACATTCTAGCCAGCGCTGGTGACAGTCAGGGACTCATTTGGCCAGGTTCCCATGGTGATAACAAAGGCACAAACACACATGTGCACCTACATCAACATTTCAAGCTGTACAGTAAGGTGAGAAGTACCGGTGAATGAAAAGGGAACACACACACACACACACACACCTGCCTACCTATCTGACTCAGCAGTGTCAGGGACAAGAGAACAGCATTTGGCAGCAGATCAATAATGCATCACCTATGTGGCTATGTAACCTCCTCATGGTACAACAGGTAATGTCAACACATAACTCATCCAGAGACCCTGTTGGTACTTACTTGAACTCCTAGCAGCATACAGGTCCTCTCTAGTCATGAGAGGAGAGGACTTAATAAGCATTGTCCTTACTACCATGGCTACCTAATCATCCACAGCCTCCAATTGATTCATAGAAACACTCTCTTCTCCACCGTAACTCATGACCAGGTCGTTGCTGCAACTTGGTAAAATAAGGGTTAAATGTACCAGGTTATGATATATGTCACGTCCTGACCTTACTTCCTTTTTTATGTCTCTGTTTTAGTTTGGTCAGGGCGTGAGTTGGGGTGGGCATTCTATGTTTTGTGTTCTATGTTTTCCATTTCTATGTGTTTGGCCTGGTATGGTTCCCAATCAGAGGCAGCAGACAATCTTTGTCTCTGATTGAGAACCATACTTAGGCAGCCTGTTTTTCCCACTTGAGTTGTGGGTAGTTGTTTTCTGTGTCTCTACCAGACAGGGCTGTTTTGGTTGTGCTTTTGTTTACGTTGTGTTTCAATGTTCAGCTTATCGAATAAATCTAACATGGACACTTACCATGCTGCATCTTGGTCATCTCCTTCCAACACCCGTTACAATATATTTTTACCATGTCATAGAACAGGAGTGTGAAACTCATTCCACAGAAGGCGGCAGGTTTTGGGTTTAAGACCTAGACAACGAGATGAGGGGAGTTCCTTACTAATTAGTGACCTTAATTAATCAATCAAGTACAAGGGTGGAGGGAAAATCCACAGACTCGTGGCAGTGGTTCTTAGATACATATCTCTTGGTGATTTATGGATCCAAGAGGCTCTCCATCATGACAGGGCTATGGAGGAGAAACCTGAGGAATCCACAATTAGGAACACTTCCCCAAGCCAGAGATGAGATGCGCACATAACTTGTACAATTCACATTCCTGGCGCTGCTCCTGTGGATCCAAAACCATCCGATACCCATGCTTCAGAACATTTGTGACAGGCGCGAGGAGTTTCACGTCTCCGTTGCTGACAGAATTCCATGAGAATGGCCATGTCGAGACGCCAGGGTCACATTCACAATCTCCTCACTCTAACAAGACAGGGGAGGATGGCATTCATTGACATCTGGAATCATGAAGAGACAGAAAGCACCCATTCCTTCTTTGTGCCTTTCCCTGTAATAGTTCATTAGGTTGCCAAGGGTCTGGCATTCAGGGGCCTATGAAAAGTATTCCATAAGGGAAGTCGTCAATATAGGCTTCTGTGGGGCACATCATGGTAGTAGCATTGATAGCCAGTGATAATGCTAGTTGATAAACAGGAAGATGATTCATCTTGGGACTTTTTCTAGTCCAGAACCTGAAGCAGAAGTTCCATATGTAACTGGTATACGTGTCTAATTAGAGATTAATGAGAAAGTGCGTACACATCACATAGTGGCTTACGCTAGTGCAGTATCAGTGATCTCATCTGGTCTAATCCCAATCTGCTAATCCAGCCAGGTTTTAGCAGGGGTCTGGGAAAGACATACGGGCAGCGGACTGGAACAGGCTAACAGGCTAACGCTACGCTAACTTGGCCCCTCCGGATTGTGGGACAGGGAGCCCCCATGAGCTGTTCATGCTGACCCGGCCTGCTTGCTGGGTGCGTGGGCCAGGTTGATCATGTGCACCACGATCCTGATCATCTCGACCCTGTCAGTCATTCTGCGCAGACGATTCAACAACCGAGTCAAACCGTGAGTACATCCAAGCCTAACCACCGATAAACCATTCATCCCTTTTACAGTCCCTGCTTGCCCGTGTCTGGCATAGAGAAAGTTAACTGGTCTAGACGGAGAGCTCCGATCCCTATCATGCTCTGGTTGGGGGCTCTAAGTTTGATGTCTGAGGGCTCTAGTCTTGTTTGATGGATTTATTATTGTGTGGGATTTGCAATGAGAAAGATTCCGTTTTGCCAGCACTTGGGCTCTTCAGTTCGAATCATTTGTTAGAATAATTTGTCATCTCCACTCTCTATCTCTATTATGTGTGATGAGTATAATGCCAGTACGGAGTACACCAGATGTATTTGTTCTAGTTCCCCCCAGCCTTAAGGCCCTCCCTGTCCTTGAATGTCATCTCACTGTGACTGTCTGGGAAAAGAGGCAATTATGTGGTGTGAAAAACACCAGGGGTCGAGGGTTGAATTGATTCAAGGTGATTTTGTGCTGCGAAGCTGGCATCGTTAGTGTGAAGTGTGCTCAGTTAGTTCCCTGCTGAATGTTATGTTGAAGGACAGATCTTGGAACAACCATTCTGGGAGAAACCAGAGGTTTCTAGTAAATATGAATTGTTAACGCCATGGTGGCCATAAAACTCAAGATCATGGGGAGGACATCAATTGCGGTACTACAGCATGATACCTAAATAACAGACGATCTCTTCATGCCAAGGTGAGAGAGGAAGTAAAGTTCAGTATGTGAGGTTATTTTGTTTTGAGGAATGTAAAAACACCACTATGATGGATGGAGGCTTGGGTGTGGTGGTTTGGATGTCAAGCTGATGCCAAATACCAGCCTGTACCCGGTGTGCCAGCCTCCCAGTCAACTCTGAACTCAAGTTGGGCTATAAGATTGTTTACAACAAAAAAACGACCCAAGCTTCCATCGCCTCACGTGTTGTTTTGTACCATTATGACTCATGGATTACTGTCAAGCCATTTAAATCCATCCTTAAAATGCTTGTCAGGATAATCTTTGAGATAATCTTTCTCTGCTCACATTTGTCTAACTCTGCGCAACAAGAGAACAGGCTGTGATCGGGTTGAAAAGTTTGAGTTCAAAGGTTGAGGGTAGACATTATGGCGTTATTGAAGTTAAGGCCAGTTTGCCAGGGAGGAGATGGGACAGCCTGTTCTTTCGCCATGAGATTTACAACCAATGTGAGCATTCTATTGTGTGATCAATTTGACTGGGTGAGACAGTGCTACTGTAGTGTTTCACCATCAGCTCTGACAGTCATAGTCTTAGATTGGTCTGATACACTATTGGTTAACACTTTATTAGAATAGGCCATCTGTAGATGATCTACAGGCTATTTGCAGACTATCAGTAACATTTGAAATAACTATCTACTAACCCTAGCCCTAGACCTACCCTTAACCCTTATCCAGGCTGTATCACATCCGTCCGTGATTGGGAGTCCCATAGGGCAGCGCACAATTGGCCCAGCGCTGTCCGGGTTTCATTGTAAATAAGAATTTGTTCTTAACTGACTTGCCGAGTTAAATAAAGGTTAAATAAAAAAATAAAACAAATTAAATTATTCTAACCCTAAACTTAACCTTTACCCAGACCCTAGCCCTAACCCTTACCGTAACTGTAACCTTAGCAAGCAGTTGCTTATCAACAGATAGTTTGTTGGTAGTATGATCATCGGTAGAGCATCTACAGATGGACTATCCAGACTATCCAAATAAAGAGTGACACACTACTGTCCTTGGAGAGCCTTGTTGCTGGAGAGTTGAGTAGAGAGAGAGGCCACTGAGGACATTCCCCTGACAGTCCTTCCCACAAGCACATACTTACACAGACAACATTACAGACACTCCTCAGCCACCCACAGTATCACTCTCACACAGCCAGTCCAAAGAAATAACACACTTTATGTAACAGTACCTCTTCAGCAATATACTTTTTTTTTTACCTTTATTTAACTAGGCAAGTCAGGTAAGAACAAATTCTTATTCTCAATGACGGCCTAGGAACAGTGGGTTAACTGCCTGTTCAGGGGCAGAACGACAGATTTGTACCTTGTCAGCTCGGGGATTTGAACTTGCAACCTTCCGGTTACTAGTCCAACGCTCTAACCACTAGGCTCCCCTACCAGATACACTGGATTTTTTTTTTATGACGGTCTACCAAAAGGCAAAAGGCCTCCTGCGGGGACGGGGGCTGGGATTCAAAAGAAATGTAATTGAATTAAATAAAAATGTAGTGAAATGTGTTGTTTTATAGGGTCAGCTGTAGTAGTATGACACCCCTGGAGCAAATTACGGCTAAGTGTCTTGCTCAAGGGCACATCAACAGATGTGTTACAGGCCCGACACTCTAACCGCTAGGCAACCTTCCGTCCTGCCACCCAGTTTACTATGTAAAAGCATTCCCTATCAGCTCAGCACATGGAGATGCCACAGGGCTTGGGGTGGCAGGAGTGGTTTGAGTATATTCAAACATCTTCCGTGGGACTGAGACCCAACAACACAGATCTTCTGTTTACCCCTGGAGCTGATTAACACTCTCTCTATGAACCTCTGGCCTGCCGTACAATCTCTGGAGGCTTGTTTTAAATCAAGTAAAACACACACGCGCACACACATACACAGGCATTACAAGCACAAACAGACTGCTTGACAGATATGCTCGGGTAGTAATTCTCTCCTCTGTATATTGAACACTGACTACATTACAAGCGCCAAACATGTTCTATGCAGATTGTGGAACACTGCTACCCACCAACCTGGAAACAGTGACACATTGCTTTGCATTGAACCAAACTGACTGTGCAGGCTTTGTGCTTGACCAGCTAAAAGGAGAATCCCCCTCAAAAACCAACAAAGCAACCAAAAATCATGTCCTCAGAGTAATCTGTCTCTCTCTTTCTGGCAGGAAGTCACTGAATCACTAAGGGATTGGTGACAGCCCGTGCCAAAAAGGCGAGCAGTCACCATACTTACACTTAGAAATCCCAGAGTTATTCAGCTGTGGGAGTTTATCTGTCACACCCTCCTTTCCAGTGCTAATACGATCTTTCACCTGCTGTCCATCCACCTCTCCACCCCTGCTTTCCTCTTCTCTCCTCCTTCCATCCATCCTTTCAGCCATCCGGACGAGCTGGGGGAGAAAGAGATGGCATACGTGCAGAGAGAACTGCAGTCCATGGAGAAGTGAGGCTCACCGCGCTGTCAGGCATCAGTTGCAGGTACATTACTACAGTAAATGTGGATGTACTGCAGACCGAAATAGCCTTCAAAAACACACGCCTGTCATCCTCATGGGCCTCTAATGGAGTTTACTTGCAATTTGTGAGTAAAGAATGCAGTTTGTTGTGTCGGTAGTAAAGTTGTAGTTCAACTGGTGCTGTGGGAAAGCATACCAACATCAAAGACCATGCAGCATAGTAGACATACTGTACAGCACCAGTCAAACGTTTGGACACACCTACTCATTCCAGTGTTTTTCTTTATTTGTACTATTTTCTACATTGTATAATAATAGTGAAGACATCCAAACTATGAAATAACACACATTGAATAATGTAGTAACTAAAAAGAAAAATCAACAAATCAAAATAGATTTATGATTTTAGATTTTTCAAAGTAGCCACCCTTTGCCATTATGACAGTTTGCAAACTCTTGGCATTCTCTCAACCAGCATCACCTGGAATGCTTTTCTAACAGTCTTGGAGGAGTTCCCACATATGCTGAGCACTTGTAGGCTACTTTTTCTTCACTCTGCAGTCCAACTCATCCCAAACCACCTCAATTGGGTTGAGCTCGGGTGATTGTGGAGACCAGGTCATCTAATGCAGCACACCATCACTCTCCTTCTTGGTCAAATAGCCCTTACACAGCCTGGAGGTGTGTTGGGTCATTGTCCTATTGAAAAACAAATGATGGTCCCACTAAGCCCAAACCAGATGGGATGGCGTATCGCTGCAGAATGCTGTGGTAGCCATTATGGTTAAGTGTGCCTTGAATTTGCAAATAAATCACAGAACGTGTAACCAGCAACGCACCCCCACAACATCACACCTCCTCCTCCATGCTTCACGGTGGGAACTACACATGCGGAGATCATCCGTTCAGCTACTCTGCGTCTGACAAAGATCTCAAATTTGGACGTATTTCTTGGCCCACGCAAGTCTCTTCTTCTTATTGGTGTCCTTTAGTAGTGGTTTCTTTGCAGCAATTCAACCATGAAAACCTGATTCACACAGTCTCAAATTAAAACAGTTTATGTTGGGATGTGTCTGTTATTTGGGCTGCAATTTCTGAGGTTAGTAACTCTACTGAACTTATCCTCTGCAGCAGAGGTAACTCTGGGTCTTCCTTTCCTGTGGCGGTCCTCATGAGAGCCAGTTTCCTCATAGCGCTTGATGGTTTTTGCGACTGCACTTGAAAAAACGTTTAAGTTCTTCAATTTTTCTGCATTGACTGACCTTCATGTCTTAAAGTAATGATGGAAGGTAATTTCTCTTTGCTCATTTGAGCTGTTCTTACCATAATATGGACTTGGTCTTTTACCAAATAGCGCTATCTTCTGTATACCACCCCTACTTTGTCACAACACAACTGATTGTCTCAAACGCACTAAGATGGAAAGAAATTCCACAAATGAACTTTTAACAAGGCACACCTGTTAAATGAAATGCATTCCAGGTGACTACCTCGTGAAGCTGGTTGAGAGAATGCCAAGAGTGTGCAAAGCTGTCATCAAGACAAAGGGTGGCTACCTTGAAGAAACTCAAATATAAATATAATTGATGTCTTCACTATTGAGTGGGTGTGTCCAAACTTTTGACTGGTACTGTAAATAAGAGGTCAAGCTCTATAGATAAACTGACACGTTTAACCATATCTACATATCACTAGTTGCTCCAACATGTGGAGAAAGAGCGTGAGAGAGACACAGGCTTGTTATGGGAACAGGCTCAGGGAAAAGTATAAGACCTGCTCCCTCTGGTTTCATTCCAGTAAATTAGTCAAATTGGAATCTGGAGCCGCTCTTCCCCAAATGCATCTGGCTGGCTAGTCTTTGTGTTTCCATGGCAATACCAGTGAAGCTTCCTGGATGGTAAGCATCAATAACCACCCAATCAGAGTTTAGGCTTAGTGCTAGTGAGGTGCCGTAGGCTCCGGGGCCCGCATTCACAAAGAGTCTGAGTAGGAGTGCTGCTAAAGGATCCGTTTTGCCTTTTAAATCATAATGCATATGATTATACGGGCAGGAGAGACCCTACTCTGAAACACTTTTTAAATACAGGCCCTGGATTACTACACAGAGACTTGGTATAGTAGTGGATACTTTAAACAAGTGTCCAGGAGTCGAGCCAAAAGCATTTTAGTCCCAGGTGGCAGTGCATCAGGCTAGCTAGGCAAGCTAAACTCTCATGGCTAACATGTGTTTTATAGTACAGAGTCTACCTATACAAGACAGTCTACTGGTTTAAACTTTCTGGTGGAAATTCCTCTTTTCAGATCCTCAGGCAGCAGCAACCAGTGGTGACCAGGCTGTATGGGAAGAAAAGGAACAGGTTAGAGTCCAATTATTCTATTATTTTCTGATTTCTCGATATTAGTCATCCATATAACCCCACTAATGGCTACAGTTTGTAATAATTATGATTCAGCAGCAGTGCTAGGACAGTAAATCATTAAATCTGTCTTCACATCAATAATGGCTCTTTCTTTGTCAGATCGTTTATAATGCAGAGAGAAATGCATAGATCATCTTTCCCATTGATCAAAGCCCTCTCTGTTATATTGCCGGTCCAATTACACAGCTAATTGAGGTTGAAGTAGCTTTTCAGATATTTGAGGTTGACTAAGTCTGAGATGGTTTAGCCTCGTGACTAGGGGCAGGATGTACTGAATGGCAAGGAAAGAGCCTTGCCCTAACCAGAGGAACTCTAGCACACAGGGCAGAGTATCAATGTCTCAACTCAAGTTGCAAATACAGAAACAGTGTCAGTCACCTGAGACAGATAAGAGGGGGTGGTCTGGCCAGAAACACCCAGCTCTGTTTGGGCCAATTCCAAACACCAGTGGAGTGGGACTGTCTGGGAGTCAGAAAGGAGAGAGAGGACGCTTCTTCAGCATGCCTGGAGCAGAGGATAGTGCTCGCCTGCCAGGGCACTGGAGAGATGTGAGGGAGTGGAGCATAGAGAAGAGACAGAGCCCCAGAGTAAGAAAGACCTCACCTGAAACTCCCTTCATCCATCTCTCACCTGCACACTCTCTCTGTGTTTTCTCATCTCAGGCAAACTACCAACACTAAATTGTTGTGTGTGTCTGCTACGACCTGGGGTGATCCACAAAGGTGAACTCTCTAAGGGTTATAGCTTGTAAGGGTTTTACTCTCATGCCACCTTTCCTGATGCCGTTGATCAGCCCCCGTACTGTATGCACTTCTATGTCGTTTTTGAATGTACATAGATGGATTGGATGGAGTGTGTGTATGTGACTGTGTGATGAGGCAACTTGGAAATGTCAATCCATCAAGACTTGAGACTTCTGGGTCACAAGAAAACCAAGGGAACACACAGTTCCTGGGGAGAAATCCAGCATGCTGCTAAATGTTTTATGGCAATGCGAGGTGGAAAACTGCTCCCTTAGCCTGAGAAAATGTGGCATAAAGACATTCTGCTTCGCAACAACGTCTCGCTCTCATTGAATGATTCATGTCCTTGCGTGTCAACTGCTTATCATCCCCTTGTCTGTCTGATCTCTTTTTTCCCCCCTCTCTATCTCTACCTCTCTCTCTTTCACAGATGTGGGTCCAGGATGTAGAACATGTCCTCGGTTCAACGGCTAGGCAACGGGTGAGTCGATCCAAGTCTCTGTGTGATTTTGTGATTGCCACCACTCTAGCGGACATCTGTGTTGTTTGAAGTTGAATTCTGGGAACGTGTTTCGAAGGACAACCTCGTCTTTGGCCATTCCCTGTACAGGAATATTTACACAGTGATTTATCCTGTCAGCTGATAAAGGCTTTGAACCATGTGCTAAAGGAGAAACGTCTACAGCCTGAAAACTCCATACTCAATAGACAAAATGGTTACAGTTTGTAATAGTGTCCGAAAATGTGTTTTGGAGGATGGTCTCGTTGCTTTTAACCTGTGTCACACCATTGTTGCAGTAGCATTAGTAGGTTCGCTAGTCAGCAGCTAACTTACAAACTAACTGCCTCTCTCTTCCCCCTCCCAGTGTGCTTCCCTGGATAAATATCCTCACCACGAGCCTGGGGATGGCTCAAACCACTTCTCCCCTTCCTTCCAAGACTGGTTTCCCTCCTGTCATCCAGCCCTCACGTACAGACAGCTGTAGGTCCTCTGCACCCACAGACAGAAGAGCTAAGCCATGGACCACACTGCTCAGCAGCTAAAATGGACAATAGCAGCATGAAGCCTTCCTCGTTGATTGATTTGAAATGCTTACTGGTGTGAATCATCTAGAAACCATCACAGGTAGCGCTGCCACAGAGGAGGAGTCGAAGATCTTCAGTTATATACCAGAGACACCAAAGCTCATGAAAATACATTTCTAACCTTGTCCAACTCTGCATTGAAAGCAAAGAGGAACAGAGGGGATGCAACCGTTCCAAAGCATGATGTCTACTCCTCTATGATAAGTTGCTGTTTGACATTCTGGAGAGGTGTAATCATATGAAGACACAGATGTCCTCCAAGAGTCACACTCTAATAAAGGATGATGGAAAGTCAAACAAAGACCAGAGTTTACAGTCTGACCTTCTGTGGTCCAAGAGGCTAGAGACCAATTCTTCCCTCACACCACCCTCCCCTCAATTAAATAAACAAGCGATTTGTCTGAGCTACTCTCTGTTGTATCTTTGTCTGAAAATGTTGGTAGAGTTCGAAGTCTGCCAGTGGAAACAGGAACACACAACATATGTGCACCTACAGACCACATGGCTAAGTATCCTTTTGAGAAGTTGTTGATTCTATTGGAGGTTCTGTGGCTTAGGAGGGAAATGGGACTGTGTGGTTGGTAGTTGAATGATTTCTTGGAAGCAGATATGATTTGGTGTCTATATATAGGGTCTCAACAGACGGAGCAGTGCGACCTGTACTGTGTCAGCTGACTTCCTGGTCCCTAGTCTCCTCGGCCCCCAAATGAGATCGAAGACGCCATGCTTCCTGGCTGATTAAATAAATGATTGAATCCTTGTTGTTGCTGTTGATTTTTCCCCTGTTGTCCTGGGGATTTCGTTGGCTTGTTTGTTTTCGTACGTCAGGGGCACAAAGGGAGGCACGTTTTTTTTTTACGAAAAAGTAAAAAAATGCATTGCCATAAAGGGAATTGGGCGGCATTGGATCCACTCTATTAAAGGGACATTTTCACAATCATCTCCAGTAAGTCGGACCCCAGTAAGACTGGCTGTCCCCATTGGCGTCGGCTAATGGGGATTCTCATTTTTTAAAATCCAAGCACCACCCCAACATTAACATATGTGAAACTGACTGGCTTCTATGTTTTGTAGTAAAAAAGATAGCGGAAAGTAAGTGTTTCCAATTACATCATCAACCAATTAGTAGACAATTACTAGGCAATTATTAGGTAATGCCTACTCATAATTGGTTAAACTCACACTAGCTCCTGTCCTCCTCTGGGTACATTGACTTCAATACAAAACCTAGGAGGCTCATGGTTCTCACACCCTTCCATAGACTTACACAGTAATTATGACAATGTCTGGAGTACGTCCCAAAACTTATCAGAGCGCTTGCAGCATGAAGTGATGTTGTCCACCCAATCAACGGATCAGGGAATGAATCTAGTACTGAAAGCATAAGCTGAGCTAGCTAGCACTGCAGTGCATAAAATGTGGTGAGTAGTTGACTCAACGAGAGAGAAAGACAATAGTTTAACAAATTACTTTCTAAATTAAGGAGAAGCTTGAGAGAGAGAGAGAGCTATATTTGGTTGTATTTATTTTATTTTCACTTTCACTGAGCTATCAAATGCAGCTAGCTAGTGTAGCCTACTCAAACACCCGGGTAAAAGAGAGAGGGATGCTATGTTAGCTAGCTGGCTGTGGCTATCCAACACTGGAACTCTTCCAAGTCAAGGAAACTTTTGGTTTTATTAAGTTATTACTGCTAAACTGCTTTCTGAGTGTACACTGTACTGCATGATTGTAGCAGGTTTACTAACCCGTTAGTTTTAGTAGTTCTAGTTGACTATGACATGACAACGATGTAGGCTATGTGTAGCAGTTAGGGTCCTGATATGAAGGTTTGGCTTTTTCTTCTTCTTTTGCCTGGTCACAGACAGTTGATGTGTTGTGCACTGAAGTCCACAAGAGAAGGGAAAATATGAGAGAAGGAGAGCGCATAGATAGATAGCTGCAAAAAGGAATTATACATACAACGAGCAAAGTGATAATGCTGTTTTTAATGTGGCTGCTAGGAAAGTGAAATGTGTTAGAATGTGATCTGGGGTGTATTCATTCCACCAATTCTGTTGATAAACGTTTCTTAAACAGAAGCAAACGGAACGAAACGGGGATAAACATACCTGAATTTGTCCAATGGAAACTCTCATTTGCAACTGTTGGACTAATGATTACACCCTAGATCAGCTAGATACAGGCAAGAGTGTGCAAGGCGGTATTGAATGTGTCACTGTCTGTCACCTTGATTACTCAAAATTCTCTATTTAAACTTGTTGTAGCAACCTCATGATGGGTAAATTAGAGTATCACATAGTACTGACTGGACCAACTACCAATCGTACATGGCACAATGTCAGCTGCATCCAGCAGAAAATAATGGGGATAATATGTACACTGTGCATCTCCCGCCCGCCTGCCAAGCGCGCACTCTATATCCGCCTCTGTAATCAAAAGGATGCAGGACAAGCCTATCAGGCGGAGAGTGGCGATAGCACTGGATGGCGCGTATCTCTATCTATCTATCTGCTGGCCCGATGCTCCCTAGTGTCTCAAATTAGGAGGTGAAAGCGAGGAGCTTTTGTGCAGTGAGTGGAGCAGCTCGGAGGAGAGCGGAGGCTCCTGTGGGTAATGAGCATAGCCTTCCTGCTCTTCTCTCTCTGGCTGGCAGACCTGGAGAGATAATTTAATGGCCAGAACTGAGGACAGGGCCATGCTGCTCTAATGGAACCTGATAGAGAGGGGCCAGGGGACAGAGAGATAGTTAGGGCCTATTATACTGTAAACTGGGTTATTCGAGGCCTGAATGCTGATTGGTATATCAGACCGAATACCATGGGTATGACAAAACATTTATTTTTATTGCTCTAATTATATTGGTAACCAGTTTATAATAACAATAAGGCACCTCTGGGGTTTGTGATATATGGCCAATATATCACGGCTAAGGGCTGTGTCCAGGCACTCCGCATTGAGTCGTGCATAAGAACAGCCCTTAGCCATGGTATATTGGCCATATACCAAACCCCCTCATGCCTCATTGCTTAAATAGAGTCTGCACAGCAATGCTCAAATCAATGTATGCCCAGGTACTGGAGCCCATTGCTGGTCACATGTCTCATTAGACTAATATTCGCGCAGGTCCAAGCTCAAACATGGATAAACACAAACAGTGATGAAGACAGAGAGTTAGGTAGAGACTGGGGAAAGAGAGAGATAGGGATGAACTGATTGACTGGTAGAAGTTTTAAGTTCCCCAGAGAACTGTCTCACCATGCACAATATCTAGTTGCTTTTTAACATTAATAAGGCAAGTGCAGAGCACACGGAGGCACTGGCACACATCCCCCTTTCCTCCGGTCCTCCTGGCCCCCAGATTCCTCGCCTCTTCCCCCTTTTCCATTCCTCTATTCCTTTAACTCCTACTCCATTCCCTATTCTTCCTACCCCCAGGTTCCTCTCCTTGACTCCCTTCTCCACCCATCTATCCCCCATTACCCCTGTCCTTGTAACCCACATGTTTTTCTCCCCTACCCTCCCTCCCTCCAGAGGGATTAAGGCCTGTGGATAACCCATCTCCTGAGGTAATCCTCACAGAGGTGAGCAGCATAATGAACACTGGGCTGATACAGCAGCAGCAGCCTCCCGCAGCGTCCCTCAAACAACTGACAAGAGGGTCCGCAGTCAATTACATCAGGCTTGAGGGCACTCAAAACACTCAGCCTCCCTCCACTCCGCAGGGGTCACAGGGTCAGGTTTTCAGGGACTCATCCTCCTCCTATCCACCATAGCTAGGTATCCTTTCGAGATGGCTTTTCTTCATTCTCTCAGTCGTAGTCGCCACTTCAGGCACAAGGCAACACTCAGGGGCGCTGAGGAGCTGCATCTAATTGGCCTGGCATTAGCATAGAGAAATTACCCTCTGTGTTTGGCGGTGGAGGGGTTGAAGATGCCTAGCTAACAACAAACGTTGAGTAAAAGTCTACAAGTACTTGGTTTTAAATATACTATATAAGTATCAAAGGTAAATGTAATGGCTAAAATATACATAAGTAAATGCTATAAAATATTTCAAATTCCTTATATTAAGCAAACCAGACAGATTGTCTTGTTTTTTATTTATTTACGGATAGCTAGAGGCACACTCCAACACTCAGACATATTTACAAACGAAGCAGTTTCGTGAATCCGCCAGATCAGAGGCAGTAGGGATGACAACATGTTCTCTTGATAAGTGTGTGAATAGGACCATTTTCCTGTCCTGCAAAGCACTTGAAATGTAATGAGTATTTTTGGGTGTCTGGAAAAATGTATGGATGTAGAAAGTACATATTTTTAGGAACGTAGTGGGAAAAGGGTCAATGTTGTCAAAAATATAAACAGTAAAGTACAGATACCCCTAAAACACTTAAGTAGTACTTCAAATCATTTTTACTTAATTACTTCACACCACTGAACATTGCAAGAATATTCCAGTGTCTCGTTTTCTGAGGGTTAGTTTTCCAGACACATTTCATGGGAACATTGCAGGAACATTCAGGTGTCCAGTTTTCGGAGGGTTAGGAGAATAATTCCATCAATGTCACACCAAAAATACACAGAACATGGTTGTAATGTTCTCGGAATATAAGATAATAATGTTCTAGACACGTTTGATGTTTTCAACTTACAAATTTGACAAACTTTGACGTACATGCTTATATTGCATTGTCTGTGTCAGCTATCAGTTCATCTGACTATTTTCTTATCATTCATTTAATTCACTTATTACAGACATTTTATATATACAGTACTAGTCAAAAGTTTGGACACACCTACTCATTCAAAGGTTTTTCTTTATTTGTACTATTTTCTATATTGTAGAATAATAGTGAAGACATCCAAACTATGAAATAACACACATGGATTCATGTAAAGTAACCAAAATAATATTTGAGATTTTTCAAAGTAGCCACACTTTTCCTTAAT
Organism: Oncorhynchus clarkii lewisi; assembly: GCF_045791955.1. NCBI lineage: Eukaryota > Metazoa > Chordata > Actinopteri > Salmoniformes > Salmonidae > Oncorhynchus > Oncorhynchus clarkii. The sequence continues at coordinate 19,488,930 of NC_092163.1, forward strand.
GACAGCTTTGCACACTCTTGGCATTCTCTCAACCAGCTTCATGATGTAGTCACCTGGAATGCATTTCAATTAACAGGTGAATTAACAATGAAATGTGTCTAGAACTTTACCATCTTATATTTGGAGAACATGGCAACCATGTTCTGTGTATGTTGGGTATGATGTTGATGGGATATTCTCCCAACCCTCAGAAAACTGGACACATTAATGTTCTTGCAACATCCCATGAAACGTGTCGAGAACATTAATATTGGATATTCTGAGAACATGGTAACCACATTCTGGGTAAGTTCAAAAACACCCAAACATGCTAAATAGGTTATCAGAAGGTTTTTGCTGACATGGATAGAATGTTCCCATAACCAATGGGAAACTGGACACTCAAACATCAGGGGAACATTTTGGGTAACATTACAAAAATGTTCTCTCTACCTAGAATTGTTAGGCGGGAGGACCCTGCCTGGGAGCTGCCCAAGTAAGTGCCTGAGAGGAAAGACTAAAATATGACTTGATCAGTGCACTAGGCTAACTCATTTTAGACCAAGAAAACAGTAAACGTATGAAAGTGCTGACTTGGATTGACTGCATTCGTGCTGAAAAAAAAGGAGTGCTTTTCCACTGAGAGGTACATAAGTGTGCTGATGGATTCCAGCGTCAGATCAGCACATCACACTGGGTCTGGCTGAAGAGATGCCACACTTCAGCGATACCCACTGGCCCCGGGTCTCACATCGTTGCATAAACCGGCTGACGTTCAAAGAGTTAAATGGAGTCACTTTAATTGAAATGGGCAATTCGGTGCCGTCATTTCACAAGACTGCCTCCCACTCATACAGCGTGAGTCCACATGACACATATCGATGTGCATATCATCATTTTAGGCTAACCCCCACAAAACAAAGTCGGAACAACTCCCAACAACCAAACCAGGTCATGGGAATGAGAGGGACTAGAATGACTCAGTGCAGCCACCACCCACCCACACGCCATGACTAGTGATCCCCCACCTTGGAGGGGAGAGCCTGGGCTTCCCCTGCCTGCCTGTCTCCCCCTCCACATCGAGGACATGAGTCACCCTTCTGGTCTGACTCACCCCTCAGGCAGGCAGCCCTGGATGGGATGGATGGAAGAGTTGAGGAGTAGGGGGTGAGTGTCTGAAGAAACAGAGCAGAATTAAGGGGCGGGGGCGTCAGAGGGAAAGCCAGACCGACAGGCGGCAAACCCTCTGTAAGTCCTCAGAAATAAGAGGCCCAGATGGGGGACTTTGTCTTGGTTGATTTCATAACTGTAGAGACATGACAGTCTCTCCCTGCCTCCCACTTTGTGTGTGTGCGCACGGGTGTGCGTTTGTTTCCTATGGCTGATACAATTACAGTGCCTTGCGAAAGTATTCGGCCCCCTTGAACTTTGCGACTTTTTGCCACATTTCAGGTTTCAAACATAGAGATATAAAACTGTATTTTTTTGTGAAGAATCAACAACAAGTGGGACACAATCATGAAGTGGAACGACATTTATTAGATATTTCAAACTTTTTTAACAAATCAAAAACTGAAAAATTGGGCGTGCAAAATTATTCAGCCCCTTTACTTTCAGTGCAGCAAACTCTCTCCAGAAGTTCAGTGAGGATCTCTGAATGATCCAATGTTGACCTAAATGACTAATGATGATAAATACAATCCACCTGTGTGTAATCAAGTCTCCGTATAAATGCACCTGCACTGTGATAGTCTCAGAGGTCTGTTAAAAGCGCAGAGAGCATCATGAAGAACAAGGAACACACCAGGCAGGTCCGAGATACTGTTGTGAAGAAGTTTAAAGCCGGATTTGGATACAAAAAGATTTCCCAAGCTTTAAACATCCCAAGGAGCACTGTGCAAGCGATAATATTGAAATGGAAGGAGTATCAGACCACTGCAAATCTACCAAGACCTGGCCTTCCCTCTAAACTTTCAGCTCATACAAGGAGAAGACTGATCAGAGATACAGCCAAGAGGCCCATGATCACTCTGGATGAACTGCAGAGATCTACAGCTGAGGTGGGAGACTCTGTCCATAGGACAACAATCAGTCGTATATTGCACAAATCTGGCCTTTATGGAAGAGTGGCAAGAAGAAAGCCATTTCTTAAAGATATCCATACAAATTGTCGTTTAAAGTTTGCCACAAGCCACCTGGGAGACACACCAAACATGTGGAAGAAGGTGCTCTGGTCAGATGAAACCAAAATTGAACTTTTTGGCAACAATGCAAAACGTTATGTTTGGCGTAAAAGCTACACAGCTGAACACACCATCCCCACTGTCAAACATGGTGGTGGCAGCATCATGGTTTGGGCCTGCTTTTCTTCAGCAGGGACAGGGAAGATGGTTAAAATTGATGGGAAGATGGATGGAGCCAAATACAGGACCATTCTGGAAGAAAACCTGATGGAGTCTGCAAAAGACCTGAGACTGGGACGGAGATTTGTCTTCCAACAAGACAATGATCCAAAACATAAAGCAAAATCTACAGTGGAATGGTTCAAAAATAAACATATCCAGGTGTTAGAATGGCCAAGTCAAAGTCCAGACCTGAATCCAATCGAGAATCTGTGGAAAGAACTGAAAACTGCTGTTCACAAATGCTCTCCATCCAACCTCACTGAGCTCGAGCTGTTTTGCAAGGAGGAATGGGAAAAAATGTCAGTCTCTCGATGTGCAAAACTGATAGAGACATATCCCAAGCGACTTACAGCTGTAATCGCAGCAAAAGGTGGCGCTACAAAGTATTAACTTAAGGGGGCTGAATAATTTTGCACGCCCAATTTTTCAGGTTTTGATTTGTTAAAAAAGTTTGAAATATCCAATAAATGTCGTTCCACTTCATGATTGTGTCCCACTTGTTGTTGATTCTTCACAAAAAAATACAGTTTTATATCTTTATGTTTGAAGCCTGAAATGTGGCAAAGGGTCGCAAAGTTCAAGGGGGCCGAATACTTTCGCAAGGCACTGTACCTGCCTAAATGTAATCCATAAGAGTCTGTAGCATCTAAAGGCTCTCACAAACATGGTGTTCGCTGATGTGCTCTACGACCTCTCGACTGAAGGTAACCCATAGAAACGAATGGAAGTAGTTTTGTCCCAACAAAAATAAGGGGTTAAATCTGTACAAAAAAAAATATATATTTCCTGAGCGTTCTTATATATCCTTGATTTAGGACATACATCATAATTATCAGGTATGAAGGTAAGGCCCAGATGCAGACCATGTTGAATAAACAATAGTTTAATGATCCAATATGGGCAGGCAATAGACAGGTCAGGCAGGGGTCAGTGACCAGAGGTGAGGCAACGGTACCGTCAGTAGGCAGGCAGAGTGGTCAGGCAGGGCGAGAAAAGAGAGACTGGGGAAAAAGCAGGAGCTCAGAAGTAAAAAGCAGGAGCTGAGAAACAAAAACACTGGTTGACTTGACAAACAAGATGAACTGGCAACAGACGAACAGAGAACACAGGTATAAATACACAGGGGGAAGATAGTTTAGAAGTGTATTTTTTACTGTATTATTTGCCATGTTTTATTCAATGCTTTTCTATGGGCTGTAGTCGTAAAGGCCAAATTCAATATTTTATCAAATATTTTTGTATATTGTTTTATACATAAATAGGTCCCAGCCCCTGAGGGTTGAAGTAAAATGAAGAGGCTTAGCCAGGTCAAATATAATGAGCTCTTGACATCTCTGCACCTTGGCAACCAGATAATACTTCTGAGTTGTTTATCCAAAATCCAAATCAATGAAATTGCTTCAGACCAATGTGGTCTGTTGTGGTTGAGCATGGAGCGCAAGTCTACGGGGAGTGACTATTGTGCTATGGCTACTGTAGCTACATCTCAGGAGTTGATTGGTGATTAAGGCCAAGGTTATCTGAGGAGAATGCATCTGCAGAGTTTGTGACTGACAGAGAAAATAGAGCAGGTCATTAGAATGGTCCTCTCATAAGACTTTGCGATAAAGTAAAAGGGGTTTGGACCTCCTGAAAAGGACTATATGTGAGGCTGCGTCCCCGTTGGATGGCAGCCTGGTATCAGAGCAACACTTTAGATATTTATGAGCACCTCCAAGACATTATGATACCTACTATTTTACTTCAGACAGAAACGAAAGTAGGGAGGTTGGTTGGGGAGGATGGCTGGGCGTAATCTGAGACAATCCAAAGGTTGCATGTTCAAATCGGGAACAACAGTAGCCTTTTAGTTAACCCTTGGATTGAGAGTTACCTATCTAAAAGAATAGAGGGTTTTCTTTAAAGGAAGCCTCTCTAATGCAAATTTGATTGAGTGTGGTGTACAGCAGGGATATTTTTGTTTTCTGTATTTACTAATGACCTTCAACTGACCTTGAATAAAGTCTGTGTGTCTATGTACACTGATGGCCTAACAGTTTACACATCAGCTACATGTTTAGTTTCCTGTTTGGATCCAGCAAATTGGGAATCCTAATTAAATACAAAAAAATACTAAATACTCAACTTAACCCAATTCACCTATGTAAATTCGCCTCACCTTTTAGTTCTGCTAACCTTTGTCGTTAGTTCCCCTAACCGCCAACGTAAATTCTCCCCGTAATTCTCTTTTGTGGTTAAGCGCAACAAGCAACCTGGTCTTAGATAAAGAAGTGCCATACTATAAGTCCTCCAAGAGGTATGCTATTGTAAGGCCGCTATTCCATTCATAATGTAACCTAATGTAGCGTAGCATATCATACTAAATAAAGTGTCACGGATTTACGTACAGAATTATATGAATTTCCCTGAAACCACATTGCGGAAGCGCATAGGCTAGAAAGCTCACAGCTGGGGTGTTGAGGTAAAAAGGACTCAAGAGTTGTCATTTACAGCCCACTCAGAGAACTCATTTTGTGTCAATGAGGAATTCACATCTTCACGTCTTCCCCCCCAATTTGATATCAAAGGCGTCTTTGTGGAGAAACCGCTCGGATTCTGGGATCTATATGGTCGCAAGCTGGGGGAACCGGCATGTTTCCAGAAATGTACACACAAGCCCATGCAACTACAGACACACCATAGAACACATTACATAACATAAACATTTTAATATTCCCTTCCCTATAAACCTTGAAAGCATAAATACATCAACAAAGAAACACTCACTATCCGAGTGGGAATGCATTACATTGGCATCTATCCTTCTTTTCCGCGTGAATTAGGGGGGAAAAAACACAGTAGCTTTTAGTAGCACATCATGTGGTACAAGACTTGCATGCGAATGAGATCATTTCGTCTCTCCTCCGGGCCCAGGTATTAACTGAGACCCATAATTTCCATCTGCATGAACTCATTCAAACCACCCTCCCACAGCAGGCTAGCTAGAGAAATGTGCCAATGCCTGGAGCACCAGCCCAGCCAACTACTGCCTCCCATCATGGATGCCCAAAGCATGATAACATGGACTCTGATTTTCAAACAAGGAGGTGGTCAGATTGAGGGAACACTCACCTTGAGTTCAGTCTGCTCCCTGGGTGCAAAGTTGTGTTGTAGCATCTAAAATTGTGTTGTGGCAATTCAGAAAACAAAAATAACAGTCTTTCATTTGGCAAAGCATTATGGCAACATTAGCGTTGGTCTGTTCTCTGATCCAATCCAACACTGCCATCTGTTGGTGAATATTAGACTATACTGTACCTCAAAGCACCATTAAACTATTGAATGTAGAGCCATGTGATACTGATAACATCCGTTACGGACTTTAGAGGGCAAACTTTCACTTCCCTCAGTAAAGTGCTTTATTTTCAGTATAGTATGGGACTTGGTGTTCAATATCTCAGTGAGTGTGAACAAAGTATTTGGTGTTATGTAGGTGTGTGAGTGAAAGGGTGTAGTTAACTGTCTGTTTCAGATGTCCATAGAGTTCTTAACAAACAGAGAAGAGATTAGAAGAATTAAGTGTCAAATATGGTAACAAGCACAGTACAATATAATACAGCACAGTACATGGCTATAATCAATGCTTTGAAATGGAATATGAAGATCCAAATGGAATAGGAATGTGACGCAACTTTCCAAGACGGCTCCACAGATTCAGTAGACTAGCCTCCCTTACATTTAGAACAAGCTATAATAAACTTGTATAACGTTTTCGGGTAAAAATGTGGCAATTGTTTTCCTATTTGAATTGAAATACAGAAATATACAGAAACCATATTAGGCCTGTTCACAAACGAGAATGGGCCTACAGTCGTCATGAAAGTGGTGACAGATTTACATCATAACGGCCAAGGTTCTAATTCCTAATTCTATGGGCCAAGGTTATACGTTGAACCACTGAGCTAAACACACACACACACACACACACACACACACACACACACACACACACACCTTCAGACTCTCTCTGCCTCTCAGGGGAGCTGGAGAAAGGAGAAGGAAGATCTTGAGAGGCGGATCAGAGCGATCGAGAGAGAGACGGCTGGCTATAAATTCTTCGATGTTCTCCTGGAGGACATGAAGAAAGAGCCAGAACTCAAGCTGAACACTCTCCAGGAGGCCTTAGAAAACGAGAATCTCCATGCTGCCATGGCCACGGAGGAGAAGTGGCTGGCCAGTCAGAGACGAGCGGAACGAGAAACACTCTCCATCAGGTCATAAGAGCCATACAGGCCAAAACAGACAAAATGATCGCTAAGCTCAAGCAGAAAGAGAGCGAGAGAAGGGACTTGAACACACAAACGGCCATAAAGCTACAGCTGGCTGAAAATAAACTTTAAACAGAAGCTCAGAGCTCTATGTCAAGCCATGGTTGACTGGAAAAAGAAAGAATCCAAAACAATACGAGCCATGGCCGACCTCGAGGCCCAGTCCGCCAATCAGGAGGAGAAGTTAGAGAGAGAAGAGCTGGAGAGTTTGAGAGAGGCAGAGGAGGGATGGATGAAGAAGGAGAGAGAGAAAGAGGAGGCTGAGATATCAAGTCCCTTGTGCTGTCCCCGCTTATGAATATCTGGATTTCAAAAAGCATATTGATTCATTCGTTAAGAAATGAAGAATTAAAATGGGCTTATTTTCTAAGAATAGGTCCTGGCTTTCATTAAATAGCAGAAAACAAAATCATTCAGTTGACATTCATACCAGTTATAGACTATGGCGCTGTTGTCTATATGAAGGCAGCTGCCACTGTATTGAAGCCATTGGGTGCAGTTTATCATAGCGCACTAGGCTTTATAACGGGCGATAGGTTCAGTACACATCACTGCATTCTGTAACATCTGCTTCCAGCTCACACTCTCAAACACCCTAGATCCCCTGAACGCAGCTCACTTTCCAGCTCACACTCTCAAACACCCTAGATTCCCTGAACACAGCTCACTCTCCAGATCCCGATTACCTTAATTCTAATCACCTGTTCACACACCTGTACAGTTGAAGTTTGAATTTTACATACACCATAGCCAAATATATTTAAACTCAGTTCTTCACATTTCCTGACATTTAATCCTAGTTAACAATTCCCTGTCTTAGGTCAGTTAGGATAACCACTTTATTTTAAGAATGTGAAATGTCAGAATAATAGTACAGAGAATGATTTATTTCAGCTTTTATTTCTTTCATCACATTCCCAGCGGGCCAGAAGTTTACATACACTCAATTAGTATTTGGTAGCATTGCCTTTAAATTGTTTAACTTGGGTCAAATGTTTCGGGTAGCCTTCCACGAGCTTCCCACAATCAGTTGGGTGAATTTTGGCCCATTCCTCCTGACAGAGCTGGTGTAACTGAGTCAGGTTTGTAGGCCTCCTTGCTTGCACCCGCTTTTTCAGTTCTGCCCACAAATTTTCTATAGGTTTGAGGTCAGGGCTTTGTGATGGCCACTCCAATTCCTTGACTTTGTTGTACTTAAGCCATTTTGACACAACTTTGGAAGTATGCTTGGTGTCATTGTCCATTTGGAAGACCCATTTGCGACCAAGCTTTAACTTCCTGACTGATGTTGCTTCAATATATCCACATAATTTTCCTCCCACATGATGCCATCTATTTTGTGAAGTGCACCAGTCCCTCTTGCAGCAAAGCACCCCCACAACATGATGCTGCCACCCCCATGCTTCATGGTTGGAATGGTATTCTTCGGCTTGCAAGCCTCCCCCTTTTCCCTCCAAACATAACGATGTTCATTATGGCCAGAGGTTTATTTTTGTTTCATCAAAAAGTACGATCTTTGTCCCCATGTGCAGTTGCAAACCGTAGTCTAGCTTTTTTATGGCGGTTTTGGAGCAGTGGCTTCGTCCTTGCTGAGCGGCCTTTCAGATTATGTCTATATAGGACTTGTTTTACTGTGGATATAGATACTTTTGTACCTATTTCCTCCAGCATCTTAACAAGGGCCGTTGCTGTTGTTCTGGGATTGATTTGCACTTTTCGCACCAAAGTACATTCATCTCTAAGAGACAGAATGCATCTCCTTCCTAAGCGGTATGACAGCTGCGTGGTCCTATGGTGTTCATACTTGCGAACTATTGTTTGTACAGATGAACGTGGTACCTTCAGGCGTTTGGAAATGCTCCCAAGGATGAATCAGACTTGTGGAGGTCTACAATTTTTTTTTCTGAGGTCTTGGCTGATATCTTTTGATTTTCCATGATGTCAAGCAAGGAGGCACTGAGTTTGAAGGTAGGCCTTGAAATACATCCACAGGTACACCTCCAATTGACTCAAAATAAGTAAATTAGCCTATCAGAAGCTTCTAAAGCCATGACACTATTTTCTGGACTTTTCCAAGCTGTTTAAAGGCACAATCAACTGGTTTGTAGTGGTTGAAAAACACGTTTTAATGACTCCAACCTAAGTATATGTAAACTTCAGACTTCAACTCTATGTCATTATCACACACTATTTAGTTCAGTTCTTTGCACCCCATCAATGTGTGTTGTTTGTTTTGTGACACGTCTTTCAGAGTACTGGGTTTCCCATGAATTACTCCTCCTGTGTATCATCGTTTTGCCTGCCTCACTAATGACGCCTTTTGCCTATTCCCATCCTGTACTTTAGCCTATCGGATTTCCTGTTATCAACCTATTGCCTGATTTCCCAGACTACATTACTAGCCTTTTCCCTGCCTGTACTGTTGCCCTTTTGGACCCCCTGTGTATGACCTTCTGCCTGCCCCTGGACCCAGCTACCTGCCTCCTCCTGTGGTCCGTTGCAATCAACACCTGCTGCGCCCTGCGCTTGAAATCAGCTCCATGTCTCCCCTCGTGTTCATTACACATTCTGTATCAGAAAGTAGATTGGCCCCCTCTCTGAAGTCCCGTAGATCGATTCATAGTACTCTTATTGTATTTTTTTTTAAAGCCTTCCTGCATAAACCTCTGCCTTACCTTACTCCGTTATTAACGGAGATGGCTAACTATGGAGATCCCTTTGCTCTCCTTACTTGTGGAATGATCTCCATGGGTCTCTAAAATGTGATGAATTGGTGCCTCTAGGGCCATTCAAAAGGCTGATTTGAGGACCTTTTACTGAAGAACGTGTTTCTATGATTGTTTTTCTTGTCATATAATGATCTGTATTGGTGTGAATATTGATGGGTAGAGCGTATTGATGTGCATACAGGGCTCATCTGTAAAAGAGACCTTGGTCTCAGCATGACCCCCAGTCAAAATAAAGATTCAATAAAATAAAAATAAAAATGCTTAAACAGGAGAAGGATGGTCCAGCTGCAGGAAGCTCTGGATGAAAAGGTACAGACATTTACTACTCTTCCGTAGATTGACTTACACATTAGAACTTCATTGAAACATGTCAAACAGGATGATGATGATGACGACCTTGTTTATTAGTGAGGGTAATACTGTGTCTCTGTTTCAGAAACAGAATAGCAGCAAAGGCTGCCTGAAAGCCCTCTGGTTAAAGAAGACGACGCCAGAGAATGGTTGACATAAATTAAGGGGGGGGGGGGGGGGGGGGTGTCAACATGAATGGGGTTTAGATCCTATGAAGAACTAACACAGCAAGAGTTCACTGTCCTAGACAGCTTTGACCCTGTGCTGATACGGGGGGGTGGACATAAGAGTGCCCTAACTTAAAATGTACACAGTAAAAATGCTTTGTACTCAGTGTACAATACACTTTGAGTAGTGGACTTCCATCCTTCAGTTTATGGGTTCTACGGAGTTATTAGGTTCTTCAACATCAGTAGAGCCCAAATTGTCTTTGTTGTTTTTATCCACACACTGTTTCGATGACTAATTTGATAAAGGGTAATTACACTGAGATAGATGTTCTCCCCCATTCTAACACCCCAGCGACAGGCTAGTGGTAGAATGAGTGTCTTGATGCCAAAACCAATTAATCACACCCTCTTTATCTACAGCTGAGAGAGCGAGAGAAAGAGAGAGAGTTCATTATAAAATGAAACCAGAGGCCTACTGCATGTAACTGCCCTGACACTCTCCTCTGCCACTACAACCATGACTATAGAAGATCCAGACCAAGTTGCAGCAGATCAATCCATATCCAATAGGTTTGCCTGACAAGTCTATCTCAACAAGTTCTCAACTACAACTGCGACCTGGCCAAGATAGAGCAAAGCAGTGTGACACAAACAACAGAGTTACACATGGGATAAACAAACGTACATTCAGTAACACAATAGAAAAATCAATATACAGTGTGTGAAAATGTAGTAAGATTAGGGAGGCAAGGCAATAAATAGGCCATAGTAGTTAGTGAGGGAGATATTAGACTCCAGCTTCAGTGATTCTTGCAATTTGTTCCAGTCACTGGCAGCAGAGAACTGGAAGGAAAGGCAGCCAAATGAGGAGTTGGCTTTGGGGGTGACCAGTGAAATATACCTGCTGGAGTTTGTGCTATGGGTGGGTGCTGCTATGGTGACCAGTGAGCTGAGATAAGGCGGGGCTTTATCTAGCAAATACTTGTAGATGACCTGGAGCCAGTGGGTTTGGTGACGAATATGAAGCGAGGGCCAGCCAACGAGAGCGTACAGGTCGCAGTGGTGGGTAGTATATGGGGCTTTGGTGACAAAACGGATGGCACTGTGATAGACTACATCCAATTTGCTGAGTAGACATCGCCGAAGAACAAAATACAATCATAATGGGACAAAACCCCAGACATAACGTGCACAAGCACTTACAAAAAAACATACCGGACAAGGACATGTGGGGAACAGAGGGGTAAATACACAACATGTAATTGATGGGATTAAAACCAGGTGTGTGGGAAGACAAGACAAAACAAAACAAATGGAAAATGAAAGGTGGATCGGCGATGGCAAGAAGACCGGTGACGTCGACCGCCGAATGTCGCCCGAACAAGGAGAGGGACCGACTTTGGAGGAAGTAGTGGCACGATCGGTTGAAGAGCATGCATTTAGTTTTACTAGCATTTAAGAGCAGTTGGAGGCCACAGAAAAAGTGTTGTATGGCATTGAAGCTCATCTGCAGGTTTGTTAACACAGCGTCCAAAGAAGGTACAGAATGGTGTCATCTGTGTAGAGGTGGATCAGAGAATCACCAGAAGCAAGAGCGACATCATTGACATATACAGAAAAAAGAGTCGGCCTGAGAATTGAACCCTGTGGCACCACAATAGAGACTGTTAGAGGTCCGGACAACAGGCCCTCCGATTTGACACACTGAACTCTATCGGAGAAGTAGTTGGTGAACCAGGCGAGGCAGTCATTTGGGTAACCCAGTCTGCCATTAAGAATGCGGTGATTGACAGATTCAAAAGCCTTAGCCAGGTCGATGAATACGACTGCACAGTATTGTCTTTTATGGATGGCAGTTATGATATTGTTTAGCACCTTGAGCGTGGCTGAGTTGCACCCATGACCAGCTCGGAAACCAGATTGCATAGCGGAGAAGGTTTGGTGGGATTCGAAATGGTCAGTAATCTGTTTGTTGACTTGGCTTTCGAAGACCTTAGAAAGGCATGGTAGGATAGATATAGGTCTGTAGCAGTTTGGGTCTAGAGTGCCTCCCCCTTTGAAGAGGGGGATAATCGTGGCAGCTTTCCAGACGATACAAAAGAAAGGTTGAACAGGCTAATAATAGGTGTTGCAACAATTGCGGCGGATGATTTTAGAAAGAGAGGGTCCAGATTGTCTGGCCCAGCTGATTTGTAGGGGTCCAGATTTTGCAGCTCTTTCAGAACATCAGCTATCTGGATTTGGGTGAATGAGAAATGGGGGAGGCTTGGGCAAGTTGATGTGGGGGGTGGGGGGCTGTTGACCGGGGTAGGGGCAGCCAGGTCGAAAGCCTAGCCAGCCATAGTAAAATGCTTATTGAAATTCTCGATTATCATAGAATCACACTGTGGTGACAGTGTTTCCTAGCCTCAGTGCAGTGGGCAGCTGGGAGGAGGTGCTCTTATTCTCCATGGACTTTACAGTGTCCCAGAACTTTTTTGAGTTCGTGCTACAGGATGCAAATTTCTGTTTGAAAAAGCTAGCCTTTGCTTTCCTAACTGCAGGTGTATATTGGTTCCTAACTTCCCTGAAAAGTTGCATATCGCGGGGGCTATTCGATGCAAATGCAATACGCCACAGTATGTTTTTGTTCTGGTCAAGGGCAGTCAAGTCTGGAGTGAACCAAGGGCTTTATCTGTTCTTAGTTCTACATTTTTTGAATGGGGCATGTTTATTTAAGACGGTGAGGAAAGCACTTTTAAAGAATAACCAGGCATCCTCTACTGACAGAATGAGGTCAATATCCTTCCAGGATACCCAGGCCAGGTCGATTAGAAAGGCCTGCTTGCTGAAGTGTTTTAGGGAGCGTTTGACAGTGATGAGGGGTGGTCATTTGACCGCAGACCGATTACGGACACATGCAATGAGGCAGTGATAGCTGAGATCCTGGTTGAAGGCAGCAGAGGTGGATTTAGAGGGCAGGTTGGTTAGGATGATATCTATGAGGGTACCCACGATAACATACTTAGGGTTGTACATGGTAGGTAACTTGATAATTTGTGTGAGATTGAGGGCATCTAGCTTAGATTGTAGGATGGCCGTGGTGTTAAGCATATCCCAGTTTAGGTCACCTAACAGTATGAACTCTGAAGATAAATGGGGGACAATAAATTCACATATGGTGTCCAGGGCACAGCAGAGGGCTGAAGGGGGTCTATAACAAGCGGCAACAGTGAGACTTATTTCTAGGAAGGTGGATTTTTTTAAAGTAGAAGCTCAAACTGTTTGGTCACAGACAGTATAGTATGACAGAACTCTGCAGGCTATCTCTGCAGTAGATTGCAACTCCACCCACTTTGGCAGTTCTATCTTGGCGGAAAATGTTGTAGTTGGGGATGGAAATTTCAGAATTTTTGGTGGCCTTCCTAAGCCAGGATTCAGATACGGCTAGGACATCAGGGTTGGCGGAGTGTGCTAAAGCAGTGAATAAAACAAACTTAGGGAGGAGGCGTCTGATGTTAACATGCATGAAACATGCATGAAACCAAGGCTTTTACGGTTACAGAAATCAACAAATGGGAGCGCCTAGGGAATAGGTGTAGTGCTGGGGGCTACAGGGCCTGGGTTAACCTCTACATCGCCAGAGGAACAGAGGAGGAATAGGATAAGGGTACGGCTAAAGGCTATGAGAACTGGTCGTCTAGTGCTTTGGGAACAGAGAATAATAGGAGCAGATTTCTGGGCATGGTAGAATAGATTCAGGGCATTATGTACAGACAATGGTATGGTAGGATGTGAGTACAGTGGAGGTAAACTAGGTGTTGAGTGACGATGAGAGAAATTGTGTCTCTGGAGGCACTAGTAAACCCATGTTAGGTCTCTGCATGTGTGTGGGGTGGGACAAAAGAGCTATTTAAGGCATGTTGAGTGGGACTGAGGGCTCTACAGTGAAATAAAACAATAAGAACTAGCCAAGACAGCAGTAGACAAGGCATATTGACATTAGAGAGAGGCATAAAGCAATCACAGGTGTTGATCAGGAGAGCTAAGACAACAACGGGTAAATGGTGATGAATGAGCACAGCGGGTCAGTTAGGTACATACAGGACCTGAGTTCGAGGCTGGGGCCGACAGGTAAACAAAGTGAGGTACCGTGTTATTGAAACAGTCCAGGGGGTACCAGCTGTGTAGCCAAGTGATCATAGGGTCAAAAGAGCAGCAATAGGTGAGTCAGGGTGCCGTTCGGTAGTCACTACTACGCTCGGCGAGCATGGGACACAGTGTTCAGAAAAGCTAGCGGGCCGGGGATAGTAGATGGTTCTTCGGCAACATCGTAACAGAATAGCCTGTTGAGACCACATCGGGTGATCACGTCGGCAGTCCAGTCGTGATGGATCGGTGGGGCTCCATGTCAACAGTAAAGGGTCCAGGCCAATTGGCAAAAGAGGTATTGTAGCCCTAGAATTAGATGGTATATGGGCCTAGCTTGAGGCTAGCTCAAGGCCAACTAGTGCTTGCTTTGGGACAGAAGCGTTAGCTAACAGTAGCCACTTTTTTTGCAGCTAGCTAGCTACGATGATCCGGTGTAATGATGCAGAGTGGCAGGAATCTGGTGATGTGGTAGAGAAAAGCAGTCCGATATGCTCTGGGTTGATATCGCGCTGTGCCGACTGGCAGGTATTTTCCGAGCTAAGGCTGGCTGGTGACTGAGAAAAAAGGTGAAGACCGCTAGCAGTGGCTAACAAAGACTAGTAGCTAATTAGCTGGCTAGCTGCTGATGGAAGTTCACGCTATAAGGAATAAAAATAGCAGATCCATACCAAATTGGGTGAGGCGGGTTGCAGGAAAGTATATTTAGTTTGTAAATAGATAGTGAGATTAAGATATATACGAAAAAGTTTGGCTATTTACACGGGATAAGACGAAGACAAACACACACGTCCGACTGCTACGCCATCTTGGGGATAAAAATAGTTTATTTCCTAAACATATCCACCAATATTTCACATGTACAGTACCATTCAAAAGTTTGGGGTCACTTAGAAATGTCATTTTTTTGTCCATTGAAATAACATGAAATTGATCAGAAATACAGTGTAGACATTGTTACTGTTGTAAATGACTATTGTAGCTGGAAACGGCAGATTTCTTTATGGAATATCTACATAGGCGTACAGAGGCCCATTAACAGCAACCCTCACTCCTGTGTTCCAATGACACGTTGTGTTAGCTAATCCAAGTTTATAATTTTTAAAAGGCTAATTGATCATTAGAAAACCCATTTGCAATTATTCTAGCACAGCTGAAAACTGCTGTTCTGATTAAAGAAGCAATAAAACTGACCTTCTTTAGACTAGTTGAGTATCTGGAGCATCAGCATTTGTGGGTTCAATTACAGGCTCAAAATGGACAGAAACAAATAACTTTCTTCTGAAACTCGTCAACTGGCAGCTTCATTAAATAGTACCCGCAAAACACCAGTCTCAACGTCAACAGTGAAGAGGCGACTCCAGAATCTGGCCTTCTAGGCAGAGTTGCAAAGATAAAGCCATATCTCAGACTGGCCAATAAAATAAAAGATTAAGATGGGCAAAAGAACACAGACACTGGACAGAAGAAGACTGGAAAAAAGTGTTGTGGACAGACAAATCTAAGTTTGAGGTGTTCAGATCACAGAGAAGAACATTTGTGAGACGCAGAAAAAATGAAAAGATGCTGGAGGAGTGCTTGACGCCACTTGTCAAGCATGGTGGAGGCAATGTGAAGGTCTGGGGGTGCTTTGGTGGTGGTAAAGTGGGAGATTTGTACATGGTAAAAGGGATCTTGAAGAAGGAAGGCCATCACTCCATTTTGCAACGCCATGCCATACTCTGTGGACGGCGCTTAATTGGAGCCAATTTCCTCCTACAACAGGACAATGACCCAAAGCACAGCTCCAAACTACAGTATGCAAGAACTATTTAGAGAAGAAGCAGTCAGCTGGTATTCTGTTTATAATGGAGTGGCCAGCACAGTCACCTGATCTCAACTCTATCAAGCTGTTGTGGGAGCAGCTTGACCATATGGTAAGTAAGAAGTGCCCATCAAGCCAATCCAACCTGTGGGAGGTGTTTCAGGAAGCATGGGGTGAAATGTCTTCAGATTACCTCAACAAATTGACAACAAGTATGGCAAAAGTCTGCAAGGCTGTAATTGCTGCAAATGGAGGATTCTTTGACAAAACCAAAGTTTGAAGGACCCAATTATTATTTCAATTAAAAACATCTCATATATTTCCTATTCATTTTGCATCTCATTTCATGTATGTTATCATGGAAAATTAAGACATTTCTAAGTGACCCCAATCTTTTGAACGGTAGTGTATGTTTTTTCAACATAAATTATTATTGCCTCCCTTCATGTGTGTGTAAAATATTGTTGTCATATTTTTTATTCATAGACTTTAGATGTGTATAAAATTGTGTTTTGTTGCAAAACGCTACATGTCCATTGTTTAGCTGGAATGGAATGTTCCAGTCCTGTATGTTTGACTGTGATATGTGGTTGTTTTACTGAGCGACAGTATCTTAACATGAATGCACTTAATGTAAGTTTCTCTGAATTAGGCCATCTGCTAAATGCATAAAAGATCAAATCTAAATGTTTTACATACAGATTTCAAATTACTTGATTGAGAAATGTTTTTTAAATATTGATATCAAAAGGTATCATTTGCACATGTATTTATTTAAAATGTAGCTAATTGATTGTAAAACCTGTTAGTCTACTTATTTCTGAGAGTTCTGAGAGTGAGGCATATGTGAAATACAAATACCAACATTTCTGAAAATTGATATTTAGCGCTTTGGAATTTATTTCTAGAGAAAGCAACATTGGCCACGGAGGCGTTTACTGACCAAAACATTAAAATAACCTATGATACGCACTGGCATGCCGCACTAAGTGGCAGCATCCTCCACTCCCTCTTTCTGGTTCTAGTGGTGGACCACAATGGTGACAACACAAGCTCAGCTTCTTCCAGAGAGCGCGCTGTAGACACAGACCGCAGATAAGACATTTTGGGATGAAGAATTGAGATGAATGTCAGACTGCTGCTTTCTATTCCCAGAAATAACTTCAGGACTGGGAACATGTTCCGTTTAGTCTGTATATTTATATTTATTTTACCTTTATTTAACTAGGCAAGTCAGTTAAGAACAAATTCTTATTTTCAATGACGGCCTAGGAACAGAGGGTTAACTGCCTGTTCAGGGCCAGAACGACAGATTTGTACCTAGTCAGCTCGGGGATTTGAACTAGTCCAACGCTCTAACCACTAGGCTACCCTGCCGCCCCATATAGATGGCAAGGCTGCCCAGTTTTACGCATGGGTTCAAAGTAGCCTAATACAGTCTTCTAAAAATGGACACTTCTTCAGACTAGACCAATTTGGAATTTCCCCTGAGATTCTACTGATATGACAAGTGTGCTTTGCCCTCCACTTTCTGCGACCTTGGTGCGCTGGTCAGCGAAGAGAAGCCCACGTAGGCTACATTCTTTCGAAATGACACAATGATCATGCACTTTGTAAACAGGGCCTGATGAAAAAGTCTTAACATGATAACTAATGGACAGGTCCCATGTGAAATGTACTGTAAAAAAAAAATGGTATATCTTATTTCGTGGGCAAATCTAGTCGAGCACTTTTGGTGACAGGTACAGGCGCCGTGCACAACGCTTTAATTGTCGTTCCTCAATTCTATCACTAGAGAGCGACCTGACACTTATTTTTCAAAGGGAAAACATCTTAATAGCGTTGAAATCACTCGCAGTCTCTTGCCCAGCAGACCGCTTGCTTCTTCAGCGGGTATTTGACTGTGTGCATTCCCTTATCACGCGCAAGCAGGTCTGCGGATCGCGTCCCTTCCTCCCTCTGCGCGCAGGATGGACCCGAAGATAGCCGAATCGGACCCTCCACCATATCGCAACGGAATCACCCAGGTTCTGCAGTACGGGGAATTCACAGCCACCGGCAACCGAAAGGTGAGGTACGCGGTGAGTTTAACCGAGAGAGATCTCACCATTCAGAAGATCACGTCAACACCTGCGGGACGGAGCAAGGTGGTTTTCAACTTGAGGGACTGTGTCGGCTGCCGGGCTTTCAGCGCAGATGACAACGCGGACGCGTACTTCTCTGTCTATTTCTACCCCTTTAAAAGACGATGGATGAGCTCTGGAGTGGCCAGGCAGCGGGTCGAGCAGTGCTTTAGGGTATCCCAGTTCCAGGACCCACGCGCCAACCTGGAGGAGGCAGAGAAATGGGCTGGCACCATCCGGGAGAGCTCTGTTCGGCAACAACATTTGAGAAATCGTGAGCAAGTCATATAGTTTCGTATAATTTTGTGGTTGAGGAAAGTGCTGTGTGTGCTTATCACATTCATGTTATTTATCAAGTTGGTATGCCTGTCTTGCACACATGATTTAGTCATTGACATAGGAAGAACGGTTGTCTTTGCATAATCTAATCTACTGCTGTGGCGCAAATTCATCACTCTTATCAGTGTCAACTGTCTCAGGCTATTCTATTACCTTTTAAACTAATTTCTGTAAATTAATAAAACAATAGGACTGGTCAGACTGACACTCAAATTACAGGATGTTCACTAAGCAACCTTTAACAGCCCAAAGTAACAACAAAACAGCATCTAGAATAACAATAGTTTAACCCCCTCAATCTCAACTCTGGACTTTGAATCCAGTTCCTCTGCTTCCCCCCCACCAGGTGTGCAATTAATTATCAGATACAACAGAACCAGCAGGCTCCGGACTTCGTAGGGTAAGAGTTGAATACCCCTGGCCTAAGCCAACTAATAGAGAAATACTAACAGAGAAGAAACAACATCCAGATCAGGATTTCCCAACATGCTTCTCTCCTTGTTTCAACCCTAAACTGGTACACCTGATTCAATTAGTCAAAGGCTTGATGATTAGTTTACTAATTGAATCAGGTGTTTAGGGTTAAAACCTGATCTAGACAATAGGCCTATTGAAGGTATGAGTGCTAAGGGATGTAAATCTATAATTACTCTAGTGGGAATAATGCACTTTAATTGTAAGGTTCAGAAACAAGGGTCAAGCCACATCATTGTCTCTTACCTTGTAGCCATGCTAACAAATCAGGGAACCAATAAAATGTTGTTCCTTCCAGAAGTGAAGTGCTATGTAAGTCTATAGCTTGGTCATCCAATCACACTAATTTAAAAGATGAAGGTAGCCTATAAACCAAGAGGCTGGGAATTCTATAGAGGCTTTATCAAGGGATGTGAGCTATAGAAATTCCTCAGCAAAGTGAGGTATTTCTATTTGCGCGATACATGAATTCATGCCTGTGTGCCGTCAATTCTAATGGTGGGGGAGAAGCGGACTGCTGCACAATCTAACTACAACTGATCAAACAGTCCAATAGCCAAGATAGTGGAGAGATGAGATAGAAGTGCAAGATACTGTACTATGGATATTATAGTTGCCTTTGAAACTTGACATTGATATCTTCTCAATGCTTACACAACCATTTGATTACCATAAAAAAACATACAATTTTAGGAAGCTTTACTGTCTGTTCATCTGCCTGTAAATCAACATGGTC
The DNA here is from genome assembly GCF_045791955.1 of Oncorhynchus clarkii lewisi. Lineage (NCBI taxonomy): Eukaryota > Metazoa > Chordata > Actinopteri > Salmoniformes > Salmonidae > Oncorhynchus > Oncorhynchus clarkii. The sequence continues at coordinate 19,508,475 of NC_092163.1, forward strand.
TTCTATCCCGCGGCACCCATGTCATTACAGTACATATGTAGTGTGAAATGAACCTGCGTCCCAAATGGCACCCCATTTACATGGGATCCGGTCAAAAGTAGTGCACTGTAGTAGGGAATAGGGTACCATTTGGGACATGGGAGGAGAATTAATAAGACGGGCATCATTGTCACACATCTCAAGGGCCTCTACTTTCAGCAACAAAGCAGGTCGCTTCCAGCACACTCAATACCATTACTAATATATAATAATATTACCCACTGGCCCCTTCGACAAACCAGATGCACTGCATGGACAACAGCATGCATTACAATACACATTTAGAGAATTTGGGTATAGTAATGAACCTGGGTGTAATCATACAACATAGCATGTCTAATTTAATCCTAGGATGACAGCATATTGTATTTATATAGACATCCTTGCACACATTGAAATGAATGAGGTGTAATAATATACTAATGTACGTTATTGGATATTATAGATCCTGGATGAAACGGATCAATATACCACAGATGTCCACTGTTTACAGAGTTATCTTTTATTCCCCAGGGGCCACGGTTCAGCTTGTAGTTATTGTTTTTTCTAAGTATGTAGGTAGCATTGAGTTCTCTGTATTCATAGGTACATCTGTTCCTCTGCTTCAAAAGCAGAAGAGAACGTGAGAGAAAAAGAGGAAGATGGAAAGTTGTGTGTTTTTTCACTCGGAGGCCCCAGCAGTGAGACAGCAGTCCTTTTCCCTGAGGACTCTTGTCGGACGTTCTCCAAGATGAGCCTTGACGTGCTGTCAAGACCTCTGACTAAGCCCATCTCTCACACACACACACACACACACACACACACACACACACACACACACACACACACACCTCTCTCTGGGGCCTTCCCTGTTTAGACCCTTGGGCTCACAGCAGCTTAGTGTTTCAGGCCACTCAGTGAAGATGATAGAAAGAGGAATTACAACACACAAGCTGGTCAGAAAATCAGCTAAATGTCATTGTCACTCAATAATGTTGATAAGAATCTGTATCTGTGTTTTTCCCTCATGGCTTCACAGAACAATGTACAGCACATTGAATGAGATTTTAATTACATCTGTATAGCAATGAAAAGAAAGTGAATGTCCTTGTCTGTTTATGGCTTTCTGTGTTCTTTGCGTGTTCCCTATTCTGCTAATGACACAACGCTTGAACTACATTTCAACAAAGACCAACATGGTCTATTATAGTCCATGAGAAGGGCAGTCTCTCACTATGTGGTTGTGGGTTTTCATGGTGGGTAGCCAGCTTCCTCTACACAGCTTTATTTGTAAAGTATCATGGCTATAATCTGCTGTTACGTTACGTTGTATGTTTACAGACAATGTACTGTAAGCATGTAAGGTGCACATCTTTAGTTAAATCTGAGTGATAGTTTAATTCTATCAATTGCGAAAGTCTTGTCAGTTATAGGTTATAAAAATCCGTAGAGTTTTTACTTCGGAGTCGTTTTTTTTATTCAGCTGTCTCGCCCATCTCACCCCACTGCCGAAAATACCCAGGAGACACCACTCAAGAGGAGAGTGACAGCCGGTGGTTAGATCCTCTCCGCTCCTCTCACTCACTGTGTCTCTCACTGACTTACGCTCTGTTTCTTTAACACCCCTCTTTCTCTCTCCATCTACATCTTTGCCATTCTCTCTATCCTTCTTTATCTTTCCCTCATCTCTCTCTCTCTCTCTCTCCCTCTTTCCACTTTTTCTCTCCCCCATCTTTCTCTCAATCTCTGCATCTCTTTCGCTCTCCTCTCTTTCTCCCCCTGTCTCTCTCTCTCTCTCTCTCTGAGAACAAATCACCACATCAGGCATCTCCTCCCTCCACACCCTTTGTGGTCGGTCTGGTTTGAGTCTCAACTCAGCCAGGATCTGTTTACTCGCTCAAACACACTGCCACGATGTTGTGTACAAGACTATTCTATTTGTGTTTGTCTTGGTAAGGTACCATCAGATGCATTTGGGTTAATGAGGGACTGTTTATGTAGGTGTCCAAAGACGATTTCAGGATCGCTTAAAAAAAAATTGCGGGGGAATGGGGGGGGGACTAAAACAGCCTACACAAGACACATCTGATTTGTATCTTACCAGCACAAATGCAGACAGTTAAGCTAACTACATTTAGTGGATGTGCTAGCCTATGACAAATCCATTCAATATTAAGGCTAGGCATTAATAATATCATATCACAATATTTTTGACAGTATGGCGGTATTTCACGGTATTTGATATTTCTGAATAACAAAAAGTTCTAAATATGTTTTATGGGCAGTGCATGGCCCTAGGATGTCGACACATTCATTTTAAGTGGTTTTAATTGTTTTTCTCCATTCTGATGGTTTAATGATCAACAAAACATGGGCAAAACGTTTTGTAGAACTTTTAGTTTATTTAGCACTTTATCAAAATGTAATTATGGACGGTATTGTAAAAATCTTTACCGGTATGTGTATTCTTCATAACTGTGTACTGGCATTCACGATATATCGCCCAGTCCTTCTCCATATTATACTTAAGATATGTGTTATGGCTGCTAGTGGCCAAATGGGTGATAATAATCTAGAATCCATAAATCCTTTAATGTGGGAGCTGGCTTTTCTCCTAATGGGGGTTTGTCCAGATTTAGTACTACCAACATCTGACGTATAAGAATGCATTGATGGGTACATGCAATAATTAAGCATAACTTGGCTTGCTACTATTGTACTATTTAAGAGGATGTTGGCGTTGAGCTTATCATGGTAGGTTATGTACTTACAGTATCACATAACTCAGGAATTCTTATAGTTGGATGTATTTATTTTGTATTATTATAAGATTAAAACAAATACATTTAGTGTAATTTTATAAGGGGATAGATTTTGCATTTGGAATTTTCTAAATATTTTAAATATTATTCCATTTCCTTTAGGCAAAATTCACGGAAATGCCCTTGTCCAGAGCAAAGTCTCCCAATTTAAAACTCTCAGTCTTTAATATTCTAAAACGGGCAATAATGAATATTGACTGAAAAGGATCTTGTGTAGTCTCTTGCAATAGCCCTCTTTAAACAAAATGTATTTTAAAACTGTGATTCCTAAAAAATGTGTCTGGAGATTTGGTCAATTCAATGAACCATGAATGAACAGGGTCAGCGACACTTAAAGGACCCCTTCTTCATGTCCTCATTACATGTAGTGCAACAACACAAATCATGGTCTGTAAAGCTTTCTACTTTTGATAGATTTAAACAAACAATATTGAAATCACCATTGTCACAACCATAAACTGTCAACTCCATCTTACTGATGGATTGGGATAGGATATGAATTTTAATGCAATTTGTCAACTCCAGAGGGAAAAAAAACTAAATAAAAAAAATATATAACGAAATATCTGATAAAATGGTTATATTTTTATTGGGGGTTTTCAAATTAATCATTTTCTATATTTTACAAATATTTGTATAGAGGTTTTATTTTTATCTGCAAAAATATGTATTTTGAGAATTTGTTGTTATCTCCATCATTGGCTTGTCAACTCCGTCATTAATGGCTAACCCCTTTAAGATCTATCTTTTTGCCAATATAAAAAAATCTATATTTTATTCACTGTTCTATAACATGTGCTTAAATTATTAACGTATTTGCTGTGCTAAGAAAAGGCCAAAATGCTAACAAAATGAGCCCTGGAGTATGATATAGTGCTATAAAACATACAGAAGTTTGGAGATTTGTATTACATATTTGAATAATCTAATGTTAAACTTAAACATATCAAGGCCTTGGACAATAAATGTAAAAGTGAAAGGCCTTTTATTGTGTCTGACAGAATTGACAAATCCGGTTAGTTGCATTTAATGAAAAATAAAATAAGAATTAGGAGGTTGTTCCTTTACATTGTGTGATAGCTGATACTTTGGTCAATCAAAATATACAGTACCAGTCAAAAGTTTGGACACATCTATTAATTCCAGGGTTTTTAATTATTTTTACTATTTTCTACATTGTAGAATGATAATGAAGACATCAAAACTATGAAATAACACATGGAATCATGTTTGAAAAAAAATCAAAATATATTTTATATTTGAGATTCTTCAAAGTAGCCACTCTTGGCATTCTCTCAACCAGCTTCATGAGGTAGTCACCTGGAATGCAATTTCAATTAACAGGCGTGCCTTGTTAAAAGTTCATTTGTGGAATTTCTTTCCTTCTTAATGCATTTGAGCCTATCAGTTGTGTTGTGACAAGGTAGGGGGGTGTATACAGAAGATAGCCCTATTTAGTAAAAGACCATGTCCATATTATGGCAAGAACAGCTCAAATGAGCAAAGAGAAAAACGACATCATTACCTTAAGACATAAAGTTCAGCCAATCTGGAAAATGTCAAGAACTTTCAAAGTTTCTTCAAGTGATGTCGCAAAAACCATTAAGCACCATGATGAAACTGGCTCATGATGACCTGCACAGGAAAGAATGACCTAGAGTTAGCTCTGCTGCAGAGGATAAGTTCATTCGAGTTACGAGCCTCAGGAATTGCGGCCCAAATAAATGCTTCAGAGTTCAAGTAAAAGGCACATCTCAACATCAACTGTTTAGAGGAGACTGCGTGAATCAGGCCTTCATGGTCGAATTGCTGCAAATAAACCACTACTAAAGGACACAAATAAGATGAAGAGACTTGCTTGGGCCAAGAAACACAAGCAATGGACATTTAGACCGGTGGAAATCTGTCCTTTGGTCTAATGAGTCCAAATTTGAGATTTTTGGCTCCAACCGCCATGTCTTTGTGAGACGCAGAGTAGGTGAACAGATGATCTCTGCATGTGTGGTTCACAACGTGAAGCATGGAGGAGGTGGTGTGATGGTGCTTTGCTGGTGACACTGTCAGTGATTTATTTAGAATTCAAGGCACACTAAACCAGCATGGCTACCACAGCATTCTGCAGAGATACGCCATCCCATCTGGGTTGCGCTTAGTGGGACCATATTTTTTTTTTAAACAGGACAATGACCCAACACACCTCCAGGCTGTGTAAGAGCTATTTGACCAAGAAGGAGAGTGATGGAGTGCTGCATCAGATGACCTGGCCTCCACAATCCCCAGACCTTAACCCAGTTGAGATCGTTTGGGATGAGTTGGACAGTAGAGTGAAGGAAAAGCAGCCAACAAGTGCTCAGCATATGTTGGAACTCCTTCAAGACTGTTGGAAAAGCATTCCAGGTGAAGCTGGTTGAGAGAATGCCAAGAGTGTACAAAGCTGTCATCAAGGCAAAGGGTGGCTACTTTGAAATATATGAAATACATTTTGATTTGTTTAACACTTTTTGGTTACTACATGATTCCATATGTGTTATTTCATAGTTTGGATGTCTTCACTATTATTTTTACAATGTAGAAAATAGTAAAAAATATGATGGTAAATGCTATGAAACTGTGACGTCTGGCCCGAGACCATAAAGTGGCCGAGCCAAAGTGTTGAAAGGCTAATAGGTGGCGGATGAGGTCCTCTTAAGGAAGACTTAAAAAGTCTTAGACTTAAAATGCATCTTTTCTTCCTCCCTACTTTAAAGTAGTCGCTGATCTAGCAGTCAGATAGGTGTAAGCAAGCACACCCCTGCATTGCTTAAACCACTGATCATGTTAGATCAGGGATTACTCCAAGGAAGGGAGGGAGGAAAGATGCATGTTAAAACTACTGAGCCTGAGTAAGTGAAGTAATGATGAAGCACCCCCCCCCCCATCCTCTCCCCCATGACAGAACTCCCAAAGAACAGAGAGAGCGACACACTGAGAGAGACAGAGGGGTGAGAATGGCCACATCAGGTATTCATAACCACATAGACTGCAGACAGAAATACATATTGGGCCCAGCCAAGTGTATAAAACACCTGGCACCCTGCCTCCCCCCTCCTTCCTATAAAGATAGTTAGGCCATCTCAGGCTCATTCAGCCGCAATTAAAGCTGTGTCATACCTCCCCAGTCTCCACAAATAGAGAATTTGAGCTACACTCAAAGTAGCGACATTAGAATAAGTAGCTAATGCATAATTCAAAGAATATTTTTGTTGGAAGTTCAACTGTGAGTCGTCAGTCTTTCACTGCCTGTCCCTGATATGAACATCATTGCTCAGGGGTGAACTTTCCCCTAGGTACAGATCTAGGATCAGCTTCCTCTCCCCCGATCCTAACCCGTTAACAGTAGAAGGAAAACTGACCCAAGATCAGTGTGTCTAGGGGAAACTTCACCCTACACCAACATCTTCTATAGTCAATTGAAACTGTAAGCCACCCAGTTTAGTTTCGAGGAAAAGTGGAGAGCGTTAGCTAATAAATAAACAAATGCTCCGTCTTCCATGTCTAACGAGAACAGACACTTCACTGAGTCGCAAGCGAGATCTGTCACGCAATACTGTGCAAGTTTGCTATTCTAAGATGCCATCCTAGGCCTAGACTAGAAAAATACTCTTTATGGGGTTTTTCTCTAGGTTTTGAAGTCTACAGATGAGACATTTCTTAATCACTGCACTAGTGAATTCAGCTGAAATGTCGGTCAGACAGCAAGCGTTCCTTCGGAGTAGTTTGGTTTACCACTGTCAATATGGTTCTACAGTAATCGGTTTGGAAAGTGCCTTTTAGTGGCATCTTTAACCATCCCAAATAATTGCTTATGGCCCATTTGCCTTCGTCTTTCTACAGTAAGTCTACTGCCTTTTTTATTGTCTTTTTTTGTGTCATAATAAATACTATCAGTGTTTATGTACTTAACCAAGGGCAACAGACTAAAACCGATAACAATCGGACTATAGTTTTATAGTAGTCTGCTACCAGTACATGTCGCAACCACACAATGTGAAGATTAAGAGATTTGACCTTTGATAAGGATGACACGTTTATGACCTTTTAAGGGCATGGCAAGTGGTGTTACAACTTTATCCGCCCCCACACTACTGTGTTACCTCAGTGCCCACTGGGCATGCTCAGATGTGATTGTTAAGGGGACACAGATCTGTTCAGACCTCTGACCACACCAGGCCAAAACAAACAGAGAGCAACATCTAGTATCATGATTCATTAGTCACAATAATGACTATAGAAATGCTTCCCCCCGTGTACAAAAGAGCCATTGTGGGGAGGTGAACACAATGAGCAATGTCAGTTTATTTCTAGAGAAACCCAGATTGTTAATTTATTTATCTCTGTTTGCGTGTGTGCTTTGTTGGTTTCTTCTAGATGTGTCATGTGGCAATGAGCCATGTTGTTTAGCTGATGATGGGTTATACTGGATGTTCCCTGATTTGACCAGGAAAACGTCCAAACCCTAGTTATAGGCTGTAGGATACTAGGGCCATAATATAACTAGGGCCAAGTGCTTTCGTGGTCAGGTGAACTAGAGACCGGTTTCACCTGGAAAAACTGACCCTAACCATTGCATCTTGCTGACAACCAAGACCGTAGGTGGAGGTGGTACTCTCAACCACAGCCAGTTTATAATGAAGGAATGTTTGGGAATGGGTAGGGTGGCTAAGAGGAAGTGTCAATGGGTCCAGACAAGACGGGCCTCGTGGGTAATGATGAAGCAAAAACACAGCATGGTTGAGGCCCTTGCCAGCTGGGTTGGCACAGGTCCATGCCAAATTATTTATGAGGGCACTGCCCTGGGGCCTCATTTATAAACCGTGCTTAAGTACAAAATATAACCCCAAAATGTCTGTGTGCCATTTTTCACGCAAAAGTTTAAATTTATAATACATTTACCTGATGTGAGAATGTGCTCACCTCTCCACAAATTCTAGACCATGCGTACACACATCTGCGAGTGGTTTAAATATTGTATTGCAAGCTGACATGTATTATGTGCAAATATGATGAAAATTGTATTGATAAAAAAACAGAATGCCAAGAGTCTGCAAAGCTGTCAAGGCAAAGGGTGGCTTTGAACAATCTTTGTTTGAACACTTTTTTGGTTACTACATGATTCCATATGTGTTATTTCACAGTTTTGATGTCTTCACTATTATTCTACAATGTAGAGAATAGTCCAAATAAAGTAGGTGTGTCCAAACCTTTAACTGGTACTGTGTATTTCAAATGTTGTTAATATTTAGAAAAATATTTGTGAAGGAAAGTAGAGATTGTCCCGTCTCTCAATAATCCCTGAACTGACAGTATCATATAACTGACAATATAATGTACGTGAGTAATGAGTAGGTGTGTCCAAACTTTTGACTGGTACTGTAATTTGACAGTATGGGTAAGCTGTTGCTGTGTGATGGGAGCGTAATATCATTGTCTGTTTAAACTCCGAGCCCACCCAAGCAGGACATAGAACCCCAATAGTCTATTGATAAACAAAATCGTGAACAACAATTCGTCTGGGGGTGTGGGCTGTAGCATTTAGCCTACTTTTAAATTGTTTGAATATACAATCAATCTTGTAGAATGTGTCAGTGTGCGGACAGGCAGCATACATACATGTTTAGCTTGAAAAAGTCACTGCATAATATCGATACATCTCAATATTTTTGTACGTGCACAGACTTTTCATAAATGGAGCATGTAGAAATTGTGTGAAATTTACACAACAGTTATAAATGAGGGCCCTGCCATCTCCATCCTCCCAGGACTTCATTACTTGTTATGAAAGGGTCCACATTTCATAGAAACCCTTTTTTTCTCAGGGAAAAAAGGGACGTCCCATTAGGCAAAGACATCAGATAAATACCCAATTTGGTTGATATTAAAGTGGTAAACGCTATTGTTGGTATGTGGTTAGAATGAGACATGAAAAACAGTGTGGCTTTTTTAGCAAATTCATGATGTTGCTTCAACCTATATTTTGTGTGAGGATGTTTTTTTAAATGTATTTTAGATGGAAGTGTATTTGGGGCCGTTAAAAGCTTTTATCTATGCTGACCACACTGTCTGTGTGGGTGGACAATTTCAGTTTGTCTGTGATGTGTAAGCCGAGGAATTTAAAACTTTCCACCTTTTCCACTGCTGTCCTTTCAATGTGGATAGAGGGGTGCTCCCTCTGCTGTTTCCTGAAGTCAATGGTCATCTCCTTTGTTTTGTTGACGGTGAGTGAGAGGTTGTTTCCCTGACACCACACTCCGAGTGCCCTCACCTCCTCCCTGTTGGCTGTCTCATCATTGTTGGTAATCAAGCCCACTACTGTTGTCGTCTGCAAACTTGATGATTGAGTTGGAGGGGTGCATGGCCACGCAGTGAACAGGGAGTACAGGAGGGGGCACGCACCCTTATGGAGCCCCAGTGTTGAGGGTCAGCGAAGAGATGGAGATGTTGTTTCCTACCTTCATCACATGGGGGCGGCCCGTCAGAAATTCCAGGACCCAATTGCGCAGGGAGGGGTTGAGACCCATGGCCTCCAGCTTGATGATGAGCTTGGAGGGTACTATGGTATTGAAAGCTGAGCTGTAGTCAATGAACAGCATTCTTACATAGGTATTCCTCTTGTCCAGATGTGATTGTGCAGTGTGATTGCGATTGCATCATCTGTGGACCCGTTGGGGCGGTATACAAACTGAAGTGGATGACCGGTAAGGTGGAGGTGATATGATCCTTGACTAGTGTCTCAAAGCACTTCATGATGACAGAAGTGAGTGCTACGGGGCAGTATTCATTTAGTTCAGTTCTTTGCCTTCTTGGGCACAGGAACAATGGTGGCCATCTTGAAGCATATGGGGACAGCAGACTGGGCTAGGGAGCGATTGAATATGTCCGTAAACACACCAGCCAGCTGGTCTGCGCATGCTCTGAGGACGTGGCTAGGGATACCGGTCTAGGCCAGCAGCCTTGAGAGGGTTAACATGTTTAAAAAACAAAATACTACATAGTTTCCTAAGGGCTCGAAGCAAGGCAAACATATCTGTCGGTGCCATCTTGTGTAATGATCATGTTGTTTAATCAGCTTTGTGATATGCCACTCGTGTCAGGTGGATGATCTTGGCAAAGGAGAAATGCACACTAACAGGGACGTAAACTAATGTTTGCACAAAAATTGAGAGAAATACACTTTTTGTGCTTAAGGATCATTCCTGGGATCTTTTATTTCAGCTCAAGAAACACGGGACAAACGCTTTACATGTCGAGTTGATATTTTTGTTCAGTATACGTCAAGCAAAGTAGGAAGGCTATCTAGGTACAATCGACTGTTAACTGAGGCCATGTGTTATCAAACACGTTGTCACTTTAACTGCCTTGTGACAAGGCACCTACAGTAGACACACCCCATTCCATCTTACGCCCTGTTACGCTAAGTCAAAGCCCTGTGACCAAACTCCACAGATACCACATATCTACAGTACTGATAGGTGGTGTTTCATAATCTAACCTGTGTTGTCAGAGGCTGTGTCCCTAACGGCACCCTATTCCCTTTGTATCGCACTACTATAAAGGGAATAGGGTGCCATTTGGGACACAACCATAGACTGCAACACACTGTTTGCAGTAGTACAGATACTATAACTCTGATAGGTGGTGTTTCCTAACTTGTAATGGTGTAGTCTGCGATATATGTTGACAGTAGCTCCAGTAGACGTGGGGTCGTCTAGGAAAAACACGTCCTGCCAATTAGGTTTGATGTTGGTGGATGACCTCATCCAGGAAGCATCCAAAGCACTGTCCTTGTTCTCCACCCATAGCAAGTCATTCAAGTCGTTCATCATCTGTCAAACTTGTTTACCTGGCTTCCCCATCCTCCGTGACTAAAATACTTGAATATACCAGAATGGTTTAGCTAGAGCGGACTGATGCAGAAAGTTAATAATTGGCAAAGAAGCCCTGAGTCATAGTTCTGAGTGTTTGTCTAATCAGTATAGTCTGAGGATGAATGTTAGAAATAAGGGATGGGAGTTTTTCCTGACCACCAATGTGACCTGAACAGGAAAAACTCAGGGCCCTAGTTATAGTGCCTGGTCATGGAACATGGTCAGGAAAAACTCCTGGCCTTAATAATAGTAACATCAAGCTTCTCCCTCCATTGCCTATTGTTGTAACGAAAGAGAAGAGAAGTCACAGATTGACTCAATCAGAAATCTACCTGGTTTATTACAAGTTGCAACAGGGACACAACACACAGTTCGGAAACAAAGAAAATGTCTAACTGGCCTCTTGGAGACGGGCCCTTTATGTCCTAATCAGACAGGACCAAATGTTCTGATAACAGCAGCCCGAGAGGCTTTTAGGAAGTAAAACCCAAAATGCAATGACTGTCTGCTGCAACAGAATCAGTGTGTCCTCGATCCTTGTACATCCAGTCTGGCGTCAATCACTATCAACAGACATGAGAATAATCCATAACGTTAAGCATTAAGTCTAGTGACCATCAACTCTCACCTTGAGTAGAACATTGGAAAGGGGAAAAAAAATAGCTAAACATTGTGTTAAACACTCTAATCTGAATATGAACTTTAGCGATTTAACATTTTCCCATTATAATTGTCTTTGTATGGGTTTCTGTGTTTGTGGGATTTTCTGCAAAGGTCACCAAAAATAGCAGGTCTAACATCTGTCATAATCCCTGTCCGTGCATCTCTCTGTTCTAGGTGTGCTTTACAGTGAGGTGCACCGTCCCTGCAGCGTCATGCTACTGGTGAACCCCCACAGTGGGAAGGGCCAGGCCCTCAGCCTCTTCACCGGACACGTCCAACACATGCTTAACGAGGCCGGTGTCCCACACACTCTGGTCATCACTGGTGAGTATAGCGTACTGTAAGTGCATGCACACACTCGCAGGTAAATTGCGCAGGCACGCACACACGCACACACACGTCATCTCTGCTGAGTTAATGCATGTGCATACACTGGCACACAGGTGATCACAGGTCAATAACCTACACTAACACCTGCAATGACAGGTCAATGAATAATCCAACTGTCAAAGCACTACACACACACACACACACTAACGCTCAGCCGCTTGGCAGACTGGACAAAACAAAGCAGAAACCATCATTCTGTATCCCTCCACTCCAATTGGCAATGTCAAGCAAAGGAGCTAATGGACGACACCCCCCCCCCCCCCCCCATTTATAAATCCTCTGGCTGTTTTCATCGCTAGCTGGCAGAATTCCGATCAAGTGCTGCCGGCACATATGTGTATGCATGTAGATCCATTATGTAATATGTTATGTTAATACACAAACCTCTGTCAAATCTGGTTCACCATGATGTTATGGGCCCTATTGATGGGCTAATAATGAAAATAAAATGTTTTATTTAACTAGGCAAGTCAGTTAAGAACAAATTCTTATTTACAATGACGGCCTACCCCGGCCAAACCCTCCCCTAACCCGGATGACGCTGGGCCAATTGTGTGCCGCCCTACAGGACTCCTAATCACGGGCCGGATGTGATGCAGCCTGGATAATAATAGTGTGTGGGGGGAGGGGAGATTTGATGTAACTTATTAGCCACATTGATCGGGTAATCATTGTCATGTGTGCTGCCACAGTCTGGGGACATTGTAATGATAATGTACTGGTTTTGTATTAGGCTTCTGGTTCAAAGCTCATCAAATGGGTCATATCCATTAGGGCACACCTTAGCAAAACGCTTTACAACTGAAAATGAAAAGTTTCTTGTTGGACACGTTTAGGCAGTCTCTACTATGTTTTAGTACATTTGAATATGACCCAGATGTAGCTTTTGAAGCCCTACATTTCAGGCTATTGAGTTCCTCTCCCTCTGTTCTTAAATCACTGCAGTGTCAGAGAGCAGGCAAGATAATGAATCCCTTTCCCAGAAACTGAGAGAGCAATCCTCTGAACGCATTCTGAAATGCTGAATATGTTAAAATTTGAGAGAAAAAAAGAATAGACAGGTAGTCACCATACAGGTAGATGCCAACACTTTTCAGAGTAAGACAGAAGGTTGTGCAGGCGTTAGTTTGCAAACAAAGACTCTGCATCACCATTGCTACCCCTTTTAACACTAAAGAGTCCAGCCGAGCCAAGCTGTACTGGCTGGCCTGGTAATCCGTTTAATGGAACCATGCTGAAATGGTCAATGTGAAAGGAAAATATCAGTGGCTCTCAGTGCTAATCCAGTGAGACTGAGGCAGGGCCAGAGCTGTGCTAGCCTAGCGGACGGTTAGCATGGGGACGCTAATGAGCGAGGACAGGCCCATTATTGGAGCCCTGGCTGTGTGGCGGTGCCAGAGGGAGGGGAAGGATGAGTCCACTGCCCAGAGGGAGACTGGGCAACTGGGCATGGAGGAGGCTTGGCGCAAGGGTCTCAATGGATCTCTGTTTCTCTCTCTGAAAAGGATCAATTGTATGAGGACGCCTTCTCTCTGTCAGTTCAGATGAAGAAGAAAAGTATCCCGTGTGGCGCAGCGGTCTAAGGCACTGCATCTCAGTGCCAGAGGCGTCACTACAGACCCTGGTTCAATTCCAGGCTGTATCACAACCGTCCGTGATTGGGAGACCCATAGAGCGGCACACAATTGGTCCAGCGTTGTCCGGGTTTGGCCGGGGCAGACCGTCATTGTAAATAAGAATTTGTTCTTAACTGACTTGCCTAGTTAAGTAATTATACAAGGAAAGGAAGCCACCTTATTGAGAGACACCCTAACAGATGGAAAGTGGCAGGATGTTAATCTTCTTATTCTTATTCTCCCAGTGACACAGTCTTTCCAGTGAGATTAGTGCAGGTGTGACCCATCTATATCAGTGCCAGCTGTGGTGGTTTTGGAATAGAACAGTAAATGTCCATAATATAGCCTGTGGCCCAGAAAACAAGATAGTAGAAAAAGCCACTGTTTACTATTGTCAGTTTGAGACCTAGGCGAATCTGTTGCAGGATGTTATCTTTCCAGTGCCGTTGTAACCTAGCTGTGGTTGGTTTTCAAAACAGTACAGTGAGTTCTATAGCCTGCGGCCCTGTGGCCCGGTCTCAGGGCGGGAGAGCGTGTGGTGAGGTGATTCTACTGGTTCTCCATCCCTGTCCCTGTCCCTGGGTGCTGACTAAGCTGCCACAGCATGTCCTCCAGCTCCCAACCTGGTTGACTTATCCACACACACACACACACACACACACACACACACACACCACTGCCTCTTCTGCTCCACCTCTGTTGACCCAAAGTCTCCAGATAGACACACACACAGCGTAGCCTTTGAACAGTCACCTGCAAAGAAAAGGATCCCTGCTATTACTGTCAGTGTGCATTATGGATCCCTGGCGCAGTCCTCATCGTACCTAGAACATTAAATGGTCCTTTTTTAAATGTCATGTCTGTGTCCTTACTCAGCCCAGCAGCATACTGTATATACCCTAGTGTGAGATGGGTTTGGAACTTCCTTTTGTGTGAGGCAGGGTCAGTGAGAGTGTGGCTGGGAGGAGAGGGACAGGGAAAGGAGAGTGAAGCAAAGTGAGTAGGGACGAGGGGAGTCTGGGGACATGAAACTGCATGGTGGCATTGGAGGTTAAGCCTCGCGCTCTTTTCTTTTTTTGGAATCCGAGTCCGAATTGTAGCTTCTTTAGAGGGACAACAATGGCTGCCCTGAGACCAACCCTGAGAGACACATGCACACCCACACACCCAGTGCAGAGAACAGAATAGTTGTCCACACACACACACACACACAGTAGAGAACAGGATAGTTGTCCACACACACACACTGTAGAGAGCAGAATAGTTGCCCAAACAAAACACACACAGTAGAGAACAGGATAGTTGTCCACACACACACACACACACTGTAGAGAACAGGATAGTTGTCCACACACACACACTGTAGAGAGCAGAATAGTTGCCCAAACACACACACACACAGTAGAGAACAGGATAGTTGTCCACACACACACACACACACACACACACACTGTAGAGAACAGGATAGTTGTCCAAACTCACACACACCTCCCCTCCACCGCAGGGCCAGTATGGAGAAAAAGGAGCAGTGTAATGATTGTCTCATTCCACAGAGCCACAGAACTGGGAAAAGGAAGAACAATTGCTTGCAGCCCAGAGACTGAGCCGGTCAGTCAAGCTACACTACAGTACTGCGCCCAGTCCCAGACCTCATATTTGACCATCCAACCCATCACCACAACAAACACTCATAAAAATGACTAAAAGCACCAACCCCCCCTATCGGCTACGATCAGCTATCCCCATTAACAGTAAAGGGAGGATGTAAACAACATCTCCTAAGCAGCAACCAGCCTCCTAATATTTTCCAGCTGCGCTGCCCTCCGTCTTGACACTGACTGGCTATCTACACACACTGTGTTTACAGCCTCTGCACATGCAAACGTCACGTGAGGAGACTGATGAAGGGAAATTGATTTGCCTGTATACTGTTCTCAGGCCCAGCAGGAGGGTAATGAATGAAAGGTATGAAAGGTTCTGCATCTCAAATTGCACCCTATTCCCTACATAGTGCACTGCTTTTGACCACATGGCCTATGTAGGGAATAGGGTGCCATTTGGGACATAGGCCTCGGGGGAGGCATCCGATTACTTAGGCTATGTTGCAGAGGGGAATGCGCTCTACTGTTGTGTCAAGACCAGCATAAAACGACGCAGCGAACAATCACACTACTGTCTTGTAGACTACATACACGGAAAGGAAACATAGAGAGAGGGTATTGCTGTCGGTGGGTTTCAGACGCAAGGACAAACAAGGGAGCATAGAGATCCACAAGTGTTTCCCAACTCCGGTCCTCCAGTACCCCCAGCAGTACATATTGTTGTTGTGGGCCCCTGACAAGCACACCTGATTCAACTTGTCAAGGGCTTTATGATTAGTTGGCAAGTAGAATCAGGTGTGCTTGTCAGGGGCTCACAACAACAGCCCAATTCTGGTATTTTTGACCTATTAGATCAGCTATGAAAAATCTGATTGGTCAAAAGACCAGAACTGGGCTGCCTGTGTAAACACAGCCTTTGAGAGGTAAAGATCAGATTCCTTGGGGAAGAAAGAAAGACTTGGCTTATGCTGTTAAGCTTGAGTGGCTACAACCAAAGAGCTCTTAGACAGTCTGGCCTTTTATAAAGAATGTGTTTTGAGGAGAGAGGAATTATGTGTGTGTGTGCGCTTCTCTCTGAGAGTGTGCTACTAATATTAACCCGGCAGAGTGTTAGGGAAATGTAGGAGAATAAAAGGTGCGATTGGAAAGTAACAGTGATGGTACAGGAAGCAGTACCAGTCACTCACTATATATAGACTACACAGGAGGTTTGTGGCACCTTAATTGGGGAGGATGGGCTTATGGTAATGGCTGGAGCAGAATTGGTGGAAATGGTATCAGACACATGGTTTCCATGTGGTTTCCTCTCTTCCGGCCATTATCATGAGCCGTCCACCCCTCAGCAGCCTCCACTGATAGACTACTGCCCCCTAAAGAAAATGTATTACAGCTCTACGAGCAGTTTACCCTCACCTAAGCATAACCTTAACCATACAGGGAAATAACACAAAACTGACCTTAGGTCAGTGCTAGGGGAAACGTAATCCTTCTCCTAGTGGAATGATGGATACAGTTCTAGGATCAGCTTACCCTCCTCTAAGCCCAACCTTAACCATTGGGGGAGAAAGACGAAATCTGACCTTTGATCAGCATCATAAATTAAACGTAATCCTACTCCTGTCGCAATGTACAATCTGCTGATTGCCCCAGTCTAATTTGATGGAGGGCCCTATAACGCAGTTTGGCCTTTTAATCTAATTTGCAATGTGATACTGCATTTCATTAAGGTGGCATATCAACTGTCCTCTCTGCCCTAAAGACATGTGCTGCTCGCCTGGTCACAGGTTTGTGGCACCTTAATTGAGGAGGACGGGTTTGTGGTAATGGCTGGAGCGGAATTGGTGGAATGGTAACAAATACATCAAATATATAGTTTCTATGGGTTTGCCATTCCATTTACTCCGTTCGACATTTATGAGCCATCCTCCCCTCACCAGCCTCCACTGAGCCTGGTACTGTAGGGGGCCTATCAGTTGTCCTCTACCACCAACCTCCAGTGTAGTCTACATTCCATGTTCCTTGTGTTTTGTTGTTCAGCTATTGTATTCACAACAGTTTGTCCCCGGAAGGGTCATACCTGCCCTTGTCCTCTCCATCTCAAATTTCTGCACTTTGTCAAACCACACACCCACTTCATTCCCAAAGTGATTGGAAGGTCTCACAACTACAAAAGAGAGGGATTTTGACACTACAATAACACACACACTGTGGTTTTACAGCCACGCACACACCTAAACACATGTAAATGTACTCTTCTTCCTTGTCTGTTTTCAGAGCGGCAGAACCATGCCAGGGAGTTGGTGAGAGAGGCTGACCTGTCACAGTGGGGTGCTCTAGTCATCATGTCCGGGGACGGACTGCTGTTTGAGGTGAGGTACAAGTACAATAATCCATTCCCGACAAGAATTCAAATGTGCATTCTTACTTGACCTAGTAACTGTCTTGGAACTTCTGGTGCCAACATGGCATCCTTTTCACTTCTAAACCTCAAACCCCCAGTTTGCTGAGATCCGTGGTTCTGCCTGACCTTGCATATTGTTGCATAGGCACTGATTTTCAAGCCTATTTTTGGAGAGTTTCCACTGAAAGTGCACTTTAGTTTAGACCAGGCCTTATTTTGGTCTGTGAAAGTGGCCCTAGATCTGGTGGCTCTCTGGCTGTTGGGTGACCCTTGCTCTATCTGTTCCCCCCAGGTTGTAAATGGCCTGATGGAGAGAGAGGACTGGGAGGAGGCCATCCAGACCCCACTGGGAATTCTACCTGGGGGCTCTGGTAACGCCCTGGCTGCCTCTATACACCACTACTCTGGGTGGGTGACACACCAATACCCCAATGTAGCAGTTAGACACCACTACTCTGGGTGGGTGACACACCAAGACCCCAATGTAGCAGTTAGACACCACTACTCTGGGTGGGTGACACACCAAGACCACCATGTAGCAGTTAGACACCACTACTCTGGGTGGGTGACACACCAAGACCACCATGTAGCAGTTAGTTAGCAGCAGTTAGTCCCAATAATGTACTTTGAAAATGCGTGCTTCCCCCCTCATCTTCCATTGAGGTACTCAATCAGGCATGATTATTTGTGACAAGTAATGCATTGCGTTGATGTTTCCCATGTTGGATCAGTGATTACCTCAAAGAAGGGAATAATGAGTTGAAAACCAATTTATCCAGTTGTGAGAAATATACTTCCAGGAAGACCGTAAAGAAGGATACACTATAGACAACAATCTACACCAGCACAGGGCCTACTACTGCCCATATGTTTGACAAACTGTATTGAGTAAATCCCCAGAATCAGTAGTGGAGAACAAACATACTGCTGCTGGCTCATTCTTTAACCACCACAGTACAGAACATCAACACAATGAAATCACAATTACACTACCAGCATGCCCTCCTGTCTGTCCATCTCTGCCACCCCCCCACCAGAAGCCCCAGTCAACCTGCCACACAATGAGAGGAAGGACCCAGAGTCTGTTTTGTTCTCTCTGCCCTGCAGGGGATCCAGAATATTATCTGCTGCTCTGTTTTTGATCAACAGTGGCTCTATGTATATATGCTGGTCCCAGATCTGTTTGGGCTGTAGGCTATAGGACACAACGGTAAAACGGGTCAGTTTTGCCTTGAGCAGTGGGATCGGATGACTCTAATAGTTTATAGTTAGAACTCCCTCTACTGGTTGTTAAGAGATACTACACCCCAGTTCTCTTTTCAGTGACTAAGAAAATAGCTCAAAATGGTACGATGTTATTGTCTATAAAAACGTGATAAAAGAAAGCCGAACAGAGACCCCAATCAATGGCTGTTATTGAATGGTGAGCCTAATGCCTAGGATGAATCATGAATACACGCTGAATATGGATATGCTGCCATATGGACGTGACCCCAATCGTACGGAACTCTATTGAGACGTCATTATCTAATAGGCTGAGGTGTAGAGGAGAAAAGACAGCAGGCTGAGTGGTTGATGTGGGGCTGGTGGTCCCATGACCTCTCTACCCCATCACCCCCCCCGCCCCCTCTCCCAGCTGGGCTTGTCTTTTGTCTGTCGTGTCTACCGCTAACTCCCCCCTCCTCTTCCTTCTCCCCCCTCTTTCTCTCTCCTCCCCCCTGACAGGGCCCAGCCGGTGTCAAGCGAGGAGCTGCTGGTCAGCTGTGGCTTCCTGCTGTGTAAGGGCCTGGTGTCTCGCATGGATCTGGCCTCCGTCCACCTGGGCTCCAGCCCCTCCAACCCCACCCGCCTCTTCTCCTTCCTCTCGCTGGCCTGGGGCTTTGTGGCTGACGTGGACGTGGAGAGCGAGAAGTACCGCCACGTGGGCGCCGCCCGCTTCACCATGGGGACGTTGGTCAGGTTGGCATCTTTGAGAGTGTATAAGGGCCGCCTGGCATACCTTCCGGTTGACGAGGTGGATGGAGAGGAGGAGGATAGGCAAGGAGATGACGAGCGTGTCACCTCAATGGAGGAGATGACGAGCGTGTCACCTCAATGCCAACCGCCATCATCTGCATTCTGCTCCTCTACCCTCCTCTGCCGGCCTTCGAAGGACTCGCCGTGCCAGAACGCAGCTCACAACTCCCGTAACTCAAACAACGCCTTCAAGGCGAAGAATTGGGAACCCATGTCCGCTAATGCCACCCTAACAGGCCCGCCAGACTCTCTCCTGGTGCCCCTGGACCAGCCGGTGCCCAGTGACTGGGTGGTGGTGCCCGAGGAGGACTTTGTCCTCATGCTGGCCATGTACCAGTCTCACCTGGCAAAGGACCTGTATGCCGCACCCGACTCTACACTTGATGACGGCCTCATCCACCTGATATATGTCCGAGCAGGCATATCACGCACGGCCCTGCTCCGTCTCTTCCTGGCCATGGAGAAGGGAACCCACCTGGCCAACAACTGCCCCCACCTGGTGTACACCCGGGTGCGGGCACTGCGGCTGGAGCCCTACTCGCCAAAAGGAGTGATCACAGTGGATGGGGAGGTGGTGGAGTATGGGCCGGTCCAGGCCCAGGTACACGGCGGGATAGCCAGGCTCATCACTAGATGATTAACAAGATCCACTGGATAGATGGCTAGCGTTAGCATGTTATGCTAATGGTATGCTACACTAAAAGCTAACACTAGTTAGCATAGCATCGTCCAGAAAATGCTAACAATTAGCGTTAGCATTTTCTGCTCACATCTTAAAGGGAGGTGGGATTAATGTACTTTTTAGTCTTCTCTCTGAATTTATTCTTTGAATTGAAGGTTTGGATTGGATGTGCCATGAAGGAGGAGCAAGGCTAGAACACAAAGTTCACAATGGGTGGGTACGTTTCATTTCTACAGAGCCCAAATGTTCTCAATCTCCCCATTCATTAGCATTTAGGCTGTTCTAAGATGGCTTCCCACTAGCACAAAGCAACTGGCCTTTAATTGGCTGTTCCAAGCTATGACATAAATACATTACTAGAACCAAGGTGAGAGATCGATCAAGAGCTCTGCTGCCTTATACTTATGGAGTAACTCATGAAATATGAATATTTTCGCCCCACCACCATGCCCACCCACACATACATTCTCCGTACAAGGGGTACATTTGATGTAGGGCTTGATGTAGTGTCAGTCACCCACCTGCCCCTCACAGACCCCAGGCATGCTTTATGTCTAATGGGAGGGCATCTCAACTTTAATTTTCCTTCTTATGCAACGAATGGGGTTTGGATAGATGCCTTGACTGCTCTCATCCGCTGTGACGTGGACATATGGAAGATACATACAATCTCCGGGAGCCAGCATTGACATTATTAGAAACCAATTCATTTGAACTCAAGTAATTAGGGGACAGTTGCGCCGATGCCGAAATCATCCCTCAACCATTGATGCTCAATTAACATAGGGTTGTTTTTGATTACCTTGAATCTTGAGGGTCAGTAGTTTATCCTAAGGCCTAGGACCCTGACTCTGGACTACTTGATGACCGGTTTTGGATTTGAAAAGATTGGAGTTTATTTTGGATTAGTCATTGTTGCGATGAGCTGAAAACGCACCATACTTCCATGACTTCTTCAACCAACCAGCCACCTTACATTGACATGCAAACAAATATACTAAAGAAAACGTATCTTCAAGTAATTTGATATGTGCTTGTTTTATACCTCATATTTCCATGAACCACTAGCTTTAAAACGGCCTAGAGTGATAGACACTGCCTTTATTTATTGTGCTGTGGCCTGTCCTGCAGAGCACATGTAGCACAGGTCCAGGTTACGTGATTGATGACTTGTAGTGCCTGTATCAGGTCTCCAACTGCAGTCTTGCCCCATACCCCTCCCCCATCCATCCCCTCCTCCTCCCTTTCTCGACACTGCAGTGCACCACAGAGCAGTCCCAGTTTCTTTTGTCTGCCTGCAACTACAGCTGACACCAACAGTACACTACACACACACACTGTACAAACCCCTTCCCCTTCTCAGCAATCATCACCTTATCATAAAGCTTTAAAACAGAGAAGATAAACTATGAAATGATGACAAGAGCAACCTAAGGCTAATGTGATGCTAATACAGTAGCTAGCCTGAGTTTACACTCGTCTTAGCCTTCTTCTGTACTGATTCTGAACTCTCGAGAACGAGGGTGATTATTTTGCCTTAAACACAAAAGGAAGAGAGGTAGCGCTTGATTAAACAGCACATTGGTCAGGGGATGGAAAAGAGGGAGGGATGAGGGAGAGTATTGACTTGTTAAATGCTGCATGAGGGACGCATCCCAAATGGCACCCTATTCTCTATAAAGTGCACTACTTTTGAACAGAGCCCATAGGGATGCAGACGTGGTCTTGGCACACGGCCCTTCTCCACAGATACACTGCTGTGGAGAATGAGCATCATGTTTAACATTAGGTTCTGACTGACACTGGGAAAGAAAGATGTTTATGTTCATCTTGTTCGCCTTAGGGGATAAGAGGTCATGGAACTGGGGGATACCCTGAGAGAATGTTGTTGAGCCTCGGTTTATATTTTTGGAGCCAAAAATGCCCCTGATATGACAGTGCACATTTGGGCCACAAAATCTTCCCAAAATGCAAAAATGTCAGTTTCATGTTGTGATATTGTGCAATGACTGGGTTTTTGATGTTGCAAACCTGTCATCAGTCCAGTCTAAATAACTATAAATGGGGAAGACCAAAATGACATATTTAAAGAAATGACAAATGTGATTTTATCTGTGCCGCATGCAAAAGAAAGCACCCTTGCATTGTTTAAAGTACAAAATGATTAACTCTGCTTTTAACCCTTTCAGGGACATGAGCTCATCTCATTCCTCCCCCTACTGCTGAATTGATTGAGCTCATCTGGCTTTCCTCCCCCTACTGATTGCTATTTTAGAGCAGCAGCACATGACTTTCCAATCCTTACCTTGGTTGCGTTCTCCTGCTCAGACGTTGTGTGCCACGTCCGACTGACAGATCGCAACAGTATTACATGGTTAGCTGATACATAAAAATACCTATCTAGGAGTTGTAAGCTCTGGCAGTCGTCGGCAACACCTGGGCAGAGGAACGCGCCCCTTAGCATGCTGGAAATCAATGAGTTATTATGATGGGGAAATTGAGGTGAAAATATCAAGATGCACACGAGTCGCTTATTTCAGTTCCTCCATGAGAAATTGTTGTTCAGAATTCTGATTTTCACAGGAGTGTTCTGCTTGACATATGCGCAAATCCATTCCTTGTAGCTAGCTTGGGCCATGATTTTTCCTGACCACTTCACTAGAAAACTCTGTGCCCTATGCAGCCCCTGGCGCTTTCTCAGTTGTAACAATTCTTACCCTCTTCCTTACCCTTCCCTTCCTCATCAGTAGGCTGGCAGGCTTTCACCAGGCCAGTTCTTTCAGATCAGAGCAATGCAGGAAAGGAAGCGAGGACAGATTTTAAACGATTGAGAAAGAGCCCCTGAAACTGTTTGGTGTGCCTTGAACATGTTGCCCCTTAGTGGTGGGAAGAGGGGTGTGTACTGTACTGATGCTTAGAAGACTTGATACCGGTCCTATTAATCTTCAATATTTCATTTCCTCATTGGATTTCTAAGGGGACAGACCAACTCCTGTAACCCATTTCCAGTTGAATTGAGTGCTTGCTTAAGAACAAAAAAAAAAGAGGATTGATGAAGCTTAGATGTCCTCGTTTGAAAACTCAGGCACAGGCCCTAATATACTCCATTGTTGACACTTGAAGGTGTCTAGCTAAAGAACTTCAGTCCGGTACGAACCCAAAACTCTTGGATTTGTTAGATGTAACCGTCTTACTGCTGCTGCTTGACTGTTGTCTAAATTGACAGTGTTTTTCAGGTGTATTTGGTGAAGGGATAGTAACTGTTCTTTTTATAAATCTTGATTGATGTTCTTTACTTGAGTTGAATACAGAGTTCTATTTTTCCACTTGGCAAAATGTTGAATCAAATAAAGTGAAAACCAAAACCTTTCTTGTTTCTTTTGAATTACACGATTAAAGTTGCCGTTTTGTTCTTTTAAGTGAGGTCAACTAAAAACACTACTCTGTTGTAGAACCAACTTCAATCCACCACAAGCGACAACTTGTAACCATGGTACTGCTTGCAAAGTTTAATGCATCACTTTAAAACAGATCTTAACATAATGAAAGGAACTGTAAAAAAAAAAAGAAAGAAAGACTGCAAATGTATACATATGTCCCAAGCGTTCACATGACCACTTACAGAGCTGAAGTTTGTTAAATATATTATGTATTTATAGTATAGTCATGACTTCTGTACAGAGGGATCAGGCTAAAAATCATACGTTTATTAGTTTACCAATACAGGCCACTGTGGAAATGTTCACATCGTACAGTCAAGTCTTGTGTCCGTTCAAGGCTTAAAGCAACATGTTACATGCTTTGGCTGGAAATCTCTCGCAGTAATGAATAAGTCTGAATATAAACGTACACAGAAACTAGTACATAACTTCATGTGCTTGAAATCCTCCATGTTTTCTTGAGACCTGGCTTCACATTATTTTCAGTGTTTTTGCAATAGTGGCGAAACATGGGCATGAGAGAGAGAGAGCGAAACATGGGCATGAGAGAGAGAGAGCGAGAGCGAGAGAGATTGCAACCTTCAAACACAGGAGAATTTTGGCAGGAATGAACTAAGGCTGCAACGCTACAAGTACTGCAGCCTAAATTGGGAAAGCAAAGGAACGTTCTTAAGGGCGTACTGTACAGGCAGGAAAAGAGAAAAGAGGAAGAAAGTCAGAGGAAGAGAAGTAATGGAAGCCTGATTGCTATGCTTGGTACAGGAATTACTTTTAAAAAGGTGGGAGGAGAAAAAGGAGAAAAATGAAATCAACAACCCATTCACATGTCCCTTCTTTACAAAAATCAGTTTGTCTCACTCATTGACAATGGCACATTGTACTGTCTCACACTCATGAACACTAAGCATCTTTGTTCAAGCAAAAAGATTAGTCAACGCCCTCGTTTTCAGCACACCGGTAAACACAAGGGTAATGGACCCACAGAATATTTCTGGCCAAAAGCAAGAGCATAATAATATATTTCAGATGGATGTAAACAACGACTGTTTCAATAAACCAGGAAGCACTATCAGAACTAGCCCAGTTCCAGATCTGTTTGTGCATTCTTGGCACAGACGACACAAACAGATTTGGGACTAGGCTATTGAAGAACCAGATGGCGTTAATCTCTGCACAGTACTCCTTTTAACACTTGATCCTAGATCTGATTATGCTTTAAATCAACTGCTAGTTAAAGGAGTTGGTCAAAGCATATACAGGTCTGGGACCAGGCTACTTTCATTCTTCGGCGCACACAATGAATGGAAACACTGACCCCCGGTGGCCACAGAGAACCTCCATGTGTTAATAAATAAACTCAGCAAAAAAAAAAACAAAAAAAAAGGTCCCCAAAGATAATTCACAAAAATCCAAATAACTTCACAGATCTTCATTGTAAAGGGTTTAAACACTGTGTCCCATGCTTGTTCAATGAACCATAAACAATTAATGAACATGCACCTGTGGAACGGTCGTTAAGACACTAACAGCTTACAGGCGGTAGGCAATTAAGGTCACAGTTCTGAAAACTTAGGACACTAAAGAGGACTTTCTACTGACTCTGAAAAACACCAAAAGAAAGATGCCCAGGGTCCCTGCTCATCTGCGTTAACGTGCCTTAGGCATGCTGCAAAGAGGGATGAGGACTGCAGATGTGGCCAGGGCAATAAATTGCAAGGTTCGTACTGTGAGACGCCTAAGACAGCGCTACGGGGAGACAGGATGAACAACACCTGCACAGGATCAGTACATCCGAACATCACACCTGCGGGACAGGATGGCAACAACTGCCCGAGTTACACCAGGAGCACAATCCCTCCATCAGTGCTCAGACTGTCCGCAATAGGCTGAGAGAGGCTGGACTGAGGGCTTCTAGGCCTGTTGTAAGGCAGGTCCTCACCAGACATCACTGGCAACAACGTCGCCTATGGGCACAAACCCACCATCGCTGGACCAGACAGGACTGGCAAAAAGTGCTCTTCACTGATGAGTCACGGTTTTGTCTCACCAGGGGTGATGGTCGGATTCGCGTTTATCGTCGAAGGAATGAGCGTTACACCGAGGCCTGTACTCTGGGGCGGGATCGATTTGGAGGTGGAGGGTCCTTCATGGTCTGGGGCGATGTGTCACAGCATCATCGGACTGAGCTTGTTGTCATTGCAAGTAATCTCAACACTGTGCGTTACAGGGAAGACATCCTGACATGACCCTCCAGCATGATAATGCCACCAGCCATACTGCTCATTATGTGCGTGATTTAATGCAAGACAGGAATGCCATGGCCAGCGAAGAGCCCGGATCTCAATTCCATTGAGCACGTCTGGGACCTGTTGGAGGGTGAGGGCTAGGGCCATTTCCCCCAGAAATGTCCAGGAACTTGCAGGTGCCTTGGTGGAAGAGTGGGGGGAATGAGGCGGAGATGCACTGCAGTACTTAATGCAGCTGGTGGCCACACCAGATACCGACTGTTACTTTTGATTTTGACCCCCCCCTCTTTGTTAAGGGACACATTATTCTATTTATGTTAGTCACATGTCTGTGGAACTTGTCTCAGTTGTTGAATCTTATGTTCATACAAATATTTACACGTTAAGGTTGCTGAAAATAAAATGCAGTTGACAGTGAGAGGTTTCTTTTTTTGCTGAGTTTAGAACACTGACCATTTTTACCCAATTCAAGCAAGTATAAACAAACCAGCAATAATAATTTAAAGAAATATAAAAGTAATATCACAAAGTACAAGCATGACTATGCCAGAGGCCATATTGTCAAAAGTGCATCATTCACCCTTTAAACTGGGAAAATTAAAGAGAACAGGACAGCACTCCGATCTTGGGGACAGTGACACTCCATCGTGCTCATGGCAAGAACAAAACCAAATCAAGTATAAGCTTATCAAAACCTTCTGCATCCACACTCAATCTGTCTACAAACTTCTATCAATCTCCATCACCGAACAAACAGCATTTGAGAGTAACACTGGAATACAGTGGCTGAAACTGTAACTTTATCATTCAACTTGTGGGCTGTTGCCATTGTCAAAACAGATCTGGGATCAGTTATTGTGTTATATTTATTATTCATTTTTCCTACCTCCGAATTGTTAAATTAAGCACAAGTCCAGGGAAAACTGACCCCAGATCTGATGTTAGACAACCAACCTCAACACTGGAATGGGGGTGAATGTCGTGGGTATCAGGCCGGGGTAACAAGCAGCTCTGTACATAGGGTCTGATAATATATTAATAAGAAGAACAATTCAAGTAAGGCAACATGTTGAGATAAGACTCATTTAGTGATGGAATAGATCGTGTTTTTACTCGTGTCATGTGCACTGTTGTTGCTCCGCCTCTAGTAGTAGCCTAATGAGTGAGCAGAAGAGCGGATTTGGGGGATAGCTCTGGAGGACGATTCTGAACGACCAGCCTTTAAGTGGCTCAAAGGTCAATGAAAGCTGCAAGAAAGGAAAAAGGTCACTACCTTGAAGATGGAGAAGGTTAAGACAACGTAATAATTCTATGGAGAAGAATTAGAAAATAAACATTAAATTGAACCAGCGCCAGAGCGAAAATGAATGGAAGTTAATGTTAGCAGTACAGAAATTTCGGGCATCATAGTGGAAAATAAACACAATCGTAGTGAATTTCAGCTAACTACTCAATAAACTCATGTTTCTGTCATTCTATTCATTTAAACGTTTTTTTCCCCCCTCAAATTATCTACAGCCACTGGTCACGTTTTCAATGCTAATCCTGTAGAATCAGCAACTGTGCTGGTCCAATGAATGTGTTTTTCGAACACTGCCTTACACTGTATAATTTCAACCTAGCCTTGACCCCTTGAAGAAAAGAAAAAAGACTTGTTGAGTCTTAAGACCGAAATGGGTGACAACTTAAAAAAAAAAAGTCTGTACAGTGTCAGAAAGTTATCAAGTCTTCGAATGGAAACGTTCTACAGTCAAAGATATTAAAGAGCTCATTTGACCTTACCTAGAGGAAACAGACTGTCCTTCATATAGTTACATGTAACTGCACTCCTCTAGAGCCAGCAATGTACCGTAGGGCCTAGTAGTGTAGATAACATCCAGAAGTGGTGATTAGTATGTAAACTTGTCACTCAAGTGTTTCTGCAACGGCGTGTTTTGGTGCGAGCGATTGGCGAGTAAACCAGCAAGGGCATAGCAGAGTGAAGCGGTTGTAGGTGGGCAGTTAATAACATTCAGATAGTGTGTATCTCTAAAGCGAGAAAGAACAACAGGAGCAGGGCAAAAAGCAAAACACCCAGTAACATCTACTTTAAAAAGAAACTCAATATGTCAGCATGTCATAAGGTGCCCAACCCTGCCGAGATTGTCTGTTGATTGGAGAGTGCAGGGTGGTAACGGGGCACAGGAGCAGTACTAAGGGTGCCCGCTAGTGTCAAAGGAGCCAGGCATACTGGGAAACGTAGTTCAGGGAAAACCCAGCTTAGAGAATCAATCCGGGTTGCACTTTTTGACCCTGCAGATTCCAGGAAGCCATGGCTACTGTCTCCATTTCGTTTTTTAGATCCAATTGACACAGCGGAGTAACATTTTAATTTGTGGCGCCAATTCGACAAAGAATGTCTCTCTTCAGGTAATTTCACTTCCCCTTACAGCAGCTATAGACGATGCAAGTCAATGGCACCTTTTTTTAAATCAAACCAGCTTCTCTGCATCTCTCCTCCTCTCCTTCCTCCTCCCTCGTCCGTCAGGGCCCACGAGGGGCAGACGTGTGGCGCTGCCTTCCAGTCGAGGCTCTCGCTCCTTGTCTGTGTGTCCATGAGAGCTCAGAAGGTCCAATATGGGGGAGGGTGCTTATGGTCCGTGGCTTAGATCTCCATAAGACACTCCCACTCCTCTCCCTTCACATCTGGCCTCTGTCTGGACTCTGGACACTGAAGGAAAGCGCATACACCAAGTTAGCTTCTAGTGGTCTGAGGGAGGGGAGGGGGGGGAAAGAGTGCACTAGATAGATGGCCGAGGGGCAGGGGCACTGGGCAGCAGCTGGGCAAGGGGGATCAGAGGGTACAGGGGCTATTTGGGAGATCATTGAGGGCACAGTGCAGCTCTTGGAGGGTGGGCTGAGGATTGAGGTGGTGGTGGGCGTTGGGGGAGTCACTAGTCACTTACTTGTCCTCTACGTGGTCAGGGATGGAGGTGGCGGCCAGGGCGGCCCGGTACTGCAGCAGCACGCAGCGCACACTCTTCACAAAGCCCTTGGAGAGAGGAAAGAGGGGGAAGCCAATGTCTGGATACCCGCTCCGCTCGGGCAGGAAGCTCCGGTAGCTCTTCCTGCGCTTCTTTGGTCGCACCGCCGGCTGGCTACCGCCCGCGGAGTCTGAGGCGGCCCCCCTAACCGACCCAGAGACCACCACGCTCGCCCCGGCCACCTCACTGGCCGAGACGGTGCCGTCGCAGTCCAAGTTCTGGCTGAGCTCCTGCTGGGAGGCGGCGGTGGTGGAAAAGCTTAGGCCAGAGTCCTCCAGCTCTTCATCCCCGGTGCCCTGGTGCTTGTTGGGGGTGCTGTGGGCCAGAAGATCCAAGGGGAGCGTCTCGTCTAGAGGACCCACTGAGGGAGGCCTGTCCCGGGATGGTCTTGGCGGAGGGCCCCTCTCGGCTAGCTCGTGGAGCTCCAGCCAGGCATCCAGGCGGTGCACCAGGCGCCAGCCGTTGAAGGTGAAGTGCTGCCGGATCTCCTGCTGGAACACCTGTTTGGAAACAGTTAATTACAGTTCAATCTCACAGTGATATGAATCTCAAAGCGCTTCAAGAGAAAAAACAAACAAGCTAAACATCATGACAGGTCAACCGAGAGGCCAAGTCTTTCCTCCGAAGATGGAGAGGGTCAGTTCATGGCTTGAGCGAAGGGAGCTGGTCAGAAGAGGGTAGATGGTGATGAGAGGGTCTTTTAGCCACTGGACCTCTCCTCTTCCACTCAGTGTAACACCCACTAGGATGATGCCTCAGCAGCTCTGGACGCCAAAAGCTCACCACACCGAGTTCAGAATAGTAGCCAGTCGCCTCACCACCAGCCCTCTGCCTCAGCAGTGCTGTCTGACTCCATCTTCCATTCCTATTGAGTGTCAGGCAACTCCTCAAACTATGTTCAAAAGATTATGAACTGGCAGCCAGGTGAAACAAAAAAGCTGGTATCCTACTGTGTCCAGGTGAATTTCAAAACAAAAACATTTCGCCAGCTAGCAAGCCAAAAAGAGTTGACCTGTCAGTCAATCTGCAAATCCGTGGCTCAAAAACACAAGATATGCAATAAAAACTCATAGTTATCTAAAACATTAGTAAAAATAAAATAAAAATATGTACAATATTTACAGACCTCTACCACCCAACTATAACTATCCATCACCACCTGCCATTTGTCCCCGACTTATCCAGTAATAAGATAAATGAACAAACATTTTCAGAAAATTTAAATGTGTCTTTGGCACTGATTTACAGGTCAAATTTGTAGAGCAACTATCAGTATATAACAACTGTCAATTTTGGGGGGTATTTTTAACTGTTCGTATTCACACAAATATAAAATCTAAACAAAACAGATTTGACTCTAGACAAATAAAATCTGATGTAATTGGATCCCGACCTCGATGGGAGTCTGCAGCAGCTGGGTCATGGACTGCACCATCTTGATGAGGGCCATCTCGTTGTAGCAGCGACTGTTCTCATAGCCTTCCTGCAGGCCCCGGTCACTGTCGAAACCTGCCTCATTGTAGTAGGGCTCGTTGACCAGGATCAGGCCTGGGAGAGACACACACAGAGCACACTCTAGATTCTACAGGACCCACAATTAAGCATTGAAGGCGCAGTGCAGTCCAAAAAAATTATTGTCCTGCATTTTATATACACAGACTAACCAGGTGAAAACGATGATCACTTAATGATGTCAGTTGTTAAATCCACTTCAAATCAGTGTACAGTGCCTTGCGAAAGTATTCGGCCCCCTTGAAATTTTGCGACCTTTTGCCACATTTCAGGCTTCAAACATAAAGATATAAAACTGTATTTTTTTGTGAAGAATCAACAACAAGTGGGACACAATCATGAAGTGGAACGAAATTTATTGGATATTTCAAACTTTTTTAACAAATCAAAAACTGAAAAATTGGGCGTGCAAAATTATTCAGCCCCTTTACTTTCAGTGCAGCAAACTCTCTCCAGAAGTTCAGTGAGGATCTCTGAATGATCCAATGTTGACCTAAATGACTAATGATGATAAATACAATCCACCTGTGTGTAATCAAGTCTCTGTATAAATGCACCTGCACTGTGATAGTCTCAGAGGTCCGTTAAAAGCGCAGAGAGCATCATGAAGAACAAGGAACACACCAGGCAGGTCCGAGATACTGTTGTGAAGAAGTTTAAAGCCGGATTTGGATACAAAAATATTTCCCAAGCTTTAAACATCCCAAGGAGCACTGTGCAAGCGATAATATTGAAATGGAAGGAGTATCAGACCACTGCAAATCTACCAAGACCTGGCCGTCCCTCTAAACTTTCAGCTCATACAAGGAGAAGACTGATCAGAGATGCAGCCAAGAGGCCCATGATCACTCTGGATGAACTGCAGAGATCTACAGCTGAGGTGGGAGACTCTGTCCATAGGACAACAATCAGTCGTATATTGCACAAATCTGGCCTTTATGGAAGAGTGGCAAGAAGAAAGCCATTTCTTAAAGATATCCATAAAAAGTGTCGTTTAAAGTTTGCCACAAGCCACCTGGGAGACACACCAAACATGTGGAAGAAGGTGCTCTGGTCAGATGAAACCAAAATTGAACTTTTTGGCAACAATGCAAAACGTTATGTTTGGCGTAAAAGCAACACAGCTCATCACCCTGAACACACCATCCCCACTGTCAAACATGGTGGTGGCAGCATCATGGTTTGGGCCTGCTTTTCTTCAGCAGGGACAGGGAAGATGGTTAAAATTGATGGGAAGATGGATGGAGCCAAATACAGGACCATTCTGGAAGAATGGAGTCTGCAAAAGACCTGAGACTGGGACAGAGATTTGTCTTCCAACAAGACAATGATCCAAAACATAAAGCAAAATCTACAATGGAATGGTTCAAAAATAAACATATCCAGGTGTTAGAATGGCCAAGTCAAAGTCCAGACCTGAATCCAATCGAGAATCTGTGGAAAGAACTGAAAACTGCTGTTCACAAATGCTCTCCATCCAACCTCACTGAGCTCGAGCTGTTTTGCAAGGAGGAATGGGAAAAAATGTCAGTCTCTCGATGTGCAAAACTGATAGAGACATACCCCAAGCGACTTACAGCTGTAATCGCAGCAAAAGGTGGCGCTACAAAGTATTAACTTAAGGGGCCTGAATAATTTTGCACGCCCAATTTTTCCGTTTTTGATTTGTTAAAAAAGTTTGAAATATCCAATAAATGTCGTTCCACTTCATGATTGTGTCCCACTTGTTGTTGATTCTTCACAAAAAAATACAGTTTTATATCTTTATGTTTGAAGCCTGAAATGTGGCAAACGGTCGCAAAGTTCAAGGGGGCCGAATACTTTCGCAATGCACTGTAGATGAAGGGGAGGAGACGGGTTAAAGAAGGAACTTTAAGCCTTGACACATGGATTGTGTATGTGTGCCATTTAGAGGGTGACTGGGCAAGACAAACGATTGAAGTGGCTTTGAACAGGGTATGGTAGTAGGTGCCAGGCGTACCGGTAAATTAGTTAATAGACCATTCCAAACCTCTCTGCCAATAACAGCTAGTTTCCCCCTCCCGACTCAGACAGTCGAAGCCAGACAGTCCAAGCCAAAATCTTGCTTGAGAAATTGCTCTTTGCTGAGAAGCCATTTGTTTCTTTTTGACAATTTTAATTGAACACAATCACAGTAAGGTACTTAATTGTTACCCAGAAATTATTTGATATTGAGCTAAATTGGACCATTAAGTTACTAAGGACCCAAATACCTTAGAAATCAAAGATATTCCCACATTAACCCTTTATTCTAGTGTACGGAAAGATTCAAACACTTTTGTTAACCACAAACACCTTCATGACAATTGAAATGTATTCAGCCTTTTGTGGATGAACCTGTATAAGCCTATTAGCCTAGTTTCCGATAGCAACAAATCCTATAATTGTCTCCAACATCCTGAGGTGACTATTGCTGATGGGAAGTTGAGGCAGTTTAACCACGACAGCCTTGTCAGAGGGGGATGGTGTGTGACACTCACTGCAGCTTGAGCCGACGTGTAAATGGATGGCATGAATAAAACATTGACTTCTGCTGCAGGGAAGACAATTGGGGGGGGGGGGGGGGGGGGGGGTCCCTAAAGGACCTGAACCTGACCTGGTGAAGGATCAAATCAAATCTGTGCGTGTGACTTTAAGAGTAGGTCTAGTGAGGTCAGTTTAGACTCACCTTGGATGGAGATGAGCACTTGCAGCAGGCTAGACTTGCTGGTCCACCTCTCTGTACCCTGAGGATTGATAAACAGAGAAGACTGTGTAAGGTACATTTTATACAAACAGATTATAATGGTCAAAATAACATTTTTAAAAAAGTAAAAAAGGGACAGTAATGGGTGGTCGAAGAACAGTCAAAGGGACAGTAATGGGTGGTCGAAGAACAGTCAAAGGGACAGTAATGGGTGGTCGAAGAACAGTCAAAGGGACAGTAATGGGTGGTCGAAGAACAGTCAAAGGGACAGTAATGGGTGGTCGAAGAACAGTCAAAGGGACAGTAATGGGTGGTCGAAGAACAGTCAAAGGGACGGTAATGGGTGGTTGAAGAACAGTCAAAGGGACGGTAATGGATGGTCGAAGAACAGTCAAAGGGACGGTAATGGGTGGTCGAAGAACAGTCAAAGGGACGGTAATGGGTGGTCGAAGAACAGTCAAAGGGACAGTAATGGGTGGTCGAAGAACAGTCAAAGGGACAGTAATGGGTGGTCGAAGAACAGTCAAAGGGACGGTAATGGGTGGTCGAAGAACAGTCAAAGGGACGGTAATGGGTGGTCGAAGAACAGTCAAAGGGACGGTAATGGGTGGTCGAAGAACAGTCAAAGGGACGGTAATGGGTGGTCGAAGAACAGTCAAAGGGACAGTAATGGGTGGTCGAAGAACAGTCAAAGGGACGGTAATGGGTGGTCGAAGAACAGTCAAAGGGACGGTAATGGGTGGTCGAAGAACAGTCAAAGGGACAGTAATGGGTGGTCGAAGAACAGTCAAAGGGACGGTAATGGGTGGTCGAAGAACAGTCAAAGGGACGGCAATGGGTGGTCGAAGAACAGTCAAAGGGACAGTAATGGGTGGTCGAAGAACAGTCAAAGGGACAGTAATGGGTGGTCGAAGAACAGTCAAAGGGACAGTAATGGGTGGTCGAAGAACAGTCAAAGGGACAGTAATGGGTGGTCGAAGAACAGTCAAAGGGACAGTAATGGGTGGTCGAAGAACAGTCAAAGGGACAGTAATGGGTGGTCGAAGAACAGTCAAAGGGACAGTAATGGGTGGTCGAAGAACAGTCAAAGGGACAGTAATGGGTGGTCGAAGAACAGTCAAAGGGACAGTAATGGGTGGTCGAAGAACAGTCAAAGGGACAGTAATGGGTGGTCGAAGAACAGTCAAAGGGACGGTAATGGGTGGTCAAAGAACAGTCAAAGGGACAGTAATGGGTGGTCGAAGAACAGTCAAAGGGACGGTAATGGGTGGTCGAAGAACAGTCAAAGGGACAGTAATGGGTGGTCGAAGAACAGTCAAAGGGACGGTCATGGGTGGTCGAAGAACAGTCAAAGGGACAGTAATGGGTGGTCGAAGAACAGTCAAAGGGACGGTAATGGGTGGTCGAAGAACAGTCAAAGGGACGGTAATGGGTGGTCGAAGAACAGTCAAAGGGACGGTAATGGGTGGTCGAAGAACAGTCAAAGGGACGGTAATGGGTGGTCGAAGAACAGTCAAAGGGACGGTAATGGGTGGTCGAAGAACAGTCAAAGGGACGGTAATGGGTGGTCGAAGAACAGTCAAAGGGACGGTAATGGGTGGTCGAAGAACAGTCAAAGGGAAGGTAATGGGTGGTCTAAGTATTTGACCTAGATACTGTAGTTTGTGTATTGGTATTGTCCTTGTCTATTAATGTTCTGTATTATGTCATGTTTCATGTTTTGTGTGGGCCCCAGGAATCCTAATAAAATACCCAAAATACCGAGTATCACACTTCTTTAAGGACGGGATAAAGGTCTACTTTCACCTTGCCGATCCAGGTGCCCAACAGGCTGACGCAGACCTTGCCGTTGTCGTAGAGGTTGGGGTTGAGGCGCCCGCTGCACTGTGACAGGTAGCGGAAGAGGGGCGGCACAGACGGGTAAATGTTTGGCAGCTGGATGTCGAAGAGGAACAGTCCGTCCTCGTAAGGGGTGCGCGTGGGCCCCTTGATCAGAGCTGAGAACAGGTCCTGTGAAGAGAGGGGGACGAGGTGAAGAAACAGAGGAGACGAATGGAGAGCCACTTCAAATGTCAACGAGAGTAGCACATGTTCACCATCATCATCGGAATTATCACTTATCTTCAGAAATAACAGCACAGAGGTTTTTAAATCAAGTGTTTAATGAGTGCAGAGAAACTGGCAGCTCAAAACCGGAGTCACTTTAGCCACTGAAGAGTGGTCTGATGCAATTTAATACTTGGCTGTAATCGACTACATTCGGATCACTTCCAAACGGCGCTCTTCTCCGGTGTCTGTTAGCGTACCATGCGGTCCTCGAAGGTTTTCACCATGATGCCGTCGGGCAGCGAGGTGGCCAGCAGAGCCATCTCCTTCCTCACGGTGCTGAAAAACTTCTTGGCCTCGGCCGGCTGGAACTCCATCTTCTTAAAGGTGTGGGTGTCTGGCAGGAGTCAGATAAATGTTGTGGCATTCCAACAAGGCATTTAGTGAGTATTTGAAAAGGCCATCTGAAGTAATGGACCAGTGCATTTAAATGTTTGAACAGGGCATTTTTGGAGCTATTTAAGTCATGGGGTGTATTCTTCTCCCAGTACTACTAGTTTAGTAGATGTCTCAGTAACAAAGACTCAAACAATGACAAGCTAAAAGCACAGTGTTGCGTCCTCACCTGGTGACCACTCCAGCACAGAGAACACCTCTCCCTTGGCACTGGTGAAGGTGACGCCGGGCTTGCCACCACTCTGTTGGCACAGGACAGGCGTATCGCTGGGCCACTCTGGTGCCGCGCCTGGCGTCTTCGCCACCTCCTCCTGGGGCCTTTCTTCACCTCCTCTTTCTCCTCCTTCCGTACTCCCACCTCCTCCTGCGCCGCCTCCTCCGGCCTCCACCACCGCCTCCATCCGCTCCTCCTCCACGATGGCCACATTGTCCAGGGTCTTTCTCAGGTTCTCCTGAAGCTTCTTGATGTCATCCAGGAAGCGCTTCTCCTTGGTGGGTTTCTCTGGCGTGACGGCAGTGGCGGTGTTGGCGTTAGTCCCGTTGGCGGAGGGCGTGGCACCGGACGTGGGCGAGGTAGGCGAGCCGCCCGTCCATAGCTGCTCCACGGTCATGTTCTTCAGGCTCTCCAGGATCTTCAGGGCCTCCTTGAGCTCGCGGAAGCCCCGCGGCGTGCAGTCTTTCCCGGGGAGCTTCTCTGCAGCATCACCCCCTCCTGCTCCAGGGGTGGTTCCTCCAGCACCGGCACCGGC
The DNA here is from genome assembly GCF_045791955.1 of Oncorhynchus clarkii lewisi. Taxonomy (NCBI): domain Eukaryota; kingdom Metazoa; phylum Chordata; class Actinopteri; order Salmoniformes; family Salmonidae; genus Oncorhynchus; species Oncorhynchus clarkii. The sequence continues at coordinate 19,544,767 of NC_092163.1, forward strand.
GCCTGGGCTGGCTATAGCCCCCGCTCCCTCCTGGTCCTCTATGGCGTTAGGGGGCTTGGTGGGGGTGGCGGCCCCTGCTTTGCCGCTCTCCTCGGGGGGGATGATGAAGGTGCTGGGGCCGGTGGGGGCCGGGGTGGCGGTGTCCTCGTTGGCGGGGTGCTGGTCGTCCTCGTTGGTAGTCAGGCCGTTATCAGTCTCCCAGCTGTCGCTCTCGTCCTCCCACTCCTCCGTGGACAGGCCACTGCTGCTCTCCTCCACAGAGTCATAGTCAGTCTCCTCGATCTCAGACTCCACGTTGTACAGGTGCTAGATGGAAGGGGGGTTAGAAAACAAACTAAATCATCGCCGCGTTTATAGGCAGTCATTAATAATGACTAACTTTCATTAAATGCTTTTTGTGTCAATATCAAATGTCGTTATAGAATAATACATTTTTCAAAAGGGCAGCAAGCAAGTCACACAGCAGCATGCTATCTGCAACACAAATTCAGATTACACACAATTAGCATGAACACACAATTACCTGAGCAGAAGGTACAGTAGTAGGACACGTCATTGGTATAGTGAACACAAGCCAACAAAAACTTAACAGAAACCAACAGAGCCACCGATTAGTGACCACTACAGCCTCGCATGCGGACAGAAAGACTACAATTACCATGAGTACCTGTGGCAGGACGATGGTCATGGAGTTGTCAGCCCACACCACCTCCACCTTGCTGCTCACGTCCACTCTGAAGACCTGGCCTACTGACGTCTGGGCAGATGATAAAAGATAAAAGACCGGTATGTGAAAATACGCTTTCTACACTATAGTACTGTACTGGATGATATTTCCTTTCAGAGCACGCTTTTAGTAACTATGGTGGATCTGTAACCAGGCCAAAGCACCTGTACAACGTGGACCGGCAAAGAACACTCCAAGAGCCACGGGGAAAACTACTAACATGTCAACAGACAAAATGAATGACATTTTCAAACTTACATCGTTCTCACACTCTGTATTCCGCTCGTTCTCAGAGTTCCCTATCCTGATGACGATATCAGTGGTACGGAAGTGGAAGTCTGGGTGGTCGGCGATGTCGTACACACTAACATCCTCCTCTTCTCCTATGACCTAAACAAACAAAACTATCAGCCATTAGACTGATATAAAGCAACTCAAATGACACTATAAGCCACCATATGTAGTGCACTATTTTTGACCAGAGCAATAGGACCATGGGGATATTGCTTTGGCCCAAGGTAGTGCACAACATGTGGAATAGGTTAATGTGGAAGAGTAATTTCAGACGGGCCCGAATTCAATTTCTATAGAGCTATGGATTATAAAAAAAGGTTGTTGTTCCCCCAGGTGACCCGAGCCGACACACAATGCCCAGCAGACTGACCTCCACGTTGTCGCTAGAGGCGTTGAGTTTGATCCACTTCACGGCACAGGTCCTGCCCTTGTGGTCGCCCGACTGGATGACCCCGTACACACCTGGGTCCGTAGGGGCTTGGGCTGTGTGACCACACACACACAGAGAGAGAGAGAGAGAGAGCTGAAGTTACATTTTGTGCCTCAGGTCAGAAAGTATCACCAAGGACACCATGTATGAAAATGAAAGTCAAACGAGGGAGCCATTTATCAGGTTACTTCCTCCACAGTTACAGAACCAAAATAAACTCTATATTTAAACCATGTTAAATATAGACGATAGAGTAAACATAGTGGTACAGTCAGTGAATCTTGTTTCTCATGGTCAAAGTCCTTTAGGTGCCTTTTGGCAAACTCCAAGTGGGCTTTCTTGCCTTTTACTGAGGAGTCGCTTCCATCAGGCCACTCTACCACAAAGGCCTGATTGGTGGAGTGCTGCAGAGATGGTTGTCCTTCTGGAAGGTTCGCCTATCTCCACAGAGGAGCTCTGTCAGAGTGACCATCGTGTTCTTGGTCAACTCCCTGACCAAAGCTCCTCTCCCCCGATTGTTTGGCCGAGAGGTCAGCTCTAGGAAGAGTCTTGGTGGTTCCAAACTTCTTCCATTTAAGGATGATGAAGGCCACTGTGTTCTTGGAGACCTTCAATGCTGCAGACATTTTTTGGTACCCTTCCACAGATCTGTGCCTCTACAATCCGGTCTCTGAGCTATACGGACAATTCGATCGACCTAACGGCTTGGTTTTTGCTCTAACATGCACCGTCAACTGTGATTTGGAAAGGCACACACCTGTCTATACACATGACAAAAAAACGTTGATTTGATTTCTGTTTATTATTTTAAATACATTTGCAAAAATGTCTAAAAACCTGTTTTTGCTTTGTCATTGTGGGGTATTGTGTGTAGATTGATGAGGGAATTTTAAAATCCATTTTAGAATAATGCTATAACGTAACAAAATGTGGAAAAAGTCAAGGGGTCTAAATACGAGCGGGAAGTGCGCTAGCTACTTACGTCGTTTGTCGACAACAAAGTCTCCGGGGCAGAACTCGTGGTTGTCCAGGTGCTGGATGGGGATGAGGTCATTGGAGCGGATGAGTGTCTCCATGCGGCCGTCCTTCCAGAGGACGTCGGCCGAGGTCTTGGTGGACACAACCTCTACTGCTACCCTGACGGTTAAAAAACAGGGAGATGGCAGATATTAGAACTAGTGACTAACTTACTAGAATTCACTGACAAGGCCTAACAATTTCACTAAGTTGTTTTGGTTAAGAGTGGAAAATGCCTATAGGTTACACAACGGAAAGTTAAACTGACTCAGCCATATGCGCAGCAGCAGTGTGAATCAAAGATTTCACGCGGTGCCGAATCTAATCTCCTCCGGCTTGCATCCTCTGTCACTGTCTCCCTCCAGCCATAATATCCATCTCATGTCGTGTCTTTTCTTTAAATCACTCTCTCCTCTAACTCAATTCAATCCCCTCCCACTGAAATTCAGCCACTTTCCCCTTGCTCTGCCTCACTACCTCCTCCTTGCTGTCGTACCCCCCCCCCCCCCCCCCCCATCAGTCTTCCTCTCGCTCTCTTCCTGCAACTCAATCTAATTTTTCTCTCTCTGTCTCTTTCAATCAGAGGACCTGGCTGTTATCTGGGCACACCTAAGCACATGCTACATGATTTATCAGCTGCCAGCTATATTTAACCACCAGATCTGATATACAGGGCAGTTTAAAAAGGGGGGAAATGACAGCCTTGGATAGCGTCTGAAATGGCATCCTATTGCCTATATATAAACGCACTACTTTTAACCAAGGCTGTGGTCAAAAGTAGTGCACTATATAGGAAGTATCAGATATGCAGCCTTGGAAAACCTGCTACTTTTTTTGAATGGTGCCTGGTAGAAATTGAAGTACTTGAATTCTGCAATGTCTTGAGAAAAGGTTACATCAACCCAAACGTCAACCTAATGGTGCATAGCTAATTGTTGGTACCGGCGTGATTTTTATAACAAAAGGAACTTAACTATAGAGTTTTTAGTCAGAGAACCACAAGGAGAGCGAGTGCGGTAGTGAGCGTATTCATTTCCACAATGCACCAATACCACTAAATTTATGCTAGTATAATCTGTGAATTGTTATTGGTACTAATATTGAATTGGTACTATATTCAGATTGATACTAGTACTGGATTGGCACTAGATTAGTACAATGCCTAGTAGTACCATAGAGTGGTACTAGTACTGGATGGGTGCTAGGTTCAAGATGTGAAGACAAGGCCAGGTCACACTGTCACTGGCAGCATCCACACAGCGTAATAACACCCAGGGTCATTAATGTACATCTGCTCCGGGAAATAAGCCTGAAATCGATCCTCGTAGTTAGTAACAAGCCATCAGAAGGTTCGTAAGGAGGAGAGGACATTTTCTAGGAGACAAGATGTTGGATCGATGAACACTGGTCTGTTTGGCTGAGGAGTGGGTGTAAGGTGACCCCGCTCTGTGTGTATGCATCCCAAATGGAATTGGCACCCTATTCCCTTTTTGACAAAAGTAGTGCACTACTATAAGGAATAGGGTGCCATTTCGGATACAGCCTCTGTCTCTGGCCTAAGACGGAGGAAAATTATGTGATTGTCTATCTGTACAAGGCTGGGAGGCATGAGAAGCTGGGAGAGGCACAATGTGTCCTTGAGCAAGGCACTTCACCCTTATTTTCTTCAGGGGCGCTGTACTACTACGAATGTGGAAAAAAATAAATAAAAGTGACACTGGGGTCACTGGGGACACTGGGATGCAGCATTTTTGCCAGCGGGTAGCTGAATTCTTGCCAGCAAGCTATTGATCATCCTTTACACGTGCCAAGGAGAGAAGAGAATGGCCAGCTAAGGGACATGTCCTGAATGGAGAGAGAAAAATGGAGGGAGGGCGCAAGAGAGGGAGGAATAGCTGAAGTTCTGAAAGGGAGGGCGTGAGGGAGAGAAGGCAGAAAGAAGGAGGGGAGAGGACTAAAGTGTGGCCTAGGCTCTGACCTTGTCTGCTACATTTGTAGTTATTTATATACATTTGTTGTCCGCTACATTTGTAGTCACATGGCATATTATGAATACAAGTTGTTTTGATTGACAACTGGCTCACCTGTCGCCGGGCTTAAACTCGCGGGAGAACTTGGTCCTCTTTTTCTTGTGCTTCCTCTTCAGGTTGCGGATGGACAGCGGGATGCTCTTCTTCCTGTTCAAGCCCCCCAGACCGCCGCTCTGCGACGACGCGGTGCTACTCGCCGACGACGTCAGCGACAACGTGTCGTCTGTGTCCTCCGCCCCCGCCTCATCGTCTGCATCCTGCTCCGCGGGCTCGGGCCATGGGTCAGAAGGGGGAGGGCACAGGGGCGAGGGCTGGAGGGTGTGGTTGGGGCCGTTGTTGGGGTGGTGAGGACGGGGGAGCGCGGTGTGGTTGGTGGAGTCTGGGTGGGTGTTGTCAGGCTTGAGGTCACCTGGGTGTGGGACGACACGGTTGATTGTCGTTGAGTTGTTTTTACATGCAAAATTGACTAGTGGTACAGTATATGCAGTGACTTGGGACTGACCTAAGCATGAAGAATAGATTTTAATTGTAGGGCGAACTACCCTGCACAAGGTGTGCTGTTATCAGATGGGCACTCAGGAGTAGACTGTATTGAGACAGAAATGATTCTAAAATAAAATAAAAATTGAGCTCGTCAGCTGTTTAAAGTGAGGATATCTGCCAAAAAATGACAAGGAAAAAATGTCTGATGACCAACATAGGTATAAATAAAAGCAGCATTTACCGTCAAGGCTGTCCGTGTTGTCCGTGGAGTGCTGGTTGGCACCTTGTGTGTCTGCATTTTCACTGGGCTTCTTCCCTAACAACTCCTTCTTGAACATTCTTTTCAACTGCAGGAAGGACATTGTCATAGGACACTGATATAATACGAAACATGGCAAAAATACACAGTTAGCGCATGCTTTGAGGGAAGAAAATTGAAAACATGGAGTATCTGTACAATCAGAGGCAACGTTGTGATCAATTGTTTCACACACACACACACACGGGGACAGGCACGGACAAAAAGTATTAAATATAGAAACATTTCCTCTCCTACACACACACACACACCTTCCTGGCTACGGGGTCCTCTGGGAGTCCAGGGGCTCCGTCGGGCCACTCACAGGTGATGTGTGTGGTGTCTCCCTTGGCTGGGAACACGTACAGGGCCCTCTCCCCCAGCTGCCTCTGGGTGTGGTCATAGTAGCCCAGACGCTTCACTCTGGATCAGAACAAACACATGTAGGGGGAGCATGTTATTATAAGGATCATAGAAGTAAAAGAATGGGTGTGTTAGGGATGAGCATCTCTCCATCTAGATACATGGGCTTTGACACGATGCACTAACATTTGTTGCATGAACACATTCATTTTCTATTCTAAATTAAAATTGTATACTGAGCTGGATCCTTCAAAGCTGACTTCTTGTAGCCGAGTGGCCCTTTGTGTATGTGTGTGTAGGCACTTGAGCCACTATCAGATTCCCCAACACCCACTGATCATTTCAACATATATTTACATTTTTGCTAGTAATATGTCAATACTTATCTGCAGAAATGACCAATCAACCCTTAAAGTATCAAAAACATATTCTGAAACATTTTTTTGGGGCCTTACTGAAGTGTCTGTCCTACATTGGAAATGTAAGAAAGATGAGGTAATATGTGTTATTTTTTGTACATGTATTTAACCCCTTATTTTTGGCAACAATCTTATTTTTACAAATTGTACTTGGCCTTACTGCTATTAGACCATACAAACACATTTTTGTCACTAAACATTCTCCATATATAATTGGAGCCCAAACTGTTCGGAAGCAACAGAAACAACTCGGTAGATGGGCTGAATTGACTTGAGATGTGTCCCAAGAAGCAGTCGTCGAGGGAGTCGTCGAGCAAACCGTTCAGACACTACAGGTGATGTTGTGAGAACACCTATTTTCAGATGTCTCAGGGTTTGACAAACACCGCTCTAACTCTCAACATTCACCGCAGATGCGGAAGTGCGACATAGATGCAGTTGAAGTCGGAAGTTTTGTTTTGTTTTTCAACCACTGCACAAATTTCTTGTTAACAAATTATAGTTTTGGCAAGTCGGTTAGGACATCTACTTTGTGCATGACACAAGTCATTTTTCCAACAATTGTTTACAGACAGATTATTTCACTTATGATTCACTGTATCACAATTCCAGTGGGTCAGGAGTGTATTATACACTAAGTTCACTGTGCCTTTAAACAGCTTGGAAAATTGATTTGAGTCAATTGGAGGTGTACCTGTGGATGTATTTCAAGGCCTACCTTCAAACTCAGTGCCTCTTGCTTGACATCATGGGAAAATCAAAAGAAATCAGCCAAGACCTCAGAAAAAGATTTGTAGACCTCCACAAGTCTGGTTCATCATTGGGAGCAATTTCCAAACGCCTGAAGGTACCACGTTCATCTGTACAAACAATAGTACGCAAGTATAAACACAATGGGACCACGCAGCCATCCTACCGCTGAGGATGGAGACGCGTTCTGTCTCCTAGAAATGAACGTACTTTGGTAGGAAAAGTGCAAATCAATCCCAGAACAGAAGCAAAGGCCCTTGTTAAGATGCTGGAAGAAACAGGTAGAAAAGTCTCTATATCCGCTATGCAATCTGGTTTCAGAGCTGATCATGGGTGCACCTCAGCCACGCTCAAGGTCCTAAACAATATCATAACCGCCATCGATAAGAGACATTACTGTGCAGCCGAATTCATCGACCTGGCCAAGGTTTTCAACTCTGTCAATCACCACATTCTTATTGGCAGACTCAAAAGCCTTGGTTTCTCAAATGATTGCCTCGTCTGGTTCACCAACTACTTCTCTGATAGAGTTCAGTGTGTCAAATCGGAGGGCCTGTTGTTTGGACCTCTGGCAGTCTCTATGGGGGTGCCACAGGGTTCAATTCTCGGTCCGACTCTCTTCTCTGTATACATCAATGTCGTCGCTCTTGCTGCTGGTGACTCTCTGATCCACCTCTACACAGACGACATCATCCTGTATACCTCTGGCCCTTCTTTGGACACTGTTAACTAACCTCCAGACGAGCTTCAATGCCATACAACTCTCCTTCCGTGGATTCCAACTGCCCTTAAATGCTAGTAAAAACTAAATGCATGCTCTTCAACTGATCACTGCCCGCACCTGCCCGCCCGTCCAGCATCTCTACTCTGGACGGTTCTGACTTAGAATATGTGGACAACTACAAATACCTTGGTGTCTGGGTAGACTGTAAACTCTCCCTCCAGACTCACATTAAGCATCTCCAATCCAAAATGAAATCTAGAATCGGCTTCCTATTTCGCAACAAAGCATCCTTCACTAATGCTGCCAAACATACCCTCGTAAAACTGACCATCCTACCGATCCTAGACTTCAGCGATGCCATTTACAAAATAGCCTCCAACACTCTACTCAACAAATTAGATGCAGTCTATCACATTGCCATCCGTTTTGTCACCAAAGCCCCATATACTACCCACCACTAAGACCTGTATGCTGTCGTTGGCTGGCCCTCGCTTCATATTCGTCACCAAACCCACTGGCTCCAGGTCATCTACAAGTCTCTGCTAGGTAAAGCCCCACCTCATCTCAGCTCACTGGTCACCATAGCAGCACCCACCCGTAGCACGCGCTCCAGCAGGTATATCTCACTGGTAACCCCAAAGCCAATTCTTCCTTTGGCCGCCTTTCCTTCCAGTTCTCTGCTGCTAATAACTGGAACGAACAGCAAAGATCACTAAAGATGGAGACTCATATCTTCCTCACTAGCTTTAAGCACCAGCTGTCAGAGCAGCTCACAGATTCTGGCACCTTTACATAGCACATCTGTAAATATCCCATCCAACTACCTCATCCCCACACTGTACGTGTTTATCGTGCTCCTTTGCACCCCAATATCTCTACTTGCACATTCATATATACATATTCTGCACATCTACCATTCCTATGTTTAATTGCTATATTACTTCGCAACCATGGCATATTTATTGCCTTACCTCCCTCGTTTGCACATACTGTATATAGACTTTTTCTACTGTATGTTTGTTTATTCCATGTGTAACTGTCGTCGTATGTGTCGAACTGCTTTGCTTTATCTTGGCCAGGTCGCAGTCACACTTGTTCTCAACTAGCCTACCTGGTTAAATAAAGGTGAAAAAAAATCCACAGTAAAACGAGTCCTATATCGACATAACCTGAAAGGCCGCTCAGCAAGGAAGAAGTCACTGCTCAAAAACCGCCATAAAATAAGCCAGACTAAGGTTTGCAAATGCACATGGGGACAAAGATTGTACTTTTTGGAGAAATATCCTCTGGTCTGATGAAACAAAAATAGAACTGTTTGGCCATAATGACCATCGTTATGTTTGGAGGAAAAGGGGGAGGCTTGCAAGCCGAAGAACACCATCCCAACCGTGAAGCACGGGGGTGGCAACATGTTGTGGGGGTGCTTTGCTGCAGGAAGGCCTGGTGAACTTCACAAAATAGATGGCATCATGTGGCAGGAAAATGATGTGGATATATTGAAGCAACATCTCAAGACATCAGTCAGGATGGTTGCACATGGGTCTTCCAAATGGACAATGACCCCAAGCATACTTCCACAGTTCTGGAAAAATGGCTTAAGGACAACAAAGTCAAGGTATTGACGTGGCCATCACAAAGCACTGACCTCAATCCCATAGAAAAGTTGTGTTCAGAACTGAAAAAGCGTGTGTGAGCAAGGAGGCCTATAAACCTGACTCAGTTACACCAGCTCTGTCAGGAATGGCCAAAATTCACCCAACTTTTTGTGGGAAGCTTGTGGAATGCTACCTGAAACGTTTGACTAAAGTTAAACAATTTAAAGGCAATGCTACTAAATACTAATTGAGTGTATGTAAACTTCTGACCCACTGGGAATCTGATGAAAGAAATAAAAGCTGAAATAAATCATTCTATTATTCTGACATTTCAAAATAAAGTGCTGATCCTAACTGACCTAAGACAGGACATTTTTACTATGATTAAATGTCAGGAATTGTGAAAAACTGAGTTTAAATGTATTTGGCTAAGGTGTATGTAAACTTACGCCTTCAACTGTAGATGCAGTGGATTGAGTCGCATCCAATGCATACAACTCTAGATTAAATTGACAGATTTTTTTTAAATGGGGATGCTTTAATTATGCTAATTCAATTTTCCTCAGGGGCGTCGGACATTGACTTTAGGGGGTTAATATAGAACAGCTTTGGATTTCACCTGTCTCAAAAGCTAATGGTTCTGACCGTTTGGAACTTTAAGGAGAACTGCTCTTTCTCCAGCTACGCCCATAGGGTTACAGTGCAGCTTGCAAAAATGATTGGGGTCATTTTTTATAAAGTTACAACATCACCATGTTCATGTAAGCATCCAATTAAGACATGCAGGTGTGAGAGAGAGATGTGATTGTGAGGTGTGTATATAATGTGTGTGGACCAGATCACTGGAAATAGGACTGTCCATACACTGCATATCTGTGACGGAAAACTGCAGCCTCTATGCTCCCCGAGTGTAGATGGCTGGCTGGATGGATGAGTGAGTCAACGAATGCAGGGCTCTAGTGCGACCATGTTACTCACATACGCGGGGGGAAAAGTATTTTGCTGTGCGACCTAGAATTGTTTATTTAGGAGTACCAGTGCACCTACAAAAATTAAAGAAAAAAAATTTATTTTCATTATGCTCCTAAATTTACCTGCAGAGGTTCTCCTGGGAGATGGTAGAAGGAGGGGGGTAGACGCTGTCCGTGCCCTTGGGGGAGTAACTCTTGGTGATCCACGTCACCTTCAGCTCCGCCACCTGGACCTATTGGGGGGGGGGGGGGGGGGGGGGGGGAATCACATGACACAGAACCATTTAGAGCAGTGACATCACACATACTGAAGTAGCTAAGCCTATTATTAAGTGGTAAGGTTATCTGGTCAGTAAAAACAGGAGAAATAATAATAATAATGCACGACTATAAAATACGTAAATTGCCATCATCATACCTCTTCGACCACCACCCTGAACTTGCTCTTCTTACGGAGTACGGGCTTGACCCCGGAGAGCCACTGGACATTGGAGAAGACTTTGGCTGGCCCGATCAGCACCTGGCCTGGGTAGAAACCATAGGCCTCTTCGAAGAACAGACCCTACCAACCAGGGAGGAGATGCATATTACTAACAGACAGAGGCAATTTCCCTAACCCAGTCCATTGAGAATCTAAAAAGATCTGGAAGATATCCTGCTGCTCATTGGTCATGTCAACAAATGACAGGAGAACATACTTAACCTTCAGTGTATTTTTCGTTTTTTTTCTTTCAATAGTTGACTACATATACTTTAGTTGTATTGTTTCTGAAATAACAGCCGAAGTGAACATGAGTAACACCTAAGCACTCCCAGTCAAAGCACAACAGTTTCCGATTAATATTGGACGCACGCAACCTGCTACCTTAAAACAAGACAAGATTAAGATTAGATACCATTTAAACTCAATTATCTAAAATCGGTTTCCTAAATTGACCCAGCTCAAATGGAATTGACCCCCAACCCTGTTACAAAGTATCACACATCTATCTCTGGTCAATAAGGAGGAGTTGGAAGCTCAAGGCTGTGAGGAGTAAGTTCATTTCATATTGCTTCCACCTAGCCAGCCTTATCCGGTCAGTGAAGTGCAGTGGACGAGGGCAGACGGCTAGGTTTTCACACAAAAACGCAGCTCATGGCATTTCACCTACCGAGTCACTAACGTGAGGACAGACGTCGTACAGCTTGGCGCCGTCCTCCACATTCATGGAACACCTGCAGTAGTAGAGGGAGGAGTTGAGCTAAGCATGAAGCAGACACATCGATGTCAATTAAACAGTTCTGAAATGACACTCATACTGGGACAGATTCTGTACCTGGCTCCATTGGACAGCTTGAGGATGATGTGGTTGGTCAGGTCGTACACCTTCCCCAGCCAGAAGTCGTAGGCTATGTAGTCCCCATACATGAAAGACTAGCAGGAAACACGCATGAAACAAATGATTGTAAGAGACATCGACATGGTACATATACAGTATCAGTCAAAATATATTTTATATTTGAGATTCTTCAAAGTAGCCACCCTTTGCCTTGACAGCTTTGCACACTCTTGGCATTCTCTCAACCAGCTTCATGAGGTAGTCACCTGGAATGCATTTCAATTAACAGGTGTGCCTTGTTAAAAGTACATTTGTGGAATTTCTCTCCTTCTTAACACATTTGGGCCAATCAGTTGTGTTGTGACATGGTAGGGGTGGTATACAGAAGATAACCAGATTTGGTAAAATACCAAGTACATATTGCCCAGTTAAATAAAGATTAAACAAAAAATAAATAAATATTAAGGCAAGAACAGCTCAAATAAGCAAAGGGAAACGACAGCCTATCATTACTTAAAGACATGAAGGTCAGTCAATCTGGAATTATTTTCTGAAAGTTTCTTCAAGTGCAGTCACAAAAATCATCAAGCGCTATGATGAAACTGGCTCTCATGAGGACCGCCACAGGAAAGGAAGACCCAGAGTTACCTCTTCTGCAGAAGATAAGTTCATTAGAGTTACCAGCCCCCCCCCGAAATTGTGGCCCAGTGAAGGAAAAGAGTGAAGGAAAAGCAGCCAATAACTGCTCAGCATATGTGGGAACTCCTTAAAGACTGTTGGAAAAGCATTCCAGGTGAAGCTGGTTGAGAGAGTGCCAAGAGTGTGCAAAGCTGTCATCAAGGCAAAGGGTGGCTATTTGAAGAATCTTAAATATAAAATATATTTTGATTTGTTTAACACTTTTTTTGGTTACTACATGAATCCATATGTGTTATTTCATAGTTTTGATTCCTTCACTATTATTCTACAATGTAGAGAATAGTAAAGGTGTTCTAAAACTTTTGACCGGTAGTGTATATAGAATAAAGAAGTAAATTATGGACGACCTTCCTTCCAAGGCATAGGCTACTACGGGAGATACTCGAGAAGGACAAAAATAATACATTTATTTGATAAATCACATGTGGAAATGTTTCCATCTTGCAACTCCTCTGTGGACAGTGTGGTCAAGTGAATACTGTGTCCATCTGTTTTTTCTTACCCAGATGTGATGTAGGTCTTTACTGTTGACGGGGTACAGGACACAGTTGGTCCCCACTAGTTTTACAGCACACTCTATGTCGATGTCGGTCACGATGCCACACTGGTTGTCCTGGAAACCACAAACAAGACAAGGTTTACCATATCACCATCACCCTGACACTCTAGCCAAAAACAACGCTCCAATGTGTGTCAGTGCGTTTTAATTTTTGTTTTCTATCACTAGTCAACTCAACTCAATAAATACAACCTGGGGACAGGTGTTGAATATTAGAATAAGCTACACATACGCTAAAATGTTTACTCAATACATTAGTGTGCTTGCATCAATCCCTATCTTAACAAAGAGGGCATGCATGTAAGCCCTTTCTGATAAAGGCATGTAAGCAGATTCTACATAAAAACACTGCAGCCTGTACAGTCATCCTGTGTTGGTACGCCGGTCATGTAGGGTGTCATCAGCTAACACAGTGTAGTGATACGACAGGAGAGGGAGCTCCGCTTACGTTAGAATTCATCCGCCGCACAATGTCTCGGATAACGATGGATCGATCTACAAGTTTCAGCTGCAACAGAGGGTGGAGAAAAGAGAGAGGGTGAGATGAGGACATCATAGAATACATTGACAAGACCGACAAGTGAACTGGTCTAATTTCAACTGTCATTTTAGCATCTTGGCAATTGGAAAGCCATTTGGTCCCGGTTACCGACCCAATCATCTCATCTGACCCAAGTCTTATGACTGCTATCTGATACCAGTAGTGATGACGCAGCAGTGAGGTAGGCTGTGCTAAATACAAGTCAGCCTCTTCCAAATCACAGTAAGCAGTAGTACCTGTAGGGTGCTGCACATAATCCCACCTATACCAAAAAATGATGTACATACAACACCTTTGATGAGAGTGCCTTCGGAAAGTATTCAGGCGTCTTGACTTTTTCCACATTGTTACGTTACAGCCTTATTCTAAAATTTATACAATTATTTTTTCCCCCTCATCAATCTACACACAATACCCCATAATGACAATGCAAAAATAGATTATACTTTTTTTTTTTTATGAAAAAAAATGAAAAAAAATGAAGAAATAAAATTATCACATTTACATAAGTATAGAGACCCTTTACTCAGTACTTTGTGAAAGCCCCTCTGGCAGGGATTACAGCTTTGGGTCTTCTTGGGTATGACCCTACAAGCTTGACACACCTGTATTTGGGGAGATTATCCCATTCTTCTCTGCATAGCCTCTCAAGCTCCGTCAGGTTCGATGGGGAGCATTGCTGCACAGCTATTTTAAGGTCTCTCCAGAGACGTTTGATCAGGTTCAAGTCCAGGCTCTGGCTGGGCCACTCTAGGACATTCAGAGACTTGTCCCGAAGCCACTCCTGTGTTGTCTTGGCTGTGTGCTTAGGGTTGTTTTCCTGTTGGAAGGTGAACCTTCACCCCAGTCTGAGGTCCTGAGTGCTCTGAAGCAGGTTTTCATCAAGGATCTCTGTACTTTGCTCCGTTCATCTTTCCCTTGATCCTGACTATGCTCCCAGTCCCTGCCACTGAAAAACATCACCATAGTTAAATAAAGGTTAAATAAAAAATAAAAAATGCTGCCACCACCATGCTTCACCGTAGGGATGGTGCCAGGTTTCTTGATACTTGGCATTCAGGCCAAAAAGTTCAACCTTGGTTTCATCAGAACAGAGAATCTTGTTTCTTACAGTCAGTCTCTTTTTGCCTGTTGCAAACTCCAAGTGGGCTATCATGTGCCTTTTACTGAGTAGTGGCTTCTGTCTGGCCACTTTACCATAAAGGCCTGATCTGTGGAGTGCTGCAGAGAAGGTTGTCCTTCTGGAAGGTTTTCCCATATCCACAGAGGAACTCTTGAGCTCTGTCAGAGTGACCATTGGGCTCTTGGTCACCTTAGACAGTTGATTGCCTTTCCAAATCAAGTTGTAGGAACATCAAGGATGATCAATGGAAACAGGATACACCTGAGCTCAGTTGAGTCTCATCGCAAAGGGTCTGAATACTTAAGTAAATAAGGTATCTTTTTTATTTTTAATAACATTGACTAAAATTTCTAAAACCTGTTTTAACTTTGTCATTATGGGGTATTGTGTGTAGATTGTTGAGGATTTGTTTTAATTTAATCCATTTTAGAATAAGGCTGTAACGTAACAAAACAGTGAAAAAGTCCAGGAGTTTGAATACTTTCCAAAGGCACTGTATATAGTATAAGGTATGAAAGTCTCGACTTTAACCGCAACTTCCCCCTGCCTGTCTCTCTCATCCGAAAGACAAGGTCGTACAGCAATGATGCGGTCTATAGACGATGCACTGAGTTTATTCAGGGATCTCTGGGGAAGCGCGAAGAAGAGCATTCGAGTAGAAGATCAACATTTGGATGTCAGAGGGTACAGTTCAGTCTCACTCTTGCCACACAGAACTGGGAAAATACTGTTGAAATGATGCCCTTGTTAGTCTACAAAATATCACAGTGAACAAAATATCAAAATACCACCAATGCAGCAGATAAGTGGCAGTTTAAAAGAGGCACTACTAATTACAAATGATCTATGTACACTGGCAGCCCTATGTACAGCAATAGCCTAATAGATTGGTGGGTGGATAGACAGATTAATGAAGGAATTGGCATACAGGGAAATTACTAAATGAAAGCAGAATTTCCTGGGTGGAAGTAATCAATGAGTGAATGTAGAAAGGATGATACATAGGGTTGGGACTGACTGGGTAAAGATGTGATTGGGTCATGTCTAGATGATACATCTTTTGTCAAATTTAACATCAAAAGTTGCTTTAAACAAAAAAAGAGCATTTTCCCTAACCTTATTCTCCTAGCCTGCTGCGCAAGTTATCCTAAACATGCTACGAAAAGTCAATCGACAAAAGCTGCATCCCTTCTAGACAAAACTCAATAACTGAGGGGGGGAACAGATGCCTTATCAGGGGATGACTGGGAAACCCGGTGCCTCCAAGCACCGTTCTCCTGTTAACATACTTGGTGAGGTGAAATGTTCAGAATGTTGCAGGGAGAAATGCAATGAAGAACGAACATACTACTTGAAAGACCATCATATCTGTTCTACTCCATACATTTCTATTCGAAACAGACGATACCTTTGAAAACAGATTCCCAATAAGATACAGTAACTCAAACTAGCCTTTCCAGTCTGTATTTCTCAGTCTTAGCTCTAAATTTAGTCGTATCTTTAATCACCCATCATGTTGATGCAGTAGACGAACATGACTGGGGAATGGGAATTACACACAGACCACTCAACACCGGACTCCCTCGCGAGTCAAATCAGCTCGTTGCTGTCTATTCCATTTTCCAAGTGATGACACGTACTGTTCTCAAAATGTGGGGAGACAGACAGATCATGCTTCAAAGGCAAGAGTTATTCAGTAAGCCAGGGATAGACTAGTGGTGGGGCGCCAACATGCTCCATAATACTAATCAGTGTAATGTGGCTAGCGCTAGTAGTGGCAAGCTGCTCCTCTGGCTGGAGTTTGAATGGGTGGCAGCTGCCAGCCGGATGCCATCACCTACAATAGAATCATGGAGGAGAGAGGAGGGAGGCAGGACGAGCGATGATTAGGAGGAAGAAAAGAGGAGTGAAAACTAGGAGGGAGGAAGTGTGGTTATGAAGTGGAAGGGAAGGGTGTGTGTGTGCGCGTGCACGCGCGTGTGAGAGAGAGAGCCTAAATTGGACATTACGGAGATATAAAAGCTATTACTCTAGTAATCCTGTATCTCGTCTACACACACCACAATCTGATTGGACTAGGCCAGCTGCAGCTATCCCCACATGTTTTCAGGTCTAGACTAACCTTACTCTTGTAAATTGTGGGGCGAGGAGGAGGTGGGCAAAATGGGATCGATGCTCCATTTACACATAACGCTGTCTTAACCATCACACCACTTCCAGTGTAGTGGCTGGACACACTCATGTATGCACACTTACACAAACACAGATAGGCCTACACTGAAGCATGCGCACACAGTCCCTTGTGTGTGTTCAGTGATTCTAATTCTGCCATGGAGAAGAGGGGTCAGGCAGCCTGCGGATGAACCAACTGTCTCACTGCATAGGAACCATGAGGCTAAAATCAATACATACTCAACCAAATATGATGGAAGCAACCATGTGAAGTACTAAGATATGACATTACAATAGAATACAGTAGGGCAGGCCACACCTTCCAGAAAGCATATTGGACCGTGACTATTTTATAGCTATCAAAACAATCCAATTTGGCTTTCATTATTCATGATATGTTTGTAACGCAGTCCCGGTTCCACTCCCAGAAATAGTCAGAGGGAGAAGAAAATAGGATGAGGGAGAGAGCAGAGGAAGGGTATACGGTCACTGATCTCATCTAGAAGTGCTGGTGATAGAGAACCTCAGAGAAAGAAAGGCATGAATATCCTCTCTCCCTTTTCTAGTCTTTTCTTTTTTCCTCTCCCCCGGCCCACCAAAGGAAGCTATTTCCTAGAGATGTCACCACTGACTGTCTCATCTGTTGCCTCCCTGTTCACTGCTCAATGAGCTGATCTGTGCCTCGCTGCATCCTGCACAAATCACCGCTCCTACATAAAACGCTCACATATTACATAGCCTATGTGTTGCAATAGGCTATGTAAAACTACTAACACAAAGAGAACATACACAGGTCCCCCCCCCCCCCTAAAGCTAGAAATATCCAGAGGGAAAACACTGAAAACATCCTTAGTCTGTGTGTGTCGTATGTTGGAGGATTGCCTGTCGACACAATATAGATGTTCAGGAATTCAGTGGAAACACCTGTCTGTATTGGAAAGAAACCCCGGTATTGGCGTCTTTTGTTCAGGCACCAGTAACCGTCTAATAACAATGGTTACTCAGCATTACGGCGTCAAGCGGCAGCCTGGAAACCAGCAGGCTGTTCTGTAAAAGGTGCCGCTAAAGGGGGGGGGGTCTTTCTCATACACACTATAGTGCCAACACGCAAACAGTCTACTAGAACACACTAACAAAGCGGACATCTCTCTGAAAGGGCGAGCTAAGCTGTCAGGCTAAAGGCTAACAAAGCAGATCTGTTCCTTTGTCTTATCTCAAGGACAGAGAGTTTTTGTCTTGTGATAGATCAGCGTTTCCTAAACTAGGGGTTGAGACCATGGGGTGGCGTGAGAAACTCAGAAAAATAACTATAAATTACCGCTTGGTTCATAGAACCTCCAACATACACTAAATGTCATTGAGTGTTTTTTAGGCTTTATTAGTCAAGTGACAACCAATGTAATTTGCTGGGTTATTGTTATCAAAGACGCTATTGGAAATTGTGTTTAACCAGAATAAAGTAGCCTAAACAACCACCTGAGACACGACTCATCTGGCTACATAGCCTTCCTGCTGACTAGGGCTTAGGTTTAAAAAATGTAAAATCTTCCAAAATAGTCTAAACCAGTGGTTCCCAAAGTTATGTCTCATACCCCTTCAAACATTCAACCTCCAGCTGCGTACCCCCTCTAACACCAGGGTCAGCGCACTCTCAAATGTTGTTTTCTACCATCATTGTAAGCCTGCCACATACACACTACAATAAATGTATTAACCATAAGAATTAGTGTGTTTGTCACAACCCGGCTCGTGGGAAGTGACAAAGAGCTCTTAAAGGACCAGGGCACAAATAATATAATCAATAATTTTGCTGTTTATTTAACCATTACATATAAAACCTTATTTGTTCATCAAAAATTGTGAATAACGCACCACAGGTTAATGAGAAGGGTGTGCTTGAAAGGATGTACACACAACTTTGCAATGTTGGGTTGTATTGGAGAGAGTCTGTCTTAAATCCTTTTACACACAGTCTGTGCTTGTATTTAGCTTTCATGCCAGTGAGGGCCGAGAATCCACTCTCACATAGGTACGTGGTTGAAAAGGGCATCAGTGTCTTAACAGCGCAGCCCTATCCAGAAATCTGGCAGTGACTTCTGATTAAATTTTCACAGGACCGCTTGTTGCAATTTCAATGAGGCTCTCTTGTTCAGATATCGGTAAGTGGACTGGAGACGGGGCATGAAAGGGATAACGAATCCAGTTGTTTGTGTCATCCGTTTTGGGAAAGTACCTGCATAATTGCGCACCCAACTCACTCAGGTACTATATCAAATTTGACATTGTCCGTAAGCTTGAGTTCATTTGCACACAAAAAAAATAAATAATAATAATAATAATAATAATAATAATATTATGACTCACATTTTTTTTTGTTTTTGCCACACCAGTGGAAGATCTGAGACCAATCATACGATACTCTCCAACCCCTCTTTTACGCTGCTGGTACTCTGTTTATCTTATATGCAGTCACTATTTTTTTTTAAATAAATAAATTAAATAAATCATTTTTAATTAAAAAAAATAATAATAATAATAAAATAAAAATCAATTAAATTAATTTAAAAAATTGGCAAATCGGCGCAAGAAAATACCGATTTCCGATTGTTATGAAAACTTGAAATCGGCCCTAATTAAAATCGGCCATTCTGATTAATCGGTCGACCTCGAACTATACATTCATGTACATACTACCTAAATTGGCCCGACCAACCAGCGCTCCCGCACATTGGCTAACCGCATTGTGTCCCACCACCCGCCAACCCCTCTTTTTACGCTTCTGCTACTCTCTGTTCATCATATATGCATAGTCACTTTAAAAATACTTACATGTACATACTACCTCAATAAGCCTGACTAAAAGGTGTCTGTATATAGCCCTGCTACTCTTTTTTTCAAATTACTTTTTACTGTTGTTTTATTTCTTTACACACACACACACACACACACACACACACACACACACACCTTTTTTCCCCCGCACCATTGGTTAGAGCTTGTAAGTAAGCATTTCACTAAGGTTGTATTCGGCGCACGTGACAAAAACACTTTGAGTTGATTTTGGAGATCATTCATTGGGAAACTGGAGATTTCATTGGGAAACTGCGGAGTAGCTCATTACAGTGCAGATAAGTGTCAGTCTGCCGTTGTTGAGGCGACAGCGTGTATCTAAATAAGTTTCCACAGGAAAACTTGATTAAGAGAAATATGATTCCATCTTTTTCTACCAAGCCATCTCCGAGTACGTTTGCGAGGAACTGAATACGATAGGGAATTAGTCCAACTATCCTTTCTTTTTTTTGGTGAATCACATTTTTATTTTGCGTACCCCAGTTTGGGAAAACCTGTTCAAAACCATTTGATTTTGCATTTTTGTTTTATAAATAAATATTGATATAAAAATATCGAGTCTCTCGCAAGTCTCTCAAAGTTCTTGGTGGGTATTATTCTACTGAACTCAGCAAAAAAAGAAACGTCCATTTTTCATGACACTGTCTTTCAAAGATAATTTGTGAAAATCCAAATAACTTCAGATCTTTATTGTAAAGGGTTTAAACACCGTTTCCCATGCTTGTTCATTGACCCATAAACAATTAAAGAACATGCACCTGTGGAACGGTCATTAAGACACTAACAGCTTACAGACGATAGGCAATTAAGGTCACAGTTCTGATAACTTTGGACACTAAAGAGGCCTTTCTACTGACTCTGAAAAACACCAAAGGAAAGAAGCCCTGCTCATCTGCTTGAACATGCCTTAGGCATGCTGCAATGAGACATGAGGACTGCAGATGTGGCCAGGGCAATAAATTGCAATGTCTGTACTGTGAGACGACTAAGATAGAGCTACAGGGAGACAGGACGGACAGCTGATCGTCCTAGCAGTGGCAGACCATGTGTAACAACACCTGCACAGGATCGATACATCCGAACATCACACCTGCGGGACAGGTACAGGATGGCAACAACAACTGCTTGAGTTACACAAGGAACACAATCCCTACATCAGTGCTCAGACTGTCCGCAATAGGCTGAGAGAGGCTGGACTGAGGGCTTGTAGGCCTGTTGTAAGGCTGGTCCTCACCAGACATCACTGGCAACAACGTTGCCTATGGGCACAAACCCACCGTCACTGGACCAGACAAGACTGGCAAAAAGTGCTCTTCACTAACGAGTCGCAGTTGTGTCTCACCAGGGGTGAAGGTCAGATTTGAGTTTATCGTCGAAGGAATGAGCACTACACTGAGGCCTGTACTCTGGAGCGGGATCGATTTGGAAGTGGAGGGTCCGTCATGGTATGGGGCGGTGTGTCACAGCATCATCGGACTGAGCTTGTTGTCATTGCAGGCAATCTCAACACTGTGCGTTACAAGGAAGACATCCTTCTCTCTCACGTGGTACCCTTCCTGCAGGCTCATCCTGACATGACCCTCCAGCATGACAATGCCACCAGCCATACTGCTCGTTCTGTGCGTGATTTCCTGCAAGACAGGAATGTCAGTGTTCTACCATGGCCAGCGAAGAGCCCAGATCTCAATTCCATTGACCACGTCTGGGACCTGTTGGATCGGAGGGTGAGGGCTAGGGCCATTTCCCCCAGAAATGTCCGGGAACTTGCAGGTGCCTTGGTGGAAAAGTGGGGTAACATCTCACAGCAAGAATTGGCAAATCTGGTGCAGTCCATGAGGAGGAGATGCACTGCAGTACTTAATGCAGCTGGTGGCCACACCAGATACTGACTGTTACTTTAGATTTTGACCCCCCCCCCCCCCCCCACACTTTGTTTAGGGACACATTACTCCATTTATGTTAGTCACATGTCTGTGGAACTTGTTCAGTATGTCTCAGTTGTTGAATCTTATGTTCATACAAATATTTACACATGTTAAGTTTGCTGAAAATAAACAGTTGACAGTGAGAGGACATTTCTTTTTTTGATGAGTTTATTATTACTAGCTCAAACACTGAACCTGCAAAAATGACATTCCTTTGTGGGTGATGGTAATTTCAGATTAACTTAAAGAGAGAGAGAGAGAAGTCCGCTCAGACAGATCCAGCTCACGAGCTCCATCAGCAGCATATTTGAATTTAGAATGGAAAATTAAATGTAATTTATGCAACAACTGTTAGTGCATCGAATCATATCGCATTGAACGTTCCTCTAATCAAACCAAATCCTTTCAAACCAAAATGTTTTTTGTTCCAGTATCATATCGGAGCCCATGTATCTAGATGCATATCAAATCGTCTTGAAAGGGAAAGATGCAGATCACTAGTACAACAGTACTGGTTTTGTCTTCCTGGGCTCATTTACACGAGTCACACTCTCCAGGTGGGGTGCAGGAGGAAGGATGGAGGGGGAAAAATGAGACAGAGAGAGACAGAGCGAGAGAGCAGCCTTGGGCCACGCCTGCTCTCCATTCACATACAGCATGTTCATACCTAAAATGATAAAGATCAAATATTTATCTCATACTAGATTCACTCTCCCTCTGTCTCACACACACCAGGGCCATGTACGACACATACACACAAAACCATCCTACACACACCTCCCTACATTTCCCTCCTCCATCTCCAGCAGACCAGCCATGTCTGACAGAGCTGGTGGTCCATGGATCAAGACAGTGAGAACCACACAGCTCCATTAGAGGGGCTGTGTGGTAATGTTCTAGGCCTTTACACCCGTTCTCCTGGGGGAGAGGAGAACCAGGTGGCGTTAAGAGAACTGATAGTCTGGTATAAAACCACTATTCTGGAACAACTGATGGGAGCTGAGGAAGGGTCAGCAGCGAGAGAGAGAATTACTGACAGAGTGAAAATAGTGGCAGGGCAATAGGACTGAGGGAGACAGACGGATAAAGGTAGGTAGATGGAGAGGAGGGGTGGAAAGAGAGGGGGAGGGAAAAAACAACAGAGAAAGAAAGCCAGACACAGAACCAGCCTGTCTCCCCGACCGAGGTGTCAATACAGCAGAGGGAGAGGCTGTAGACAGCCGGCCTTTCTTCACAAGTCCCCAGTGCACACATCTACCACACACAGAGGCAGAGAGAGAATGAACTACAGGACAAAATACAAACTAGAGGTCGGCCAATTAAATCGGCATGATTAGGTTTTCTTAACAATCGGTAATTGGGATTTTTTGCCGCTTATGGCCGATTACATTGCATTGCACGAGAAAACTGTGTGGCAGGCTGACCACCTGTTACACGAGTGCAGCAAGGATCCAAGGTAAGTTGCAAGCTAGCATTAAACTTATCTAATAAAACACAATCAATCTTCACATAATCACTAGGTAACTTTACACATGGTTGATGATACTAGGTTAACTAGCTTGTCCTGCGTTGCATATAATCAATGTGGTGCCAACTGTTAGATAAAATACGGAAAGTATCAAAATGATAGTTTCCGGATTTTACCATATTAATGACCAACGGCTCTTATTTCTGTGTTTATTATATTATAATTAAGTCCATGATTTGATAGAGCAGTCTGACAGTGGTAGTAGGCAGCTGCAGGCTTGTAAGCATTCATTCAAACTTTACTGCTCGCCGCTCGCTTCACAGCACTTGCGTCACGGCGCTCGGCGCTCGCGTCACAGCGCTCGCGTCACAGCGCTCGGCGCTCGCGTCACAGCGCTTGCGTCACAGCGCTTAGCGTCACAGCGCCACAGCGTTTAGCGCTTAGCGTCACAGCGCTTAGCGCTAGCGTCACAGCTCTTAGGTCACAGCGCTTAGCGCTAGCGTCACAGCGCTTAGCGTCACAGCGCTTAGCGCTAGCGTCACAGCGCTTAGCGTCACAGCGCTTAGCGCTAGCGTCACAGCGCTTAGCGCTAGCGTCACAGCGCTTAGCGTCACAGCGCTTAGCGCTAGCGTCACAGCGCTTAGGTCACAGCGCTTAGCGCCTGCGCCACAGCGCTTGCGTCACAGCGCTCAGCGTCACAGCGCTCAGCGTCACAGCGCTCGCTTCACTAAAGTGCCTATTAGAACATCCAATAGTCAAAGGTATATCAAATACAAATAGTATAGAGAGAAAGTCAACACATCATAATTCCTATAATAACTCCAACCTAAAACTTCTTAACTGGGAATATTGAAGAACTGGGAATATTGAACCACCATCTCTCATATGTTCTGAGCAAGGAACTTAAACGTTAGCTTTTTTACATGGTACATATTGCACTTTTACTTTCTTCTCCAACACTGTGTTTTTGAATTATTTAAACGAAATTGAGCATGTTTTATTACTTATTTGAGACTAAATTGATGTCATGTCTGTATTATATTAAGTAACATAAAAGTGTTCATTCAGTATTGTTGTAATTGTCATTATTACAAATATATAAATAAATAAATCAAATAAAAATCGTCCGATTAATCGGTATGGGCTTTTTTTGGTCCTCCAATAATCGGTATCGGTGTTGAAAAATCATAATCGTCCGGCCTCTAATACAAACCCTCCAACCCAAAAAAGCCTGTGGGGTTGAGGGTATCCTCAATGAAATGCTAAAATATACAGACCATCAATTCCAATTGGCTATACCTTATCCTCAGCTCTGATATATTCCCCAATATTTGGAACCAAGAACTGATCACTCCAATACACAAAAGTAGAGAAATTTGACCCCAATAACTACCGTGGGATATGTATCAACAGCAACCTTGGGAAAATCCTCTGAATTATCATCATTAACAGCAGACACACAGATTTCCTCAGCGAAAACAATGTACTTAGCAAATGTCAAATTGGCTTTTTACCAAATTAGCGTACAACAGACAATGTAATCACCCTGCACACCCTTAATGACAAAGAAACAAAAACGCTACGTCTTCTCATGCTTTGTTGATGTAAAAAATTTGGCATGAGGGTCAGCTACACAAATTGATGGAAAGTGGTGTTGGCGGAAAAACATGTTGTGGGCCCGAATGGGCCCGAAGGGGGGACATTATAAAATCCGTGTTCACAAACAACAAGTGTGCGGTTAACATGGGCAGAAAACACACATTTCTTTCCACAGGGCCGGGGCTTGAGACTGGGATGCAACTTAAGCCCCACCCACTTCAACATATAAACGGATTGGCGAGGACACTAGAACAGTCTGCAGCGTCCGGCCTCACCCTACTAGAATCTGAAGTCAAATGTCTATTTGCTGATGATCTGGTGCTTCTGTCCCCAACAAAGGAGGGCCTACAGCAGCACCTAGATCTTCTGCACAGATTGTCAGACTAGGCCCTGACAGTGAGATAAAAATAATGGTGTTCCAAAAAAGGTCCAGTTGCCAGGACCACGAATATAAATTCCATATAGACACCGTTGCCCTACAGCACACAAACTATATATACCTTGGCCTAAACATCAGCGCCACAGGTAACTTCCACAAAGCTGTGAATGATCTGAGAGACAAGGCAAGAAGGGACTTCTATGCCATCAAAAGGAAAATAAAATGTGATATTCCAATTAGGATCTGGCTAAAAATACTTGAATCAGTTACAGAACCCATTGCTGTTGTGAGCTCACCAACAAAGAATTCACAAAACACCAAATTGAGACTGCATGCAGAATTCTGCAAAAATATTCTACGTTTACAACGTAAAACACCAAATAATGCATGCAGAGCAGAATTAGGCCGATACCCGCTAATTTTCAAAATCCAGAAAAAAGCCGTTATTCTACAACCACCTAAAAGGAAGCGATCCCCAAACCTTCCATAACAAAGCCATCACCTTCAAAGAGATGAACCTGGAGAAAAACCCTCTAAGCAAGCTGGTTAAAATACAGCAGCAAGATTTGAGACCTGTTGCCACAAGAAAAGGGCAACCAGTGAAGAACAAACACCATTGTAAATACAACCTAAATGTATTTTCCCTTATGTACTTCAACTATTTGCACATCATTATTACAACACTGTATTTAGACATCATGACATTTCAAATTACTTTATTTATTTGGAACTGTTGTGAGTGTAATTTTTACTGTTCATTTGTTATTGTTTATTTCACTTTAGTTTATTATCCATTTCACTTGCTTTGGCAATATACCCCTTTAAATTGAATTTTGAGAGAGAGCGCAAGAGAGCGAGGCCGAGAGAACGAGACCGGGAGAGAGTGAGCATCAGATACATAATCTAAGGAGGGGTGTGGTTGACAACAACCCTTCCACATTACATCACTGCTCTGCATTCTCCAGCACAGTACTCCACAGGGACAGGGAGGAGGGGAAGAGGGATAGGAGAAGGAGAGGGAGGACAGCTTATCATTTCACATCTTTGTAGTGAGTTAACGAAGCCATTCTCTCGACCCCTAGACTATAGGGAAGGATGGATCCAAGATGACTTCGCTGCTTCTCTTCTTTTCTAATCTAACCTCTCCTCCACCTGCTGCAGGGCCTCTTCACCTTCCAGACCTGTCACTTTCTCTCCCTCTGCTGATGATCCCTTGTTCTGGCCGCTTGTGAATGTGTGACGTGTGTGTGTGTGTGTGTCTCCACTCTCTACGCTAAGGCCCTGGCACCTGCTCAACATTACCCAAGCTCATGCACTCCCTTCGAACA
Source organism: Oncorhynchus clarkii lewisi (assembly GCF_045791955.1). NCBI lineage: Eukaryota > Metazoa > Chordata > Actinopteri > Salmoniformes > Salmonidae > Oncorhynchus > Oncorhynchus clarkii. The sequence continues at coordinate 19,570,830 of NC_092163.1, forward strand.
CGGAGGCTACTTGGCAGTGGCAATGTGTCCCAGATTACTTCATTAATAGTCAACCACAGGACCTGCAGTTTAGCCTATTCTCTGAGCACTACAGGACTAGAACCAGATTACTAAGTAGCAAAGAGGCTAGTAACGAAAAAGCTACATAGTAGCAAAGACCCTCAGTTCGCTAATGTGGCTAATGACTGCAATGCTAATGCTAATTGTGTCAAAACAAACATCATGAAGACATGTCAATTAACATGTGAGGAGAATGGCCTAACATCACGGTGGTGTCAGTCATTTAGTCTTAACTGTAAGTCAATTAGGATCATCCGATGTCTAAATACAGATACCCTAATTTGTGATATCTTAAGCCTCCTCAGTAGGGAATGGCTAACCGCTAATGGCAATTATTCAAGCACCATGCTAATAAGTTGGCTAGATAATTAATAACCTAATAATGACAAGATGGTTGATGTCTCTATGATTGGAGAAGGTTAGCTAGCTACTGTTATCAGCACATGGAGTGACTGGGCATGTTTACTGCAGTCAACTCGCTGGATTACAACGCATCAACTGTATAGGCCAGGGTCCGTCCCCCGCCTCCCCCGGTTTCACGTTTTGGTTTTTGCCCTTGCACTACACAGCGGATTCAAATAATCAAAGCTTGATGAGTTGGTTATATGAATCAGCTGTGTAGTGCGAAGGCAAAAACCTAAACGCGCACCCAGGTAGGGCCACCAGGACCAAGTGTGGGAAAACTCTGGTCTTGGCCAGCGAAGTGATCCCAGAGCTCTTGCGGAGAGGGATAGGGCAGGCCAGGATGAAGGATGGGATTCACCGTGCAGGCAAGGCAGCGAGTAAAGCACCCTCCCCAAACCCATCACTGAGATGGATCCTTCCAACTTCCCATAGATCACTAGCAGACAGGCCAGCCCAATAAAGCAGCAAATGAGACCGGGGTGGGTGACGGGGCAAAAAGGTGACAAATAGGACCAAGGCTTATGTATGACATCATGTTCTCCAGAGGGGACAGAGCGGGAGAGACGAGGTCAGAAAATCAAAGCATGAGCCTTGTTCAACTTATCATTGCTGTGCTGCTGCTTACGAGCCTCTAAAAAGCATACCGCTAATGCCTTTTCAGCTAGTCGTGTGGTGATACCTAATGTATATCACACCATTATTTACATTCCAGTGCCCAACACCTGCCGTTATGTGACGGAATGCTCACTCATTACCCTGGATAAACCAGTCAGCGCTTTGCAAACAAATAAAGAGCAATACTGGTCAATGCTGATAAGCAGCATTTAGCCTAGCATAGATTAGCCGTAGAAATACCTTTAAACTGCATCCTGAAAGTACCGCACTACCTTCAGGACAATAAAAAGAGACCAAATACTCCCAAGTCGGTATGTAAAAAAAAAATGTGATATTGGCCTATTCAGCAAACTAAGGGGTTAGGCCTATAACTGTAACTGCCTGCAACAAGAAAAAACACTAAAAATAGAGCCTGGTAAAATAAAAAAGGGAAAAGGAAAAAAAGAACCAATGGGCCCGAAGGGGGGCCCTTAAAACTTAAGGACAAAAAGCTCTTCATTAGCATAGCAACCATCTGCCCAGATCAAGCCCATCTCTTCTTCTTTCCCTCCCCTCGCTGTATCTCTCCCTCGTGCCCCCTCTCATTACCCCTCGTTCTCTTTCCATCTCCCTCCCCTTACACTTTCCATCCCTCTCTTTCTCTCGTCATCCCCCTCTGAACCCATCGTCATTACCAGCATTACACCACACTCCACTCCTCCTCCACCCCAGGGCCAACGCCGTCCCCCCAGGGAGGAGCCGCTGGCCTGGGCGTCATGGTCACCCCAGGCCCCCTCTGTCTGACAGATCGGTCTCCAAGCCCAGCCTTGAATAAGGGATAAGAGGGTGGGAGGGAAACCATCGCCCCACCACAGTACCACGCCCTGCGTTCCACTGTCAGCTACCTGCTGCAGTGATAGCCTTGGATAGCCTATCATAGGAAGACAGTGTACTAGACAGTGTACTGCAGCAAAGGGGCTGAGTTAACTAGTGTTCTAGCAATACCGCTGTGCGCTCACTTCACTGTACTGAATTGAAGGCAGCCACAGGCTTCCACAGCATGAACCCTGTAAAAGACCTTCAATAGGCCCCTTATCCTCATTGAGGGACGAGACAATGTCCTTTATAGTCAAGAGGCACTATTTTCAGTCCTTGCTAGGCTAGCAATGTAACTATTGCTATTCAGGGGGCAGTGCCAGTTAGTGGTTATTCCATTTAACCGAGCCCAATATAAACAGCTTTTCACACATAAGTCTTGAAGACAGCAAGGTTGAAACATGGGGTTCTTCGTACAGTTTATAATGTGACTGTAGCCCACCTTTGTGAGTGCCAAGCCCCTTCCTATCCAAACATTTAAAAAAGGGGTACATTCTAATCAACTGAGCCTCATTAAAATCATTTCACTCATAAGTCTTGAAGAAAGCAAGGTCGAAACATTGATTAGTAGTCCACCTCTGATAGAAGTAGCAAAGCACCTTCCTTTCCAATCAGGTTGGATGGAGAGATCACTATAGGGGAAAACAAAACCATCACAGAGTGTCCTTGCCCTAGATCAGGTATTCTCAAACTGGGGTACGCGCAATGCCGTCGGGGGTACTCCAAATTCTTCACATTTTCAAACAGTATACTTATATTTTCCAACGAGGCTATACATTTGGGTGAGGTTTTTTTTACCCCTCGCCTGAGTAGCCTCGTTTCACTGCCAAAAATAACATTAAACCATCTAGTGTTCAGCAAAATAACAACGCAATGTCAAATACAGGTAACCTAGTCAAATAATTAACATCCAATCACATTAACCTTCACTCTCGCGCAGACATTTAGAAACATGACCATTTGAAAAATAAGCCACAGGAGTTTTTTGAGCAAGAATAAAGACGGCTTTTGAGTAGTAAGACATGTATAAAAGCAACATATACCATTAATAAGAAGGGGCTGGAAGAGTCTTATATGGTGACCTACCGAGTGGCTAGAACAGGCAAGCCCCATACTACTGTGGAGGACTTTATTCTTCCTGCTGCCGCGGATCTGTCTGGGACAATGCTGGGGGAAAAGGCCAAAAATAAACTATACAGACAATGCCTTCATCAAACAATACTGCTTCACGATGCATCGGTGAAATGGCAGGAGATGTTTTGAAACAATTACTGCTTCGCATACAAGCCAGTAAATTATATGCGTTACAGCTGGATGAGTCAACAGGCGTGGCGGTCCTGGCACAGCTCCTGATATGCCCGTTACGTTTATGGGGGGTCAATTAAGGAAGACATCCTCTTCTGCAAACCACTGGAAACCAGGACATGAGAGGATATTTGCAAAGTACTGGACAGCTTTGTGACATCAAATGGACTTTGGTGGTCAAGATGTGTTAGTAACTGTACTGATGGTGCAAAAGTCATGACAGAGAGACAGTGGAGTGGTAACGCGCGTGCAAGTATTTGCTCCTGACGCCACTTGGGTACACTGCAGCATCCACCGAGAGGCTCTTGCTGCCAAGAGAATGCCTGAAAGCTTGAAAGACGTTTTGGACACTACAGTGAAAATGGTTAACTTTGTTAAAGCAAGGCCCCTGAACTCTCGTGTATTTTCTGCATTATGCAATGATATGGGCAGCGACCAAGTAATGCTTTTACAACATACAGAAGTGCGCTGGTTATCAAGGGGCAAAGTATTGACACTTTTTATATTTGAGACACGAGCTTAAAGTTTTCTTTACTGACCATAATTTTCACTTGTCTGACCACTTGCATGATGATGAGTTTCTCACGTGACTGGCCTATCTGGGTGACATTTTTTCTCGCCTGAATGATCTGAATCCAGGATTACAGGGACTCGCCGCAACTATATTCAATGTGCAGGACAAAATTGAGGCTATGATTATGAAGTTGGAGCTCTTTTCTGTCAGCATTAACAAGGACAACACACAGGTCTTTCCATCATTGTGTGATTTTTCTATTTGTTGCGTGCAAATTAACTCAAGCTTACGGACAATGTCATATGTGATAAAGCGAAGCACCTGAGTGAGCTGGGTGCACAATTACACAGGTACTTTCCCTAAACGGATGACAAACTGGATTTGTTATCCCTTTCAATTTAGTCTCAAATGAATAATGAAACATGTTTAATTTGGTTTAAATAATGCAAAAACACAGTGTTGGAGAAGTAAAAGTGCAATATGTGCCATGTAAAAAAGCTAACGTTTAAGTTTATTGCTCAGAACATGAGAACATATGAAAGCTGGTGGTTCCTCTGGGAATATATATATATATATATTGGTTCCTCAATATTCCCAGTTAAGAAGTTTTAGGTTGTAGTTATTTTAGGAATTATAGGACTATTTCTCTCTATACCATTTATATTTCATATACCTTTGACTATTAGATGTTCTTAAAGGCACTTTATTGCCAGCCTAATCTGGAAGTCATAAACAGCCCTGTGCATCCCAGCACTGCTAAGAGCTGCTGTTTGAATGAATGCTTACGAGCCTGATGCTGCCTACCACCGCTCAGTCAGTCTGCTCTATCATATACTTACTTATAATAAACACAGAAATACGAGCCGTTGGTCATTAATATGATCAAATCCGGAAACTATCATTTCAAAAACAAAACGTTTATTCTTTCAGTGAAATACGGAACCGTTCTGTATTTTATCGAACGGGTGGCAACCCTAAGTCTAAATACTACTTTTACATTGCACAACCTTCAACGTTGTCATAATTATGTAAAATTCTGGCAAATTAGTACGGTCTTTGTTAGGAAGAAATGGTCTTCACACAGTTCGCAACGAGCCAGGCGGCCCAAACTGCTGCATATACCCGGACTCTGCTTGCAATGAACGCAAGAGAAGTGACACAATTTCCCTAGTTAATATTGCCTGGTACCATGCATTTATTTTAACTAAATATGCAGGTTTAAAAATATATACTTCTGTTCATTGATTTTAAGAAATGCATTGATGTTTATGGTTAGGTACATTCGTGCAACGATTGTGCTTTTTTCGCAAATGCGCTTTTGTTAAATCATCAAGTTGAAGTAGGCTGTGATTCGATGATAAATTAACAGGCACCACATTGATTATATGCAACGCAGGACAAGCTAGTTAACCTAGTATCATCAACCATGTAGTTACCTAGTGATTATGTGAAGATTGATTGTGTTTTATTAGATAAGTTTAATGCTAGCTAGCAACTTACCTTGGATCCTTGCAGCCACAAGGTCCTTTTGATGCTGCAATCCTCGTGGATTGCATTGTAATTGGCCATAATCAGCATCCAAAAAGGCCGAATACCGATTGTTAAGAAAACTTGAAAATCGCCCAAGGCGATTAATCGGTCAACCTCTAATTGAAACAGTGCCACACCAGTGGAAGATCTGAGACCAATCATACAATACTCTCCTTTTGGAGATGTAATTAAGATTTCATAGGAAAAAAGCGGCGTAGCTCATTACAATGCAGATAAAATAGTGTCAGTCTGCCGTTGTTGAGGCGGCAGCGTGCATCTAAATAAGTTTCCACAGGGAAACTTGATTAAGAGTAATATGATTCCATCTGAAGAAAAATAAACTACAGAGGTAACAGTGGGAAATGCAAGCTTGGCACCCCACAGGAAACTTCTTTTTCTACTACGCTATCTCCGAGTATGTCTGCGAGGAACTGAATATGAGAGGGAATTAGTTCAACTTTAGCTCACGGACGCATATGTCACGTTGAGACTAATGATGCACAGATATTACATTTTTGGCCGATACCGATATACAATATTTTCCTTGCCATAAAAAACCTGATAATGATAACCAATAATTACAATTTTAGCGGCCTTTTAACTATTTAACTGTACTAGAATGCTTCACACACACACACACACACACACACACACAGCAGTCTAAGGCACTGTATCTCACGGCAAGAGGCGTCACTACAGTCCCTGGTTCGAATCCAGGCTGTTGTGTGTCAAAGGTTTTGTGTGTCAAACAACACTATTTGACCAATCAGGACCTGAATATGACTGCACGTCACATAATAATTTAACGCATTCATACATTTTTTACGTAGTTATTACACGATCACTCGTATTTCATGTGTCACAACGATTCATCGATACGTATGCTATGATGCTGGTAAAGTTGTCTCGCACACCTACAGTGCTGGTCATAAAAAAAGCTAGCTAGCTCATGGATGCAAACAATGTTCTTCCCCAAAAACATAGCAAAACGACATCTGTTTCAGTAGCTATATAGTGAACTAGCTAACTATATAGATAGGTGTCAACCAAAATAACCCTACTTTATAAGACAGTTCTTATTTGATTATGGTGGTCAGACCCATCTATGTGAAGCTAGACACAATAAGGATTAGCCACAACAGTCGACTTTGCGGCTAGCCTTCAAAATAAAAGTATGGCATAATTATATTTGTATTAATTTGCATCACTGTCAATGACATACTTTTATTTTGAAGGCAAACCGCAAATTCCACTATTGTGACTAATCGTTATAGTGGCGAGCTTCATAACACATAACCCGGTGGAGCCTCACTAGCCAGATAAAGCTCGCTGGCTGCTTATAACGTTAGCTTTGGGTAACAGGGTTAAGTAGCTGGCTAGCTATTTATTTTCATTAACTGAAGTTCAATTTCAATAGGTGAACAACAATACTTACAAGTATTCCTAAATCATTGCTAAGAATAATGAAAATGATTGCAGTTTCTACTGGTCATTGTTTTCAGGCTGATTGTATCGGTGCTAGCTAGGTAACAAGCTAAAGCTAGCTACCCCAGAAGTTGCAGTCGAACAAATTAAAGCTTTATTACCAACGCGGTATTGTAAACACATCGTTCGTGGCCAGTGTTTGCAGACTTTTTTGTACAGCTTTGACAGTGCTACTGTATCTTTTTTGACACGCAATGACCCAAACTGCCTTCCATAGTATGTATGTCGTGGAGCAAATAGCAGTGACGCTATTATTGTGCAACTCCGGTAGGGCAACATCTGAAAAACAGCGTACTTGGTAGTGTGTACCGGTGCTCGACCAGTCGGTGAAAGCCAACATCACCCACGACAGAGAGCGGTTGATTGGTAAGAGCAATGAATTCCATTATATTGGCTTTAATGGATTTCACCTTTGAGTTGTCTCGCTGAAATTTTCTTACTCTTTCAAATGACTACACGACTTGTTGATTGCTCAATCCAAAACAGACATTGTGGGCTAGGTTAGGAATGCTGTGTTGCACAAAATTTTACGTGCCGTCATTACGTCCTGTACATACGTTATATAGGTATGCACGGTAGCTTTGACATCGATTTTTTTAACATCGTGCCGATACCGATGTTGGCATTTTTAGCTAATATCGACCAATTCCGATATATTGTGCATCTGTAGTTGAGACAACACGTCACAAGACTGAGCCATAGGCCTATCTACCCATTTGTCGAGACTATTTGTTGTTCGCTTTCTCTGTCTTGAAGTAAATATCTGCCATTCAAATCCTGAATAAACTCCCCATTGGTAAAAACCTTTGGGGAATAATAACTGCAGTATCAGTGAGGGAGACCGAGGCTGGTGGATCGGGGATTCAGGTAGCCAGGCTTCCCTAATAGGAAGGCCTTGAAGTCAATGGCAGAAAGTAGCTACAAAGGGGTGGAAACCAGTGACACCTCACAACACCTCAAACCAATCCCTTGCTTGGGCGGAGCTCAAAAAAGGTGCCCACTTAATTAGTTTGGGCCGTAGGAACAACAGTGGTCGGGAATAGCTGATTAAAATCCCATCAAAATAGGTTGATGTATGCAGTGTTTGTGGTGACTTTCAATTTCAATAAATCGGAGACCATCGGCAACACTTGATACACTAAACCTTTACCATAGCCTGTAAGTAGACACGTCATAACATATTTTTTTGTAGTGATCAAGCAGAGGAGTTGTAGTGTCTTCAATGACTTGATTGTGTGTATAGAGCACACCACCGGCAAAACAGAATTCCGTTTTTCAATGTTACAAACTAGCATACGCAACAACTCTGCAAAATGTGTCCGACCCAGTCGCAAAACAGTGACGAACATAACGCCGCACCCCTTCCACAAGCACGTGGGGGGAGGTTCTTGAAATGTAAAATCCACAACAACAAAAAAATTGCACACCATTCTAGCCAATTCTTCAGACATCCAAATGTTGGTGTGACAACGTGTTTTGGATGCATGGCTATGCAAAACTAGGGCTGAGGTTCTGACTTTTCATACACATTGATGCATCCCCCTATCTCAAAAGAGTGTGAAAATGGGTATAAAGCAGAGGAAGGTAGGCAAAAAATGCAGTCAGTCAAAGGATAAACTTTCTTGGAAATACGCAATTTTTGCATACTGCAGGAAGAGGCCTGGTCATGAATTAAGTTGCTCAAGAGAATATGTGACTGAAGAAACACCATCTGAGCAGTAGGTGGACAGAGGTTCACACTGACAGTAGTGATGGGGGGAAACCAAATCGATACAGTTACACATCGGGATATTATTTGACGATAGATCATATTGTTTAGACAATATCATTTTTGCATCTGCACCAAAACTCTTTTTAAATAGGGAGCCAATTTGTTTTCAGCACCTTTATTTCTATGACTGATCAAAACTAGTTCTCATGGCACTCTTGTCCCTCTGCAGTAGACATAGATTGAGCAATATGTTTGGAACAACGAATTGCAATACATATAGAACCATGAGGATCGATATACATATATCGGCACCCAAGTGTCGCAATATTGTATCGTGAGGTCCCTGGCAATTCCCAACCCTAATGGACAGCCTAACAGACGCACACACACAGGGAAGAAGAATACACACAGATCAAGCTGGACAAACACACAAACTGATAAGGATGGACAAAAACACACACGGAGGGCAATGTTTAAGGCCTAAAACATGACTATCATTCAAAGTCACAGAAAGCCCAGTCACCCTTGTTTCTGTGTGTGTAGGTAAACATCCTTGACCCATTGTTATCCCCACAGATACATGACTAGACCTTTGTCCTGACTTCCAGACCCTGACTCCATTGCTAGAACTTTACACATTTACCCCAGAAGACAAAGCAGCACTGCCTGCACTGTTCACCGTGAGTATCTTCTAGGCCCAGCCCATCCCAGCTCCACTCCCTCAGTGTGACCCTTTTCCATAAGGCCCTGGAGTGAGCTCCCTGTTACTGCAGTACTGAATCCCATTATGTCAATAGCTCTCTCTATTTGGTTTGTAATGATACTGGCTCGACAAAGCTTTTATGCATGGGCTTTGTGGGATTGGATATTTTAATTAATGTTGTGAATCAATTGGACCCTATTTAAGTGATGGCATAGGTTATCTTTCCTTATGTAATATGCTTAAGACCACATATAAGACACTGAGTGTACATTTTTGGGAGCATAGTTTTATGGCTACCTGATTTGATAATGAATATACTAGGCAACAGCCTCAATTCGCTTCCGACTAAGTTAGGTAGCTAATGTGAAATGCATTCATAGGCAAGGATAAATACCATTTATAGCTTTGTATAGATGTATTATTGTTAATTAAAAATGAAACGTCAGCAAAATCTATCCACTTTAAAATGGCATTCATGCAGGATGTTATCCACTTTAAAACTGCCTTTGGTCAATGGAAAACTAACATTACACCATCAGTATCTTTGATTAAACTGACTCCTCGTGTAGTGGAGGGATAGCATAGAATCAAAGATTTTTATAACTAACCCAAGATAAACCACAGCCTGTTTCCAATAGTAGCAAATTAATAATAGTGGGCAGAACAAGCAAGGAGGTGGGCAGAACCCAGCACGAGCTAGCGAGATCCTATTGACGCATTCTAGCATATATTTACAGATTCTGTTAGAGAAGGCCTACGCGTGTGCAATAACTCAATTCGCCCTGGCACTCCTAAACAACCGTCTCTTTTGGGAACAGAAACCTGCATTGAGATCAAATATGCTTAATCGATTACAAAATGTGCATTAAGTCTCATCCCATCTCCTCCCACTGCCGGAAACTGGGCTTCTGCTCATCGCATTTGGTGGTGAGTGGAAACGTCAACCAGATGCTTCAGGTTTATAAATCCGGTTAAACATCTGGGTCATTGTTCCGTCAGTGATATAATCTCAGCAATCTCCTCTAATGTGATGATGGGTCATGGCTAGTTTGAGCTGTCAGTGTCAGATACAGCATCAGCTAGAGACCACCTTACATGATTCAGTTAAAGTCCTTTCTCTCATTGTTTAAGCAGCAGTTTTAGCAAGTGTTCCCTCTTCTACAAAAGTTGTCAATGATTAATTTACTGAAAACCTGAGATGCAAACTAGCTATCTAATTTATCAGCAATGTTCGTTTAATTAGCTAATAAGTTAGCCTAGCAAACCTGCCAGTCAGCTAAACTGGTTTGTGGAGTAAGTCATTTATTTGGGTATAACTAACAATGTGCCAATGACACTAACAAACTAGCTAATCGTTATACCAGCTATCAGTAATAAAAAGTTAGCTAGCCAAGCCTGCTAAGTCACACCCAGTTGTACTGGACATTTCAAGAAATGTGGGCAATATGCTGAAGCTAGGTACAGTAATTGCAACAAATACACAAGCGCGCGGACAAAACGTTCGCAATGCCGGTTATAGCATGCTAAACCGGTGGCGGTGTAACGTTACTAATTAATTTAACCAGCTAACGTTATCTGTCAATAACGGCAAAACACACCTTGTGCTTGAAGCTAGCTAACTAATGTTACCTCCAGCGTTGAACACATATTGTGTGGCTAGTTAGCTAACGTTAGCAGACAATTACCTTTGTTTCCCGTATGTCTTGCTTCCCTCCTTCTGGGTACCACTGCACCCGGACAAAACCCCTTCCCAGAGGAGCCAGACTGTCCACAACACTGCTCTCGGTGTCCGAGTTACAGGGGATACAGCCACCTCCTCCACCGCCTCTACCTCCGCCATCGTCGAGGTCCGAGTCTGAATCAAACTCCTCCTCGCCTTGTATCATTCTGACTAGGCCGAACCGGACCAAGTCGCGATACCGACCTGACACCAAATCGTGGGAGAAAAGAAGCCGCTGGGAGCCGCCTGCAGAAGGAGAGAGCGCCATGGATGGAGGCTCCGAACCCGGGCTTACAGCCGGAGAAAGAGCTGCGTCTGTTGCTATTGCGTCCGATGCCACGGGTTCCGCCATCGCTGCAGTTGTCAGGGAATAATGCGATAAAGGGAGACCGATGGTGGAGAAGAAAAAAGAGAAGCCTGTAACCATGGAAGTGCACGTGTTTACGTCGATAGGGCGCGCGCTGCGTAAACGCACTCAGAGAAGAGTCTAGGGCCTGTCAAATTGACAAAGGTGTTTTTTTTATTACAGCGTGGGTTTGACTCTGAATAAATCAGTCTGAGACAGCAGACAGTTATATCACACAGTTATTATAACACCTCTTTCTTTATATTCAGGTGTATTTATAGTCAGGTGCTGCTAGCTATATGATGATACAAATGTATGGTGCAATGTGGCCAATTTCATATAATTAGGGTCCCACTTAGGACAAGTCACGGCCTATTGACAATAAAGTTAATTCAATATCACAGCCATCATAATGGTATTTTTTATAGAATTTCTTACAGAAATGCAAACATAATGAAGAGAAGACGCCAATTTCATCAACAAGTCTGTAGCCCGGGCCTGAATATGTATTCTATGCGCGCACTTCACCAAAAAGCATGAATGGAGCAATTTTCGCCACTTGGTGTCAGTGTTCGAGTGCTGAAATTGGTTTATTGCAGACACAGCCATGGTTTTTAACACAGGATTGTGGCATAAAATAACATATTTTGTGCATACCGTGCCTGACACTGTAGTTGTGTTGTGTAGGCTAACGTGGGGGGGCATATGAGGACGTTTGTCTTATTTGTCAAGCGCAAATATACGCGTTTCTGCACAATGGCAAAGCATATTCATTTATAAAAACGTATATAATGCGAGAAGCCTATTCTATTTGTGCAAAAGGGATTCCAACAAATACAGAGGCTAACTCTTGTTCAATACCTGCATTTATCAGGTAGAAAAAAGGAAAAAAAAGACTAATTTCGCATTGGTCAACAACGTATTGCCAGCAGGGGATAAACTATACATGCAAACTGAAATAATGATCAACAAACTCTTACATGGGGAAAAAAAACATGAACCACAATCTCGAGACAATTGATGCCCAATGGAAAAGGTTGCCTTATTTGAGTCACATGACGTTTGGTAAATAGATGAGAGCAAACAATAGGATTTATAATACAATCTCCAGTAGACCTATTCCATGAAGAAAATCCTGATAGAGTGGTGTTGATATCAACATTTAAATAAAATGGGCATTTTAAAAATTACACATAGCATATTCTCCACATATGTTTGAAATTATACACTGAGCAAAAATATAAATACAACATGTAAAGTGTTGGTCCCATGTGTCATGAGCGGAAATAAAAGATCCCAGACATTTTCCATATGCACAAAAAGCTTATTTCTCAAAAATGTTGTTCACAAATTTGTTCACATCCCTATTAGTGAGCATTTCTCCTTTGCCAAGATAATTCATTCAACTGACAGGTGTGGCATATCAAGAAGCTGATTAAACACCATGATCATTACACAATGATTTGCAGGGGACAATAAAAGTCTACTCTAAAATGTGCAGTTTGTCACATAACACAATGCCACAGATGTCTCAGGTTTTAAAGGAGCATGCAATTGGCATGCTGACTGCAAGAATGTCCACCAGATAATTGATCATTGAATGTTAGTTTCTCTACCATAAGCCACCTCTAGCGGCGTTTTAGAGAATCTGGCAGTATGTCCAATCGGCCTCACGATCGCAGACCATGTGTATAGCGTTGTGTGGGCGAGCGATTTGCTGATGTCAATGTTGTGAACAGAGTGACCATGGTGGCGGTGGGGTTATGGTATGTGCAGGCATAAGCTACAGACAACAAACACAATTGCATTTTATCGATGGCAATTTGAATGCACAGAAATACCGTGACAAGATCCTGAGGCCCATTATCGTGCCATTCATCCGCTGCCATCACCTCATGTGGAAGCTGAAAATGTCAGAGTTCTTCCATGGCCTCTATACTCACCAGATATGTCACCCATTGAGCATGTTTGGTATGCTCTGGATCGGCAAGTAGGACAGTGTGTTCCACTTCCTGCTAATATCCAGCAACTTCGCACAGGCATTGAAGAGGATTGGGACTACATTCCACAAGCCACGATCAACAGCCTGATCAACGGTTACACTGCATGAGGCAAATGGTGGTCACATCAGATACAGACTAGTTTTCTGATCCACACCCCTACCTTTAATTTTTTTTTTAAAATCTGTGATCAACAGATGCATATCTGTATTCCCAGTCATGTGAAATCCATAGATTAGGGCCTAATTCGTTTATTTCAATTGACTGATTCCCTTATATGAACTGTTACAGAGTAAAATCTTTGAAATTGTGGCATGTGTGTTAATATTTTTTTGTTCAGTATAGAAGGCCAAAATTCTACCCATCATTATACTGCATTTTTAGACCTATACGTAAATTGTAATTTATAGATATAGATAACATAACTGAAAATAGGTGATAGGTAGGCGTAGCCAAAAGCCGATCTATTAGTTTGTATCTTTACAGGAGGCTAATTCCAAACACAAGTGACGAATATCCCCAATAAATCTGGGTAAATATGTTTGTTGTTGACAGGTATTCTCCCAGAATTTGGTCATCCAGTTTGTTAGTTTATGCCCAATAGCGCTTAAGAGCCAAAGGTATAAATACACACGGCGCACCACATTAACCTCAGACTTTACGCACAAACCCTTCTTCACTTGGATCACTTGAGTGGAGCAGATATCGAAGAGACAGGGAGTCTCAATACCCAAGTAGAAATTATATTGAAAGTTCACCATTTTTATTTGATTTAAGAGCTTCTAAGTTACAACAATAGACAAACACAGTCTGCTTAAACTAATAACACACAAACAATTGTATGTTCTCATGTCTTTATTGAACACACTGTGTAAACATTCACAGTGCATGGTGGAAAAGTATGTGAACCCCTGGATATAATAACTGGTTGACCCTCCATTGGCAGCAATAACCTCAACCAAACATTCTCTGTAGCTGCGGATCAGACCTGCACAACGGTCAGGAGGAATTTTGGACCATTCCTCTTTACAAAACTGTTTCAGTTCAGCAATATTCTTGGGATGTCGGGTGTGAAACGCGCTCTTACAGCATCTCAATCGGGTTGAGGTCAGGACTCTGACTGGGCCACTCCAGAAGGCGTATTTTCTTCTGTTGAAGCCATTTTGTTGTTGATTTACTTCTGTGTTTTGGGTTGTTGTCCTGTAGCATTACCCAACTTCTGTTGTCCTGTAGCATTACCCAACTTCTTCTGTTGAGCTTTCTGTAAGCTTTCTGTAAGTCTTTAGCTGACACTCTAGGATTCTTCTTAACTTCGTTGAGCATTCTGCGCTCTGCTCTTGCAGTCATCTTTGCAGGACGGCCACTCCTAGGGAGAGTAGCAACAGTGCTGAACTTCCTCCATTTATAGACAATTTGTCTTACCGTGGACTGATGAACATCAAGGCTTTTACAGATACCTTTGTAACCCTTTCCAGCTTTATGCAAGTCAACAAATCTTCATCTTGGGTCGTCTGAGATCTCTTTTCTTCAAGGCATGGTTCACATCCGACAATGCTTCTTGTGAATAGCAAACTCATATTTTGGGAGTGTTTTTTATAGGGCAGGGCAGCTCTAATCTCCAATCTCATCTCAATGATTGTAATTCCAGGTTAGCTGACTCCTAACTCCAATTAGCTTTTGGAGAAGTCATTAACCTAGGGATTCACATACTTTTTCCAACCTACACTGTGAATGTTTAAATGGTGTATTCAATATAGACAATAAAAATACAATCATTTGTGTGTTATTAGTTTAAGCAGACTGTTTGTCTGTTAGATGATGATCAGATCAAATTTTAGGACCAATTTATGGAGAAATCCAGATAATTCCAAGGGTTCACATACTTTTTCTTGCCACTACTGTATGTAAGCAGTTTGGTGAAACCTCGTTCCCAGTCCATTGCACAAAGTTTCTGGGAACGAGATTACACTTGCTGTGAGTTACATGTGGGATACAAGTGCAGTGGTTGGTAGGTGTTTGTCTCTGCTCACTGTTTTGTGTTGTGGCAGGGTTTGTGTGTCCTATGTGGTGGGTGTTACAGAAGATAGTTGACCCGTAAGAGACCAAACATTTACATTTTATTCATTTAGCAGATGCTCTTATCCAGAGCGACTTACAGTTAAGTGCATTTATCTTAAAATAGCTAGGTAGGACAACCACATATCACAGGCATAGTAAGTACAGTTGAAGTCGGAAGTTTACATACATACTTAGGTTGGAGTCATTAAAATTTGTCAGTTAGGACATCTACTTTGTGCATGACAATTGTTTACAGACAGATTATTTCACTTATAATTCATTGTATCACAATTCCAGTGGGTCAGACGTTTACATACACCAAGTTGACTGTGCCTTTAAACAGATTGGAAAATTCCTTTAAACTAGAGGTCGACCGAATATGATTTTTCAACGCCGATATTTATACCGATTATTGTAGGACCAAAAAAAGGCAGATACCGATTAATCGGCCGATTTATATATATATATATATATATATATATATATATATATATATATATATATATATATATATATATATATAAAATCGGCCGATTAATCGGTATCTGCCTTTTTTTGGTCCTACAATAATATATATATATATATATATATATATATATATATTTGTAATAATGACAATTACAATAATACTGAATTAACACTTTTATTTTAACTTAATATAATACATAAATAAAATCAATTTAGTCTTAAATAAATAATGGAACATGTTCAATTTGGTTTAAATAATGCAAAAACACAGTGTTGGAGAAGAAAGTAAAAGTGCAATATGTGCCATGTAAAAAAGCTAACGTTTAAGTTCCTTGCTCAGAACATGAGAACATATGGAAGCTGATGGTTCCTTTTAACATGAGTCTTCAATATTCCCAGGTAAGAAGTTTTAGGTTGCAGTTATTATAGGAATTATAGGACTATTTCTCTCTATATCATTTGTATGTCATATACCTTTGACTATTGGATGTTCTTATAGGCACTTTAGTAGTGCCAGGCTAATCTCGGGAGTTATTAGACTTGAAGTCATAAACAGCCCAATGCTTGAAGCACAATGAAGAGCTGCTGGGAAACGCAGATAAATTATGTTTGAATGAATGCTTACGAGCCTGCTGCTGCAAACCACCACTCAGACTGCTCTATAAAATATCAAATCATAGACTTACTTATAATATAATTAACACACAGAACTACGAGCCTTATGTCAGTAACATGGTCAAATCCGGAAACTATCATTTTGAAAACAAAATGTTTATTACGAAACGGTTCCGTATTTTATCTAACGGTGCAACAGTGCTTTTTTCACGAATGCTCTTGTTAAATCATCACCCGTTTGGCGAAGTAGGTGTGATTCGATGATAAATTAACAGGCTCCGCATTGATTATATGCAACGCAGAACAAGCTAGATAAACTAGTAATATCATCAACCATGTGAAGTTAACTAGTGATTATGTTAAGATTGATTGTTTTTTGTAAGATAAGTTTAATGCTAGCTAGCAACTTACCTTGGCTCTTTGCTGCACTCGCATAGCAGGTGGTCAGCCTGCCACACAGTCTCTTCGTGGAGTGCAAAGTAATCGGAGTCCAAAAATGTCAATTACCGATTGTTATGAAAACATGAAAATCAGTCGACCTCTACTTTAAACAGCTTAGAAAATTCCAGAAATGTCATGGCTTTAGAAGCTTCTGATAAATGATGTCAATTAGCCTGAGTCAATTCAAGGTATACCTGTGGATGTATTTCAAGGCCTACCTTCAAACTTAGTGCCTCTTTGCTTGACATCATGGGAAAATCAAAAGAAATCAGCCAAGAACTCAGAAAAAAAATGTGGACATCCACAAGTCTAGTTTATTCTTGGGAGCAATTTCCAAATGCCTGAAGGTGCCACGTTCATCTGTACAAACAATAGCATGCAAGAATAAACACCATGGGACCACACAGCCATCATACCGCACAGGAAGGAGACGCGTTCTGTCTCCTAGAGATGAACGTACTTTGTAGCGAAAAGTGCAAATCAATCCCAGAACAAAAGCAAAGGACCTTGATAAGATGCTGGAGGAAACAGGCACAAAAGTATCTATATCCACAGTAAAAAACGAGTCCTATATCGACATAACCTGAAAGGCCGCTCAGCAAGGAAGTAGCCACTGCTCAAAAAACGCCATAAAAAGCCAGACTACAGTTTGCAACTGCACATGGGGTCAAAGATTGTACTTTTTGGATAAATGTCCTCTGGTCTGATGAAACAAAAATAGAACTGTTTGGCCATAATGACCATCGTTATGTTTGGAGGAAAAAGGACTTGGTCGCAAATGGGTCTTCCAAATGGGCAATGACCCCAAGCATACTTCCAAAGTTGTGGCAAAATGGCTTAAGGACAACAAAATCAAGGTATTGGAGTGGCCATCACTAAGCCCTGACCTCAATCCCATAGAAAATGTGTTTGCAGAACTGAAAAAGCAGGTGTGAGCAAAGAGGCCTCCAAACCTGACTCAGTTACACCAGCTCTGTCAGGAGGAATGGGTTAAAATTCACCCAACTTATTGGGGGAAGCTTGTGGAAGGCTACCTAAAACATTTGACCCAAGTTAAACCATTTAAAAGCAATGCTAACAAATACTAATTGAATGTATGTAAACTTCTGACCAACTGGGCATGTGATGAAAAAAATAAAAGCTGAAATAAATCACTCTACTATTATTTTGACATTTCATTCTTAAAATAAAGTGGTGATCCTAACTGACCTAAGACAGGGAATTTTCACTAGGATTAAATGTCAGGAATTGTGAACAACTGAGTTTAAATGTATTTGGCTAAGGTGTATGTAAACTTCTGACTTCAACTGTACATTTTTCCATTTTTCCTCAAAGTACCTATCAGCAAAGTCAAAGCTAGTAAGGGGGGGGGGGGGGGGGTCAAATGTGAGTGTTTGTTCACGAAAGGCTTTTTTTTTTCATCTCAAAGGCTGACATGATCTTTGGGGAAGATATGGAATTACTTGAGTAATTACAAATGTATTACTTGATTCATTTTTACAAAATGTCTTATTCGTGATGACCAAATAGAATCTGCTAACTGACAAAAAGGCTCTAGGTTTACATTAGAAAAGTGCAGCAAAGTACACATTTTTGTATATAATGCTGGACATGTTTAAACTCATGTTAAGTCTGAAATTTTAGCAAACAAACTGCATCTTGATGGATGACTTGAGCATCTAACGAAAATGCAGGTAGGCCTAAATTGAAGAAGGGTCAGCTAGCTTCTGTCTCTTCCTGTTAGCGTTTTGTGGCTGTGCTGCTTGTGTATCGATCCACTGCAAGCATTAAAATAGCATCGACTCAATGTCTCTTTTTAACTGTTGTCTCGTGAGCCAATCAACCAGGAAGAACACTTTCAATCTCATTATTCCTGTCTGAATATGCAGCTTTATGGCACATCAACACCTGGGCAATTGCCTGGGACTTTCATTTGCTTATCCTTCTGTATTTATGCCTTTAAAATGCACTGGGCAGCTAAAAGAGCTGGGTGGTGACTTTTATAAACCATGGTATATACCATGGTAGTAGTATTAATGTTAGTATTACCCTTTCAGCTAGCACCTGTTTCTTTCTAGATTGTGAGAAAATATTGAAATTAGAATACAGTATACCAGGGAGGGATATAAGCAAACCAGGCTGTGTTTGTTCTGTCGGCAGTGACGCCAGTCTCCAAAGTAGACCACTATTGCACGCCTGTCCCCCTGGGGCTATAGGGGTTTATCTGCTAACTTGTCCATTAGCAGGCATTATTGTCGTTAACTTTTAGGGATTTACGAGAATCGCCTATTTGCTGCTGCCAAGCCTTTTAAACAAAGCCAGGCCTACTGTATTCAGTAAGCAGCATTACCAGTACAGGCCATGTCTGGAGGGCATTAGTAGTAATGACACATTTATGGGAATCCAAGTGCCAATATAGTATGGAGTTGTGAACAATATACTTGTAGCTGGCACAGTATTTGAAAATAGACTTTAAAGCATTTTAATGTTTGAAACACAGTAATTTTTACCAATATCCCTCCCCGGGATTTTCCATTCCTTGATAAACGATAGAACGCTTTTTCCCCTGTAGAAACCACCACCTATGCCTCCATCAATCGTGAATCAAGAGATGACTGATTTTTATAACATTTTGAAAACAAGAAAATACATATTTTCAAGCATTTCTGTTTCTGACTGTTTCCCTTGGAATGTAGAAATGCATGACACTGTAGGGTTTCTATGATTAACAAATGCCTGACTTCGAGGACAAAGCAACTTGTTTTCAACTTCTCAGCTCGCAAAAAATCGTGACCCACAGAGATGAAAGTTGTGGAGTAAATCTCTCTTGAAGAAGGTGAATATACAACATTATTTCTATTCCTCGCTTTTCAAGCACCACCACACGACCCGGCTGGATGCAATTGTCAAGAGAAATAGTTCAGAAGCATAGATCCAAAGTAGTAGTTCCTTGAGCCATTTTCACACAAGTCAGGAAAGGTTACCGGTAGTTGAATCTGAGCTCAAGACACACGAGGGAAAACATGATTAAATGTACATTTATTTTTAAGAACATCGTCTGAATTTGTACATACACGTAAGTGTAACATCTTAAACTGCAGCAATAATATATCACAATATCTCAGTAAAAGAGCAAATTCCAAAGTATTATTTTTTTAATCCAATAAATAACTAATCAATTTGGTCCAAATGCATTTAAATATTTATGCATTTATGCTTGCCGATTTACAGACACTCAAATTCAAGGCTTACACACATTTCAGAAGGCACTGTGAATTCCTATGAAGAGGACCAGACTGTGCTAAAGTGTTCACATAAAAAGAAAAGGGAGGGACAGATTCCTAGCAAATGAAACAAGTTCACAACCATTTAAATGCCCACATGACAAAACAACGTGAAACAGTACTCAGCGATCGTCCAACCAAAACCACTATGAAGAATTCCACGTTATTGACATAGTCGGCCATTAACGCCACCAGTTGACTGCTGGTGAGTAAAGTGACTTAACAAAGCATAGTAAATCCACCTCTCAGGAAACGTCCTAAGCAGTGAAGAGTGGACACCTGCCAGAGGAGAGGGTCATAATCCAAGAGACCAGGAGCAGGCCAGGATGGCAGACACTCTGTTGGCCATTTTGATATCAGTAATGGCAAGAGTGACTAGCAGCCTTTCGTGAATCAATGGCCATTGATCAAGGAACGCAGTACACAGATTCTCGTTTGGCTTTGAAATATATACACATAACACATTGATAAGTAGTAATTTGCTCTGATATCACTCAAGTGCTATAATTACTAATATATATAGTACCGTAGAGATATAGTGCAGGCACATCGTAGTTTGAAGTGAAACAACATGGACTTTCTAGTTTGCACAATCCGATCACATACTGCCTTCTGGTCTGTCAGTCAGATCCTATAATCTTACAATATTACGTGTAATTCATGTTTGAGTATCAAAGCTATAAAACACAATGTCCAGTGATATGGCACAATTATGGCCAGAACAAGTCAACGTGTTTAATTAGTAGTGCCCTTAAACTGAAAAGCCTTCCGTAAGGCTAACAGCTTGTCTTTGGGGCAGTGACAAAGTTCAAATTGGAATTAGTTAGATGTATATTTATCTAGCACCTGTGGCAGTTGATACAAATAACCTAGGCAGATTGGAAGGCAGGATTTGGAAGGTCACACCATCATTTACAGATACAATTACACCATTCTATTGAAACTGTCTGTACAGTATAATTCGATGTGAAAGGCAACTGCTATTGGAAGAAATTCTTAACTCTTAACTGGTCCCCAAAATAGTGCCATGGAAAAGTAATGAAAAGCACACAAAACTAGGTTCAAGTTCAAACAATACTCCAGCCAGTGGCAGACTGAATGACTTGTATTCAATACCATAATTAAATGCTCACATGAACAGCTAATTCAAAGTATCTGAACATAATGAAATGCTATATCACGTAGTGTTAGATACCTCCAGTGTTGTAGAAAATGAGTACAAAAGGTAACACATAAGAGGCCTCTGTAGTATTAACGTGACAGATTATGAACCGATAGGGTCGGATATCCTCTGTAGTCTTCCAAGTCCACTTTAACACCACGCTCAGACTGAGTTGCTCTCTCCAGAGGAACTAGCATAGCATTACAGTGTTGAAGTCAATGTGCGTAGATACGGGCATTCGAACCAGGTGCGCTCTCCCTTTCAAGTTCCGTTTCCCTTAAAAGTATTTTCCACTGCGCTTCCTGTCCAGGTTCTAAAGCCTCGCATTGGCTGTTAGCATTTCAGTGAATGTCCAGGCTTTAAAGCCAGCTAGCATTAGCTGCTAGCGCTTTAGTGAGTGCTAGCCTAGTGCACCACATGGTCGATGTCGTACTTCTCGCAGAACTTGCTGGTGAAGGGCAGGCAGGTGAGGTGCTCCAGCCAGTGCCAGTTGATGGGGTAGATATAGAACCAGACGACCAGCGAGGAGAGCAGGCCCAGGTAGACCAGCAGCGATAGCAGGATGAGGACACGCTTTCGGTACTTGTCGAAGTCGCCGAACGTCACGTAGGGCAGGAAGGCGAAGGAGAGCAGCAGGCCGCTGAGGAAGCCGAAGATGTGGGCGATGTTGTCGATCCAGGGCAGCAAGCCACACAGGAACAGGAAGAAGACGATGCCCACCAGCTTGAGGAAGGCCTTCCACGGCTTCTCCAGCATCTGCCAGCCCTGGATGAGTTCCACAAACAGGCAGGCAAGCAGCCCGAACTGGGATCCAGCTGGGCCAACCTGGATGATAACCAGAGAAAGACAGAGAGAGAAAAGAGAGTCATACATCCACCTGCTCTGACCAAACTAAATGGAGGTAGGGGTTGATGTTTCACTCAATGACGATGCCACCACTGGATGAATGGGTGACAAGACCAGCACGTACGTGAATGAATGTCACTGTTGACAATTGCCATGGGCATATCATCTGTTGAAATTCATATCAAATGAAAGTGCATTAACATGAAGGAAGTGGTGGTAGCATACGTGCTCCTTGCTAATGGATAGGCAGATGACTGAGGCTGAGTTGGTATAGTCCCTTATAGCAGAGGACAATAGGAACCGGGCAAAATGGGAAGCAGGTTCACCAGCATTAAAATGTTGGTGTCTGTGTGTAATAGTGAATTTGGTCGGTAGTCTACTGATCCAAATGCATGTTTGGAGAGGCTTAGACCTGCAATGGACTTCATCTCAGCAGGGGATTTATTTTTGGTATAATATCCCCAAATAAATGCTGCGATCAATATGTAATTACACCATCTGACATTTGAACCACTTTTATGTCTACAGTGACGTTGGATGTTCCAAAAAATGGGAATGTGTCATTGTTGGAGTAGTATAACAAAAGAGTATTACATTGTGCCTCCGTTCTAAACCTTACGACTGTTAAGGTATAACGGAAATGTAACTACTCAATAATTACATTGTGCCTCCGTTCTAAACCTTACGACTGTTAAGGTACAACGGAAATGTAACTACTCAATAATTACATCTAGACTGAAATCCAGAGCAATGGTTCTTTGGCCACTGGTTCTGCAGCTGGCATCCTGATTAGATTGACATCAGGGCTGTGATAGGCGTACAGGGGCAGATGGCTAATCTGAGATTCTAACCTCCCACAAGGACAGGAAGAGTGAGGCTTTTCACACGCCCTAGGCACGCAGCCTACACGTTCAAGACACGCTATATGGGTGCTCTGAATCCAATCATTTCCCAGCCAGCGCTAGACAGTCTAAGCTTCATTGGCCATTGAACACTTCATTTGACAGGCTGCGTTTCAGAACGTCTGAACTTTCTCTGACATCTGAATTTCTGCACTCACGAGTGACTCAGAAAGTCCTTTGAAGAAGAACTAGGGAATGTTACTGTTCTGACATCGAGTTGTTTCTTTAGAGAGAGGCGGAGTTGTAGAACGTCTCAAATTTTGACATATGAATTTCTGCACTGAAGAGTGACTCAAAGTCCTTTGAAGAAGTACTAGCGATTGTTACTTTTGTATTATTACGCATTTCTGAAACCGCCACCAGAACTGAATAAACTACTTTTAATGTTGAATGAGAAATCCAAGAAATCTTGCTATTTCTATGAAGATCTTGAGATAACCCTATGGGCCATCCAACCCTGACCCACCCAAGACTGCTGGTCATACTGCTCGCTGAGCAGAACAATGATATGCCAAGCGGTAATCTGGTTTAGACCGCATGGGAATCATCACACATCACCAGATGCTTTAGCCAGTAATAATAGACCATGACATCAAGTCACACGCATTGAGTTGCAAAATTCCTGGATCTTTCAATAAATTCCCTGGTTTTCCAAAAATTCTAGCTTGAGGATTCTGGATTTCCTCCTTATTCCCTTCTGATTGCAAGAAACCTCCAACCAGGAATTTGAGGAAAACCTGGGAATTTATTTAAAGTTCCAGGAATGTTGCAACCCTACACACACACACATATTCTCAGGCATTCCCATGGGGCTCTTGGACTGATGCCTCTTTATGTTCATCTTACTTTGGCATGTGACACGTGCCTGATCTTCCACCACTTACACTTCTAGCTGCACTCACTGGTAAATTAACACAGAAGGTGATTGGTTTTCAGTAGCCCAAGTTGTGACACTTGGGCTCAGTGCACTAGTGTGACCTTTGTCGTACTCTCACTTCATAACAACAACATGAGGGAGAGGGTTGAAGAGGTCGTCTTTGGTAGTTTATTCATCAAAAGCCAAGAAAACAAAATGGTTACTAATATTTTAAGTCCAAGGTTTCAGATGAGTTAATTAACGCAAGGTGTCTAGTTCATTCAATTTACCCCCAAGTATGAATAGGATTTCAAATGTTTTTGTTTGTGTCAGAATGTTTAATATGTTTAAAACAGTAAATGTGTTATTTGTACAAGGGTGCGATCTCAGCCCTCTCCTGTACTCTCTGTTTACCCACGACTGTGTGCCATGCACCTCTCCAACTCAATCATCAAGTTTGCAGACGACACCACAGTGGTACGTTTGATAACCAACAACGACGAGACGGCCTACAGGGAGGAGATGAGGGCACTCGGAGTGTGGTGTCAGGAAAATAACCTCTCGCTCAATGTCAGCAAAACAAAAGAGATGATCGTGGACTTCAGGAAACGGCAAAAAGAACACCCCCTCCCAATCCACATCTACGGGACAGCAGTGGAGAAGGTGGAAAGTTTTAAGTTCCCCGGTGTACATATCACTGACAGACTGAAATGGTCCACGCCTCTTCAACCTCATGAGGCTGAAAAAAATGTGGCTTGTCACCGAAAACCCTCACTAACTTTTACAGGTGCCCAATTGAGAGCATCCTGTCGGGCTGTATCACTGCCTGGAACGGCAACTGCACCGCCAACAACAGCAAGGCTCTCCAGAGGGTAGTGTGGTCTGCACAACACATCACCGGGGGGGAAACTACCTGCCCTCCAGGACATCTACAACACCTGATGTCACAGGAAGGCAAAAAGATCATCAAGGACAACAACCACCCGAGCCACTGCCTGTTCACCACACTTCCATCCATTAGGAGAGGTCAGTACAGGTACATCAGAGCTGGGACAGAGAGATAGAAGCTGTTTTTCAATCTCAAGGCCATCAGATTGTTAAACAGCCACCAAACAGCCACCACTAGCACAGATAGGCGGCTGCCTACCTAGGTCATCCACAGCAGCTCTCTTCTCCCACTTGGCAACGCCCACATCACAAACAATGCCTCCTGTCCACGATACTAAGCCTTGTCCTCGAGCACACTAAGCCTTGTCCTCGAGCACAAAACTGTAGAGCGTGCTCTTCTTTCTTTTACTCTTCATTTCTACAACCTAACATACCTGCGAGTGAATCAAATTGTAATCAATAAAGTTGAGCATGGATGGGGCTATTACAGTCCGGTCATACAGAAAGTGGGCTGAACACCAGAGGGAAATAGAACAAGGGAATAACATTTAAGTAACTTGTCCACTCTTCCTATGCTAAATGGTCAGCAACAGCCCAATGGTAAAGCTATAAGGGGAGATTACAAGGGAACAGGGTCCAAAGACACTCTGAAATGACTTCCTGTGCCCTTCACATTTACCCTACTGCTGACTCCGCAACCTGTACTGAGCTTCCCTGCCGCTCTCGCTCTCTCCTTAACACACAGGCACAATTAAGCCAGCTGCCTCACCTCAAGGGGATTGAACTAACTTTCCATTAGCACATCACACACTGCAGAAGAAAGGGACTTGGTTGGATTAGATCATGTCCAGATAACACAACAAGCACCAGCATGTCCCGGTCAGGGAGAGGAACACAGAGAGCTGGACATTGCCTCTGTAGGGAGGATAGGGCTACAATGGGAATGACAGTGAATGACAAAACGTGTAAGAGTGTGTTTGTGTGTGCGACCACACTTGAGAGACTCAGACATGGTCTGAGACAGAAAGAATGGGTCAACTGACTGGGTCAACACTCATTTGTGATAAAACACGAACATGAGACCCAGTTGTGTGTGTTGGGAAAAGGAATGCAAAATGTATTGAATGCATGGAGCTTTCCAGTTTACATGGAGTGGATGTATACTCCTTTTCACCACTAGGGGACCCTGGCACACCACATCTGGTTACTGCAGCCAAGGCTCTTCTCAGGCTGTCAGAACATCTCGTTGACTGTGCCAACCCTAGCAACTCAGTCAGTCGCACAATTGCAATACGTTTTTGTCAATGGCATTTCTTCCAATGATTTGAGCATACAAATTAATACAGGATCTCTATGGCTTTCTCAAGCCATGTGTAATGGTTCTGTTCCAGCTTCAGGTGATATGGAGGCAGGGCAGAGGCAGTTAAGTCCTAATCGATTACCCTCCAGACAGGGTCATGTCCAGTCCAGTAATCTCCCTATCCATAGCTCCTCCAGTACCCGAGCTAAGCTCAGTGGCTGCCCGGGCCTAGCTGAGATGTTAACCGGTCTCTCGCTCATCAGCTTTCCTAGAAAACACCTGACCAGCTTAATGGCTATCAGCAGTGGCAGTTGTGTTAGCTGAACAGGTGTGTGTGTGTGTGTATGTATGTATGTGTGTGTGTGTGTGTGTGTGTGTGTGTGTGTGTGTACCTCAGCTCTGTAGGGGAGGAAGAGGGCGCTGGCCAGGTTGCCGGTGATGCCAGAGAGGACGTAGACGATGGAGATGCGGACCCAGCCAGCCAGCTTCTCCAGGTCTCTTAGGATAGTCATCTGGAACACTACTGACACCAGGCAGTGGAGGAGGCTTCATAGGGAAGAGGCCAGTCAGAGGACAACGCATGGAAATGTACACGCATACTGTAGGCTTATAATATATTAACACACACACACACACACACACACACGTTGTTAACATAAGCACACACACACACCTACACACCCACATTGTTAACATAAGTACACGCACACACACACACACACACACACCTGAACCCCAGCACGTGCTGTAATCTCCTCACTAAGTACCGATATCTGAATCATGTGGGGGAATCCTCTCTACGCAGTATTTCATGTTAAGGTCATACTTAGGGACACAATGGGATATCCCCTGAGCTTTTTTTCACTGACCATGTAAACTGACAAGGAACAATCAGAGCCGTGTAGTAGGCTACAACTAGGGTTAAACAAAGTATTAAAGGCCCAGTGCAATCAAAAACGTGATTTTTCTGTGTTTTATATATATTTCCACACTGAGGTTGGACTACTACTGTGAAATTGTGAAATTGACAATAATGCCCTATTAGTGTAAGAACTGCTTGAAATTTGAGCCTGTTTTGGTGGGATGGACTTTTGGCAAGAAGTTCGCTAAGACTATCTTGTAGTGCTTTTATTGGCAGAGGGGTTTGGAACTCTTTCTTATTGTTCTGTTAACAAATGTACTGCCTGGTGATGTCAAATGTACTGCCTGGTGATGCCTGGTGATGTCAAATGTACTGCCTGGTGATGTCAAATGTACTGCCTGGTGATGTCAAATGTACTGCCTGGTGATGCCTGGTGATGTCAAATGTACTGCCGGGTGATGTCAAATGTACTGCCTGGTGATGCCTGGTGATGTCAAATGTACTGCCTGGTGATGTCAAATGTACTGCCTGGTGATGTCAAATGTACTGCCTGGTGATGTCAAATGTACTGCCTGGTGATGTCAAATGTACTGCCTGGTGATGCCTGGTGATGTCAAATGTACTGCCTGGTGATGTCAAATGTACTGCCTGGTGATGTCAAATGTACTGCCTGGTGATGCCTGGTGATGTCAAATGTACTGCCTGGTGATGTCAAATGTACTACCTGGTGATGTCAAATGTACTGCCTGGTGATGCCTGGTGATGTCAAATGTACTGCCTGGTGATGCCAAATGTACTGCCTGGTGATGCCTGGTGATGTCAAATGTACTGCCTGGTGATGTCAAATGTACTGCCTGGTGATGCCTGGTGATGTCAAATGTACTGCCTGGTGATGTCAAATGTACTACCTGGTGATGTCAAATGTACTGCCTGGTGATGTCAAATGTACTGCCTGGTGATGCCTGGTGATGTCAAATGTACTGCCTGGTGATGCCAAATGTACTGCCTGGTGATGCCAAATGTACTGCCTGGTGATGCCAAATGTACTGCCTGGTGATGCCAAATGTACTGCCTGGTGATGCCAAATGTACTGCCTGGTGATGCCTGGTGATGTCAAATGTACTGCCTGGTGATGTCAAATGTACTGCCTGGTGATGCCAAATGTACTGCCTGGTGATGTCAAATGTACTGCCTGGTGATGCCTGGTGATGTCAAATGTACTGCCTGGTGATGTCAAATGTACTGCCTGGTGATGCCAAATGTACTGCCTGGTGATGTCAAATGTACTGCCTGGTGATGTCAAATGTGATGCCTGGTGATGTCAAATGTACTGCCTGGTGATGCCTGGTGATGTCAAATGTACTGCCTGGTGATGTCAAATGTACTGCCTGGTGATGTCAAATGTACTGCCTGGTGATGCCTGGTGATGTCAAATGTACTGCCTGGTGATGTCAAATGTACTACCTGGTGATGTCAAATGTACTGCCTGGTGATGCCTGGTGATGTCAAATGTACTGCCTGGTGATGCCAAATGTACTGCCTGGTGATGCCTGGTGATGTCAAATGTACTGCCTGGTGATGTCAAATGTACTGCCTGGTGATGCCTGGTGATGTCAAATGTACTGCCTGGTGATGTCAAATGTACTGCCTGGTGATGCCTGGTGATGTCAAATGTACTGCCTGGTGATGTCAAATGTACTGCCTGGTGATGCCTGGTGATGTCAAATGTACTGCCTGGTGATGTCAAATGTACTGCCTGGTGATGCCAAATGTACTGCCTGGTGATGTCAAATGTACTGCCTGGTGATGTCAAATGTACTGCCTGGTGATGCCTGGTGATGTCAAATGTACTGCCTGGTGATGTCAAATGTACTACCTGGTGATGTCAAATGTACTGCCTGGTGATGCCTGGTGATGTCAAATGTACTGCCTGGTGATGCCAAATGTACTGCCTGGTGATGCCTGGTGATGTCAAATGTACTGCCTGGTGATGTCAAATGTACTGCCTGGTGATGCCTGGTGATGTCAAATGTACTGCCTGGTGATGTCAAATGTACTGCCTGGTGATGCCTGGTGATGTCAAATGTACTGCCTGGTGATGTCAAATGTACTGCCTGGTGATGCCTGGTGATGTCAAATGTACTGCCTGGTGATGTCAAATGTACTGCCTGGTGATGCCAAATGTACTGCCTGGTGATGTCAAATGTACTGCCTGGTGATGTCAAATGTACTGCCTGGTGATGTCAAATGTACTGCCTGGTGATGTCAAATGTACTGCCTGGTGATGCCAAATGTACTGCCTGGTGATGCCAATAAAACCACTACTTAGCTAAATTCTTGCTTGAGAAATTGCTCTTTGCTAAGAAGCGATTTTTTGACAAATACATTGTATAAGATACTTAATTGTTACCCAGAAATGGCTGCATTGGACCTTCTGTATTGCACCTATTAGAGAGATTTTCCTGGTCAGGTCAAGTGGTCGGCAAAAACCCATTTATTTTATTTAACTAGGCAAGTCAATTAAGAACACATTCTTAGTTACAAGGACGGCCTAGGAACAGTGGGTTAACTGCCTTCTTCAGGGGCAGAACGACCAATGTTTACCTTGTCAGCTCGGGGATTCGATCTAGCAACCTTTCGGTTGCTTGGCCAACGCTCTAACCACTAGGCTACCTGCCGGCACTAAGTATTGATGGGACTACAGTGAGCTGACCTGAGGTCTACATAGTCTTACTGTCAAGCACTTTAGGCGAAAAACAATGTCATGTATAAAAAGTGCTTTAGAAATACAGTGTATGATTACCCTGCGTGTAGGAATAAGGAGAGCCACAGCCTGTAGACCTGGTCAGGGACGTCAGGGTTGAGGAAGGGCAGGAGGCCACACACCTCATCCAGACAGTGGATCTGTTAACGAAGAGAGACCACCGGATCAGATAGGGAGTTGGCTGTCATGAAACAAACCCTGTAAACAACACCCACACAGGACAGACAAACACCCACCTACCTGGGAGCAGAGGGTGGCCTCCTCGTGGAAGTAACCGTGCATGAAGGAGCAGTACTCTCTCGTAGTGATCTCACACCGGCCCTTAGTTCCTATGCAGCAGGGTCGTCCCTTGAGGTTACAGTCCATGTGTCTGTAGCCTGTCAGGTTCGTCTTGCGTGGGGAGGTACAGATCTGGGATCAGATGGAGGGAAGGTGAGAAGAAGCTAGTGTTGGTTTCCACTGATCCAAGACCTGAGGTTACGATGGTTCTGTAACCTGTCATCCACTGCTGTATTTTAATATCAGGGGCTTATACTGTACAGTGGGGCGCAACATTCTGTAGAAATGGAATGTATAATGGTGTCTGTTCACGCAATACATGTTAGCAGGGCTGTCAGACGGAGCATAACTCTGAATGATCCTCCTGTCACTCACCGGCCAATGTGTGATGTCATCGGGCCAGATGTGAGGCTCTGCTGAGGCGGGCTCTTCACAGGTCCTGTTCCCAGCATGCACCAGGAAAACAGATAGCAGGAAGACACTTTATGATACCCTCGAGTAAGTTTTACCTTGTCAGGTCAGGACAGTGTGTGTGTGTGTGACCACTGTAGTCGTTATAGTAGAACAGTGTCAAAGACAGTACCTGGGGTCCTGGTGACACACAGAGCCTGATGACCTCAGAATGTCCACATATTCATTCCTCCATTTCATGAAGGTGGCCAATGACTCCTACACACAGACCAGAATAAACACAGCCAGACACAAGTTGATCATCTTGTTTCTAGTTTACAAGCATTCATCTCTCGGTGGCAGGAGAGTGTGTGTGAGACAGAGACAGAGACAGACGAGAATAAGTGGGAGTACAATAGTACTGGTTTGTGTGTATGTGTGTGGGTCTACTACAGTATGTGTGTGGGCCTACAATAATACATATGCATGTGAGCGTACTGTGTACGTGTGTGGTTGCGTACCGAGCAGTCGTTGCTGAGGGTCTGGACACAGCCCGAGTTGTCGTTCTGTACACAGCAGCCTGACTCTCTCTCCTGGTCCTTGGCTTTCTGGATGAGACTGACTATCTGGCTGTCCTTACGGATACACGGGGAGAACTTGGCCCCAAGGTGGATTAGGTCCTCCTGTGAGGGGAAACAGAATACAGGAATACATTGTTAATCTGGCACCCAGACACATATTTGACGTAGCAACCAAAAATAGTTAACCTAACCTGGCAACCGCAGCACAGTTAACCTAACCTGGCAACCCCAGCACAGTTAACCTAACCTGGCAACCCCAGCACAGTTAACCTAACCTGGGAATCCAATAAAGTTAACGTAACCGGGAAACTCAGAACCAGGGCCAAAGAAGCGTTAGGCTTACTGGCCTAGTCTTTGTTTTAGCTGTTCGTTAGACCTCTTTCCTGTATTGTAAGTAGTCAAGAGATCCTATTTTGATAGTCAACCATACAAAAATGTAGTACCTAGTGCATCACAGTACAGAACAGACAAAGATAGTTTTCCACCAAAACCCCAGCTACAGTTATTTGAGCTATAGCCACCCACTAGACTAGTCGTGTGGGACCCTTTACACTCGTCATACTGTGGCCTATGTGGGATGATGTGGTGGAGCCATCGTTTTACTAGAAAACACACACTTTTTCACTTGACACCCTACATAGAACATAAACTGTAACATGGATGACTGACCGTCAGCCCACCACATTCTCTGAAATTAACATTCTGTATCACTGTCCAAGTGGATATGAACCTAACAAGTGTGAAGTTCCTCGAGGCAAAATGAAGTCAGAAAGTCCTTTGGACCAGTCAAAAGTACTTTAATACAGTCAGAAGGCACACTAGTACAGTCAGAAGGCACACTAGCACTAGTAAGTACTTACTAGTAAGTACACTATAGTAAGTGAGTAAATAACTAGTTAATAAGAACTAGTGAGTGAGTCCAGAACTTCTTTAGTGTGTCTTGTTGAAGCCCAAGTGCGTCTCCCACCCACACCACAGACCACCGCAGACATAGCCCATCAAAACTAAAGACCCCACATGTAAGACTGAAGAGACATTCAGTATGTATGACATGTGCGATAGAAGAGCAGTGACTCACAGAGCCGGGGCCGATCCAGAAGTTCTCCTGCTGGATGAACTTGACACTCTCATAGATGCCCTTGTTCTTCAACACCTGTGGAGGGAGACCAAGAAAACACAGTCAGGAGAAACAGTGCAATGGATCCCTAAGGTAGCCATTGTGGATCAAAAGAGGTATGCCAGAAGCCACCACAGAAACCATTGGATTACAGAAGCCATGTTGGATCCTATTAGGGGGTCTAGTTGCCTAGGCCCTATGGGACTCCTCACCAGTTCAGTGGTGGAGTGTTGGGCGAACCCCACAGGGGCAAAGCCATAGGTAGCACAGGCCAGGATGGTGATGACCACGTGGACAAAGGTGATCCAGTAGGTGAAGTACGGTCTGAGGGACACGACAGAGCAGGGTTGTTTTTCTTATTTGATTGGATCGTTTGAAAATGTACACAACGATATCGCTGCAGAGTGAAAATCACATGTATGTGGTTCTCACAGACGAATGAATGCCCACTAAATGTGAAGTACTAGGTGTGGATTGTGTGAAAGTACTGTACGTATTCATATGCGTGTTTCCCTTCCCTCCTCACCTGTGGCTGCTGAAGTCGTCCAGCTGTTTCTGCACCTGGCTGCTGATGCTGCGACGGTAGTGACGGTTGAGCCAGTTTCCCACCACGCCCATGCCGTACTGCCGCTTGGGCTTGTCAAAGGCAAAGTGCTTGACCTGGGAGGCGATACGACGCCCCCGCTGCTGTGACCCGGCCTTCTCAATATGCATGGTGGGGGTTTTAGACACATCCCTAATGGAGGGGCAGAAAGAAAGACACACAGAGAGCGAGACGCACAGAGAGCGAGACGCACAGAGAGCGAGAGAAACAGAGAGCGAGAGAAACAGAGAGCGAGAGAAACAGAGACAGAAACAGGAGGCAAAGGGAAGGGTTGAAAGAGTGGAGGAGAGAAAGACAAACTCAAAGTCAAAAACTGTAGAAACCAATGAGACTTTATCAATCACTCTCCCCATCCCTCTAATGGAGGCTACTTACAGGCTCTGGTAGGGCTCATGGTGACCTCCGTAGGAAGCTGACATAGGGGGAGACTCGAACACATCATCAGCCATGGAGTACAACTCATCATGGGCATCCACCTGAGACAGAGAATTGACGTGGGGAGAATGTTATCGAGAGGCCCACAGAAAACAAATCTCGTCTCAATTTTCTAATGTAGAAAATTCCATCCGCCATTCTGCACTAATCATTCCATATACTATCCTCCCCTACACAACATCATCCCCATCAACCAGTCCATAGACATCACTACATACTCCATCACACGTCTCACTCCAACAGTACAGGATCTGGCTTTCTTAACTTCCAACTACTTTCTTAACATTCAAGAAAATCTCAAGACAACTTATATTCACCCTTCATCCCTCCACTTACTGTCACACCTACTATTCATCCCTCCACTAACTGTAACTCCTACTATTCATCCCTCCACTAACTGTCACACCTACTATTCATCCCTCCACTAACTGTAACTCCTACTATTCATCCCTCCACTAACTGTCACACCTACTATTCATCCCTCCACTAACTGTCACACCTACTATTCATCCCTCCACTAACTGTAACTCCTACTATTCATCCCTCCACTAACTGGCACACCTACTATTCATCCCTCCACTAACTGTCACACCTACTAAGACTCCAGCCACCCTAGGCATAGACTGTTCACTCTGCTACAGTACGGCAAGCGGTACCGGAGCACTAAGTCTAGGTCCAAGAGGCCTCTAACCAGCTTCTAACCCCAAGCTATAAGACTCCTGAACATCTAGTCAAATGGCTACCCAGACTATTTGCATTGCCCCGCCCCTCCACACCCCTGCAACTCTCAGTTGTCACCTATGCATAGTCACTTTAATAACTCTACCTACATGTACATACTACCTCAACTAACCGGTGACCCCGCACATTGACTCTGTACCGGCACCCCCTGTATATATTGTTATTCTTTACTGCTGCTCTTTATCCCTTACTCTTATCTGTACTTTTTTTAACTGCATTGTTGGTTAGGGCATTTCACTGTAAGGTTGTATTTGGCACATGTGACTAATACAATTTGAGAGGAGAGGAGACCCAAAATAGCCACTTGACATTGTGTTAATTATCTCATCTGTGTGATCTAGCACAATGGCTAAGCTGAGACTGACTGCTTTCACCTGGAACACAGAGCACAAACAGATACATATAGAAGAGACAGAGAGAGACATATAGAGGAGACACACAGATAGAAGAGAGACAGAGACACAGAGGAGACAGAGACATATAAACTCAGCAAAAAAAGAAATGTCCTCTGTCAACTGCATTGATTTTCAGCAAACTTAACATGTGTAAATATTTATATGAACATTACACGATTCAACAACTGAGACATTACCTGGACAAGCTCCACAGACATGTGACTGTGGGGGGGGTCAAAAATAACAGCCACCAGCTGCATTAAGTACTGCAGTGCATCTCCTCCTCAAGGACCGCACCAGATTTGCCAGTTCTTGCTGTGAGATTGTTATCCCACTACTCCACCAAGGCACCTGCAAGTTCCCGGACATTTCTGGGGGGAATGGCCCTAGCCCTCACCTTCCAACAGGTCCCAGACGTGCTCAATGGGATTGAGATCAGGGGTCTTTACTGGCCATGGCAGAACACTGACATTCCTGTCTTGCAGGAAATCACGCACAGAATGAGCAGTATGGCTGGTGGCATTGTCATGCTGGAGGGTCATGTCAGGATGAGCCTGCAGGAAGGGTACCACGTGAGGGAAGAAGATGTCTTCCTGGTAATGCACAGGATTGAGATTGCCTGCAATGACAACAATCTCAGCTTGATGATGCTGTGACACACCGCCCCAGACCATGACGGACCCTCCACCTCCAAATCGATCCCGCTCCAGAGTACAGGCCTCGGTGTAACGCTCATTCCTTTGATGATAAATGCAAATCCGACCATCACCCTTGGTGAGACAAAACCGAGACTTGTCAGTGAAGAGCACTTTCTGCCAGTCTTGTCTGGTCCAGCGACGATGGGTTTGTGCCCATAGGCGACGTTGTTGCCAGTGATGTCTGGTGAGGACCTGCCTTAAAACAGGCCTACAAGCCCTCAGTCCAGCCTCTCTCAGCCTATTGCGGACAGTCTGAGCACTGATGTAGGGATTGTGTTCCTGGTGTAACTCAAGCAGTTGTTGCCATCGTGTACCTGTCCCGCAGGTGTGATGTTCGGATGTACCGATCCTGTGCAGGTGTTGTTACACATGGTCTGCCACTGAGGACGATCAGCTGTCCGTCCTGTCTCCCTGTAGCGCTGTCTTAGACGTCTCACAGTACGGACATTGCAATTTATTGCCCTGGCCACATCTGCAGTCCTCATGCCTCCTTGCAGCATGCCTAAGGCACGTTCACGCAGATGAGCAGGGACCCTGGGCATCTGTCTTTTGGTGTTTTTCAGAGTCAGTAGAAAGTCCTCTTTAGTGTCCTAAGTTTTCAGAACTGTGACCTTAATTGCCTACCGTCTGTAAGCTGTTAGTGTCTTAACGACCGTTCCACTGGTGCATGTTCATTAATTGTTTATGGGTCATTGAACAAGCATGGGAAACAGTGTTTAAACCCCTTACAATGAAGATCTGTGAAGTAATTTGGATTTTTATGAATTATCTTTGAAAGACAGGGTCCTGCAAAAGGGCTGTTTCTTTTTTTGCTGAGTTTAGAAGAGACAGACAGAGACATATAGAGGAGACAGAGACATAGAAGAGAGAGACCTATAGAAGAGACAGAGAGAGACACAGACATATGGAAAAGAAAGAGACATACAACAGAGAGAGAGACATAGAGGAGACAGAGAGACATATAGAGGAGACAGAGACAGACATATAGAAGAGACAGAGACAGACATATAGAAGAGACAGAGAAAGACAGAACTAATACAAACAAAAGCATGAAGACGGAGGCAGCGAAAGAGAGGGAGAGAGAGAGACGACTGAGGCACATGGAGAGAGACAAACAGAAAGAGAGACAGAAAGCAAGAGAAGGACACAGAGAGAAAGGTAGATAGAGTTGCATTACCTTGC
This sequence comes from Oncorhynchus clarkii lewisi, assembly GCF_045791955.1. Lineage (NCBI taxonomy): Eukaryota > Metazoa > Chordata > Actinopteri > Salmoniformes > Salmonidae > Oncorhynchus > Oncorhynchus clarkii. Next base: position 19,606,947 of record NC_092163.1, read on the forward strand.
TGAAGAAGACAGACTCGTGAGTGTCTGCCGAGTCCACAGTATCCTCATCCAGCAAGCTGGGCCGGGCGAAGCTCCGCCGGCGGAAACTACGACTTGTCTGGGAGCCCACTGGACCTGAACGACCCTGAACCACACACACAACCAGGACATTTGTGGGACAACATCAAAAGACTCGCTGTGGGGAGAAACAACTCAACTCAAATATGACTGTGAAGTACAGTACAACATACACAGATCAACATAGCAGTCTTTTAAGCGAAAAATCTATAATTATGTCAGGCACGTACACACAAAACCATCAAATATTCATCTGTATTTCGCTCAATAGCAACACACATGCAACACACATGCACACACACTCTTGAATGTACACTCAAATGAAGTCTAGTTTCCTCTAACGATCCCCCAGTGGTGATCAGGTTGGAGATGAAACCCCATCCACACTTCCTCTAACGATCCCCAGTGGTGATCAGGTTGGAGATGAAACCCCATCCACACTTCCTCTAACGTTCCCCAGCGCCCGCTCACCCTGAGTAGGTTGGACGCTGCTCGTATACTCATGCGGGCGACAGACTCCCTCTTGCGCCGGGGCAGGTGGGCGTAGCCCCTGGAACGCTGGGAGGAGAACCGCGGGGTGACAGGTCCTGTGTGGGGGGTACGGGGAGGTCGGTCCGTCTCATCCGGGTAGCGGAACGCTCGCCCCCGTGCTAGGGGGTCCACAATCTGGGGGGGGGGGAAGAGGCGGACAGACAGGGCAAGTTCACACTGATTAAACAGAAACAAACTAAATAATTAACTGTCACATCATTAGCTTCATCACAAAAAAAACGACATTGTAAAGCTGAAATCCTCAAGAGGTGACATTTAAACTAGCTGGGGGAATCTAAATCAGGAAAACGTTGCACTGACGGCTCTACATGAAAGTGTTACTGATGTCACAGTGAAATTCACACACACCTATAATCCATCTACTAGGAGTGTTCTGTGTGTGCACGTCTGTGTGCCGAGGTATCAGTCAGCGTGAGTGTGTCAGAGAGAATGTCGAAGCTTGTTATGCAGTCTTACCCGAGTCTTCATAGGAGTTGACAGAGAGCAAAGGAGAAAGAGGAACAAAAACAGATTGGGAGAGAGAGAGGAATAGACAGACAGAGACAAAAATAAGGGGGCAGAGTGTGACAGACAGAAGGAGAGAGAAAGAGAGAGAGTCGTGGAGACAAACTAGCACCCAGGAGCGGGTGTGTTGGAGTCAGAGGAGAGCAGAGTGTGTGGGGACTAACAGAAACAATACATCTAGCTGGGGCTCAGATGTAGTCAACCTCCTGTCACCACAGTGCCCCGCTCTGCATTATTTATGGCAGGCAGAGGGTACACTTCACTTCCCCTTGAGTGGAACTACCGCCGCCCTTCCATCTAATCTCTGTGATGTCTCCATTCTGAGTAGAGGTCCAAAAGCCGGAGTCTAATCTGATGTCTGACACCGAGACAAGTGAGGACGGTTGTTGATGATAGAGTCTTGTAAGGTAAAGTTGATTTGATTGTGCAACAAACACAGTGGCCCCGTTTACAAACAATCCCTACCCCTCAGTCCCTGGGCACTTCATGTATATCAGAAAAGATGTGGATAGTAGTATCTTTCCTTGCCACTTTATTGCTAACATGGTGAATTCAGAAAGTATTCAGCCCTGTTGACGTTTTCATTACAGCCTTCTTCTAAAATGGATTAAATAAACGTTTCCCCTCAATCAATCTGCACACAATACAGCATAATGACAAAGTCAAAACAGGTTTTTAGACATTTTTGCAAATGTATTACAAATAAAAAACAGAAATAACTTATTCACATAAGTATTCAGACCCTTTGCTATGAGACTCGATATTGAGCTCAGGTGCATCCGGTTTCCATTGATCATCCTTGAAATGCTTCTACAACTTGATTGGAGTCCACCTGTGGTTAATTGAATAGATTGGACATGATTTGGAAAGGCACACATCTGTCTATATAAGTTCCCACAGTTGACAATGCATGTCAGAGAAAAAACCAAGCCATGAGGTTGGAATTGTCCGTAGAGCTCAGAGACAGGATTGTGTCGAGGCACAGATCTGGGGAAGGGTACCACAACATTTCTGCAATAATGAAGGTCCCGAAGAATGCAGTGGCCTCCATCATTCTTAAATGGAAGAAGTTTGGAACCCCCAAGACTCTTCCTAGAGCTGGCCGCACAGCCAAACTGAGCAATCGGGGGAGAAGGGCGTTGGTCAGGGAGGTGACAAAGAACCTGATGGTCACTCTGACAGAGCTCTAGAGTTCCTCTGTGGAGATGGGAGAACCTTCCAGAAGGACAACTATCTGTGCAGCTCTCCACAAATCAGGCCTTTATGATTGAGTGGCCACTCCTCAGTAAAAGGCACATGACAGCTCAGACCATGAGAAACAAGATTCTCTGGTCTGATGAAACCAAGATTGAACTCTTTGGCCTGAATGCCAAGCGTCAACTCTGGGCGAAACCTGGCACCATCCCTCCCTATGTTTTTCAGCGGCAGGGACTGGGAGACTAGTCAGGATCGAGGGAAAGATGAACGGCACAAAGTACAGAGAGATCCTGAATGAAAACCTGCTCCAGAGCGTTCAGGAACTCAGACTGGGGCAAAGGTTTACCTTTCAACAGGACAACGACCCTAAGCACACAGCCAAGACAACGCAGGAATGGCTTCTGGACAAGTCTCTGAATGTCCTCGAGTGGACTTGAACGCGATCGGACATCTCTGGAGAGACCAGTAGCTGTGCAGCGACGCTCCCCATCCAACCTGACAGACCTTGAGAGGATCTGCAGAGAAGAATGAAAAACTTCCCAAATACAGGTGTGCCAAGCTTGTAGTGTCATACCCAAGAAGATCCCAGGCTGTAATCGCTGCCAAAGGTGCTTCAACAAAGTACTGAGTAAAGGGTCTGAATACTTATGTAAATGTGATATTTCCATTTTTTTATGGTTTAATACATTTGCAAAAATGTCTAAAAACCTTGATTGAATCCATTTTAGAATAAGGCTGTAACGTACCAAAATGTGGAAAAAGTCGAGGGGTCTGAATACTTCCCGAATGCACTGTACCTACCCAGTTCTGTCAGACCTAGGGGCTAGGAGCCTACCTTGGGAATCTTGTTTGCGGCGGGTGAGTCCAGGCCCTGGTCCATGCTGATGGGGAGCTCCGGCTCTCTGTACTGGGCCTTGAGCTTGCCGTAGCGCTGGCTGCAGTGGCGCAGGCTCTTCCTCTGCCATAGCTGCTGCTTGGTCTCACAGTCCTCACCCACCCCGAACCAACCAGCTGCTTGGGCTGTAACTTGGGCTGTACTCCTGGAGGAGGGGGGGGAGAGAGAAGGGGGAAAGAGGAGAGAAAGGAGGGAGGGAGGGAAAGGAAAGTTGGTGGGAGGAATACAGAAGGAAGAGGGAGAGAGACAGTGAGGTGTAAAAGAGAGAGGGAGAATACAACTTGATTACGTCCAACATTCCAAACAGTCATAAAAGGAAATCCCCCACGACATGCCCCCCCCCCCCAAAATGTTTTTTGCGCAAATCCCATTGGATGAGAAAGCCAGTGTTCCCTCCCCTCTGAACTTCTTCTCCAATGGGGTTTGAGAAGGAGAAGAGGATGCAAGGAGTACACAATTGAGATTCTCTCCCACTGTCTTTTCTCTTTCTCTCTCCCTTCCGTTTCTCTCTTTGCCGCCATCTGTTAATCTACAGCCTCTTTCCACCCCCATCAAATCTTCTCATACACCACCTTTCCTTTCTTTTTGCACTTGTCATCATCTTCCTCCTTTCTCACCCTCACTGCCCCTGAAATCCTCCTATAACCCCTTTCAGCGTTTTCTTCTGCCCTCCATTAGTTTCTTCCTCCCTTTATTTCTTCCCTCGCTCTTCCCACTTCTCCCTCTCTCTCCAACCCCACTTACTTGCGTATGCTCTGAGACAGGGAGGTCTGTCTGTGGAAGGCTGCCCTCCTGTCCCCAACAGAGTGACCACCACCACCATCAGCACCACTGTCAGACAGAGGACTGGCCTGCTGTTGGCTCTCACTCTTCTTCAGGGACGAACGCAGGGGCTGGACAGAGGGACAGGGGAAAGAGCAGAGAGCCAGTATACAGGTAGGCTTACTGAGTATTATCCTAGCTCAGAGAGTCAGTATACAGGTAGACTTACTGAGTATTATCCTAGCTCAGAGAATCAGTATACAGGTAGGCTTACTGAGTATTATCCTAGCTCAGAGAGTCAGTATACAGGTAGGCTTACTGAGTATTATCCTATCTCAGAGAGTCAGTATACAGGTAGGCTTACTGAGTATTATTCTAGCTCAGAGAGTCAGTATACAGGTAGGCTTACTGAGTATTATCCTAGCTCAGAGAGTCAGTATACAGGTAGGCTTACTGAGTATTATCCTAGCTCAGAGAGTCAGTATACAGGTAGGCTTACTGAGTATTATCCTAGCTCAGAGAGTCAGTATACGGCAAGCCATGAAAGTAAAGGGTACTTGAAATGGATTGGCTGAATATAGTTGGAATTCACACTATCACTGGTATACTACTGGGCTAAAGCTTCACTTGTGGTGTGTGAATAATTTGAAGATTGTGTAAATCGTGCATTGTTGTCAATAGAACGTTTGGACGGAAATGCGTGTTAAGTGCATGATTGTTGTGTTATGATTCAGTCAACAGCGTTCCATTGACTGTAGTGATTACAACTATCCGGTTTAGCTCACAGAAGTGTAAGAATGGCAAAGTAAGGAGTTCTTTTTCTGAGACCGCAGCAAAATGCATAAATCATTTTTTACAAACATACGAGTGATACTAGGGAAACACCAGAACATCCTAAAGCTTAATGATTTTTCCCATTGTAATGTTATTTCATTTTGTATTGCATGTTCTTTCAAAGCCCATTCATGTCTTGAAAGGTGACTTGGCTAACGACTTGTGGAGTCAACGGAGTATTGTGAGAGGCACATGAGCTGCCTGTGTGTCAGCCAGCAGGGGGTGTGCATAGCTAGCCAGCCTGCCACCAGAGGCTCTTTGTTGGGGAAACCCCCTGCGTATTGACAGTGCACACACATACGTTCTCACACATGCACTCTCCCTCACACACACCCTCCCTCATCCCGTTCCTACACACCCTCTCTGCAGGCAGACTCCTAACACTGATGACTTTTGACAAGTAATGGTACAGGGAGTTCTTCATGCGCGATGGAGCAGATTGTTTTGGGCAAAATAACCACTTCATCTGAAGGAGACCCCTGGGGTGCACCAATCCAGCCAGACAGAGACAGTGAAGAGATGTGAGTTAACCAGGGAAATGGATACATGTACCCAAAAACTAGCTAATGTGACTACATTGGACCAGATTCGCTTCAAATGGCCGTTTAATGGGTCTTATAGGGTGGACAAAAATCTGGATTTGGGGGCAATTTTGTTCAGTTCAGAAAAAACCCTGGCCCTATTTATGAAGCCCAAAATGTAAAGACAGGAATGTTAACAGGGCATATCTCGGCTTTGCTATAGAGTAGCTAGTCATGAGTGACCGTGCAACACTAGCATGAGTGGGGGGGGGGGGGGGGGTGCTGATTGAGATATGGCTGGGCCAGTGCCCATAGACACCAGCAGCTGTCCCAAATGCCAGACTTCCCCCAATGAAATGACATACTGTATATGAAGGCAAGGAAGATAGTATTCTCCTCTATAGTAAAAAGGTTTTCAGTTGGGGGGCTGAAACTCCTGACTATACTACCAACTGTAAAAGTTTGCTTGCCAATTCTTCCCTTTCCTATTGAAATGGCCTTCATCAGGGCATCAACTGCCATTTTCCAAGTACAGACCATGTTTCCATAAAGAGGGGTCAAAGTGGAAAGATCAGGTCAAAGGGGTACCTGCTTGACCGTTTCATCTCCCTCTTCAACCCTCTCTTCTTCCTCTGGGGCAGGGATGGCTATGACCAGGCGGGGCGGCTTCTTGCTCTTCAACCGGCTGTCTGATTGGCTGCCGTTAGGAGGCGGCTCCCCCCCTTCCTGTGACGCCATCCTATCGGACTTCTGAGGGCAAACGAAAGTCAAATTGATTAATGGCATGTTTGAGATGGAATCTTCAAACTTGCATTTCTGATTTCTTTCTTCCCTCTAAAAGAGATGTGAAACCAGCTGTGACCCTTTCTTTCCTCACTCATGTCACCTCTATTTCTCAGTAGCCTTCAACTTCCACTTTCATTCTCAACTTGCGCAAAAGTGGTTCCATTTACAAAGACAAGACTGACCTACTCAGACATGTCCTACTGAAAAGACAAACAACACCGACAGGCACTTTGAACCATTCAGGAACTATCTGAAGTAGCTACTTTAACACAAACATATTAGCCAAATGACAAATTACTAGAGGAACTCCTATCTGCAACAAGGAAGGACACATTGCCCTGCTGAAATAACCTTTCACATGTGTATAGGGAAGGGAAACCAATGGATTTGAATACCACCCTTTTTGTTGAAGCGTCATTTTCCATGTAAAAGCCTATCAGCTAAACCATAAAAAACAAAAGTAGCCCGCCACAGCACACACGAATGCAGCTCACTCTGACTCCAGCGGTCCCAACACCCTAAAACACAATACCTGGACATCTCCATCCAACTTTCCTCAGAACTCTACAGATGTAGGCAAAACAATATATACTGTACGTGCGCATTGGGCATGCTACTGTGCCTTAAATGCACACGCTATATGTAGACTGGGTCAGTGGGTCAAGCTGGAAAGAAATCCTAATAGATAACTCCGTCACAACAGAGGCATAACCCGAATCTCATTCCCCAGGGTAGCGTTCATTAGACACCAAACAAAAGGAAACGTACTGAAACAGGGAGGGACTACCAGGTTTAGGCCAATAAGAAACGCTCATTCTTGTTTTCTGTTGCAAAGCGTTTTCCTTTTCCGTGCCCTAAAGAACAAGACCCAGCAATGTGAGGGAATAGGAGCCTGGCCTAGCCCCACTCTTGGGTAACAGTCGCTGACTGGCACAACGTAAACAATATCCATATTACTGGGGCCCAGTAGGTCCCGAGAGAGAAACCTGCCTTTTCCGCCACATACGTAATAATATCTATTGAAGGAAAACATTGACTGCCTGCCCAAGCAGATATGCATTAGAAAAACAGCAGGTGTTTTTTCCATGTTAGTTTGATGCGATCCTGGACGAGACCCCATAAATCAGTTACATTAGCAACCCTGTGCGTTAGCAACCCTTCTATGCAATTTAGTAACGTCACACAAAACACTTGTCGGTCTACTAGTACCATCATTCTTACTTGACATGCAGTTACTTAAAGGGTTCTCGTGGGCTGCTACACTGAATGAGTTAACAATAGGTTTTCTGTAGGGGCTGTGACCTCGTCTGTAGGACGCCAGCCAGGCATTGGATAGAAGCATCGTGGTAGGAGCTGGAATGAACGCATGGCGTCAGGTTAAGTTGAGACACAATAGCTTGTTAACAATAGCTTGTTACTTGACAGTGCTAGTGGGGGTGTAGGCTGCAACACGTCATTCATAGAAAGCACCCGCTGGGACACTTTTTTTTGAGAGAGAAAGAGAGATATCGCTAGCATTAAAATTCTATCTAGATATACTCCCCTTCGTATTTATTTGGTATACATATACTGCCAAGCCATGTGCACAGGAAGACCATCATGAAGTGTTTACATACAGTAACACCATGCAACAACTATCTCTGAAAGCCACCCCGAGACCCTCATCTCTAAATGAGATGCTACTTGAGGACCAATGGAAATAAGTCAAATGTTTTGTTTACCCTCGATGATTCTTAAATCAAGTGCATCATTTTGTAGGTGTACCTTTAAATGATGAAATAATCTAAAACTCAACTAAAATGACATTCAATATCAGTGCATAGGCAAACCTTCCTTATCTGCTCAAGGCCACAACCATAATCATGCCTTCCTGTCCCCAGCTTCAAGTCTCCATTAGAAATCATCATCGGCCTCTGGACCCACTCAGAGCTCAATTAGTCCTCACTCTTCAGGTTTTTTGAACTGTGTCATTGTATATTTCCATAGGCAAGTGCAGGCAAGATTGCAATATTCCTATAGCGGTATTCTCCCTGGCCATACGTGTCCATTATAGATCTAGTCAAGGTCTTGAAGCCTTGGAGTTGCTATACATCGATAGTAAAAAAAAGGGCCTTGGTGTCAGCGTCAGGGAAATCGGACACCATTCAAGTCAATGGCAATCAAGTCTGTGGGAGCAGAATAGTACGGAGAGTGGTTGGGGGATGGGAGAACTCTTATATGTTCCTATGGGACCGGGTCAGGCCCACACCCTCGCACATAATGAAATATCCAAGGCTTTCACTAATGGAGGGGTTTTAACAGTGTGGTGCCGTGCTTTAGTGGCAGACACTTACAAATCGCACAGTCTGTCAATGTGGAGAACGCTTTTATCGTTTCCATCGGGAGACTGTCAAGGAGTGAGTCAGGGTGTTGTTGTTTTGGTAGAGTGGAGAAAGAGAGAGATCAGTCTCATTGGGAGTCTCATTCTAAATGCATGGGCCTACGGAAATAATATTCTGCTGGTCTGTAATCTGCATACTTGATTGCCTATCTTTATGTATTTCCTTGTGATATTAATCCTATATCTTCATCCATTTCTTAACAATTAACAAAGTCAAATCAATATCAATACCATCCATAACAGATAATATAGGGTGGGGAACCAGGATAGCCAAAACTCAAAGGGCTTTGAAATTGCTCACTGAGATTACCCCGTTGATGACAATGAGGGTTTTGCTCCATCTATTAGGCCCATACCTATGTGACTGCTAGCATGAACAATCAACACCTATTCTAAGCCAATAAGATACCAATAGCCTGGTTGTCTTGCCAACATATCTTGGATTGTATAACAATAGGTCAATGACCTGCGATGTGGGTTGGGTTTTCTATACAATTGTGGCGTCAGTTTTTTCCCCGTCCACAGCCAAAATACATTTCAGATTACCGAGCAACAGAGGTGATTTACAGGCACTACTGGAACATTGCACATCATCATCTTCAGTCCCCCAGGGAAAACACAGCTCCAGGACTTTGATTTCCTCACGGGGGGGGACTTTTGTGTTGTTGTACATTCAGATGTTAACTGAAAGTGTACCCAATCGTTAAAGAGGGAGAGTGAAAAACATAGTAACTACTATCTGGTGGAATAAGGGTATGTTTCCATGATCAATACTGAACATTTCTGATAATTATTAACTTAGTCCAGAGGGAGTCTAACTCACACGGTAGTCTGGGAACAGCAGACGTGACAACACAGCCCATGGCTTCCACACTAACTCCCAGCACACGGAGCACAGTACTGTAGATTGTTAGTTCCCAGTCTCTCACTCTCTCTCTGCCACACAAATATCCTAAGTGAGTGGGAACTCGGTGTCACAGTAGTCTTGGAAGAGAAACTGTGACAACACAGCTCATGATGATAGACATTGAGTGTACAAAACATTAATACCTTCCTAATATTGAGTTGCACCCCCCACCTCTTTTGTCCTCAGAACACCCTCAATTCGTTGGGGCATGGACTCCACTAGGACGCTGACCAACGTTGACTCCAATACTCCCCACAGTTGGGTGGTGGACCATTCTTGATACACACGGAAACTGTTGATCGTGAAAAACCCAGCAGCGTTGGTGTTCTTGGCACAAACCGGTGCGCCTGGCACCTACTACCATACCATGCTAAAAATCTTTGTATTTCCCATTCACCCTCTGAATGACACACATACACAATCCATGTCTCACGGCTTTAAAATCATTTTTTGACCTGTCTCCTCCCCTTCATCTACACTGATTGAAGTGTATTTAACAAATGACATCAATAATGGATCATAGCTTTCACCTGGTCAGTCGGTCATGGAAAGAGCAGGTGTTCTTAATGTTTTGTACACTCTAATTCCAAGTCCCAACCCAGTCACACATCTCAGTAGTGAGTCCCAAACGTGTAGTGACATACCCATGGTGACAACCATAGTGCTCCTATCACGACTAATATATCACTAGCTCCCACACTCCGTCTTTCTCTCTCCACCCGCTCTCTCTGTGTACTTCAAGCCACTCAAGAAATCTAAACTCTCTGTCCACTACTTTACATTGGGGCCAGTGTTGAGAGTGGGGCTCTTGAAGATGTCATGACTCCGAGCAGCGCCCTTTTCATTAGGACATGCACCAGAATACATTTAGCAACTGAAAACTAAAATGACAGTTTCTTATAGGACAAGCACCAGGTAGTTCCTCCCTGTTTCAGTCTGGTTTCTTTTGTTTGGTGCCTACTGAACATGACCCTGGTTTTAAGTCATTAGCGTCAATGCTTAATTTCCATACTTGGTGTTTGGTGCCACTGTGTGTTCCTGTACAAATGTGTGCGAGTGTGTGTCCTCCTGCGAAAGTGCGTTACTGTCACTAAGCCCCTATAGCCCACAGAGTGCTGCTGTTGCATGTTAGCGTGACGCCAAGCACAACTGCTACCTTACACCATAGCCCTGGACACAGGCAGACAGGAATGTGCTGGTTCAGAAATGCCTAGGTTTGGTTGCCCCCGGTGATAGCTAGTTACAGTTAGAAGTGGTAATGGCCTAGAGCCCAGTTCCCAAACATAGACAAAGGCAGTCGGTGTCATGTTTCACTTTCTGTCATAGGCTTCAATGTTGAACATGTCAGCCCAAGTACAGTATAGCCCGGGTGAGTTGATCTATAGTACCAGTCAAAAGTTGATAAACCCTGGAATGAGAAGGTGTTTCTTTATCTGTACTATTTTCTTACATTGTTGAAAAATAGCGAAGACATCAAAACTATGAAATAACACACATGGAATCATGTAGTATCCAAAAAAGTGTCAAAACATATTTTAGATTCTTCAAAGTAGCCACCCTTTGCCTTGATGACAACTTTGCACACTCTTTGCATCCTCTCAACCAGCTTCATGACGTAGTCTCCTGGAATGCATTTCAGTTAGCAGGTGTGCCTTATTAAAAGTTAATTTGTGTAATTTCTTTCCTTCTTAATCAGTTTCAGCCAATCAGTTGTGTTGTGACCAGATAGGGGTGGTATACAGAAGATAGCCCTATTTGGTAAAATACCAAGCCCAAATTATGGCAAGAATAGGTCAAATAAGCAAAGAGAAACAACAGTCCATCATTACTTTAAGCCATGAAGGTCAGTCACTGCTGAAAATTTCAAGAACTTTGGAAGTTTCTTCAAATGCAGTCGCAAAAACCATCAAGCACTATGATGAAACAGGCTCTCATGAGGACCGCCACAGGAAAGGAAGACCAAGAGTTACCAGCCTCAGATTGCAGCCCAAATAAATGCTTCACAGAGCTCAAGTAACAGACATCTCAACATCAACTGTTCAAAGGAGACTGCGTGAATCAGGCCTTCATGTTCAAATTGCTGCAAAGAAACCACTACTTAAGGACACCAATAATACTAAAAGGACACCAATAATAAGAAGAGACTTGCTTGGGCCAAAAAACATGCGCAATGAACATTAGACCGGTGGAAATCGGTCCTTTGCTCTGATGAGTCCAAATGTGAGATTTTTGGTTCCAACCACTGTGTCTTTGTGAGACGCAGAGTAGGTGAACGGATGATCTCTGCATGTGTGGTTCCCACCATGAAGCATGGAGGAGGAGGTGTGATGGTGCTTTGCTGGTGACACTGTCAGTGATTTATTTAGAATTCAAGGCACACTTAACCAGCATAGCTACCAGAGCACTCTGCAGCGATACGCCATCCCATCTGGTTTGCTCTTAGTGGCACATCATTTGTTTTTTTTAACAGGACAATGACCCAAAACACACCTCCAGGCTGTGTAAGGGCTATTTGACCAAGGAGGAAAGTGATGGTGCTGCATCAGAGGACCTGGCCTCCACAATCACCCGACCTAAACCCAATTGAGATGGTTTGAGATGAGTTGGATTGCAGAGTGAAGGAAAAGCAGCCAACAAGTGCTCAGCAACTCCTTTAAGACTGTTGGAAAAGTATTCCTCTTAAGCTGGTTGAGAGAATGCCAAGAGTGTGCAAAGCTGTCATCAAGGCAAAGGGTGGCCACTTCAAAGAATCTCAAATATAAAATATATTTTGATTTGTTTAACACTTTTTTTGGTTACTACATGATTCAATATGTTTTATTTCATCGTTTTGATGTCTTCACTATTATTCTACAATGTAGAAAATAGTAAATATAAAGAAAAACCATTGAATGAGTAGGTGTGTCCAAACTTTTGACTGTACATGGCTACTGTACATGGCTACATGCTTAAGTGCGTCAACTGCCAATTAACCTTCCTTTGTGTTCTACGCTAAGACTCTCTAAGACTAGATACCTATGCAGAAGTTTTACTTGTTGCTGTGAAATCCATGACAACATCCACTGAAGAATATAGTGTAGCTTCAATGGCATCTTGTGCAGAGCTGTACAGTACAGATGCTCAGCATTCTCAGTTGTACAATGCATCCAATATTCTACATCACTGCTTCAATGTGAACACGAACTCCTGACACACAATGTATACATTTCAAAGTGCACAGCTTTTTCAAACAAATAGCATAAATGAAACCAGTTAAATACTGTATCACCACATATTTTCTCAATTTACATAATTGTCACACATTTGGAGCTGTGGAACAGCATTCACACGTACTGCTCGACTTGCCTCCAGAAATGGGCGTTGCCTGACAATCCGTCTCTTATCTCCAACCACTCACAGCAGGGCAAAAGAGTAACTGTCCTTCAGATGACTGCCTCATCACCACATCCTGTGACCAACAACATCTTCTCTACCACCCTGATTAATGCAACCTGAAAGAGCATTTGAACCACAAGTCAGAACCTAAACTCAGCAAAAAAAAACATCCTCTCACTGTCAACCACGTTTATTTTCAGCAAACTTAACATGTGTAAATAGTTGTATGAACATAAGATTCAAACACTGAGACATAAACTGAAAAAGTTCCACAGCCGTGACTAACATAAATTGAGTAATGTGTCCCTGAACAAAGGGGGGGGGGGGGGTCAAAATCAAAGTAAGTCAGTATCTGGTGTGGCCACCAGCTGCAATAGGTACTGCAGTGCATCTCCTCCTCATGGACCGCACCAGATTTGCCAGTTCTTGCTGTGAGATGTTACCCCCACTCTTCCACCAAGGCACCTGCAAGTTCCCGGACATTTCTGGGGGGAATGGCCCTAGCCCTCACCCTCCGATCCAACAGGTCCCAGAAGTGCTCAATGGGATTTAGATCCGGGCTCTTCGCTTGCCATGGCAGAACACTGACATTCCTGTCTTGCAGGAAATCACACACATAATGAGCAGTATGGCTGGTGGCATTGTCATGCTGGATGGAGGGTCATGTCAGGATGAGCCTGCAGGAAGGGTACCACAGGAGGGTGGAGGATGTCTTCCCTGTAACGAACAGCATTGAGATTGCCTGCAATGACAACAAGCTCAGTTTGATGATGCTGTGACACACCGCCCCAGACCATGACGGACCCTCCACCTCCAAATCGATCCCACCCCAGTATAACACTCATTCCTTCGATGATAAACGCAATACCGACCATCACCCCTGGTGAGACAAAACCGCGACTCGTCGGTGATGAGCACTTTTGCCAGTCCTGTCTGGTCCAGCGACGATGGGTTTGTGCCCATAGGCGACGTTGTTGCCGGTGATGTCTGGTGAGGACCTGCCTTACAACAGGCCTACAAGCCCTCAGTCCAGCCTCTCTCAGCCTATTGCGGACAGTCTGAGCATTGATGGAGGGATTGTGTGTTCCTGGTGTAACTTGGGCAGTTGTTGTTGTCATCCTGTACCTGTCCCGCAGGTGTGATGTTCGGATGTACCGATCCTGTGCAGGTGTTGTAAGACGTGGTCTGCCAAAGCGAGGATGATCAGCTGTCCGTCCTGTCTCCATGTAGTGCTGTCTTAGACGTCTCACAGTACAGACATGGCAATTTATTGCCCTGGCCACATCTGCAGTCCTCATACCTCCTTGCAGCATGCCTAAGGCATGTTCACGCAGATGAGCAGGGACCCTGGGCATCTTTCTTTTGGTGTTTTTCAGAGTCAGTAGAAAGTCCTCTTTAGTGTCCTAAGTTTTCAGAACTGTGACCTTAATTGCCTACCGTCTGTAAGCGGTTAGTGTCTTAACGACCATTCCACAGGTGCGTGTTTATTAATTGTTTAAGGTTCATTGAACAAGCATGGGAAACAGTGTTTAAACCCTTTACAATGAAGATCTGTGAAGTTATTTGTATGTTTACGAATTATCTTTGAAAGACAGAGTCCTGATAAAGGGACGTTTCTTTTTTTTGGTGAGTTTAGTAGATATATACCCACCAAGAACTTTGAGAGACTTGCGAGATACTCGAGATCTTGACAAATGTCAGACTTCAATAAATTTCAAAAGGACTGGTGTGAATTGTGCAATATGTCAATAGCATTCAAGATGTAACGTGCATGTGCATGGAAGAACGAGCAAAGACAGTCATCTCTTCACACCAGGGGGTGAATCAATCGAATTGTGTAGGAAAGTAACTTCAGAATGCATCGATACATCAGTGTAGCAACTGAAATCATCCCTTACTCGTCTACCTAACCACAATGTGTGTGATAATGACTAGAGGTCGACCGATTAATCGGAATAGCTGATTAATTAGGGACGATTTCAATTTTTAATTACAAATTGATAATCATCCTTTTTGGATGACGCTTATGGCCGACTACATTGCAATCAGAGGAGACTGCGTGGCAGGCTGACCACCTGTTACGCGAGTGCAGCATCAAAAGGACCACGGTAAGTTGCTAGCTAGCATTAACCTTATCTTATAAATTTTTTATCTACACATGGTTGATGATATTACTAGGTTAACTAGCTTGTTCTGCATTGCATATAATCAAAGTGGTGCCTGTTCATTCACCATCGAGTCACAGCTTACTTCTACGTCGACAAACGGTTTATCAAAAGAACATTTGCTAAAAAAGCATAATCGTTGCACAACAGTACCGAACTATAAACATCAATGCAATTCTTAAAATCAAAAACCTGCATATTTAGTTAAAATAAATGCATGTTAGCAGGCAATATTAACTAGGGAAATTGTGTCACTTCTCTTGCATTCAGTGCAAGCAGAGTCAGGGTATATGCAGCAGTTTGGGCCGCCTGGCTCGTTGCAAACTGTGTGAAGACCATTTCTTCCTAAGAAAGACCGTAACTAAGTTGCCAGAATTTTACATAATTATGACATAACATTGAAGGTTGTGCAAGAGGTCGACCGATTATGATTTTTCAACGCCGATACCGATTATTGGAGGACCAACAAAAGCTGATACCGATTATTGGAGGACCAACAAAAGCTGATACCGATTATTGGAGGACCAACAAAAGCTGATACCGATTATTGGAGGACCAACAAAAGCTGATACCGATTATTGGAGGACCAACAAAAGCTGATACCGATTATTGGAGGACCAACAAAAGCTGATACCGATTATTGGAGGACCAACAAAAGCTGATACCGATTATTGGAGGACCAACAAAAGCTGATACCGATTATTGGAGGACCAACAAAAGCTGATACCGATTATTGGAGGACCAACAAAAGCTGATACCGATTATTGGAGGACCAACAAAAGCTGATACCGATTATTGGAGGACCAACAAAAGCTGATACCGATTATTGGAGGACCAACAAAAGCTGATACCGATTATTGGAGGACCAACAAAAGCTGATACCGATTATTGGAGGACCAACAAAAGCTGATACCGATTATTGGAGGACCAACAAAAGCTGATACCGATTATTGGAGGACCAACAAAAGCTGATACCGATTATTGGAGGACCAACAAAAGCTGATACCGATTATTGGAGGACCAACAAAAGCTGATACCGATTATTGGAGGACCAACAAAAGCTGATACCGATTATTGGAGGACCAACAAAAGCTGATACCGATTATTGGAGGACCAACAAAAGCTGATACCGATTATTGGAGGACCAACAAAAGCTGATACCGATTATTGGAGGACCAACAAAAGCTGATACCGATTATTGGAGGACCAACAAAAGCTGATACCGATTATTGGAGGACCAACAAAAGCTGATACCGATTATTGGAGGACCAACAAAAGCTGATACCGATTATTGGAGGACCAACAAAAGCTGATACCGATTATTGGAGGACCAACAAAAGCTGATACCGATTATTGGAGGACCAACAAAAGCTGATACCGATTATTGGAGGACCAACAAAAGCTGATACCGATTATTGGAGGACCAACAAAAGCTGATACCGATTATTGGAGGACCAACAAAAGCTGATACCGATTATTGGAGGACCAACAAAAGCTGATACCGATTATTGGAGGACCAACAAAAGCTGATACCGATTATTGGAGGACCAACAAAAGCTGATACCGATTATTGGAGGACCAACAAAAGCTGATACCGATTATTGGAGGACCAACAAAAGCTGATACCGATTATTGGAGGACCAACAAAAGCTGATACCGATTATTGGAGGACCAACAAAAGCTGATACCGATTATTGGAGGACCAACAAAAGCTGATACCGATTATTGGAGGACCAACAAAAGCTGATACCGATTATTGGAGGACCAACAAAAGCTGATACCGATTATTGGAGGACCAACAAAAGCTGATACCGATTATTGGAGGACCAACAAAAGCTGATACCGATTATTGGAGGACCAACAAAAGCTGATACCGATTATTGGAGGACCAACAAAAGCTGATACCGATTATTGGAGGACCAACAAAAGCTGATACCGATTATTGGAGGACCAACAAAAGCTGATACCGATTATTGGAGGACCAACAAAAGCTGATACCGATTATTGGAGGACCAATAAAAGCTGATACCGATTATTGGAGGACCAACAAAAGCTGATACCGATTATTGGAGGACCAACAAAAGCTGATACCGATTATTGGAGGACCAACAAAAGCTGATACCGATTATTGGAGGACCAACAAAAGCTGATACCGATTAAGCGGCATATTTTTTTTATGTACTTATTTTTTTGTAATAATGACAATTACAACAATACTGAATGAACACTTTTATTTTAACTTAATATAATACATCAATAAAATCAATTTAGTCTCAAATAAATAATTAAACATGTTCAATTTGGCTTAAATAATGCAAAAACAAAGTGTTGGAGAAGAAAGTAAAAGTGCAATATGTGCCATGTAAAAAAAGCTAACGTTTAAGTTCCTTGCTCAGAACATGAGAACATATGCTGGTGGTTCCTTTAACATGAGTCTTCAATATTCCCAGGTAAGAAGTTTTAGGTTGTAGTTATTTTTGAAATTATAGGACTATTTCTCTTTATACCATTTGTATTTCATATACCTTTGACTATTGGACGTTCTTACAGGCATTTTAGTATTGCCAGTGTAACAGTATAGCTTCCGCCCCTCTCCTTGCACCTACCTGGGCTCGAACCAGGAACACGTCGAAAACAGTTACCCTCGAAGCATCGTTATTCATTGCTCCACAAATGCCGCAGCCCTTGCAGAGCATGGGGAACAACTACTGCAAGGTCTCAGAGCGAGTGCCGTCAACAATTGAAACGCTATTAGCGCGCACCCCGCTAACTAGCTAGCCATTTCACATCGGCAACTCCTAATCTCAGGAGTTGATAGGCTTGAAGTCATAAACAGCTCAATGCTTGAAGCACAATGAAGAGCTGCTGGCAAACGCACGAAAGTGCCTGCTGCTGCCTACCACCGCTCAGTCAGACTGCTCTATCAAATCATAGACTTAATTATAACATAATAACACACAGAAATACGAGCCTTTGGTCATTAATATGGTCAAATCGGCAAACTATAATTTCAGTGAAATACGGAACCGTTACGTATTTTATCTACCGGGTAGCATCCCTAAGTCTAAATATTGCTGTTACATTGTACAACCTTTAATGTTATGTCATAATTATGGCAAATTAATTACGGTATTTCTTAGGAAGAAATGGTCTTCACACAGTTCGCAACGAGCCAGGCGGCCCAAACTGCTGCATATACCCTGACTGCTCGCACGGAACGCAAGAGAAGTGACACAATTTCCCTAGTTAAAAGAAAGTCATGTTAGCAGGCAATATTAACTAAATATGCAGGTTTAAAAATATATACTTGTGTATTGATTTTAAAGAAAGGCATTGATGTTTATGGTTAGGTACACATTGGTGCAACGACAGTGCTTTTTTCGCAAATGCGAAATCATCACCCGTTTGGAGAAGTAGGCTGTGATTCAATGAGAAATTAACAGGCACCACATCGATTATATGCAACACAGGACACGCTAGATAAACTAGTAATATCAT
This sequence comes from Oncorhynchus clarkii lewisi, assembly GCF_045791955.1. Lineage (NCBI taxonomy): Eukaryota > Metazoa > Chordata > Actinopteri > Salmoniformes > Salmonidae > Oncorhynchus > Oncorhynchus clarkii. Next base: position 19,625,380 of record NC_092163.1, read on the forward strand.
CAACCATGTGTATTTAACTAGTGATTATGTTAATGTTAATAGCAACTTACCTTGGCTTCTTGCTGCACTCACGTAACAGGTAGTCAGCCTGCCATGCAGGCTCCTCGTGGAGTGCAATGTAAGGCAGGTGGTTAGAGCGTTGGACAAGTAACCGGAAGGTTGCAAGATCGAATCCTCGAGCTGACAAGGTAAAACTCTGTCGCTCTGCCCCTGAACAAGGCAGTTAACCCACCGTTCCTAGGCCATCAATGAAAATAAGAATGTGTTCTTAACTGACTTGCCTAGTTAAATTAAGGTATAAAAAAAAATACAAAAATCGGCCACAATCGGTGTCCAAAAATGCCGATTACCGGTTGTTATGAAAACTTGAAATCGGCCCTAATTAAATCAGCCATTCCGATTAATCAGTCGACTTCTTTTGTGCAATGTAACAGCAATATTTAGACTTAGGGTTGCCACCCGTTCGATAAAATACAGAACGGTTCCATATTTCACTGAAATAATAAATGTTTTGTTTTCAAAATAATAGTTTCCGGATTTGACCATATTAATGATGTTTTTATAATTATTTCTATGATTTGATAGAGCAGTCTGACTGAGCGGTGGTAGGCAGCAGCAGGCTTGTAAGCATTCGTTCATACAGCACTTTACTGTGTTTGCCAGCAGCTCTTAGCAATGCTTGAGGCACCGCGCTGTTTATGACTTCAAGCCTATCAACTCCCGAGATTAGGCTGGCATTACTAAAGTGCCTATAAGAACATCCAATAGTCAAAGGTATATGAAATACAAATGGTTTTGAGAGAAATAGTTGATGCTTCATAATTCCTATAATAACTACAACCTAAAATTTCTTAACTGGGAATATTAAAGAACTGGGAATATTGAACCAGCTTTCATATGTTCTGAGCAAGGAACTTAAACATTAGCTTTTATACATGGCACATATTGCACTTTTACTTTCTTCAACACGGTTTTTGCATTATTTAAACCAAATTGAACATGTTTCATTATTTATTTGAGACTAAATAGATTTTATTTATGTATTATATTAAGTTAAAATAAGTGTTCATTGTTAATTCAGTATGTTGAAATATATATATATATATATATATTTATTAAAATAAATTGTATTTATTTATTTATTTATTTTAAATCACCCGATTAATTGGTATCGACTTTTTTGGGTCCTCCAATAATTTGTATCGGTTTTGAAAAATCATTAAATCGGTCGACCTCTAGTAATGACATTGCTCAAAGGGTTAGTTATTTCCTTGTGATCAAATAGTTGAAGAAGTTTTGTTGAAAAATACAGTAGTATGGCAGGTCACCTGAACTCAAAGCTATGAGACACTCTTTGTCAATTTGAGCAATTGAAAGCTTCTCAGAGAAACTAGAGAGATCTTGTGAGAGATTCGTCACAGTATTCTTGATTAGTGTTCTACTGTAGCTGGAGGGGAAATGTGTATTCCATAACAAACTGAATCTGCACTTCCCAGAGCATGCATGCAGGTCCAAACATGCATGGCAGAAAGCTTACCACAAGTATCACAGCTCCAACACCCCTACCGAGACCCCTAGCTGCCTTCAAGGGCCGTGAATGTTTTGAATACAGACACCAAACTCAACAGGGCTACCTTTCAAACAAGATCCAACATGGACAGTGCTGATATTTTCCAGTTACACAGCATGTCATGCATTTTGGCTTGTCGTGGGTGTAACCACATTAGAGAGCAGTACAGCACAAGAAGGAAGTCAGCCAGCTAGACAGACAGCCTCCAGCCTGTGGAATGAGTCTATGGCTCACTCAGAGGATGAGAGCGATCTGAAGAAGACTCAGCGGGATACTACAAATCTGTGACACACATTCCGCCAATATTCAGACATTTTAAGTCAGATCCCTTCCTGGATCAGCACGCATCGATTAGAAAATGGATGAAGATTTGAACTTCTGATGCTCTGATGTTTATGAGAATCAAAGTTAATATGTCGAAGTGCCACTACCAGAGCAGCCTTGCGTCGTTTCAGGTTGAGGTTTAGGTCCTTTTCCTATGTCGTGTCGAAGCAAAGGTTGATGTGTCAGACAGTATGGAAGCTGAATTTGCATAAATTGTCATTATGACGTAGCAGGAAAAAATCCCAATGAGCCCACAGATACTATTGGGAAGAGGCGTGTCCCTAAGAGACTCAAGGCTCTGCTTTCTGACAAGCATGTTGTGGCACAACAGCTGAGAACTGGAGCTGAAACCTAGGAGGGGCAGGGGGATTGCAAGCATGACTCAATAGAATCCAAGGAGGAGGAAAGACAGAATGAACGACTGTAGGCCTGAATGGTCATTATCCAGTTTCCATCCAACCATTTGATGCTGATTAATTACCTGGCGCATGGGGGAAAAAAAGTCACGACCGGGCTGATGGAAACAGGAAATGGCAGGACAATTTTATAAATGTCGACAAACAATTTGTTCGTTCGACATGGTCTAGGATCTTTTTGTGTCTGTAAAATGTATTATGCTAGCAATGGCTGTGGAAACACCTTCATGATCAAATATTATATAAATGACAAGGTAGGGGTGGTATACAGAAGAAAGTCCTATTTGGTAAAAGACGAAGTGAAAATAATGGCAAGAACAGTTCAAATAAGCAAAGAGAAATGACAGGCCGTCATTAATTTAAGACATGAAGGTCAGTCAATCCAGAATATTTCAAGAATTTTCAAAGTTTCTTCAAGTGTAGTCGCAAAAAAACATCAAGCACTATAATGAAACTGGCTCTCATAAGGACCGCCACAGGAATGGAAGACACAGAGTTACCTCTGCTACAGAGGATAAGTTCATTAGAGAGTTTCCAGCCTCAGAAACTGCAGCTCAAATAAATGCTCCGCAGAGGTCAAGTAACAGACATCTCAATATCAACTGTTCAGAGGAGACTGTGTGAATCAGGCCGTCATGGTCGAATTGGTGCAAAGAAACCACTACTAAAGAACACCAATAAGAAGAGGCTTGCTTGGGCCAAGAAACACGAGCAATGGACATTAGACCGGTGGAAAACTGTCCTTTGGTCTGACGAATCCAAATGTGAGATTTTTGGTTCCAACCGCCGTGTCTTTGTGAGACGCAGAGTAGGTGAACAGATGATCTCAGCATGTGTGGTTCCCACCGTGAAGCATGGAGGAGGTGGTGTGATGGTGCTTTGCTGGTGACACGGTCAGTGATTTATTTAGAATTCAAGGCACACTTAACCAGCATGGCTACCAGAGCATTCTGCAGCGATATGGCATACCATCTGGTTTGCTCTTAGTGGGACTATAATTTGCTTTTCAACAGGACAATGACCCAAAACACATCTCCAGGCTGTGTAAGGGCTATTTGACCAAGGAGAGTGATGGAGTAGTGCATCAGATGACCTGGCCTCCACAATCACCCGACCTCGACCAAATTGAGATGGTTTGGGATGAGTGAAGGAAAGGCAGCCAACAAGTGCTCAGCATATGTGGGAACTCCTTCAAGACTATTGGAAAAGCATTCCTCATAAAGCTGGTTGAGAGAGGCTGCTGCCTATATACATAGACTTGAAATCACTGGCCACTCTATACCGCTCTGACATTACTCGTCCATATATTCTTAATTACATTCCTTGATTTGTGTATGTTGTGACATTTGTTTATATTACTTGTTAGACATTACTGCACTGTCAGAGCTAGAAATACAAGCATTTGAGAATGCCAAGAGTGTGCAAAGCTGTCATCAAGGCAAAGGGTGGCTACTTTGAAGAATATAAAATACATTTTGATTTGTTTAACACTTTTTTGGTTACCACATGATATTTCATAGTCTTGATGTCTTCACTATTATTCTACAATGTAGAAAATTGTAAAAATTAAGAAAAACCCTTGAATGAGTAGGTGTCCAAACACACGCACACGCACACGCACACACACACACACAGTGCATTAGGAAAGTATTCAGACACTGACCTTTTCCACATTTTGTTCCAACATTCTGAAATGGATTAAATAGTGTTTTTCCCTAATTAATCTACACACAATACCCCATAATGACAAAGCAAAGAGAGGTTTTTAGAATTTATTAAGAAGAAGAAACTGAAAAATTACAATTACATAAGTATTCAGACCCTTTACTCAGTATTTTGTGGAAGCAACTTTGGCAGCATATAGCCTGGAGTCTTCTTGGGTATGACGCGAACATCTTGGCACACCTGTATTTGGGGCGTTTCTCCCATTCTTCTCTGCAGATCCTCTCAAGCTCTGTCAGGTTGGATGGGGAGCGTCGCTGCACAGCTACTGGCCTCTCCAGAGATGTTTGATCGGGCTTCAAGTTTGGGCTCTGGCTGGGCCACTCAAGGACTTGTCCCAAAGCCACTCCTGCGTTGTCTTGGCTGTGTGCTTAGGGTTGTTGTCCTGTTGGAAGGTGAACCTTTACCACAGTCCGAGGTCCTGAGCGCTCTGGAGCAGGTTTTCAGCAAAGATCTCTCTGTACTTTACTCTGTTCTTTGCCTCGATCCTGACTAGTCTCCCAGTCCCTGCCGATGAAAAACTTCCCCACAGCATGATGCTGCCACCACCATGCTTCACCGTAGGGATTGTGCCAGGTTTCCTCCAGACATGACACTGGGCATTCAGGCCAAAGAGTTCAATCTTTAGTTTCATTAGACCAGAGAATCTTGTTTCTCATGGTGAGAGTCTTTAGGTGCCTTTTGGCAAACTCCAAGCGGGCTGACATGTACCTTTTACTGAGTGAGGAGTGATTGGCCTGATTAGGGGAGTGCTGCAGAGATGGGAGAACCTTCCAGAAGGACTACCATCTCCACAGATGAACCCTGTAGCTCTGTCAGAGTGACCATTGGGTTCATGGTCACCTCCCTATCCAAGGCCCTTCGCCCCCAATTGCTCAGTTTGGCCGGCCAGCCAGCTCTTGGAAGAGTATTGGTGGTTCCAAACTTCTTCCATTTAAGAATGATGGAGGCCACTGTGTTCTTGGGGACCTTCGATGCTGCAAACATTTTTTGGTACCCTTTCCCAGATTTGTACCTCAACTCAATCTTGTCTCGGAGCTCTACGGACAATTCCTTCAACCTCATGGCTTGGTTTTTGCTCAGACATGCACTGTCAATTGTGGGACCTTATATAGACAGGTGTGCACCTTGAATTTACCACAGGTGAACTCCAATCAAGTTGTAGAAACATCTCAAGGATGATCAATGAAACAGGATGCACCTGATCTCAGTTTTGAGTCTCATAGCAAAGGGTGTGAATACTTATTTTATACATTTGCAAAAATGTTCTAAAAACCTGTTTTGGATTTGTCATTATGGCGTATTGCGTGTAGATTTACAAGGAAAATGTTTTATTTAATCAATTTCAGAACAAGATTGTAACGTAACAAAATGTGGAAAAAGTCAAGGGGTCTGCATACTTTCCGAATGCACTGTATTTAAATAACCTTCATAACGAAGTAAACCTGGAATTACACAATGATATGTTGTGTGGTCCTCCCACTATGACTCAGGAAAGCACGCAGTTTATTAGGCTACCGATTAAATACTGTAAATTACTGAACTTCACAGGGTGGTGAAAGTGCACGGTGATGAGCTCGATACTCCTTTTCAATAAATATCAACCGTCTTATATTGATGACAAGATGATCGATGCTTGGCTGCCGTTTAACAGATAAAAATAATCTTGCTCTTATCCATAATAATCTCATCATGTAGGTAGTCTACCTGCACTGTATGTGCAAACTGTTGGCTAGAGCACACAAGCCAAGACCAGAGTGGGCACATTTGCAACATAACGCAACAGTTTGTGTCAAAACCATCAGTAGAGTTGAATATGCGATGGTCTTTTTATTTCGGCAAATGGGAATTTGACCGCAAAAGTCACATTTTTATCCTCAATAAGTCTGTTGGATGGAAACATCTCTGGTGGTATTTTTATGCAGATTTGATCATATTTGCATTCAAATCTGTCGCCAATTGGATGAAAACCTAGCTATTGTATCACTTCTAAATGTTTGCTCATCTGGAAAACCAACATTGTTTCTGATTCTCAGCCCAGTCAACCATGACCATTTGACTTTTTCTGTTTTCCTACGGTGTCAACCTGCAACCTAGGCATTTGCATAGGTTCCACTTCGCTCTACTACATACACCTTGTTATCTTGACAGCAGGTGCACTTGTGGTGTAACAGAACTAACAGTTCAAGACTACTGATGCAGCTGTTGTGGGCGTGGTTGCTTAACAACATTCCATTCTTTGTTCCCAGTGAAATGCACTGCAGTACACATAATTCAAAGGAAGAGATCTGTAAGACTTTATTGTTTGAAACATGAATGAATAAAAGAGCACTAATGATACAGACATTTCAAAGAAAGCCTGCCTTACTGGGGAATGGATTGTATATTCTAGGACTATCTTGAACTACTTATCTGCAGATTTCTACCAGTTTCTCAGCCCTGAAACAACGGTTGATATAAACTAATGCTATACCAATTATTTCAGACTGGATTAAAATTATATTTTAGCCTTTACATAAAGATATAATACTCATCACACATTACTTTCTCACTATTTAACCCTATAAAGAAATGTTAACTCATGTACATTAATCTAACAGTTCAGTCAGTGACTGTGGCAAACATCTATCGAACGGCATGTTTCCGTATTCATATCATAACTTCGGCAACAAGTAAATTATGTAGCAACTATTTCACAATGTTGACCTGCATACTCGCAGTGAGTGAGAGCCTGCATAATTGAGCAACTTGTTGCCTGGTCCATCCAGCACAGAGTGGGTTTGAACAAGTAGCCTACACTACTAGGCTACATGTACATGAACTAAAGCTTTGTGACATTTCATGTATACATTATATACATTTAATTTTTTTAACAGGTCAACAAAATTGTTTCCTTTCCGAATAATCAAAAACGATACTGTGTCGTGTCAACAAACCAAACACTCCCACATTTTCTGGAAAAATGGGAAAATGGGAGACCAACGGGAATTCTAACGTGAGGCCAGTTAGCGGGCGTTTGACGGAAGTTGAACGAATGTTGTGTGAAGACGGAATTGACACATTTTACTTTAGTTAATTATTTTTCCCGGGCAGCGCAACAATGGAATATGACTATACGCATGTTTTCACATTTTAACAGCGCGCGTGCCATGATGTCGTTTGCTGTCCTTTGAGATTTCCAATGTTGAAATTGTTAAATGACTTTATAATTCATTTTAATGTGACTTCCTCACGCCTACACTTCTATTGTTTCGCTGTCTGAAACTCCGATAAGAGGACTGGTCAAAACCACACATTGTGCTCACATTCGATCATAAACACATTTTGAAAAAAACTATTAAATATTAGAAGAGAAAATATGATACTCACCTTTAAGGAAAAATATATACGTCACTTTCATCAGTGTTGCTCAGAATAAGATACAAGTTATGTTCCTAAAATTCATACAATGTAGCACCATCGTGTTACTTTCCTTCTCTCTCCAAATATCCTGATTTCAGCGAAGATGGGCGGAGTTAATACTAGACAGGCTCTGACCTATCTGATAAATGACAGATACACATAGAAGTCAAGAATGAATGGTTTAGTAATAAAATGTATATATTCCAGTTATGTCCGCAGTTGGACTTTTAATAGTTTTATATATTTTGGTTATGTTTGCATGATTGTTGTTTGTGAAAGGGTATACATATAACTTGACAATATTGCTCTTTGAGTCCCGAAGCTTGACACTCCTACCACAATGGCCCTAAATGACGACACAACGAAGGGGACGTGAGACTTTCCCAGCAAAAGCAATATCTCCCCCAAAAAACTAAAGCAAACTAACATGAAAGTCACCTGTGTTGCTATAGTAATATATGGAAAGGATAAGTGTGAGAGCTTCATTTGACATGTCCACCCATGCAAGAGTTCACAATTCCAGAAGAATAATCTACTCAAGAGAAACACTGTCCAAAGGTTTTAAATAGAATGCATTGATTTACTGTAAAAGTACAGGTTCATTTCCTAAAAGGTACAATATTCTGAATCAGATGCATTGCAGTGTTATAATCTAATGTACTAATATAATCTCTAATATAGTCTCTTCATAACATTATGAATTATTACACTCAATCATTTATCCTCCATCCATTTGTAGAATTGGTTCTCGTAAATCTATTCCACTGAAATAAAATGTAAAAAATGTTATGAAAACACATGGCTCTGACTTATGAAATCAGACTTTTTTCCTAACACCATCTATCTAGTGGTTGCTTCTGGCAGTCTATGAAACGATGTTAAAGGAAACCATGAACATCATTCGATAGTTTTTAATATTTCCATTTTTTTTTTACTAAGATCATTAAGCATGACAAATTATTCACTTTTAAAACAATCAGTCTGAATGGATTTCCTATACTATCACAAAAATGTGTTAAAACAAAAATGCGGTAGCTACATTGAAATAATCATACATCCTCCTATTGCAACGAAAATCCACAAAATAAATTGATAAAGCATATTCTGAAATCAAAAATGTATGCATGGACCATGTGTGATAATACTACCATGTTAGCTTCATTACAGTAAGACAAATTCCGATGGCACAATTTTCCCACAAACTGTTTCAATCATGTATCAATCTGCAAAATACTGTAAAAGTCAACAGCACTAATCGAGTATAAAAATACTTATTTCATTGTACTGAAGAATGTACTTGTTCCAAATGCAACATCGGGGTTGTATTCAACAGGCACCAAACGAAAGAAAACTGACTGAAACAGATCAGGGGGACTATCTGGACTTGTCCTATAAGAACCTATTTTTTTCTTTCCATTGCAAGACATTTTATCAGTGTGCCCTAATGAATACAACCTTGTTCTTCAAGCTAGTTTGATTTTCATGTCATTTCTTGGTAATTAAGCCCCACATGGTAGAAAACATCCCCAGGCATATATACACTAGTGGTTTGTATTAAGTACAAGAATTGAAAGGCCCCTTTTCTCAAATCACTAGTATCAGAATCACACACTGGTATAGCTTACTCATCAACTCGTTATTCACTAATCATATTCATTACCCCACAACCACAAACTCTCTCACACCTAGACAAGAGACAGGCACACCGTTCCTCATTGCAAATGACAACTGACCCATCAATCACTACTAAAGAAAACCATCCACAGTACATTAGTGTCAATTGCTGTCACATGCATGATCAGAAATTATCCAGATTAAAAATGGGATTCAACATATCTCAACAAATTGAGAGATTTGCAATGTGATCCAAAGAGCTTGATTAGATCACAAGGATCAGTCATTAAAACCCCTTCATCTTTAGGCCACCTCGCATGCAAACTAGTTTTGCTTCCTCTCCATCTTATGTTTTCTCAGACCTTCGATTAATTCCATTAACTAGGCACAGGGTATATCAAACTCATAAACTAAAGTATTAGTTTAATACGTCCAGTAGAATGATTGATTCATTAGCAGCACATCAGTAGAGGTGGGGTAAGGAGGCTGGTCTCCAATGGTTCTCCTTTAAAAATGTTCCACCACCTGTGGGTGGAATGAGCCCCTTCCGATTGGTGGACGGGCGGCGGCCATGTTGTGGTCCCACTGTTGGATTGGTGTTGTTAGTGTGCTTCCCGTCACTGTAGTGGAGGGGTCAGGTGAGAAGGCTCAGGGGTCATCTTACAGCTTGGCCTGCAGAGGTTTCAGGTACTTGTGGTAGGACTCGTGGACCTAGAAGAGAAGGAAGGAGGGTCAATTTGAGTACTCTGCAGGTAGTCTCTTCCACCCACCGGCTACCCCTCTCTGTCGGTAGCAATAGCCTTGGGACTAGGTTACTCTGCAGGAGACTTGATACTACAGCAAATCATTCATTAGATTGCCATCTTTATGTAGGCAAACTACACAATGAACACAGAGATCATTTGGCTCTTGATCATAATCTGAAACAAATCCTTGTAAATGGTTCTCAAATGGCCTGTTCATGTTCTTAATAATGAACTAAGGTAAAAAAAAAAATCAAAAAGCATAAAATTAACAGTAAATTAATTTTCTTCATCTCAGTTTCTCTTTTTGAAGGCCCTCTCAATGAACTCTGACCTCTGTCTTGTTGAGAGGTGAGCGGCGGGCCCACTCGAACATGTGCTCATAGACATTGCCGTCGTAGCGTCCCAGGACCGAGTTGAGCATTTCGTCGCAGTAGTCGAAGGCGTCCACCAGGGCCACGGCGTTGGGCCTCAGCTGGGCCAGAAGCTCCTTCAGACGCTGGGACACCTGGGAGAGCTGGGGCACACTCAGGAGACCAGTCTGGAGTGAGGAAGGAATTGTCAGGTCGTTATTATTAAAGAGAATGTATTCTCAATAAATAAGCAAAAATAGGCTAAAATGTTCAAATGTCATGACAAACGAGTTAGCCTTTATATGTAGGATCAAACCAAACAAATCGGAAAGTTAGAGTAAGAAGACAACCAATTGCAGCATTACCACAAAAATGGAAGAAGGGAGAAGATAGGGAACTTGTTTGCCTGTCATATATTAAAGAAACAACTTGGCTGAAAGGAATTGGCATACATAGAAAAATATACCAGTTTCATTTGAGGACAAGAAAGTTGACAGCTGTGCCATACAGGTTGCAAAATAAATGGGAAGAGATTTTCGATGTACCGATTCCATGGCACATGGTTTATGAACTGGTAAAAAATAAATAAATACTTGATTCAACAGAGTTTTTCGATTTAAATTATATAAAATTCTTGTCATCAACAGAACGCTATATATATGGGGCATACAACAATCTCAGCTCTGTAGATTTTTCTGCAAAGAGACAGAATCAATAGATCATTTATTATGGCATTGCCCCTATGTAGCTTGTTTCTGGTCACAGGTTCAGGAATGTTTTTTTTAAATCAAGATATGCACTAAAAATTAACCTTACAAATAGCAGTGTTGGGCAATTTGGAAAGTCATTGTCAGTCAATAAATAATATAATAATACTCATAGGAAAGGTTTTCATCTTTAACGCAATCTGTGGATACTAAACGATTAGAAAGGTTAAAACATCACAATTAAAAAATATATGGCACATAGAAACCAAACGAGGATGGTCTATGGTGTTGGATTCTGGGTCAACTTTGAACATTGAGCTATTAAAGACATGATAGATCAGACGCATAGTATATAAAGGAGTGAGATCTGTAGAAAGACAAGAGTGGCTGTGGAATGTGCTGGGTGGACGGGAGAGAGTCACGGGAGTGCGATAGGTGAGACGAGAGGACATCTGTGGATTAGGCGAAGGAGGGGTTGAGGTCAGGTCAGATCCCCTGAAGGGAGAACTAATGGTTATATTATCCTGTTACCCTCTTCCTGTCGAACTATAAGATGTAAGGATTGGAGAGAAGGAGGGGTGTCTAAAGTGGAGAATATATACTTGTGATGGTGAGAACATGTTTTTTTTTGTCTGAAAACAGCTGTGTCAACCCTTTGGGAAGAATTAAACTTGGTTAAGCTTCTCTAGTGTCCGTGAGTTATTTACTCTGAAAAATTAGAACCTAATGATGGTGATAGGTAAGATGGGCTGAGAGTGACTGAGGGGTGTGGTTAAAGAGTTTGTTTGGTAATGTATTACTGTTATGTGACTGCTTTATATAAAAGTTCCATGTATGTAAAAGGTGTTAAATATATATTATATATATATATATATATATATATACACACAAAAATAAGATAATCTTCCTTTAATGTGATACAAGTATGAGTGTAATACCATGTCTTGCTTAAAACATCATACATGACATTATAAAAATGGATATAGACTTTAGTAAGGGACCCACTTTAGGTCGCATTGAAATTCACATCCTTTTTTTCAAGTACTAGAGTATGTATGTAGTCCCTGTATATTCCCCTGAGAGATAAGTCTGTGATTGCCAGTTGCCATGGTGGTGGTTACCTGGAGGAAGTCTCCGCTGTGCTGTTGGATGCCCTGAAGGGCATAGAGCAGGGCCAGGGTGCTGAGGACAGAGTGAACCCCCGTGTCTCCTATCTCCCCCAGCTTAGCTGCAAACAGCTTCACCACCACATAGTGACAGTGGGCCTGGAGATGGAACGGGATGAGAAGAGATGGATGATAGTTAAATGAGGACCAGAGAGAGAGGAGGAGGAATGAGACAGGTAAAGGAAACTGAAAGAAGGAACCAGAGGGGAAGAGATAAGAGGCATGGGGTGGGGCTCCCTCCCAAAAAACAACACATTCCATATCCCAGGTTGGTAAGGTAACTTACATTAGAGGCTCTGACCAGGTCTATAGCGCTGTTGTTCCAGGCATCCTCCTGACTGACTCTCTTCTGTAGCTCCTGCTGAATACTCTTAGCTGCCACCTCAACCAGCCTAAAGACACACAGAGAGGCATTGACATGGGAAACCTTTAGACACAAAATGATGCATGGCTGTCCATAGAGTACAAGTACATTTAGTTGTGTGCTGGTTTGCTGAACTGGTGGATCATTTTAGCTCAACCCATTGCATTGCCTGGCACCAACTAACCCATTGCTCTGATTAAAAGTCTCTGCCATATAATGAACAGCCCTTTGGGACTTAACGAAGATCAAATATCTAAATGGAATCTATTACCATTACATTTTGGTTAGTTTGTAGACCCACTTACTTGGCAGCTCGCAGTTTGTAAGCCTCCACAAGGCTGGCCAGGTCATTGACGTTGACTACAGTGGGTCGGGAGGACACAGACTGGGGCTGCAGTCTACGCTCTGACTCGTTCAGGTAGGACACAATGCCACTCAGCTGGTGGCCTGCCGACGCCTGCTGGTAGCTCTTTATCAAGAACCTGGGGAGTGAGGGATGCAAACACGTGAGCAAGACAGTGGATGGGCACGATGGTCACACACAGACAAAGTAGAGATGGGCGATATGGCATATCACTTTATGTTTCTCATTTTTGACGTTAATTGATGGTATTTTATGTTTTGATATAATAAAAAGGGTGGCCACAAATACATTCTAAGTGGTTTTAAATGGGTCATTCTCTCTTCTGATTGATTGTTTTATACAAACTTAAACCCCAAATAATTTCAGCCTTTTCATCAATTTCCTTCACTCATTTGTTATAATTTCCACACTGTAAAATATTTGTTTTTGTCTTTGTATGCCTCTATTGTGACAAAGTAACTTTACGTTTATGAAAGTACTAATTCTCCTCTGACCATGTCTTTTCAATGGATTCCAAAGGCAGTTCTTACTTTCGCCACAAAGGGCATTGTGCTGATTTCTTAGGTGCTTTTGGAACCCCCACTGCCTCACAGGCCCTAGCATATTCATACCACAAAATGACATGTGCGCGCCTGAAGCTCTTGCTAGGAAATGATCAGATCTCAACTGTTAGCAGTATCTTACTGGTGGTAAGAACGGACAATTGCAACCATTTTTCAAGTTTCATCACTCAGTTATTTACATTTAACAAACCAAGCATTGAAATACCAGTATGTAAGGTAAAGTAAAAATCCAAACCGGTCCATGCTTTAATACTGGTATATACCACCCAGCTCCAACTAAGGACACATCACCCATTCCACTGTACACTTCACACTTAGCAGTGCTTACACTGAACACACTCCCAAAAACATGGCGACAGATCAATGCTTTGTTGATAATTACTACCTTCGATGTGCAGGGCGCAATATCACACAATAGCTTTTAATACTGGGGTTATGAGCCCTGACTTGCAAGTATTGGAATACATTGTAATGTGTGTTTGTGTGAGATGTATAATGTGACTAATTTATGTTTTTGATTCAGTGAGGAAAGAATGTGTCATTTCACGGTGTGTGTGTGTGTGTGTGTCATATCTGTGACTTATATTTGTGTGTGCGAGTGGGTGTTTGCGTCTGCATGTGCAAGTGTGTGTGTGTGCCTACCTAGCGGTCTGCAGCATCATGACGGTGTTCTCTCCCTCGTAGGTGCACGTGGCCACGAAGTTAACATAGATGTCCGGGAGGGCGCTGCAGCGGGAGTAGCCGTGCCCGCCACACGCCATGCGACACACCTCGATGCCCTCGCTGGCCGTCCATGTGGTGAAGGCCTTCAGGCCCGCGGACAGGGCATGGAGCTGGGCACAGGTCAGACGATGGCACAGGGTTATACAGTTATATTGACACAGGATGGTAGAGGATGGGCACAGGGCACAGTTACATTGGCACAGAAAAGGTGCAAATTAAAAATGACGTCATTTGTTAATATGAATGAGGATCTTTTGTTTAAACCCCCTAGAGAGTTGATTGACACATCGGTGCGCCAATCTAAGTTACATAACAACAAAATATCCCCATAAAAATCTGTCAGTTTAAGCTAGAGATATCGGTTTCTTGCATTGGATGTGTCTCAATCTGCCGCATACGCCAGTGTCGCATCTTCTCATGAAAACGTCTGTAGCGTCCGAACCACTCTATGGAAAGTCGAGACTCTCACGAACACGTTCTCAGTTTGTCTCTACAACCCCCACAAGTGTCAGAAGACTAGTCTGAAGACGGTACCGTGGATGTGTGTACTTCTGTTTGGTAGCGTCCGAACCGGTTGGGCTACAAACTCCTGTGAAGGTAACTGGTACCGGTTTTAAAAAACTAATTAAAGTTTGAAGGACGTTTTCTGCCTACCCAAAAAAGGCGTTAAATATGTAAACTTGTTTCTTATGATACTTTTTTTTGACTGTCCTTTTTGACATTATGAATGTGTTATTCAATATGTTTCTATAGGTTTTAGTAGTAAAAGCCAAATTAAATATTTGATCAAATAATTGTTTAAAATTAAAAAGCAAACAGCTAAATGATCCATAGTATGACCATCTTAAAACAATTCCATATGTCAGCTTAGCATCCCCCCAACGTCTTAGACTAAAGAATTAACACAGACGAAGCCTGTTGTCGAAACACCCCCATTAGACTTCTGCTGCTTAAAATAGATGAAACATTTCAAGACTATTTTCAGTGAGTGCAGTGTTATCCCATATTTCCTAGTCAGGTCACGTGGTTAGGAAAAAAACTCCTTTCACGTGGTTAGGAAAAAAAAGCCTTGTTTCATCATGTACTATATCAAGAGGAGGTATTTACTTAGCCTGGGCACCAGTCTGTTTAGCTATCATTCCACTCCTTGAAAAGCATGACACGGAGTACAAGATGTGGAATGTTAGCAAAACAGGTTCTGGATTTCAGGCTAGTATTTACTGTAAATACCTCTGGTAGTTCACTGAAGTCTCCCTGGCTGATGTCTCCAGTGATGCGGTGGTAGACCTGGTTCATGTACTGACCCACAAATTTGTAGGCATAGGCTGTAGCCAGCAGGGGGAACAGCTTGTACTGTTGGGTCTGGTAGTCCATAATCTGGGGCTCTGGCTCTCTGGAGGAACCACAAAATAAAAATATAGACTTAGACACAAGGTTAATTGTTCACTATCTTTTTTATGTTAGTCTTTGAAGAACATTGAGATACAGATATTATATGAGTACGGCCTCCTAATATCTACCCAAACTCTATTTAACATCTATCTACATCAGCTCTCACACAATTATAAGAGTATAGCTTTTGTTAAATGGTAAGGGTTATAGTATTTTGCTTTCTATTCTTGTTTGTGTCTATGAGTGTGTTACTTGTGTATGGATGTGTGTAAGTATATGTGTGAGCATTTTTGTATTCCTTTGACTGTTTATTCTGTTTATTATTAACTTTATTCTGTATTCTGTTCATTAGGCAACAAGCGGATGAAAACGCACCGAAACATAACACAGGAAAGTAGTGTCTGTACAAGAAGAATTTGGATTTCCATCTCAAAATATTTTGCTACAGTGTGACCTACTGAACATGACACTGGAGTGTCCAGAGCTACAACTGACCCTGGGCGTATCTCAGACTGGTGCCGTACGGAACTGTAGCGGATGGCGATAGTGCAGGACTTGGCGAGGGCGTGGCCTGCTTCCCCTACGATCATGGACCTGATGAACACCATGGTGCCGTAGGTCAGCTTGGCACTGGGAGGCTTCACGTACGTACCGTCTGCCTCCACCTGGTGGGGAGAATACATACTGTCTGTGGCAGTGGAGGCTCCTCAGAGGAGGAAGGGGAGGAGCATCCTCCTTAGTGAATTTCAGAATCTTCATTTTTTAAATGAAACTACAATAAATATCTTCACGTCACAAAATAATTAATTAAAACACACTTTTTTGCAATGTAGGTCAGTAGCCGCAACAGCACTATGTAGGGTATCCCAATGGTGTTACCAGAGGACAGATCGTTTCTGTCCTCCTCTGGGAACATTGACTTCCATACAAAGCCTAGGAGGCTCATGGTTCTCACCCCTTCCACAGACTTACACAGTAATTGTGTCAACTTCAAAGCTCTTGAAGCATGAACTGACATTGTCCACCCAATCACAGGATCAAAGAATGAATCTGGCACTGAAAGCATAAGCTACAGCTAGCTAGCTAGATAGCTAGCAGTGCATAAAATGTGGTGAGTAGTTGACTCAAAGAAACAGAAAGAAAAGTTGAACAAATTCATTTTTTTAAGAGAGTGAGGGAGAGATAGAAAGCTAGCTATATGTCGTTGTATTTTTTTTTTCACTTAGCTAGCGAATGCAGTTAGCTAGTTTAGCCTACTCAAACACCCGTCTCAAACAGAAACATATTCTATGTTAGCTAGCTGGCTATGGCTATCCAACACTGGAACTCTTCCAAGTCAAGGTAAGCTTTTGGTTTTATTCATTTATTGCCACCGGGGCCCAATGGTGTAACTGCTAAACTGCTTTCTGACTGTACACTGAACTGCATGATTGTAGCGGGTTTACTAACACGTTAGTTCTCGTAGCAATGTAGACTAATATGCAAGAAGGAATACAATAAACAAAGTGATCATGCTTTTTGTATGTAACTGCTATGAAAGTGAATTCAGTTTACGTATGATCAGTAGTGTATTCATTCCGCTGATTCTGTTGAAAAATGTTTCTTAAACTGAAGCAAACCGAACGGAGATAAAATACCTGAATTTGTCCAATATAAACTCTTGTTTGCCACTGTTGGACTAATGATTACATCTTAGATCAACTAGATGCAGGCAAGAGTGTGCAAGGCGATATTGAATGTCACCGTCACCTTGATTTAAAAAAATGTATCTCTACGTTGTAATCTTTAATTCATAGGCTAGGTTGTAGCAACATCATGATGGGTATAGGAAAAAGTTGAGTATCATGTAGTAGCCTAAACCTATTGATGTTACATTGAGCTGGTTGAATGGAATATAAATGACAGTCATCCAATATGCTGTAATAGAAATAAGGCTCATAAATATGTTTTTATTTTTAAAAGTCCTCCCTCATCTTAGACAACACTGACCGCCACTGGTCTGTGGTATACAGTTCTAGGACAATCAGGTAGTAAGTATATGCTCTCTGTGAGGAATATGCATACAATATACTTCAAAATCAAATCTTTGTGACAGCATTAGAATCAACCAACAGAAACAAAGAACAGTGTCTCCTTGAAATGTGCTTAACTTCCCAGTCGCTCACCTTGGCATATTTCATCAGCATGTGTTCGCGAGGAATTCGTACGTTCTCCAATTTCAGGTAACCATTGTCAACCTCATCAAAGCCAAACTTGGGTCCTATGTCCCCTACCACCACACCTGAGAGTGAAAGAGAGTGAGTTCACTAGACAGTAGGCTACCACCACACCTGAGAGTGAGAGAGAGTTCACTAGACAGTAGGCTACCACCACACCTGAGAGTGAGAGAGAGTGAGTTCACTAGACAGTAGGCTACCACCAAAGCCACATACAGAGACACAGACAGGCATACTCACAAACGCTCTCTTTTTGACGCGCGCACAGCAGTATGTACAGTACCTGGCAGTGGTATGTGTGTGTTCATACTGCGGAGAGGTACGATGAAGGCGTGCAGGCCGTGACACTTCCCCTGGGTGTGGAGCTGGGCCAGAACTATGGCGTGGTTAGACGTCTTACCCACTGGCGAGAGATAGCGAGACGGACAGGGAACGCGAGAGAGCCCATTAGACTCCAATGGATTAATAACATTAGCTATATCAGTTCTCACTATTCAAATACAGTGGGGAGAACAAGTATGATACACTGCCGATTTTGCAGGTTTTCCTACTTACAAAGCATGTAGAGGTCTGTAATGTTTTATCATAGGTACACTTCAACTGTGAGAGACGGAATCTAAAAATCCAGAAAATCACATTGTATGATTTTAAGTAATTCATTTGAATTTTATGGCATGACATAAATATTAAATACATCAAAAAAGCAGAACTTAATATTTGGTACAGAAACTTGTTTGCAATTACAGAGATCATACGTTTCCTGTAGTTCTTGACCAGGTTTGCACACACTGCAGCAGGGATTTTGGCCCACTCCTCCATACAGACCTTCTCCAGATCCTTCAGGTGTCGGAGCTGTCGCTGGGAAATACGGACTTTCAGCTCCCTCCAAAGATTTTCTATTGTGTTCAGGTCTGGAGACTGGCTAGGCCACTCCAGAACCTTGAGATGCTTCTTATGGAGCCACTCCTTAGTTGCCCTGGCTGTGTGTTTTGGGTCGTTGTCATGCTGGAAGACCCAGCCACGACCCATCTTCAATGCTCTTACTGAGGGAAGGAGGTTGTTGGCCAAGATCTCGCGATACATGGCCCCATCCATCCTCTAATCAATACGGTGCAGTCGTCCTGTCCCCTCATGTTACCACCTCCATGCTTCACGGTTGGGATGGTGTTCTTGGGGTTGTACTCATCCTTCTTCTTCCTCCAAACACGGTGAGTGGAGTTTAGACCAAAAAGCTCTATTTTTGTTTCATCAGACCACATGACCTTCTCCCATTCCTCCTCTGGATCCTCCAGATGGTCATTGGCAAACTTCAGACGGGCCTGGACCTTGCATGCGCTGCAGGATTTTAATCCATGACGGCGTAGTGTGTTACTAATGTTTTTTTTTTTTTTTACTGTGGTCCCAGCTCTCTTCAGGTCATTGACCAGGTCCTGCCGTGTAGTTCTGGGCTGATCCTTCACCTTCCTCATGATCATTGATTCCCCACGAGGTGAGATCTTGCATGGAGCCCCAGACCGAGGGTGATTGACCGTCATCTTGAACTTCTTCCATTTTCTAATAATTGTGCCAACAGTTGCTGCCTTCTCACCAAGCTGCTTGCCTATTGTCCTGTAGCCCATCCCAGCCTTGTGCAGGTCTAAAATTTTACCCCCGATGTCCTTGCACAGCTCTCTGGTCTTTGCCATTGTGGAGAGGTTGGAGTCTGTTTGATTGAGTGTGTGGACAGGTGTCTTTTATACAGGTAACAAGTTCAAACAGGTGCAGTTAATACAAGTAATGAGTGGAGAACAGGAGGGCTTCTTAAAAAGAAAAACTACCAGGTCTGTGAGAGCCCGAAATTCTTACTGGTTGGTAGGTGATCAAATACTTATGTCATGCAATAAAATGCTAATTAATTACTTAAAAATCATACAATGTGATTTTCTGGATTTTTTTTGTGATTCCGTTTCTCACAGTTGAAGTGTACCTATGATACAAATTACAGACCTCTACATGCTTTGTAAGTAGGAATACCTGCAAAATCGGCAGTGTATCAAATACTTGTTCTCCCCACTAACTTGATTGAAAAAATTTGGCAGTAATTTAAGTCTCTGGTCCACACTACAATGAGAATCAGCAGTAAATGATCTTGTTCAGCAATGTTGTGGAATGGGTTTTCTTCAAAAGCTAAGTCCACATAATTTACTGGCGTTTGGTTTGATTGTACTCAGACCTTGACTTTTTCCATATTTTTGTTACATTACAGTCATTCTAAAATGGATTTAAATGATACTCCTCAGCAATCTACACACAATACCCCAAAACGACCAAGCAAAAACAGAAATACCTTATTTATACAAGTATTCAGACCCTTTCCTTTGAGGCTCGAAATTGAGCTCAGGTGCATCCTGTTTCCATTGGTCATCCTTGAGATGTTTCTACAACTTGATTAAAATCTACCTGTTAAATTGATTTGACATGATTTGGAAAGGCACACACCGGTCTATATACGGTCCCACAGTTGACAGTGCATATCAGAGAAAAAGGTCCCTAAGAACACAGTGAAGGTCCCTAAGAACACAGTGGCCTCCATCACTCTTAAATGGAAGTAGTTTGGAACCACCAAGACTCTTCCAAGAGCTGGCTGCCAGGCCAAACTGAGCAATCAGGGGAGAAGGGCCTTGGACAGCGAGGTGACCAAGAACCTGATGGTCACTAACAGAGCTTTAGAGTTCCTTTGTGGAGATGGGAGAACCTTCCAGAAGAACAACCATCTCTGCAGAACTCCATCAAATCAGGCCTTTATGGTACAGTGGCCAGACGGAAGCCACTCCTCAGTAAAAAGGCACATGATAGCCCACTTGGAGTTTGCCAAAAGGCACCTAAAGACTCGCAGACCATGAGAAACAAGATTCTCTGGTCTGATGAAACCAAGATTGAACTCTTTGGCCTGAATGCCAAGCGTCAACTCTGGACGAAACCTGGCACCATCCCTACAGTGAAGCATGGTGGTGGCAGCATCATGCTGTGGGGATGTTTTTCAGCGGCAGGGACTGGGAGACTAGTCAGGATCAAGGGAAAGATGAACGACACAAAGTACAGAGAGATCCTGAATGAAAACCTGCTCCAGAGCATTCAGGACCTCAGACTGGGGCAAAGGTTCACCTTCCAACTTGACAACGACCCTAAGCACATAGCCAAGACAACGCAGGAGTGCCTTCGGGACAAGCCTCTGAATGGGAGACTAGTCAGGATCAAGGGAAAGATGAACGTAGCAAAGTACAGAGACATCATTGATGAAAACCTGCTCCAGAGCACTCTGAACCTCAGACTGGGGCAAAGGTTCACCCTAAGCACACAGCCAAGACAACGCAGGAGTGTCTTCGGGACAAGTCTCTGAATGTCCTTGAGTGGCCAGGCAGAGCCCGGACTTGAACCTGATCGAACATCTCTGGAGAGACCTGAAAATAGCTGTCCAGCAACGCTCCCCAGCCACCTGACACTCAATGCTGTAATTGCTGCCAAAGATGCTTCAACAAAGTACTGAGTAAAGGGTCTGAATACTTATGTAAATGTGATAGTTTTATTTGTAATAAATTATCTAAAATTTCTAAACCTGTTTTTGCTTTGTCATTATGGGTATTGTGTGTAGATTGAAGGGGAAAAAACTATATAATCAATTTTATAATAAGGCTGTAAAGTAACAAAATGTAGAAAAAGTGTATGTGTATGTGCCCTGAAGCTAAAGTGTGTGTGTGTACTCACGTCCTCCAGGCCACCACTTGATGGAGGTGATGGTCGGGCTGTTCAGGACAAACTCCTGGGTGGCCGGGTCATATGTTGCCGTGGTTTCAAGCCCCCTGAGGTGGGTGCCTAGGCAACGAGAAAGACACCAAGGCCCCCAAACAACACGAAAACCAAGTTATCACTAAGTTACGGCAGGAGGACATTGATGTTTTCAAATAGTATGCAGTGCAAAACTGAGAAAATGACTAGCCATCAATCTCAACTAACGCAACTTCTAACTTTTTTTTAACCCCCTCATTCCCTCATGGGGAAAAAAAGGTTTTTTATTCTATAGTGGAAGGTGTTTGACAGATCAAAACCAAAATAAAATCCATCCTATTTCTTACAATTTGCATAGGTGTACGGTTTAGGACTGTTAAAGTTAACCTGACATTTTTTTATGCTGTTAATTCTGCTTCTGTTTTAGTTCTCAGGTCAAAATATGTAAGCAAATGATCCCAGTTCTAGTAGCAGCTGCTTGTGACTAGTTCATGAAGAACATGGATCAGTAGCCTAGGCTAGATCTAATAGATGTATTATATTTTACATGACCTCAGACCTGGCTGAGCTGTTGTTAGTTTTCTGTGGAACTCATAACATTGTCAGACAGGTTTAAATGCTCTTTGTATCCATAGAGCCAGTTCTTTCCCCGCCCCCCTATAGTCAACCCTCCCATTAGAAAATGGAATGAATGAAGCGTTAACAGTACTTGAGTGTGTACGTGGCCAACTGTTAAACTTCAAGGACATTGATAAGAGGGAGTAGGCCTACTTAAACATTCAGACCGTTAATAGCCAGCTGTATGTTCCAGTGACTTTTGTGTTATGGTGAAACATTTTGATACAGAATATTGTGTGTTTCTTTCCTTAACTATCAAAACATAGTATGCCTGCCACTAACTCAATTCATTATTTTAATTGTTTGACAGCCATATTACATTTATACAGTGAGATTACATGTTATGAAGGACGTAGGTTGCCTGTCTTTAAACTCAATATACTTCCAAACACAGTAAGGGGGACAAAAGGGACAGAGGCGGTGGGGGGTACCTGTTTTTGGAAAGGAAGTCACTGAGGATGCTTTACAAGTGGGCATGAACGTTCACTGTGGCTGGCAACAAGATTGTGTGAGAAAAATATGATTCCTGTGTTTTATTTATAATTCCACAGTATGAGGCTGGAATAATACTGTGAAATTGTGAAAATGATAATGCCCTTTTAGTGCAAGAGCGGTTTGAAAATACAGCCTAAAATGTCAGCTTCTTTTGGTGGAATGGAGTTTTGGAATGCCTGGTGACATCATCAGGCAGTAAATTAGTAACAAACATCTCTGCCAATAACAGCTAGTTTTCAGTATCCCCCTCCATACTCAGACCACTCCCAGAAGGTGCTAGCAAAATTCTTGTTTGATAAATTGCTCTTTGCTAAGAGGCCATTTTTGTTTATTTTTGACCATTTTAATTGAAAACAATCACACTAAGGTAATTAATTGTTACCCAGAAAGAATTTGATATTGAGATAAAAACGACTGCATTGGACCTTTAACAACAAAAGCGTTGTGTCGGTGGAGACGTTTTTACACAAAATTCCCTTAACGAGTACGGGAGAGTTCTCTGGTGGCTCGACTCAAATGTTTAAGAGGGTGGGCATGCATCTCTTGTCCACTCCACAGAGCATGTGGGTGACGGGAGGTTGGTGACCAGGTACGGTTCGTTCGGCATTTTACCGTGGCCCATCTCTGTCTGTGCGTAGGTGCCGATGATATCCAGGTTCCAGGCGGGTAGGAAGAATGTCTCCATCTGCTCAGGACTGGCCTGGTTCAGCAAAGTGGGCAGGAACATTGCCAGGTGGAGGTCCAGCGGCTCCGCCCGCCCACGGTGCACACAGCTGGGGCAGGGACAAGGGGCAAGGAGGGGAAGGGGTAGTGGATAGGAGGGTAGTTTGAAGGGAGAAGATGGTAAACGAATGATAGGACATTGGGGGGGCATGCAAAATATGGTATAGCCAAGGAAAAAATTATTTTTAGGCATAGAATAATAGACCATATAATGGGACATGACAATGGAGAGATGGTTGGAAAAGATGAGAGATTGCCCCCAAAATGTTATTTACTAACACTTCCAGAGAGGATGGATGAATAGATGGGGGGAGTGCAAGAATTCATATAAAAATGTAAAACAACTGTGAGCTAGTCATGCAAACTGACCGCGGAGAACTGAATAGAATCATCTGCATTTAGACCTGGCTTGAATCAAGAAAAGTTTGATTAAGTTCATTCATTCAAAATAACCTTCTCATGCATGACCGTTGCAACCTTTCATTTATTTGCCTGAAATGTTCATTTCCAAAAGCAGTGTAACCTGTACTCTCTCATTTCACTGAAAAAAAAACATTTTAAATTCCAAATTAACTGGCAAACTCTGGGCTGTGTTCATTAGGCACCCAACGGAAGAAAACTGACACAAGAAGGGACTAACTGGACTTGGTCCATTAAGAAATGGCCAATTTAGCTTTTCATTGTAAAAGTATTTTCATTGCATGGCCTAATGAACACAACCCTGAACACAACCCTGAGGAGGTAAAATGTCAAATGTGTGACAACCAATAAATCAACATTATACTCTATGCTAATGGAACCAACTAGTGCAGTGCAACTAGCAGTTTTAAAGCAGACTCTTTAGTCCAGGGGTAGGCAACCCTGTTCCTGGAGGGCCACAGGTCCTGCAGGATTTTGTTCCAAGTATGCACCACACCTGACCAATTGCACTAATTCAGTGATTTCCTCAATTCACACACCTGGTCTTCCAGGTTGGTTAAATTAAAAATATAAAGTGCCTGCAAAGCTCCAGGATCATGGTTGCCTACCCCTGCTTTAGTTTATAAGGAAGGGTGAAGCAGCTGTAAGGGCATTTAAGGTTAAGACAATAGGCAGTTTTCCATTGACCCAAGATTATTCGACAAAAGTAATGTCGGCAAAAAAATCTGAGCGATATGTGTTACGGAAACGGCAGGTCGCTGAGTGGTTAAGACTGTTGGGTCAATAACCGAAAGGTCACTGGTTCAAATCCCCGAGCAGACTAGGTGAAACACATCTGCCCTTGAGCAAGGCACTTTTGCTCCAGGGTCGCTGTCAATAATGGCTGATCCCTGAACGTGACCCCACTCTCTGAGGGTGTCAGAGGGAGTGGGAAATCAAAAATTAAACTAACTTATTTCCAATTCACACATTCTTACACACTTTTACATGTGCGAAATAGGACAAATGTAAGCACCTACCTAATTATTATTAATAGATATAGGAGACATTTTCCACCGATCGGCAACATTTTTATAAGTTCGACAGGTGGACATTTCTTTAGTCGAACTTTCTTCATTGCGACAGTTGATGGAACCAGTGTTTTTCGAATAAATGCTGATTGCCAAATTTGAAGGTACACGGGCATGTGACGTTGTCACAAATACAAATAATGTTTCTTTGCAGGAAAAGGATTATCCTGACTTTCTTACACCTTGCTTTTCTGGTTGGCTGGTAAGTTTCACTATCCAATTATTTTCCGATCTACAGGAGTGCAAATTTCACCATGGCGCGGACAGTCGCGATACGTTGGCACATGCGAATGATTATAATATGGAAAATATTAGTACATTATTGCATTCTATCCATGCTGGCTTTCGCAGGCTACCTGCGACATGAAACAGATGGGTGAGAGGGCATACAGGGTGTTGCCAATTTATTAATGTACAATTTTCCTAATTGGGTAATGGAAACACTGACCACTACATTTTAATTCAATACTTTGGGATTTTGCAAAAAAAATGTTGAGGTGCGAGGTCATTAAATCCAGCTGTTTTTTTATTGACAATTAAATAATTAAAATGGAAACACACAACAGCAGCATTATATCCATTTTCTATGCAAACTTTTTAAATGTTGGCACAAAATAAAAATCACTTGAAAAGTTCATGGAAACCTAGCTAGTGAGTTGGTGAGAAGTGAACCAGAACAGAACTCTAAAAAAGAAGGCCTTCAGAATATTCTGAACAGCCAGTCCTGGACATTCCCTGGAGTATTATTGTCATGGAAATGCCATGGTTACGTGATCGTGAATAATGTCCACTTCGCAGCGTCAGAGGTGAAACATTGGCAACAAGAGACATCTAGCATGTCCAAAATTATCTTACATCGCACAGATTTCTCTGCTTTCAGATGAACAATGGGATATTCAGGGATCTGAAACTCTTCACACTCTGCATGTTCTTTGGCAAGACACCGTGTGCCTTCCCTATGAGTTGAGACTTCGACAGACAAGAACAATTGTTAGGCCTATATTCATTCATCCAAGCCATTCATTCACAAACAGCCAAACAATTAGGCCTACATCCATCCACTCAAATGCACAATTCAGAATGTTAGGTCATTTGCTTAAAAAAAGGTCAAAATTCTACAGTGTTAGGGTTAATCATTTGTAATGAGTAGACTAGATTCAAAGAAAATTGGGAGTAGGGGAAAATCAAGACTTAATAGCAATCAGAGTTAAATGACATAAGCTTGGAAACAACTCATTAGGCTAATAGGCCACTACTAGCAGAAGGAGAAGAAATAAAAGGGGTTTGAGGAATGGAATGAAACTAAAAACTAGACAGGAGGCATTTGGGTTCTTCGGAAAATGATTTTTTAATATCGTTTAGGGATTTTTTTTGTCCTTCAATTGTTTCTTTTGTCACCTTTTCCAAGGTATTGGGCAGTTTATGAGGACTCTAAAAACAGACTGGCAATCATGACATTTTGAATCCAGCATATTGGTTTCGGCTATTCAGTTTAGCTAATAACTATTGAGTTATGCCTACTGTTTGGGCACATTTTGTCTACACAAACAACTACAGTGATCTGTCAAACACCTACAAATAATCACTTTCAATCAAAATGTCAACCCCATGATTTTAAAACGATATTAAAAGAAAATCCTACGTCAAAGATCGACAACTGTCCATCCCTAAGCATCCCTGTGATCCTTTCCATAATTCAAACATAACTAGCAGGCTAAATATAAAACAATTGCACAAGCACTTTGTTGTATAAATTGTGCTATTACGTTCTCATTATTATAAATTCTCTGTATGGGACTGACCGTGCCCCAACTCTGTTTGGGCGTAGGTGCCCATGGCCATGAAGGACTCGGCCAGGGGGACCCACTTCTTCAACTGCTCCTTGTTACACTGGGTGTACAGGGTGGGGAGGAACATGCTGAAGTGGAGCCCCAGAGCCTCTTGATGGTTGCCCCGAAACACGCTGAGGGAGGGGGACAGACACACAGGTTGACGGATGGACAGACTGGACCACTCAGCAGGTTTGTGGTAATTTTACTCGTTTAAAAAAAAAAAGGGGAGGTTCTACCTAAACTGGTTCAATAAGAATGTGCATTTTAGTTTTCCATTTCAAAGTGTTTCGCTCCTACTTAAAAGGACCCAGGTTTAGGGTTGACACTAGTGTCAACATGACCTTACTGTAAAAGCAAGGCTTTTTATTTTTTTAAAGGGATTCTGCAAGATTCTGGTCATTAATCATGGAAGTCTATAGGTATGCCCAGCATAAGCTATTGTACCTATAGACTTCTAGTTTTGCGCTAACGGTAGTTAGCGTTCGCTCGCAAAACTACATCTAATGTCCTTCATACTGCACGGAGAGACATAAAAATAGTACCCACGAGTTTCTGACTCTGGGTAAGTAGAAAACTGCTTAAATGACAGAATCTTGCAGTATCCCTTTAAATACACGCTCTGGGTCTTAGACGACCACTAAGTCTTTTTTTTTAACTCCCCTTTTGGGCTAGATGTGTCAATGTGTAGTTCATACATGCATAATCTATGAGCAGAATTACTGTCTTACCTCAATTAGCCATGAAATCCCTAGTTTGAAAGCAACTGTCTACATGAAGCTGTGCAGTGCCATTTTACCCCACATGGGCCAGCCCCCTAGCAATTAGAGTTCTAGCCAATTGGCTTCAGCTCCTCACTATTTGAGTGATAGCTAGCTAGACGCGTGCGCACACACAGTAGAATGACAGAGAGCAATGATGTGGTGCACATATGTGACATAGTACACCATTTTGGGGGCTTACTTTTGGCTCGTGAGCGCTACTTTCAGAAGTACTGGCTAAAAAGTATACAAAAGCACCTGAGAATCTAACACTTTAGAAAAAATATTGACATTGGACAAACCCTATCCCTTTAGTTTCACTATAAAATGTGCTCCGATTTGCCTTGTCATTGTCATATTGAGAAATAGATGTTTTAAAAGAGACTTACAAAGAGAAAATATAGGCTCCTGGCTGAGGCCTTTAAATGTAACTAACTTCTATACTTGACTTGGGATAAGGCAAATATGCAGTTTGAACAAGTGAAAGGGTAGGGCATAGCATAGCCTGTGAACTAGTTTTAATCTTGATGTGACCTAGTTTTAATCTTGATGTGAACTAGTTTTAATCTTGATGTGACCGTTGCTCTGCCTAGAGAGATAGTGCTGGCCTGCAGCAGTACTCCATGACTCACACATACTAGGGAATGGGTTTGGAAAGAATTTCACTATTCGAATAGTATGATGATTTTTTTTTGATAAGCTTTGTTTTTAAGCTGAGCACTGCTACGTGAGGGAGAGTCAGGCGCTCTACTGAGGGGCCTTGTGTGTAATCAGAATGGAGGGAGCAGACGGAGGAAGATGGCTAATAAAGATTATTGCCTAGTCAGACCATTATTCTGGTGATTTGATTTGGATCTCTTTTAGTCCCCATTTGGACTAATCTTCCAAGAGTCCTTAAACATTAAAATACCATTTATAATACGAACACATTTCCACATATAACACACTATTACAAACATACATAATATACTAACATAATGACCCAATAAATACTCAATCTAAAAAATATTGATTCTTCATCTTCTATAGTCCCACAACATTTCGATGTATTATATTGAAATCATGTTTAAATTTATATATTGAAAGGTTTCTGGATTGCTCAGTTAATTTATTCAATTCCTTTATTGCTCTAAATCAAAATGTTCTTTTGCCTATTTCTCTTTTCTGTTGAGACAACGCATAGATGGTGGACAATCAATTCCTAGTATTTACGGAATGTCTGTCTCTTACCAACGGAATACTGTTGTGAATAGAACTTGGCCGTTTTAAATGATGTATATTATTAAATAAAATAAGCATGTTCCTTTCAATTATCTTATCGATTGATGACCAACCAAGAACATTGCGCATGACTGCAACAGAAGAACCATATCTCCACCTTAAAACAATCCTTGCTGCTTTGTTCTGTGCAATCTACAGCCTCCTAACTTCACTTGATGATGCATTTGATAGTCTTTATTATACAATAAAAGTCTACTACTTCTCATTTTGCTAACTTTTAATGCCATCATTGTATTACATCTTACATTGCATTAGTGAGTTCTCTCTCTCCACTTGCTACAGATCGAGTCTCTGACGCTTTGATTGGCCAACATAAAACAAGTTACACATACATGAAGGCTCTCGGAGGTCACACGTCATTAAAACTACATTGAAAAGTTTGTTTTATTAAATGAATCATTTGAAACGTCATCCTGCTGTTTAATCAGTTTCTTGATATGCAACACCTGTCAGGTGGATGGATTATGTTGGCAAATGAGAAATGCTCACTAACAGGGATGTAAACAAATTTGTTCACAGAATTTGAGAGAAATAAGCTTTTTGTGCGTATGAACATTTTCTGGGAACTTTTATTTCACCTCATGGAACACGGGACCAATACTTTACATGTTGGGTTTATTTTTTGTCTATTACTGCCCTGTTGGGTAGAGCTCTGAAGTTAAGAATTTCACTGTACTTGTTGTGCATGTGACAACTTGAAAATAGGTGTATAATTATAGGTGTATAATTATCCCTAAAAATGATACTCACAAGTATTCTAATACCAGCGTTCGGGTATTCGAATAAGGGTGCACATCCCTAACACACATGCACACAAACCTTTATAGCCACATGGCAGAGTGCCAGGGTCTTGCCCCATAGGCAATTATGTAACAGTGCATAAAACTACAGTACCCTATTGCTTCACCATATATATATATATACACTGCTCAAAAAAATAAAGGGAACACTAAAATAACACATCCTAGATCTGAATGAATTAAATATTCTTATTAAATACTTTTTTCTTTACATAGTTGAATGTGCTAACAACAAAATCACACAAAAATGATCAATGGAAATCAACTTTATCAACCCATGGAGGTCTGGATTTGGAGTCACACTCAAAATTAAAGTGGAAAACCACACTACAGGCTGATCCAACTTTGATGTAATGTCCTTAAAACAAGTCAAAATGAGGCTCAGTAGTGTGTGTGTGGCCTCCACATGCTTTTATGACCTCCCTACAACGCCTGGGCATGCTCCTGATGAGGTGGCGGATGATCTCCTGAGGGATCTCCTCCCAGACCTGGACTAAAGCATCCGCCAACTCCTGGACAGTCTGTGGTGCAATGTGGCGTTGGTGGATGGAGCGAGACATGATGTCCCAGATGTGCTCAATTGGATTCAGGTCTGGGGAACGGGCGGGCCAGTCCATAGCATCAATGTCTTCCTCTTGCAGGAACTGCTGACACACTCCAGCCACATGAGGTCTAGCATTGTCTTGCATTAGGAGGTACCCAGGGCCAACCGCACCAGCATATGGTCTCACAAGGGGTCTGAGGATCTCATCTCGGTACCTAATGGCAGTCAGGCTACCTCTGGCGAGCACATGGAGGGCTGTGCGGCCCCCCAAAGAAATGCCACCCCACACCATGACTGACCCACCGCCAAACCGGTCATGCTGGAGGATGTTGCAGGCAGCAGAACGTTCTCCACGGCGTCTCCAGACTCTGTCACATGTGCTCAGTGTGAACCTGCTTTCATCTGTGAAGAGCACAGGGCGCCAGTGGCGAATTTGCCAATCTTGGTGTTCTCTGGAAAATGCCAAACGTTCTGCACGGTGTTGGGCTGTAAGCACAACCCCCACCTGTGGACGTCGGGCCCTCATACCACCCTCATAGAGTCTGTTTCTGACCGTTTGAGGAGACACATGCACATTTGTGGCCTGCTGGAGGTCATTTTGCAGCGCTCTGGCAGTGCTCCTCCTGCTCCTCCTTCCACAAAGGCAGAGGTAGCGGTCCTGCTGCTGGGTTGTTGCCCTCCTATGGCCTCCTCCACGTCTCCTGATGTACTGACCTGTCTCCTGGTAGTGCCTCCATGCTCTGGACACTACGCTGACAGACACAGCAAACCTTCTTGCCACAGCTCGCATTGATGTTCCATCCTGGATGAGCTGCACTACCTGAGCCACTTGTGTGGGTTGTAGACTCCGTCTCATGCTACCACTAGAGTGAAAGCACCGCCAGCATTCAAAAGTGACCAAAACATCAGCCAGGAAGCATAGGAACTGAGAAGTGGTCTGTGGTCACCACCTGCAGAACCACTCCTTTATTGGGGGTGTCTTGCTAATTGCCTATAATTTACACCTATTGTCTATTCCATTTGCACAACAGCATGTGAAATTTATTGTCAATCAGTGTTGCTTCCTAAGTGGACAGTTTGATTTCACAGAAGTGTGATTTACTTGGAGTTACATTGTGTTGTTTAAGTGTTCCCTTTATTTTTCTGAGCAGTATATATATATATACATATATATTATAAATATATATATACATATATATATATATATATATATTATAAATATATATATACACACACATACATATATTATATATATATATATATATTATATATATATATAACAGACTTTGATCAGGAAGATACCAACAAACTCCTCATAAGATGACAATGCAATTACTCTTGAGGCTAATAGCAGGCAATACATTACCATGGGGTGTGGAGAAGACTTTAGCATATAGGTGAAAGGCTTAGAGACTGTTTGCGTAATTTCAGCAAATGCTGCGTTTTGCTCCAGTGTGTCCAAAGCAGCATCGATACAGCCATCTGCACTTCAAACCTCAAAACAAGCATGAGAGAAACCTCATCGATGTTTGTCACGCTGTGTTAACCATTAAAACCTTCTGTGAAATGTTAAGAGAGAAAAAAAACATCTGTGAAATGTGTTAAGGAGTGATGACTGGAGGATACCGAGAAGTATGACATTTGCTTTGATCATCCCAAACCCTTACAGAATTCATACAGTCCATTGAAACCAAATCCTGCTTGTAGACAACAAAACTAGCCCAAAACGATCTTATTTTCCCCACCTTTCACTACTTTCACCTGCATCGGTCATTACATCTAACAGGTTAGCTGACAGGAAGACAACTATGGACAAAACCCTATATCTATTTTCACATTTCCAGTTGTGATGTGCAGGTCCATAGCATTTACACTGACGTCATTTAACAGACGCTCTTATCCAGAGCGACTTACAGGAGCAATTAGGGTTAAGTGCTTTACTCAAGGGCATATCGCCATATTCTGGGATTCAAACCAGCGACCTTTCGGTTACTGGCCCAACGCTCTTAGCCGCTAGGCTACTTGCCGCCCATAGCAGGTAGCTGGCCTGGGTCTGTGTCCCAGCCTTACCTCTTGTAGCAGTAGATTTCCTCAGGGTCTGAGATCCCATACTCTCTGAGCTTCAGGATCATCTGGGCACTCTTCTTCACGGCGGCATCGTATCGCTCGCTCCTGGACAGGAAGTTGAGGTCCTCACTTTGGAAGTCGGGGTCACTGATCACCAGTGACTCTGTGGAGGATATGGAAGATTGGGGGGGTTAAGACATCAGGGTAAACATAGCCTCTGAAACCCAGGCTTCTCACACAAGATGGGATTTTGGAAGGGTGGCCATGCGAGACTAGGTTGAACATTATGTGCAAATTGTGTAGTTTTACCATTGGATAAATACGTGTGTCTAATATCATTAGCTACATTTCTATCTGCAACATAATACCATGTCATGTCTTATTTGTTTTGATTATGATGCCATAATGAGTCCTGCATGGGGTCAACCATCACTATACAAACAGCCAGTCAGTCAAACAACGACTGTTGCTATATGATGGGCTCAAGTGACCCTAACCTAACTTTCTAGCTAGCAAGGTTGCTGCTAGCTGTCTATTATCTGGCAATACACAAATCAGAGCCTTGTTTACAAAAACAGCATGCATTTCGTAAACAGCATGCACAAGTTACAATGAATGCAAAAAAATGGCCTTCATCTTGTCATTAGTTCACAATTATGAACAGCTGACTGGTCATAACTACTGTTACAACAACAGATAGATAACTAACTGGCTAACCTGGCCAAGACAGCCGATAGTGTCCGTGCAGATCTAGCGGCCACTATCGGTTGCCTAGGCTATGTATAACCAACCTTCGCTAATGTAGGATAGCTAGCCAGTTAACAACTTGTTTTGTTAGACACAAAACAAGACATTCCAACCTTACCAATTTCTCTTCTTCTTTTGGTCTTCTCGATGCCTCCGTCCAGAATATGTGTGAGTTTCTCCACGTTAAATGTAGCGTTCTCACGCTCTCTAGTTATGTCAGGATTCATGGCGAAATAAATAATATTTCCCCTTGCAAAAGACGACGTTGCTTGTGGCAATAGAAATATGAGTTGTGTCACCTTGGGACCACAGGAAACAAGTTCAGCACTGCATTAACTGGAGCATGACCAATTATTGACAACTTCCTGAATAGCTGGAAGAGGGGGCGGGTAAACAAAATCATGTTATGTGACGTTGTGAAACATTACCGCCTTGAACTGGCAAAACACACAACTGGTATCTTTATGGTATTTGGCCTATTTTACCCTTTGATAACTTCTTGAGAAGATGCTTCCAGCACCTGCAGTCTTTCTTTCTTTTGGGAAGTCAACTCTGGTCCAGTCAAGGAGGGAGATTCAGTGAGAACACTTGGAAGGTGAGGAGTGTCTACCGCATGAGGTTGCTGGCACCTTAATTGTGGAGAACGGGCTCGTGGTTATGACTGGAGCGAATCAGTGGAATGTTATCAAATGCATGGAACATGGTTTCCAGGTGTTCGATGCCATTCCATTCGCTCCGTTCTGGCCATAATTTTGAGCCGTTCTTCCGTCAGCAGCCTCCCCTGGTACTGTCTTTAACACAGTATACCTAATAATAGTCAATAATCGTATTTTTTAAAATCCCTTTTGGATTGCATGGCTAACAGACCAGTTCATTTTCTAGATTGATGAATCTAGAAAAGGCTACACTATCTATCCAGCATGTAGCACCAAGTTGTTGTTCAGACTACATTTGTGGAACCCTTTGACCCCATCATTGGAGCCCAGTACATAGTTCTGGGCGAGATTGAAAAAGCAGAGGGTAAGATTAGGTTTTTATTTGGTTTATATGCTTTGCAACTCCCAAAACCCACATACCTATCTCTTCACAGGAGGTGATGGCGCATGCCCGTGTGCTGAACTGTGTGGATGGGGTCAACCTAGTCCTGCTACAGAGAGGTGTCAATTGACAGAGGAGCTACTTCAGAGAGGGGGGGGGAGCAAGGGAGATGCTGCTACTGCTGCTCGGCCACCTGCTCCTCTCTGACCTGGACCCAATAAGAATTAATCTGATACAGTGCTACTAGTGGAAAGTTATGAACCAGGTGGAATTTAATGACATGTTGTAATGTTTATATGACCTCAGATGGATCGTGTCAAAAGGTCAGATTTTTTTATGGTCGGGACATTTTCCCAAATAGCCGATTTACATGGGGATGTCAAGAATTATGAGACTCTGCCTTTCGCTAATTTAGAATGGCGAAGGGTGGAATTGGGATATAAAAAGACTTCTGATGAAATCCTGATTCGATACACAAAAGCTGCTTGTTCTGGTGCACTGTAAAGTCCTACCATTATTTGTCATACGATATCAATTCTGGAAGTCACCCTCTTCCTGCTGACAGAGTTAGGCAAGTTCACTGAATGTTGGGTCAGGTGTATGAAGTAGATCAAGAAAATGCATGCTTATATTCTTATTGTAGCTAATCTAAGATAAGAGAGAATGTTTGATGTAGCCATTTATGCAATGGTTGTATTTGTGAATGAAAACTGATATGTAGCTTGGAAATGTATATTTGTGAGAAACAAACAAATAAATTCTTCTTGATTTGATATTAGATGTATTTATGTATTTATGTGTTATCGTGTTGCTTTATTTTTTGGTAGTTAATTATTTTATTTTGTTGGAATTGAAGAAGCAAGCATGTTGACAATATAATCTTTAATGAGTAATTATTTTCTTGATACAGTATCAAGGTTGCATTTAAAAGGATCAGTGTCAGGAAAATAAGAAATAGACAAGCAAAACTTAGTCAATAACATTGCACCATGTCCCATCAGCTCTAGTAAAACAATAATATCAAGGATACATTTTTAAAAAACATAAAACTCCTTTGTCTTTTTCCTTTTTTAAAGTAGATTCTGCCATCTCCAAAGAATTTTGGTAAACAAAAGCAACTCAGCAGCAACAATCATGACCTTACAGTGAGCTACGCAATATTTTCAGACAAAATTAAAATTATACATTCTGGGTAGTATTGATATTTAAGTTTATACAATATAATTTGACTTCATATTAAAAATCACCCTAGAGACAAGAATACCCTCCAAGCACACTGTTAACAGGTCTATTATCTAGGAGAAAATCGATGAGAATTGTATGTAGGGGTGTAGCTGCTGCCAGACACTTTGGAGGAAGCAGGTAGCATCAGTAGGCCAGACTGAGGATCTGTCTTGCAGCGGGCCATCGCTTGCTTGTAGTTGATTTTATCCTTTGTTGTGGGGTCGACGATTTCCTTGGCGTAGTTGTACTCGTCCTGAAGCTCTCTCATCATGGTGCTGTCAATCATCTTGGCTCCAATGGCCTCCTGTATGCTCACACGGTCCGTGTTGTTGGGATTTACCAGCCCTCCTGTCAGGTGTTGCACCTCCATGTAACGCAGGGCAGTTTCTTTGGGCATCCAACCTTTCAGGACGGCCCCTCCCACCGACAGGCGTTCTCTGGTCGTGGGGTCCTCCACGCCAGTGTAGGCTTTCTGGGCATTGAGTAGACTCTGCAGTTGGCTCGAATCGATGAGGTCCCTCTCGGCTGCTTTGTGGACCGAGTATCTCTCCTTGTTGCTGATGTCAACGATGCCCCCTGTAGCAGCCTGTGCTTCCAACAGCTTTTGTGCCGTGCCGCTTTCGATTAGCTTGCGGGCCACTGCACTGCGTATGGAGAAGCACGTGTCGGTGTTTGTGTCAATTACACCAGCGATAGGATATCTCTCCTTAGGGGCAGGAACAGGGGCGCTGCTGGTAGGGGACGACTTTAGCGAGGATTCCAGCTTTGATGTGATTGAGTTGAACTTGGGCTGTTTTTCTTTTTCACCTGCGACAAGAAGTGCAAACTCTGAAATGGGCATTTTCCCATCCTTGTATTTTTGAAAATCATACTGGGTCAGTTTTCCATCTCTCAAGGCATTTTTGATAGAGTACTGCTTGCCGCTCTTGCGATCCTGCAGCACAGAGGTCTCCCCATTAGGTCCCATCGAAGTTATTTCCTCCCAATCACACTCCAGCTCTTGCAGATGCATGTACTGGGCACGGTCGATCAGTCCCTGCAGGTAGGCTTCATATGGAGATAGTTCTTTGCCAGTATCAGGGTCCAAGATGGTGATTTTAGTGGAGACATTGGTATCCTTTGTCTGGGTCTCTGTATTGTCTTCCTTCTCCTTTTCCCTCTGGAGTATCCTGATGGCGTTGTCTTTCTGGTGGATCGTGTCTTTCTCGTCCAGTATCTCCCTCTCCAGACGCTGCACGTCAGACTCCATCTTGACGCTCTTTTGTCTGTTGATCTGGCTTCTCTCGCTCATCAGCTTGGTCTGCTGCTGGAACGATAAGCTGATGTCTTGCCTCTCAGACTCCAACTTCCTCAGCTCCCGGGTGAGGTTGTCTTTCTCCCTCTGCGAGGCGTCCCTGGCCAGAATGAGACTTGTCTCTTCCCGAGAAGTGCTCGACTGACTGCCATTCAGTCGGTTGAGTTTGTCAGAGAGCTGTTTGATTTTTTCCTCCAGGTCCTGCCTGGCATGTTTCTCCTGAGACACCAGGCCCTTCAGGCGGTATCTCTCTGCTTCTACAGCCTGGTCTTTCTCCACCCGGATCACCTCTTTGTACACCGTCTTCTCTACGGCCTTTTCTCGCTGAATGAGCTCAAGCTTGACATTAGTGTTCCTGATGTTTCTCTGAATATTCAGGACGTCATTGGTTTCCTTGTCCATGTCTGAGCGAAGACCGTTGGTCATCCTCTCCAGTCTAGGGTCTCTCTCAACTTTCAGGACCTCCTCGACAATGATACTCTCCTCGATGGGCGGTGGGGCATTCTCCAGCTCTTTGATGCGCAGTTTGATCTGTTTCAGTTCAGACTCCACTTTAATCTTCTTCTGATGTTCATCACTCTGCTTTAGGATGTTCTCCTTCTCCTCCACTAAGGTTTTAAGTTTTTGCATCTCAAGCTCTAGCTGCCGGCGGGACTTAACCTCCTCATCAAGGCTCCTGCCAAGCTTATCATGCTCAACTATTTGCTTGGGGTCCTTCTGTAGACGCACCACCTCCTGCACCACCACTTTTTCCTCTGGCTTTTGTCTCTCCAGCAGGATGTACTTGTTTTGCAGGTCGAACACCATCTCCTCCGTGGTACGGCGACACTGTTGCTCATCGCGTACCTCCTTTCTCAGCCGATCTGCCTCCTTCTCCAAGAGTGGATCATCCTCATACTTGAAGATATCTTTGGTCATCAGCTTTGTCTCCACCTTGGATTTTTCTGCTTTCCACTCGTCCCTCTCTTTTCTCAGGAGGTTAATCTGGTCCTCTACATTATTGTAAGTTCGGTGCACATAGTTCACCTGATCATTGAGCCTCTGTATCTCTCTTTCGTTCTCAGGGCTCCTCTCCTCTTTCACCACGTCTTGGATGACTTCCTTCAGCTCCACCTTTGGCTTCTTGGAACGCAGGGCTTCCAGATCGACCATGACCAAAGTGATCTTGTCCTGTAAGTCAGAACGCTGCTTGTTGAAGTCTTGAACATCTTTCTTCAGACGCATTATCTCCGACTCTGTTTGTGGATCTATGCGGTAGATCTCATTGACAATTTCCTTGAGTTCGACCTTGGGCTTCCACTGCCCCACCTCGCTATACCGAATTTTGAGTTGAGAGACCTCCTTGACCAGGGAGTCTGTCTCAATTTTCTCTCCCTCTAGGCCTGATCGAATCCTCTTGGATTCATTGATGAGCTCAGGGTCCTGTTCGACTTTCTTCACCTCCCTGGTGACCACCTTGGGCTGAATGGTGGGAATGATCCTCTCCAATGCATTGATCTGGCTCCTTGTTTGGAAGATCTCATCATTCAGAGTCTTGCTCTTGTTGCCTTCATCTGTGATTTCCTTCTCAAAGGTTTTAACAGCCTTGAGCATCTCTGGATCCTTCTCCAATCGAATCACCTCCTTTTTCATAACCTTCTCCCTGATGTTGGGTCTTGTAGCATTCAGGATGGTGACCTCTGTCTTCTGTTGAATGACTTCGCCCTCTTTTACTCGTACCTCATTCTTTATCTTGCCGATCTCATCTTTTAACTTGGAGGCTTCTACATCCAACTGAGGATCTCTCTCAAACTCAGTCACCTCTCTAGTCACCAGTTTGGGCTTGATGCACTTGAGGTCGTCCCCAAAAGTAGCGATTTTGATTTTAACACCCTCGATCTCACCCTGGGTACGGCTGCGCTTCAAGGCCTCTTTGTGGATTTGGTCCTCTAGATCTTTTAGGTCGGTTTCCAGTTTAGGGTCGCGGTAGTACTCGAGCACCTCCTTCTCCTCAACTCGATGCATCCCTTTACGGCTCTTCAGAGACAGCATCCTGGTCTTGAACGTTGCCACGTCAGTCTCAGCACGGCTGCGTCTATCGCTCT
The DNA here is from genome assembly GCF_045791955.1 of Oncorhynchus clarkii lewisi. NCBI lineage: Eukaryota > Metazoa > Chordata > Actinopteri > Salmoniformes > Salmonidae > Oncorhynchus > Oncorhynchus clarkii. The sequence continues at coordinate 19,663,779 of NC_092163.1, forward strand.
CCGCACTCAACTCTTGCTGCAGGCTCTTTATGTTCATGGTTGATTTTATGGTCGGTTCTATGGATTGTTTCTCATGTTTCTGCAAAAAGTAAAACAAAAAAAGCATAGTTTTAAAAGCAATTTCAGGGAAAATACTTCAACATTTTCATAATTTTGTATCCGAAACACATTCAATTGATCAAAACTGGCAGTGGGAAAGAAGTTTTATGTTTAGCTAGATTTTCCAACTCACCTGAGCGATGAGGTTCTTAGCAAAGCCCATCTGATTGAGCAGCTGGTCATTCTCAGCGGACGTTTTAGCATAGTGGTTCACCACAGCCTTTTCCTGTAATACACAAAGAAGCACAGCCATCCTTCAGCTCACAGTGCTCAAGAAAACATGCAGGAAACATGACGCACCCTACACTGGTCTGCATAGAAGTGGATAAACATGAATGTCATTCCATCCTTTGTGTATTACCTGGTTCTGCACAGTATCAGCAAGGGTGGAGGTGTGACGTGTTTTGGAATCTTTGCCTCCCACATTGTCGAGGGTGCTGCTGTATTTGTCAGTGTTGACCTCATATTCCTGCACAAGCAGTTGAATTAAAGATTTTATTATTCAATATCCAAATATTCAAATATATGTTACACAAATACAAGGTTAATCATGATGCAGTAGGATAATGTAACTTAATCGGAGTCTTACATTGAGGATATTCTGCAAATCTTGGGAAAGGTCAAGCACTCTGTCCAGGTCGTCTCCCTTCCTCTTGATGTCATCCACCACCCTCTGCAATATAAATTACTAAATTAAACTTGATTGCAAAATATGTGTCTTACAATGATATTTTAAGAATATCACCAACAATTTCAGAGCTTCTTGACACACAACACAAACAGACTGACCTTCTGGGAAGTCTGCTTGGAGTTGACCTGTGATAGGTCATCGCTGGGGCTGATCTTGTTGTCAGGCAGATTTTTCAGGAAGAAGTTCAGAGATTTGCTTGTGTTCTGGAATTCCTGGTTCTTGCCTGCAGCCTCTTGCAAGAGGCCCTCTCTGAGACAGAAAAACACAATGATAAACACTTTTGTGGTGACAAACTGAAAACAATTATTATTTTCATCTGACGTTCGAGCAAACAAATGGACTATTTTGATACCATATATTTGCAGACATGGTGTGTGTGGTCAACGTTAGCTAACAGGCAAAGTGGCCCTGGGCTCACCTCTCCTTCAGTTGGTTGTTGACGTTAGAGTAGCGGTTCTGTAGTTGTTTGACCTGGGTCCCCTGGCGATGGATGTCTGGGCAGTACTCCTGGTAGCCCTGCTGCAGGGAACTACACAGCTGCTCGCTGGTCTCCAGGTCCTGGCCCAGCTTCTTCAGTTCATCCTGAGAGCCCGCCACATCCTTACGCAGACTCTGTAGAGAACCGATATGATAAATATGTGTCCTGGTGGGGTGCTTTTAGCTAAATTAGAAGGGATGACTGATATGTGCAGTCAAATTATATAGTCCTTTATTACTTCAAGTCAACTACTAGGGTATTCTCTGGTCCAATTTGTTCAAGGATACTGTAGAATCTATTTGGTTCTCTTGAGAAAGTTGAGTTGTGTCCAGAATGGCACACTAATCCAAGGCAGTGTAGGCAATGGTCCTGGTCAAAAGTAGTTCAATATATAGGGAATAGGGTGCACTGGTAATGTCCCACCCACCTGGATCTCCTGGGTGCGGGCCTGAATAGCATTGGGGACATCTGGGATAGGGCCATCCTTATTCAGCTTTTCCTCAAAGCCAGAGACGATGCCATCCACTTTCTTGATCTGCTTCTCCAGGTTCAGAGATGCATTAGCCCTATAGAAGAAATGGCAAAAAAATTAAACAATAATTAACCCCAAGATCTGCTGTTTGATTCTATTTTCTGATAATATATCAATAAGACAGGTGATCGGTGATAATGTATGTTTGTAAAATGGTTGTACTTCTTGTTAAATAGCTCGGCCAGGGCTGCGATGCTATCTTGCTTGTCCTTGGCAGCTTGAAGTTTGGCTGCAAGGCCTTTGGAGATGTCCTTCTCCAACTTCGGCTGCTCCATAGCTGCCAGAGCATCTGCTGCTTTCTACAAGAGATACAACCACCATATCATTAGGATCAGTACCATCCTCACCAACAATAGCATAACTATCATCATCATCGCCGTAGACATTAGACTCATCATCATTGTCATCATCATCTTTAGGAGGCACGAATCCATCAATGTCATCAATGTCAACCTATAATTATTCAGATTTAGTGATTTTAACAGCATGAAGATATATTGTACAGTTACAATGGCTGGTAGACGTCTATCAAAAGTAGTGGAATAGGGTGCCATTTCGGTTGTCCCCTTAGACTGTGCCTGAGGCTGGTCTAATGGGTAATGGGTACGAATCCCGGCTCCACCTCTACTCTCTTTCTCCCTCCTTCTCTGTCTCCTTGCTCATTTCCACTTGTATCTGTCTCAATAAAGTTAAAAACAAGACTCTCTCTCTCTCTCACCTCTTGATCCTTCAGCCTCTTGGCCAGGTCGGCGGTGGGGTCACTGCGGTCCAGCGGGGCCCTCAGACGGCTCAACATGCCCTGCTTGGCTTTGACCAGGTCCTCATCCAGTTTATCCAGCTGACTGGCCGCGGCTTTAGCTTTGGGGTTGGACGGTGGGGCTACGTGGGGGACACAGGGCAATGATAATCTGGCCTAATCAAAAGTAGTGCACTATGTAGGGAAAAGGGGGCCATTATATCTGCAGCTGTAGTTAATTTCACACATTGTATATGTACACATGTCCCATAAATACACTTTGGCTTGGGGTTTACATGACGTGATGAATTGAATGTGATATCACAATGTGGTTTAGGGACAATGTTGAATCAAAAGTTGGAGAAGCCATTTCTCCTTATTTACAGTTAAGGATCCTAGCAGTAACAGTAGCAGTTACAGAGTTATTTGGAAGGCTTTGTTTTGGGGTACTGGGATTAATGGAGCAACTTTTTCCTCACCTGTGTATACGGGTTTCTCTTCGACACAACGGATCTTGTCCTTCATTGTGCCTAAATAAACAGCCCTCCTCTTCTTGATGTCGTCAAGCACATCACCATGTCTGTGCGCGCACACACAAAAATCGTTAGAACTGAGGCATTTTAATTCACAAAATTGACGTATTATTTTTCCATATGCTTGTCATATAATTGACATAAATTACATATTCTCCTGTTGCTTACATGTCTACGGTGGCAATGGCCTCTGGGTCAGGGGGTGGGATCAGGAAGCAGACCCCTGGAAAGGTTTTGGTTGCCCCACTGCTGGTCAATACGTTCCAGTTCTCAACGTCTGAATTCGACTTGAGGGTGAACTTGTCCCCTCGAGTGAGTTCAGCCTAAAAGAACACAAAGAGAGAACTTTCCTCAGAATGGATCACATGTAAATATTCCTTTTCATCTCACAAACACAATGCCCAATACTGAGGTATCTAGGAACTTTAATTTACTTTAGTGAGTTCCCTAGTTACAGTAATGTTTGATTTTGTGATGTTTACATGAGCCTACATTGCGTCGCATGCCTTGACACACCTCTCAGTGCCGTGGTAGAGCATTCTATTCTATTCTAGTAGTCACGTCATTGCTTAGTAGCTTTATCAAAGATTCTACAGAGGTTTGGAACCCGCTTTGACTTCATACCGTAACCTGTGGTGGAGGCTCCAGGACAGGGTCAAAGTTAAAAGGTGAGAGGTCAGAGCAGCTGGTCATACCTTCTCAGTCTTCCAGTCACAGAGGGAATCCACGGTGGTGGACCTGGTGGGCGGGCAGCGGCGCAGCTTGAGGGGGGCGATGGTGGTGCTCCTCTTCCTCAGGTCAGCCAGGAGCTGCTCGTTACGTTGCACCGTGCTCTCCTCCGCCTGAGAGAGAGAGAGAGAGAGAGAGAGAGAGAGAGAGAGAGAGAGAGAGAGAGAGAGAGAGAGAGAGAGAGAGAGAGAGAGAGTGGTAAAGCGAAATTGCGGAATTAGGACCAGCTGCATTGCATTTCGGCATAACCCTTTTTCTTCACATTATTTACATAATGTAGTAGGGTAATGTCATGATAACGTCTGATAATGTGTGAAAGAAATGCAATGTCTTTAGAAGTGAAGTGTTAGCATGCACACTACCATTTATTTCTCTATTGTGGTGCAGGGAGTTAAAGCCCACTAATTGACATTGTAGAAAAAAAGGCTGGTCTTGAAAAGGGTTTTTGTACATGTATTTTACATTGATAATAAATGTGCAGAGGTAAAAGCATGAGTTTAAAAAAAATTTGTTCAATATGAAATGCAATGTAGCATCTTTATGTTTCCTGGGTGTGTTGAAAGTTTACTGCGCAAGTTAACACCGAAGATTCAATGAGATTGGAACTGCATCCAGATGTACAATAGATAATAGTGTTCACATCCTGGCATTACCTATATTTGTATTTGTGTGTGTGTGTGTGTGTGTGTGTGTGTGTGTGTGTGTGTGTGTGTGTGTGTGTGTGTGTGTGTGTGTGTGTCGGAGAGGCTGGGAAAAAAGCAGAAGACAAATTTCCATCTAGTATGGACTAATGAACGATATCTTATTTTACCTCCAGTTGAAGAGTCATCGCTGAGCCACTCTTCCCAGTTGTGCCTTCCACTTTCTTCAGGCTAGAGTTGAGTTCACTCAGAGACTCCGATAGTGTCTCCACATCTAGTTGGTACTGAACAGGGACACAGACAGACAACACATCATAACATGGTACCTTTTTCACATACAGTATCTTTGACCTATCCAGGTTACTGATCATGCTGCAGTTTGAATGTCTATGGTAATGTGCTTAGGGACATTTCTGGTTCAAAACCAAACAGAAGATACCCTTTCCATTCTGACAATAAAAGCAGGAATCTGAATATTATTCTAAGCTGATGTAGATACTATGAAGCCTTGTTAATGTATTCTGAGTGACATGTACCTTCTTGAAATCCTCTATGTAATCCAGATGGGTCTCTTGGCAGATGCACAGGTTGAGGAACTTCTGCCACTCATTCCGCAAAGAATCTCTCTGAGCCTGAAACAAGTATAAAGATGAAGGCATCACGTAAAGGGAAAATCTCGATATCTTTCAGGAACATTGTAAACTTGGTGGACCTAAATGTAGAAGTCTAATCTATAGAAGAGTGATTGATTCCTGATTGAAGACAATGTAAAATGGTAATCGTCTAGAAGGGGAGGTGTACTTAAAGTTGTAATTGGTTATTGGCATGTACCTGTATTGTGGTGCTGGCCGGGTGCTTCAGCTCAAGGAGTCGATCACCGTCATCCTGGAGTTTGTTCACTTCGCTTTCATGGGACAGCAAGCTGTTGTTCTTGAAGTTCTGATTGAGATAAAAAAATAAAAAAATAAATATGATGCCCCTGAACATGGCTCATTCAGTAATGGAAAACTAAATGTACATCCATGCCAGAAACCTATGAAGCAGCTCCTCAAGCAACAGTTTCATACTTTATTGTTATATTAAGGCTTATTGACATTGAGTGACACTCTATTTGACCCCTAAGATGGACTCTCACCTCATACTGTCTGCGGACGTCCGGAGGGTCCAACATGTGGTCGCTCCAGTCCTGTTTCAGGATTTTTGTCTGTTCGTCTCCGAGATAAGTCAGCTCCTTGTTACAGCTCTGCATGTAGTCATACAGACTGCTTAGGTAGTGGTGCCGCCATTTTGAATTGTCCTGTGGGAATAGAACAATATTATATAACAACTGTAAAGAGCCACAAAAAAAAAAAGAGAACATATGTTTCAATTACTTTTAGGTTGAAAGTGAAATCCCACCGATCCCATCAGAGGAGGCTGGTGGGAGGAGCTATAGGAATAAATGGAACGGTATCAAACACATCAAACATTTGGAAACCGCATGTTGGACTCTGTTCCATTTATTCCATTCCAGCCATTACAATGACCCCGTCCTCCTATACCTCCTCCCACAAGCCTCCTCTGGATCTCACAGTACCCATATGATAACTATGACTTACCAAAATATTGTTGTATTGCTTCTTGATGGCAGCATACTCCTCCTGAAACACAAATGAATTGTTGTCATGTTCACTAGCTACAAGATGTTTCCAAACACGTCCATTAAATCCATGAACCCTTGAATTCATCGTCACGGAGATGAGAGAGTTGAAGGGGTTACCTTGGTGCTGGTGGAGCTGAGGCTGAGCTGAGAGCTGTAGGCCTCGATCTCCTTGTGCAGTATGTTGTGGGCGGCGATCTGCTTCTTCAGGTCAGCCATGGTGGGCCCGTACTCTTCCGTGTTCACCTCCCTCTGAGAGACAGACACGCAGAAGGGTATGGTCAGTCATGGACACAATTAGACTCGGCTTTATGGTAGTATGCATTCTTATGGGGTATCTTAAATGAGCATGAACTGTAGGATAACGATGAACTGAACGTTGTGTACTGTTGTGTTAGTTGTGTTGTGTACTGTTGGGTTAGCTAAGTCAGTCAGTATATAGTACAACTGAAGTAAAGTTCAGCTTGGATTGGTCAACAGAACAGTTTGTCAAGGGGATGAGCACCATGATTCTATAAGGATGTTTACAATAGGGAGGCTTGGTCTTAAGTTAGTTGCCAAAGAAGAAGAGGACACTTGATTTCACCTGTTTCTGATTGAGCACTGAAGCCCAGTCGATTCTGGGCTTCAGCTCCACATCGTTGACAGGCTCATAGATGTCCCGGTAGATGGCACAGTCTTTCAGCCAGCGGTCATGAAGGTGTCTGACACTGGAATGACCAAAAGGTTGAGGAAGGGAGGGGAAAATACGTTTAGTATGTTTAGCATGAGCATGATAACAAAGAGAACTGGCAAGAGAAACATTTTATTTACATTTTAGTAAATAAATCAGGCTGGACCTTACTGTATCCCCCAATGATCAAATGTCTTAAAGGGAAAGATGGATTTCTGCAGAGACTCATTTTTTTGAAGCAGCTAAAGAGCCCAAACGATATCAGCGTTCATAAGAGATATCCCACTGGGCACACACTGGTTTAATCAACATTGTTTCCATATCATTTCAATGAAACTGTGTTGAACCAATGTGGAATAAACGTTGAATTCATGTCTGTGCCCAGTGGGATGGGCCTAGAAGAGGTCACTCACTCGCTCTCTATCTCGCTGCCTTGAGGGTGTTTGTACTTCTTGGCCTTGTCCACATCCAGGAAGAGGTCATTCAGCAGGCCCTCAGCCTCAGACAGGTTGCTTGCCACCACTTTCTGGTGCTGGAGGGGCTGGTTTTTCTTCTCATTCTCTTCATCCTACATGGCAATGGGGGTGAAGACAGTAGGTGAGTCCAGAGAACGAATAGTGGCCAGAATTTAAGTCCATGGAAACACTATTATTTAGAGAGAAAGAAAGAGAGAGACCGTCGGTATGTGTTCTCACCACAGCAAGTAGCTCTTCGGCCCGGAGGACATCTTTCTCCACCTGGTCGGAATTCTTTTGCATGCGTGCAATCACCAAGGCCAAGTCGTTGGCTGTGGAACTGTTTAGAGGGCAAAGGTTAAAGGTTAAAGATTTAGAAAAATAGCAAAGAAGATACAAAATGCAAAGAGGAAAGAGGCAGAGAGAGGAATGTGGAAATGGAATCTCTGTCTGAATCCTATCAATAATTTAAAAAAAGTTTGGGACCATTTACGAGCGTCTGAGTTGTTGTCCTTGACTTAAGTGACCAATGAAGGTCAAGGTTCTAAACATTTAAGATGGATGCTGAGGCCATTATCCTTGTGTAAGCTATCCAGTTACAAAACCTAACACGCCAAATCATTAGATATAAAACCACAGGCTAAGAATAGATAGTGACACAGGCAGAGTAGATGTGTGTGAAGATGTCCTCCGTGAACTAACTTCCCTTTGTCCAAAATCAACACTTTATCCAAGACTAACAAAAGTCCAAATGTATGACTAGGACCAGAGTTCTTTGTGACTTGACCAGGAAGAACTCTGGGCCATAGCTAGAACCTATAACTAGGGCACTGAGTTCTTGATGTTCAGGAAAAACTCCTGGCCCTACATAAGACAACACTCTTGAACTGAAACCAAAGTGAGTACCAAAAGGCACCCTATTCCCTTCGTAGTGCAGTACTTTTGACCATATCTCTGGTCAAATGTAGTGCACTACGCAGGGAATAGTGTGCCATTTGGGACATACACCAATGGTCTCTAGAGGTAACGACCTGGGATCAACAGGAGGGTGAATCACTTCCCCTGCCCCACCTGAGAATTCCCAAAATGCTGTTTGTTTGTCTCTCTCAACTATTTGTTTGTCTCTCTGTCACTCCCTCTGTGTGACTGTGACGACCTGTATTGCTCTCTCTCCCTGCCGACCTAGTGGGTACTCTCCCAGGGCAGTGTTCAAGGTAGAGCATTGATCTCCAGAGTGTTGGAAGTGTGTTGAATACTTCTCCACAGCTTTGAATCCAGGCTATTCAGATTGCCTGGTAAACTGTTAAATACAGTATGTAACTGTCGTCTTACAACTTCATCTGAGTTGGGATCAATTCATTTCACCAATTCAGGTGATATACAGTGCATGTGTAGAAAATAGTCCACTACTTTAACTGTGTAGTTGAATTTGCTGAACTGACTACATTTGACGACCCCAACATTTTTGCCCATGTTCCTTTTAACCTAAGGATCCATTTTGACATGAAAGTGTTATCAACAGTAAAACATGTATTATGATGTAATGAGATTACATATGCTTGTACCAGCACATTCAGTAATACATAGATCTGTGTTCTCACGTCAACCTGCCCCTGTGGACCATGCCAGCACTGAAGTCACTAACCTCCCCTTTAAATACCAGCACTGAAGTCACTAACCTCCCCTTTAAATACCAGCACTGAAGTCACTAACCTCCCCTTTAAATACCAGCACTACAGGACTCACAAACCTCCTCTTTAAACACCACTATCCCTCCAATGACAACTTCTACAGGTGATGGACCGGGTGAAATATTTAAGTGCCTTAAACACATTAAATGCAGGCCCTAGACTTTACACGAATGCCCTCCGCCACAACTAAGATAGACCTACTATACTAAAATATCTTCGCTGTCATTAAATGCTTCATCAACAGTTGTACTGTAGCACACTTCACAGTGCTGATACAGATGTTTCAATTGTGTTTAATAACAGAGAGACAAGCAGTCTATCAATCAGACAAGGACATTCCCTTTAAATATCCCATTTGCACCACCGTGGCGGGAGGGTGAGCCAACACCCATAGGAAGTGGAGTAACCAGCTGAACAGCACAGACAGAGGCCTTATCTGCCCTGCCCTGATCAGCAGGGCCATCAGACACACAGTGACCCTGAGGCAGGGTGAAACCAGTGGCACTCCTCTCACTCTGAATGGTCATCACCTCTACCTTTCATCTCAGTCCAGGTGTTGTGCATGGATACTATAAGACAATCCTCCTGTTATTATAGCATCACAATGATCAAACACACCTTCCATGTATTCACGCGTCAAGCATTTTCATTTCTATCTTTCTCACGGGAGTCTTTCCACCAGGGTTACACCCATAGACGTACAGGTTAACGTCAGTCTCCTTTGACTCAACATGAACACCAACCATCCTGGTGCTAAGCTGCCTTTGCCGAGGTCAGGTTTGATTTTCAACCTTAGGGAGGCTCAAGTGATTCATATTTTTCTATAGGGTGACATTTGATTTATCGCTAATTTAGGCCTACAGGCTATGCTGGTGATGATGCATTGACATAGGAGTCATAATTGATGGATGAACATTGATAAAAAAATATGTGTCCCTACCTACCTTATCTAAGTACTGTATGTCCTACTCTTTCGTGGTAATGTAGAAATCTTGAAGCCATCATATATCCCTCCACGGGGAACGTTATAATGACATGAATAGTCACCAAATCAATGTGAATCTAATGAGCCGTACCATTTGATAAACGTCATCACATTTTAAAATCTGTTTTACGTGACCTGAAAACAAACACACACACACACACACACACAGGTGACGGAAACCCTCTACCGCTACTCCTGAGCAAAGGGTAGGGTGGAGGAGGTTGCATGACCGAGTTTGCTATCGTTCCTTAAAGACTTACGTGCTGATCTTGCTGGACCCCTTCAAGGTAGTACTGTCCTTCTTCTTGAACATCCTGGATCTTTTGGTGAGTGGACGTTCCACTCCACGGACAGAACTCAAGTCTCTCTGGTCCCCTTACACTCTCTGTTCCTCTCTCGCTGTCACAGATAAGATACACACTCCCTGTGCGTATTTTAGTGTGTGTCCCTGTTGGTGTCAGCACTATGATTAAGCTGACTGAAAGAGTACCTGTGCCCCTCCCTGTTAACAAGTGTGTCTACTCAACACCCAGACAATCTATTTAGTTCCACAGGACCGGGCCAACCTGTTCTACACACTCCTCCTTCTCCTCACTCACCTCTATAGTTCAACCCTCCCCGTTCATTAGTTCACTGTCACTCATTGAGGTTTTCTAAAGTCACTGTCGCTATTTTGCTAGGGAGTTAGTCTGGAGAAACATTCCGTTTCTATAAGGATCAGTGTAGAATAACATATGGGCTTGTGGGTAATTAGATACTAATAAGTAGTGGAGGTACTGTAAACCTTAAACAAGGCAAGATGAAGTACAATCCTATCTTAGTGGATGCCTGTGTACTCTGTTCCTATAGTGTGTGTGTGTGTGTGTGTGTGTGGGGGGGGGGGCATAAACAAATAGAAATGTTGATATTGTAAAACTGGTCGGCCCGCCGGCGGTTTTATTTTGCCCCCCCAAGTTTTTAAAATGTTCATTGTTGCACATAAAAGACTAAAAACACCAGCAAATCAGCTCCAAGTGATTTTCATTTAGGAAATCTGTTCCCAAGTATTCCCACGCGCAATACAGAGGCACGTGATCATCTGCAAACGTAAGAAAGGTTCGAAATTATGATGTTTTAGTAAAATATATCTGTTTGGGCTTCTTGCGGTCAATTTGCAGTTTATAAATGATTTGTAATTATGTTCCGGCCGCCCGGCCATCAGCTCAAGAGAAAAACAATTGGCCCTCAGCAGATAGATGGTTTACTGTGTGATGATCCCTGTTGTAACACAATCCATTTCCAAGTATTACATTGAATTTAAAAAGCAACAAACATCTTTCTGAATCAAAGTTCAGAATGTTAGAATGTCTCCAACAGATAAATGGTCTTTTACACATACCATCAGAAAATTGGGTCTGTTATGTACATTACTGGTACATATTCCTTACAGTGGGCTTCAACCAAGCTAAACTGTCACAAATGTGATCAGATTTCTCTATGGGGGCTTATGTCAAATTTAAGTGACCTTGCTTTAGTTTTTTACATTTTATACAAAGCTTCAAAATTCATTTCATACACTGTTGGAGTAAACATGGGAAAGTTATGCTGCTTTGAAAGTTGATCAACTTGCTATCCCATTTAGGAGAAAATTATTTTCACACTTCCTAGGGAGCTCTTCTTTGTGAACGCCCATTCAGCATCGTTCCCACTCTCTTAAGCCCCACCCATCTCTTTAAGAATTCACATGTAATCACAAAACCAACCGTCAGTATGGTTAACCCAACCATTATCTCAGCCCATCATGGCTCTCCATGAAGGATCCCGTCTTTCTCCCCATACAGCTCAGTGCATTCTCCTTGGCTAAACTAGGCTCATCATTTAGCATTTGTATTCATATTTATGGTTCTCATACAAGTTTGTAATTAAGACACGTGAAAGTTCACATCTTCAAGAAGCCATTTTTGCAACCAAAAACAGCCCTACTGTGAAGTAGAAACTAGCGTCAGACGACTCCTTTGAGATGGCCTGTCACAAATCTACAATAAAGTTTGATATTATCCTCAATTACCTAGCTATGGACAGGAGACTGCTGTGCACCTTTATAAAACCAGATATCAAAGCTATTAATGCTCTTATCAATAGGTTGACCAGCAATCAACAAGGAACAGGATAGAGGCCTAGAATGACTTATTGGGAGTGATCTAAGACAAGGGACATCTCAACTAGTAGGCCCAATGCAAAATATTTTATCATACAAATACTCCATACATCGATAGTGTCCTTGTTTGCCAAACAGAAGACTTCTACATTCATTCGTAATTAGGGTTTCTGCTAAACTTATCAACAGTGGGAGATGGAGAGGAATAAAGTGGAGGCAGAGAGCACACATTTGTTATATGCTCGGTCACATTTGAGGGGGCTTCGCAATCGGAACTAAGTAACTTCCTCATGTGATCTGTGTTTCTAATAAACCCAGAAACTCTCATGGGTTTAGTTACTCATGGGGGGGAGAGTAAAGGGACTTTTCTGACCAGCATCCCATTGACCGCCAGACTAGAGAAAATCCAAAAGTAGGCAGGTTTCCATTGACTCAGGTTTATTCGACAATAGCAATTTTGCAACAACAAAAAACGTAATGGAAAAGGCAGCTGTAGGAGAAATGCTCTAAAGATCCACAATGTTTTTATCTGTTTGACAGGGGCGGATTTGTTTTTCTTTATTGCGACAAATAGTGATGGAAACTGTGTTTTTTGAATAAATGATAATTGCGGAATCATTTTGAAGGTTCGAGGGGCACCTGAAGTAATTCTAAATACTAGGTGGGAGGGCATAAAGGCTGTCAACAATTTATTAATGCTGTTTTTATCGACACAAGACAGTTCAATGGAAACGCACATTAGTAGGCAATTGTCGCATCTATTTTCTATGCAAACTTTCTAAATGTTGACAAATCACTGGAGAAGTTAATGGAAACATAGCTTCCGACCCTTAACTTATTCCCAACCTTAACCAAACCCTTAATTCTGACCCTAACCTTATCCTAATTTGAACCAATTCTGAAATTAAATATCGGTTTGCCAGCCACATCCCCTTCATTTTTCCGTTACTCATGCCATACCGTGAAAGGACAGTCAGATTTGTTTCTTTATTTATTGTTGATAGATTATTTACCCCATTTCTTTTGACGGCCGTTTGATTTTTGTTGACTATTTTTTGTTTGATCTGCCTAGTTTGCCTTGATTATTTGATTTAGTTAACTATTATTTACTGAACTTTTGATTTATTGAATGTTTGATATTCCTTAGATTTGATCTAAAAAGTTTTAAAATGTTATACTGAAAAAATATATAAATGCAACATGCAAAAATCTCAACACTTTTATTGAGTTACAGTTCATATAAGGAAATCAGTCAATGAATTAGGCCCTAATCTATGGATTTCCCATGACTGGGCAGAGGCGCAGCCATGGGTGGGCCTGGGAAGGCATAAGCCCACCCACTGGGAAGCCAAGCCCAGCGAATCAGAAAGATTTTTTTTCCCAAAAGGGATTTATTACAGACAGAAAGACTCCTCAGTTTCATCAGCTGTCCGGGTGGCTGGTCTCAGACAATCCGCAGGTAAAGAAGCTGGACGTGAAGGTCCTGGGCTGGCGTGGTTACTCGTGGTCTGCGGTTGTGAGGCCGGTTGTACTTACTGCCAAATTCTCAAAAACAACGTTGTTGGCTTATGGTGGAAAAATGTACATTAAATTCTCTGGCAACAGCTCTGGTGGACATACCTGCAATCAGCATGCCAATTACACGCTCCCTCAAAAACATCTGTGGCATTGTGTTGTGTGACAAAACTGCACATTTTAGAGTGGCCTTTTGTCCCCAGCACAAGGTGCACCTGTGTAATGATCAAGCTGTTTAATCAGCTTCTTGATATGCCACACCTGTCAGGTGGATGAATTATCTTGGCAAAGGAGAAATACTCACTAACAGGAATGTTAACAAATTTGTGCACATCATTTGAGAAAAATAAGCTGGTTGTCAGCATGGAACATTTCTGGGATATTTTATTTCAACTCATTAAACATGGGACCAACACTTTACGTGTTGCGTTTATATTTTTGTAAAGTATTGACTTACGTACAACCAAATAAAATGACTTTACTCATGTCATAAACAGCAACTGGGAACCATTAAGGAATGATTTGCCTATAGCCTGGTTGAACATTGTGCTGACCATTGATTTACCTGATGTCACATCATGTTCAGTTCGGTTTAACCAGGCTATTATTTGCCTAATGATTGATAATAACCGTTACTGTTTTTGCTAATTCAGGTGTTACCTGAGGTGTTTTGGTAATGCCCTCAACATTAACCTTCCTCAAGAATAGCCATGAGGGGAAAATATTGCTGCTTTTATCAATGGACAGGGTTGTCAATTTCCTTTTATGGATGCCATACCACATCTCACATGACTTTGTCATAACCATTAGGAAAACTCCGTTGTCACGCTGTCATACCGTGTAGGTGTTTGGGTGGAGTACAAGGAACACAAGAGATGGGTGAAACTTGGAGGAACTGCCAACCTCAAGGTTCCTATGGCAACACTTTTGCAGTAAGAGTACATGGGAAAACAATAAACAGAGGTGTGTGTGAGTGTGTATACAGGGGTGTAATTTAGCGATGGTGTAATACATGTAGCCTAATACGGGGGTGTGCCATTAACTAATTTAACGCACAGTAGGATTGTGATTAGCCATTTTATATAGACGTACATAACCCTGTATAGATGTATACAGTAGAAGGAAAGTGATTCACCAAACATTACATCATAATACTGATGATGACTCCTGATCATGGGCTAGTATCAAACACACAAAATGACCCATACGAGGTTAGAATGCATTTCATGGTGTCTGAAGTGTGCATGGTAGAAGGCACATACCAGCTTGTGATGACAGAGTCCAGCTGTTGGTTACCGATAAGGGATCAAGGAAAAAACGTTAGGTGGTGGGAGGAGGCTGATTAGCTTTGAAAGTTGTTAACATGTAGCACCTGTACGCCTGCCTGGGACAAAAACACACACACCCAACACAGGCATCTCATGCTGCTCACACACCCACACCTGACACAAGAGCCTATGATCATGAAACTACACTAATAGGCTTCTGTAGGAGTGCCAAAAGCACTTCTATAAAACTGGGTGGTTCAAGCTCCGAATGCTGATTGGCTGACAGCCGTGGTATATCAGACCGTATACAACGAGTATGACAAAACATTTACTGCTCTAATTAAGTTGGTAACCAATTTATAGCAATAAGGCACTTCGGGGGTTTGTGGTTTATGGCCGATATACCACGGCTTGTATCCAAATGTATCCAGGCACTCCGCGATGCGCCTAACAGCCTTAAGCCGTGGTATATCGGCCATAAAACACACCCCCTCGTGCAGTATTACTTAATTATAAAAACAGCAGCCTTATAAAGTCTGTGTGATAGAGGTTGTCAATTGAAGCTAAGCTACAGTATAAAGTAGGTATCCGTCACAAACTAAAAACTGAGTGAAAATGACAAAAAGACAAGTTATAACATCTTGAAACGTTCAAGAGAAGTTAGGCATGAGTGAAAAAAGGACAAACTCTGGTCATGTTTGCCGCAAATGTCTCGTTTTTTTTATTAGAAGCCAGAAAACGATCCATTTCATCATCCATTTCACAATTTTCTCTTTCAATAACTCCACTTTAGTTTCTAATCATGTTTACAGAATTCATTTTTCAGGCATCTTGGGTGATGATGCGTGAAACCATTCCAACACGCATCATCACCCAAATCCTGTTTATTAATACATGACAACATTGGGAAACTAAACAAATGAATTGAAATAAAAAAGTATAAGACTTATATAACCCTGAATTAAAGAGAAAACAAAGAGTTAGATTGAAGAGAGGACAGAAGTTAAATTGACAACCTGTAGAACACGGTTTGTCATCATAGGCAAATGCAAATAGGAGGTCCATTGAATAGCTAAAGGCTCTTGATTACAGAACTGGCTTTGGTACAGGAAAAGCTGAAGAGGTGTTAGCCACTCAAAAAGGGTGCCGCTCCCTCCCATTTAAAACCTGTTGGAATAGGAGCCAACTGATACAATGAAGTAGTGTGTACTAAAATAATATTTCTAGACATACTAGGGTTGCTTTGGACAGAAGTTCATGAACGCTGCCTCCTAGACTTTCGGGGGGTGAGGCCAAACTGAATCCTAAGCAGTCCCCTTTGACCTCAAAAGGAATTCAGTCTTTTGTCACACACAGAACTTACATAAAATGTTTTAAAAAGTCATGTCATTAGAGAATATAAACACGTTATAGAGTCCTTTCCTGGACCGAATATAAAGTTATTGGCCACTGAACCCCATTGTTGTATAAGGAAATTAACAGGACCATTTCAATCCTGAGGTCTAGTCGCTAACTGTCAACCATGCAGAGATGTATTGGTGCCACAACGGCGTGCAGGACAAGACAGGCGGATATATTATTCTCTATATTGAGAACTTGTCTAAGACAGTTGAGGCAATACAGAGGTGACAGAATTTAGACAGTATGACCACGATCAGAAATGAACATGTTATTTACCCTGTGTGCCTGCATTTATACAGTTTGTCCTTTTTGATAGTGATTGATACAACACTTCCTCTCCCTCCCTCCTGTATACTGACATTGAGACTGAGTACATGAAGGCGCTTTTAAGAGTTAAAAAAAAAAAAGTAAATTGGGTTTGTTTCCCTCTGTAAAGTGTGTTGGGGGTTGTTGAAGGGAACAAACACAAGGCCTGGAAACCTCTAGAACATGGAAGTCTCAAACTGGTAGCTTTCAAAATGGCGCTCTATACCCTTTGCAGTGCACTACTTTTGACCAAGTTGTCTACTACACAAGGGAACAATGTACCATTTCCAGACACAGACATTATTTCCACAGTTCAGGTGGAGAAAGTTTTCTAGAAACCCACTCAGCCCGTTTATCAATATCATGGGGGCCCATGGCTGCTTCCAACCTGAAGGCCTCACCGAAGCCTGGGACTCGATTTAGCTGCCGAAGCCGAAGATGCCCTTGATGTAGCCGGTCAGGCCGCCCTTGCCCTTCTGCTCCACCCTGTCGTCGAGGGGTGGGAAGGCCACGTGGTTGAGAGCCAGGTCAAAGAAGAGGGGCTTACAGGGGATGGGCTGGAAGTCAGGGGGGAACTGGACCAGGTTGGGCTGCTTCCCCACCAGGGTGGGGTCCAGGTGGAAGGTATCCAGACGTTCACACAGAGGCTGGATGGAAGAGGGGGGGGGGGGTAAACAAATTAGAGGGAGAGCAGGGACTGGTAAATGTAAATGACTAGAACCTGTCATAAGATTTGGCTCGTCTGTCAGCTAGCAGAAAACATACGCTGTGGTTCCAATGCAAAGCAGAGGTCATTTTTCATGAACCAGCACCAGGTTCAGTAGTGAACAACCGTAATACCTGCCATGTCGACATACACTGCTCATGATAGCAGCAGCATGACATTTCAATGACAGATTTAAGAGTGAGATTACACAATGACATATAGTACGTCTGGCAGAGGCCTCCTGATATCGGTCACCCATCACCCAAACATTGTCCTTCTTCCGTGTCAGTCTGCTCGGCAGCATTCCAGCTCTGTCCTGTATTGACTGAGGCAGGTCAGGGAGTATTCTTTCCCCGCAGGCTGGCCCACGTAAGGCATGGTCCGTGGTAGACACACTCCTATTCCCAACACCACTTCCTCTCACTACTGCACAACTAACATACTACACTTTTCATTTACTCCACCATTATCTGAAAGTAGTCTAGAAAATGCCAAGGCTGGAACTTGGGAGGTACCGAGGAGTCAGAGTTAACACAGAACTAATTGGTGAGCTGCTCGATTAAAGATCTGGGTCAACGTTAAGAGATCAATAAAAGCTAGAACAAGGAGTGGAACGAGGAGCTCCACACTCTCTTTGCAAGTTACGACCGAATGTCCCCTCCCGAAACTCGAAAGACGCCAACACCTGTGAAATGGTGATCTGTTCAAATAACCAGTGAGGAAAAACCCAAACACTGTAATTACATGCAGAATCTTTCCACGAGAGGTTAGAGTTAGGGCTAAGCACATTGGGGGTGGTTAGCTGTGAGACTTTGTTTTTAATGTGGGAGGCTAACTTTGTTCGTTCTTACCGTGTTGTCTTTCACCTTCTGCTGAGAGGGTGCTTCAGGAGCATCCTCCGTGTCTAAAATACAAACACACACCCTCAGCTTCATAACACAGGCAAAATAAACCAGAGACCTCAGATCTTATAAAACGCACACCAGTCAGGTCACAACAATGACAAGTCAAGCAGAAAAGTCAAATACAAAGTTGGTTAACCCAGGTAAGATTATTACCCTATAGAAACAAAATGGCTGCCATTGCAAGCCAGGTACCCACCTAAGATGGCCGCCGCCTGAAGCGAGTATTTCTCAGCGTTGACCTCTGTGATCAGCTCCTGCACATCAGGTAGATCCTTTAGGCAAGGGAGACAGATACATTAGGCCAAGACACTTTTAGACAGTCCCACAGTAGAGGTACCTGCCAAAATAATGGAAACACTTGAATAAATGAGGGATACTAAGTATATTGAAAGCAGGTGTACCGAGTTAATTATTCTTAGGGTCATGTATAAAAATACTGGGAAGGCCATTATTTTGGCTATCATGACTATGCCCCCCATAGGATGACAATGGCCCCATCCAAGTGGCACGAGTGGTTACTGAATGGATCTATGAGCACGAAAACGATGTAAACCATGCGTCATGGCCGTCACCAGATCTCAACCCAGTTGAACACGTATGGGAGTTTCTGGAGCGGCACCTGAGACAGTTTTTCCACCACCATCAATAAAACACCAAATGATGGAATTTCATGGAAGAACGGTGTCACATCCTTCCAATAGAGATCCAGACACTTGCAGAATCGATGCCACGGTGCATTGGAGCTGTTGTGACTCGTGGTGGCCCAGCGCCCTATTATTAAAGACACTTTATGTTGGCGTTTCCTTTATTTTGGCAGTTACCTGCATGCTAAAAATGTAAGTTTACATACTGGCCACAGTCAGGGGGTCAACGGTTATAGGTCAGGGGTCAGTGTCTGTTACCTTGAGGCTGTTGTTGAGGCTCTTAGCCTTGGACTGGACCTCCTTGGCGTACTTCAGGACCCGCTCATACAGGACCAGAGCCTCGCTCCACTTCTTCACCAGCACGTACGACTGGGCTATGAAGAAACACCTGGGGGAGAGAGAGGGGGATGTTAGTGACTGTGTATGTTTCTGTTCTGGCAGAGGCGGCTCAGAAACACTTGAACAGTAGGGATTATGCCAGCAACTGTGCGTGTGTGCATGCATGCATGTATGTATGTAAGCTTGCGCCATTTCTTTACTAGCTTATACATCAAGGCTATGAAGAAACACCTGTGGGAGTGTGTGTGTGTGCACGCAGTGTGTGTCCTCCGTCGTGTGAGCTCTGACCTGTAGGCCTTGTAGACCAGCATTTTGAGGGCCACCTCCTTCTGGAAAGTGTGATCTTCCTCCAGCCCCTGCAGGGTGGACAGCTCAGCCAGACTCTGTAGAAACAGTCATGAGGCAACATCAACAAGAATAAGCTGACTCACTGGTAGAGGCTTAACCATAGAAATAGAATGAGTCAGAAAGAAACATCCTATTTCTACGGGCTTAACATTAGGGTTGAATGGCGGGCATCCCCTCAGACGATCCCGCAGGTGAAGACGTCGGATGTGGAAGTCCTGGGCTGGCGTGGTTACACGTGGTCTGTGGTTGTGAGGCCGATTGGCCATACTGACACATTTTCTAAAGTGACGTTGGATGCGGCTTATGGTAGAGAAATGAACATTCAAATCTCTGGCAACAGTTCTGGTGGACATTCCTGCAGTCAGTATGCCAATTGTGCGCTCCCTCAAAACCTGAGACATCTGTGGCATTGTGTCACGTGACAAAACTGCTCATTTCAGAGTGGCTTTTATTGTCCCCAGAACAAGGTGCACCTGTATAATGATCATGCTGTTTAATCAGCTTCTTGATCTGCACACCTGTTGGGTGAATGGATTATCTTGGCAAAGGAGAAATGCTCATTAACAGAGATGTAAACAAACTTGTTCTCAAAACTTGAGAGAAATACGTTTTTCGTGCCTGTGGAACATTTCTGGCATCTTTTATTTCAGCTCATGAAACCAACACTTTACACGTTGCGTTTATATTTTTGTTCTGTATAGTTTTTGGACTTGATCCTGGGTATGCTGAGTAAATAGAGTGGTTTGGGTGTTTTGTGGTTATGAAGCAGGAAAATATCAAACCATTCAGTTTCACTATCAATTACTGTAACATTATGAGACGACAAGGACACAGACATTGGGAATGTGCCAGAGATGACAATGTAATGTGACATGGTGTTGTGTTATCAGAGGTGTATTCATTAGTGCGCACAACAGCAAAACGTTTTAACAGAAAAATAAAAACAGTTTATTGGACAACCTCAGGTAGCATCGCCCTGTTTTACTCGGGTGTCTTCCGTTTCATGGCTACTGAACACGACCCAGGTGTGTGTTTGTACCTGGAGGATGATGTCGTACAGGCGGATGAGGTCCTGGGGGCGAGGGCCCCGTTTGTTCTCGTCCGTCTGTGGCTCCTTCAGCTTGGCCTGCAGCATGTGGGCCATGCTCTCGTTCCTCTTCACCACCGTCCACAGCTTGATGTAGGTCAGGTAGCTATGGAGGGGGGGAGGCACAGACACAGGTCAAAGACTGATTCCATGTACAGATAGGCTCTTAATTCATATTTGCTTGCATTTCCCATCTAATCAAAATGCATCGGAGAAGACAGTCTGAGGAGAGGGACGTCGGACCTTCTCCTCCAATACGTCTGAGGATGCGGGAGATAGGGGTCACCATGCGTCTTGCATCCTCTGACAAATGTCAGACAGACAGAATGACCTCTCTTACCTGTGCAGGAACTGAAGGTTGGACACCTTGCCACTGGCTTCATCAGATCTCTCTCGCTGCTTCTGCAGAGTTGAACAGTCAGGGAGCATTTACCCATAAACAGATCGGGTCAAGGACTGTACCAGACTTTGTCACTACTACTCACGTTACTGTTTATCCTATGAACTTCACTACGTCAGGTCCGTAAAGCCAAGTATCAACGTGAAGCCCGGTCCGTTCGTAACCCTAACTGTCATGTCTGTAACTTTTTCAGTGTCATTCAGTCAGTCATACTTACCGCTTCAGTCTTCAGCTCCTCTCTCACAGCCTGGATGGTGTCTCTGCACTCGGCTAGTAGGGTCTCGTACAGACGTTCCTTGGTCTCCTCATTGGCTGCCTGTGGGCGACAAATGGTGATCCAGTATGAATATGACATAGAATAGGAATTCATTATTCCATAGATACCTCCCCTGACCTTCTCCTCCAATGGGTATTGAGAAGGACATGAGGATAGAGGACACGAGGCATAAGCAAGAGAGACCTTCCCTATGCCTGTGGGCACTGATGCTGGGTTATGGGATTCGTATTTCTTTGTGCGATAATATGAAACAGTATGAAACAAAACAGCTGAAATACCATGAGAATAGCTACGGCTGCATTTTACTCACAAACGTGGTCATACTTGAAATGTTTGCCTGAAATGGAGCCTTGCTTACAGTACGAGTCAGATTAAATCATGCAAATGTAAATATTAACGTAAAAGCTCAAGTAGGTCTTGGGTAAGGCTGTGACTGGGAGAGACAAACGTACGCAGCAGAGCAGGTTGCTGTAGACATTCCTGTAAAAGGTACATTCCTAGAGTTACTGTAGCTCAGGACCGATGTCAAAGAGAAGCCTGGTTGTTCATGACACCAAGATGTAACACAGGCTTATTGTGTACGTTACAGTAGGCTAACTTGTAGGTTTGGGAGGCAGCCAAGTGTTGTGATTTATATTGTTTATGAAAAATGTCAGTCATTTCAGAAGATGAGGGAGTCAGAAATATTACAGTATCGTCAATGACTCATATGTCCTAGTTAGAACGTCCTAGCAGTGGCCATATTAAATAAAGAATTGCTAATAAAATATGTTTGTTATATATATCCCCTGCTGATAAATCCATCCAATCTTAAATTATTTTGCCGCATCTTATCCTCTGACGAATTGGTGTACATGCTTGTGAGACAAAGTAAATCTGAGGATTCGCCAGGGTCTTCTCTTTAGTTGACAAAAACACTTAAGCAATCATTAAAGCGCTAAAACATGGCAGGGAATGATTTGGGAGCGTTCCACTTTAAAAAGTGGCAGAATTGTCCTTTTTTTAAAACCTCAAATTCATAATCTCCAGCACCATACCAGTGTCTACATACTTGAAAACGGCACATTTATACGATCTGTGGTTAAAAATATAAAAACATCCTAAAGAAAATGCTTATCATTAAGCACGTTTCCATCCAGAAATGCGAGTAAAATAATGTATATAAAATAAAAAAAACAGCTGTGATGGAAACCGATGGTTACAGTACAATTTTATAAATGCTGAAAGACGACGTTCATTCGACACGGTGGAATCTGTGTGTCGGTAAGATGAATTACTCGAGAAATGGTGGTGGAAACTCCTTAAAAGCACAAATAGACATTATAATCATATTGGAGTCGTCCTCCCACTCCGGGGAACAATGCAGTTTAGTAGGCTAGGCTACAGATGAAATCATTACTGATGAACGTCACAGGGTGGTGAAAGTGCACGGTGATCTTGATGCTCCTTTCCAATAAATATCGAGGGTCTTATTCTGGTGACATGATGATCGATGCTTGACTGCCGTTTGACAATAAAAGATATTCCTTGCGCTTAATAGCGGCATTATGTTAAGTAGCCTACCCGCACTGTTAGGCTTTGGCGGTATTTGTTTACCGTTTAAAAAGAATAATAAGCAAACCAAATGCATAGCCAGAGCCCTTAGCACGCACCCACATTGTTTAAATGTTTTTTTTTTTTTTATGTACGAGGGTGCATGCTACGCCACTGCTTATAATAATAACTACATATTGAATACGAGCCAAATAAATGATACCCAGCTGCGGGCTCCAGCTATGCATTTGGTTTGCCAACTTGACATCTAGTGGCTAGAAGTCAAGATCAAGCTTCTTGGTTACAGCAGAGACATTTAAAGGATTAAATGATCAAGATCTCGGTTGCCTAAATTGTTGTGTGAGCAAAAAACGTATAACTACTTAAAACCTTATATACATCACCCCTTGTGTGCACTTGCGTGAAGACCGTATAACCCAGTTTGGTACAGAAAGAGTAGGACTTTGGAAATCTGGATAACGCCCAACCCTACGCACTGTATCTGACCAGAGTAGGGACATTTGCTATTTAACGCAACAGTTTGTGACAAAATTATTGAGTTGAAAACGCGTTGGAAACACATTGAAAAGTATTATTTATTTACAATTTTTTTGGTACATGAACTTAAGAGAAAAAGTACATTGTGTGCACTACGTCATCTGTCTGTGGATTGTGACTGATGTACATTTGAGGATTGTGTATTCTGATTATTTACATAATATTGGCACTTATCTGTCTCCATAAATTGTTTTTGGGCAGACTATGAAGTAACATTCACTCCTACCCATGCAGCATGTGGGGAGGGTGTATTGTGGTGAGACATTCACTCGTGCCACCACCCTGGCAACGCCTAGCCCCTAACAGGCCTGGGAGAACCAGTCTGGTGTCTTCTGTGCTTTTCATAGAGGGAGAGAAAGAAGGAGGGATGGTGCATCCCTCTTCAGTATGTCCCCTAGGGATTGTGCATGGCCTTAAATGGCAGTTCCGTTGGAATGGTTGAGGGATCCCACACGAAACCCAGACGACAAAAAAAATAAAAAACATGATTTGGGGGATTTTTACTAAATGTAATCCACAGAAGTCCTATGGATGAATGATTGTTGACAGACACAAATGTGACATATAAAATGCATAAAATCTGAAATAATTAAAATTGCCATATGACATTGACCTTACCTAGGCCTCCTTTTAAGATTCCATAAAGTTTCATTTGTGAGCTACAAAGCAAAAATGTATGTCAAATGAAGCTTTACGGCTTGCACTGTAATAAGAGTAGTATTTTAATGGTCATACTTTTATGAATATTGAAATATATATATATATAAACATGAATATTGAAATGTTTTGATTTTCTATATAATTGTTGAACATAATGTACTCTACAGGCATATCAGAGTTCCAGAGTGGGAACTCTGCTTCTTTTAGAGTTCGTAAGCATACCCAACAGAGTGAATGTGAAAATGGATTCAAAATGATCACGTTCTACTGGTGATTTGCAGGATGTGCAACGACACAAGTAAAAGGAGGGTTGTGATTGGTATAGCAGACGTAACCAATCGCTCTGTATAAAAACGGGCCATAACTTTAGACAACTGAGGTAGATACAGTGGAGTGTAGAAGTAGAGGCAGCCATAGGGGGGGAAGGTATTATGGTCCAACTGTTTCTGAACTCTTGTGTTCCCCACATCAAATGGTACCTTCCATAAACGTAACAGAATCATTGACTGACATATCAATTAAGGACTGAAGTGCATAAAATGTTAGCCCTCAACTCAAAAAGCACATTTGGATACAGCCGGTTGAGGACAGGTATGAGGGGAATTTCTGACCAGACCCAAATTCAGCCTTACTTCAAAAGTGTAAGCACAATTACATGTAATGCTCTGCTACATCTAACACAAATGATGGTCCCACTCCCAAACTGATAATCATTTAGCTCCGATGCTAGTCTGTCCATAGAGACTAGGGCTGATGGGTGTAGCCATGTGAGTGTGGGTTGCTATGCAGAGAATGCAGTTTGACAGCACGAGTGGCAGCATGCCAGAGCCTAGTGCAGGTGGGTGTGACGGGTGTGGCCACAGGGATGGAGAGGTAGGCCTACAGGAAGCCCAACAGGGAAGGTAAGAAGAGTCTGACAATAGACACCTGTCAGAGAGCTGTAGTGGAGCGAACGCCACCTACTGAGACCCAAGGTGAACTACATGTGATGATAGCCACCGTTGGACTCCTGACCTGCCTTGAGGATAACCTCTCCCTACAGTCTGGTTGATAACAGCTCGATACCGCTATAGAAATCGAGCACTGACTAGGCTGCACCACTAAACCCCTGTTCACTGGCCCCCTAGTTCACCAACAGTTTCTCTAGTTCCATTAGTTCACAAGGCATCCTTGTTCACGCGGCTCATAAGTTAACTACCGGCCCTGCAGCTTCATCCCACTAGCCCATAACGAAGCAGATGTGTCCAAGCAAAACAGCGAAACCCTTTTCAGGACTTGACATGAACAGTTTTTTTTTTGGCCACTTAGGACAGATTCTTTACTTGTCTGAAAGCTCAGGCCCCCCCCCCCCCAAAAAAATAAAAGGCCTGTACCACCATAGGCCAAAATAGGTGACTGATATGCATGTTGTAAGAAGCAAAGAAACACTTTCAAAGAAGATAGTTGGTTTATTCAGGGTGCATACACATTCGGACAGATGTCAGAATTACCTGGCCAATATTGAATAGAGCGGAAACCGCAGCTTTCCAACAGTGTCAGATTTATGTCTCAGCTCCCAAAGAGACGGCTTTTGCAACCGGTGCATGCAGCACTGGTGAATTAACGCAGCCGCTCAACAACTACGCAGTTGATGAACGCTCACAAGGCCATGTAACAAGTTATTCACCAGGGCGCTGGTGGAAGGTTTGGGACATGACACTAACACATGCTAATGGCTAAATAGTTAACTACCAAGACAACTAGCCAGACTATACAATATGTTTTAAACTGGACATCTGGTTAGTCTGTTGTCGATCATTATTTTAAAATGCTGCAATGTCTCTCTCGGGCAACGGCCCACTGGCACAGGTAACGTACACGTCTGATGACAGTACGAACCCTGTTTGCTGGAACAAACAAACATGCACAGGGTGATCTCAAAAGCGGAGCTTGCAATCGCAGGTGATTGAAAGACTGCTCATGCCTGTCAATGCAATAATTATACTCCGATGCGCTCTGCAGAGATTGGGAAAGACCTACTTCTAACCCGAGTAATTGTTCGATATTTTGATGTGTGAATTATTTATTTGTCTAGTCAGACAACTTAAATCTATATTCTGCTTGTCCGACTTTTTGTTGTTGGTTGTCCCGGACAAGCGTTGATGTCGAGCCCTGCTTTTAACACCAACATTCTGACCTGACCCGTACTGTGCCGGCTCTGACATTTTCTTTTCACAGTTCTAGCAACTGCGGAGGATGCGAAACCCAGGCCAGCCCAGTCAAGTTCTGCTTGGCTCAGTACCGTGAAAACGTGACTAGTCCCCTGGTAGGGTCACTGACCTGGGCGATGGCGGCCTCGTTGTCTCCCAGGCCCAGCAGGAAGATGCGGGCCTTGTCGATCTTGACGGGCACCGTTCGGCCTCGCCACTCCACCTCGCTCATGGTGGCTGCCTGCTTGGCTCTCGTCTGTGTGATCAGGGCCTGGAACAATACCACAACCATTCAACAGTATGCAACATAAGACAGGTCTGTTCCAACATCCACACTAGCCTACTACTGAAAAAGATAGAACACAGACCCGATACATTGCCTAAGGGGTATAACAGTATGGACAACGGAACAAAGGGATTTTCTCTACACTAAAGAGTAAAACATAGATTTATGGCCATACTCTCCAGTAGTAAAGTAGTTGCTACTATGTGTTTTACAGTGAGAGGGACCACACACACTGACCTCTAGTTTCTCAGCCATCATGCCTCCTCCTCCTCCTGCACTGAGCCTCATCTGCATCAGCTCATTCATGGCGTTCTGGTCACCTGGGGTCAGAAGGGAGTAGTATTGTTCACTACCAGTCAACTGAACGGGAACGGGTTGTGTGTGGGTGCGTGTTCGGTGCGAGGGTGTGCGATTTCCTCGATATGAGAGGTGTGCATGTGTGAATGCTTATGAAAAGTGCAATCCACTGTCAATGTGAGCGACGGGCTGTGTGTGTCGCCTACCGATGTTGTAAGCACAGTAGCGGATGTTAGGTGAGATCTCCTCCACACGCTGGTGATACAGCACTGCCAGCTCCTCAGTAAAGGCACTGGCCAGCTTCTCATAGATTGTCCTGAGGGAGGTTACAATACAGTTAAATGGAATTTCTATAGTTCACAAGTAGCAAGGTGGTGGTCGAAGAATGCAGCTATATTCTGAATGCGTTTGGATATGTTAAGCATACGCCTACACTCGTTAACATCAGACAACTTGACATCTGTCAACAAACAATGTAGCCTACATTGTTAAGGCCTCATTTGCCCCATGTGAAATGATGATCGTAATACTCTCCATCAAATGCTCAGCAATCAAAAGGGGCCACACTTTAGGCATTTCGGTAGTAGACTGGGGTCAGACTCACTTGCACTTGTTGAAGGCCTCCGTGGCAGCCTTCCACTCCTGCAGCTCAAAGCGCACCATGCCACTCAGGTAGGAGGTGTAGGCCTGCAGACAAGTTGCATTCATTATTATTCATTCAGAGGTCATCAGCAGCTATTTCCGGCTGGGTTAGAAAGACAGGGCCCTGAAGTGCCCTTTCCACCAGGACACGCCCAGCTGCCATGGACACACCCAGCTGCCATAATGTTGGTTCCTCAACTGATAAATATGTCTCTTCAAATATTAGTTTCAGTTAAATTGTTACTTTACTTCAACAGCATTTGAACCCCATGTTGAAATAAATGAAGGTGAAACAATAGGGAAAGTCACGGACTCTCCAGGTCAGGGCATTAGCCTACCTGTGCTTCCAGTTTGGTCTTGGCATCCACACGAGGGCTCTCACACAGCTTCTCCAGCCTCTCTCCATGTTTGGCGGCCTTCCGCAGGCGGGACAGCAGGTGGAAGCGCTTGCGGGGCTCTGTGTTGGCCTCCTGCTTCAGCTGCATGGCATAGCTCCACGCCCTCTCAGCCTCCATCAGTACCAGCAGTAGATACCTAAAAGGGGAATGGGATTTGTTATATTCAAGGGACTTGGGACAACTTGTGCGGGCCGCTATTTTGTTGCCTCTCTGGGCACTCCATGAATGATGAGTATTTTGATTGTAGTTCTAGAACAGAATGATGGTTGCTGGCAGGTATCATGCATTAAGTATTTGGATTGTAAATCCAGTTGTACTTTAATACTGTTGTAAGAATGGGATCGGGTACTATTACCTGTTGTCAGAGTACCGGTTGTCAGAAAGCATCTCGACAGTCACTTTCTTCCCAGTGAACTTGTGCCTGTTGCCGCACTTGAAGCCCAGGGTCTTGCGCAGACGACGCAAGCGCCGGGAGCAGTATCCCCTAGGACAGAGAGAAAGACATGGGTGAATTTTAGTGTGAAACTATGAGCCAACCATAAGGTATGATCTGTGGTTGTCAAACACCCATTCACTGCCATAGTCCAGTCCTCCATCTCACCTGTATCTTTGATAATCCCCGTGTCGCAAACCATGTTGTTGCTGGGAATCCTTGATGATCTGGAGAACTGCAAGTATGCGTTAAGGGCCAGTCTACTACATTCACACAGGAACATAAAGCTAGCTAAATACACAGTGAAGAATTAGAAAAGACACAGTAGCTATACTTTAGCAGTGGATTTGAATTATGTGATGGATGTAGCAAGTTGACAATGTTAATTTACTTAAATACACATGACTTTAGCAATATTCTAATGACATCTGTAAACCGCTTTTCTAATGACACACCGCTAACCTTCCGACATTACGTTAGCCAACTAACGTTAGTTATGGAAGCCCACCTCCACCAAAACATACTGGTGTCGCTAAATCAAATATTGGTCCCGGGTCAGCTGTATAGCTTTAGAAAGGATACTCTCCAGTCCTATTCCATCTTCCGCTGCATTTTCTTTATTCTCGTCCATAGGTACAATTTTCCCTTCATTTTGCTTGTCGGAGGCCATTTTTCTGCTAGTAGCACACGTCCAAACAGACCCGAAAAAATTCACCGGAAGTAGACTCAAGCGACAACGTTTTAATACACATGACACGCAACAATAGCGAAATACACGATTCAAAACAGTCCAATAACGCTTAAAACATTCAACAAAAACATAAACGTAACAGTGTTAGTCCCATGTTTGAGCTGAAACAAAAGATCCCAGAAATGTTCCACACGCACAAAAAGCTAATTTCTCTAAAATGTTTTGCACACATTCGTTTACATCCCTGTCAGTGAGCATTTTCTCATTTGCCAAGATACACCACCATCTTCTTCTTCTTCTGAGTGTAACGGCGGGTGGCTTCCGATATGCTGCATTACCGCCTCCAACTGGACTATAATAATACATGATACTTTGTAAAAAATATTAAAACAATTAAATTAAAAAAACATCCTTCAAACTAATCCTAGACTCATTAAAACCCCAAGACTACATTCCACTACCTTGACCCTATCAACTCCTGCACCATGCCAACAGCCTGGGAGGACGGAACACCACCACTCAACACACCCTGTAACTCTTCTGAAGTAAAAAATAAATATTATATATATATATATATATATATATATTCTAAAGTCAAATACTTCTCTGCAGCTGCCACCACATCTATTTTCTGTGATTTTCTTTCCATTTCTGTGGTACAGTTGATAACCACTGCTATGAATGCTAAGAAGCCAACCTTACTGAAGTGTATGTCACTCGTTGGCCTATCCCTCTGTGCTGACACAGATCTACTACTCCTCCCCCTTGATCCATTCTCCTCTACTTTCTTCACTGCCTCAGGATACGATACCTTCTGCACTACTCTGACTCTAGCCACCTCAACCTGCCTCTCTGTCGCACCGGACACTTCTGATCCCCAGCAACACGACAAGCGGTACCGGCGCACCAAGTCGAGGTCCAAAAGGATTCATTTTTAAGCATTGTTGGTTAAATGGCTTGTAAGTCAGCATTTCACTGTAAGGTGTACTAGACCTGTTGTATTCAGTGCATGTGACAAATTTGATTTGATCATGGGCACCCCTACAGTTAACACACAAAATCTTATCCACCAAAACTACACAATCCTCTATCAAATGCCCTCCTGCACACTTCCCAAATCTTGGAATCTCCCTCCTTCAAACTGCTGCAACATGACCATAAACATTGCACCTGAAACAGCGCAGTGGATTCGGCACAAATGCTCTGACAGGATAACTGATATATCCTAACATGGCTTTTGTCGGGTAAAGACCGACTCAAAACTCAAAATGACTGACAGTGACTCCTCTGCTTCACCAAGCTCACCACTGGGTCTGTGTCGTACAAAATGGTGGGCATCACAAACACCAGGAATCTTCAACTTCAAT
This sequence comes from Oncorhynchus clarkii lewisi, assembly GCF_045791955.1. Lineage (NCBI taxonomy): Eukaryota > Metazoa > Chordata > Actinopteri > Salmoniformes > Salmonidae > Oncorhynchus > Oncorhynchus clarkii. Next base: position 19,694,048 of record NC_092163.1, read on the forward strand.
TGCTCCACCTGCACACTTAACGCTTAGCCAGAAATCAATCCTTTCAATGGTGCCCTGTTCCTAAGAGCAAAGTAAGAAACAAATCTTGACCCAAGTTAGGTAACACAGAGCGCCCGCTCCCTCTGGTCAGAAGAAACACAAACAAATATCACAAGTTCACCACCCAACTCTCCAAAAAGGTCTCTCCTACTGGACCAGATTCTGCTTTATCATGTCCATTGATGCCAGGCTTAGGCGAAAAGCTTTTCACCACACCTTCCACCTCACTTAACTCGCCTTCATTCTCTTCCATTTCACCTCCAGAACTCAGTCTGGCACCTGACTGGTGTGGCTTATTAAGAAGTTGATTAAACAGCATGATCATTACACAGGTGCACCTTGTGCTGGGGACAATAAAAGGCCACTGAAATGGGCAGTTTTGTCACACAACGCCACAGGTGTCTCTATTAAGAGGGGCATGCAATTGGCATGCTGACTGCAGGAATGTCCACCAGAGTTGTTGCCTGAGAATTGAATGTTAATTTCTCTACCATAAGCTGCCGTTGTTTTAGAGATTTTGGAAGTACTTCCAACCGGCCTCACAACCGCAGACCACGTGTAACCACGGCAGCCCTGGACCTCCACATCTGACTTCTTCACCTGAAGGATCATCTGAGACCAGCCACCAGGACAGCTGATGAAACTGGGTTTGCGCAACCAAAGAATTTCTGCACAAACTGTCAGAAACCTTCTAAGGGAAGCTAATCTGCATGCTCCTCATCCTCACCAGGGTCTTGAACTGACTGCAGTTCAGCGTTGTAACCAACTTCAGTGGGCAAATGCTTACCTATGATGGCCACTGACATGCTGGAGAAGTGTGCTCTTCAAGGATTAATCCCAGTTTCAGCTGTACCGGGCAGATGGCAGACAGCATGTTTTGCGTCATGTGGGCGAGCAGTTTGCTGATGTGAACGTTGTGAACAGAGTGCCCCATGGTGGCGTTGGGGTTATGGTATGGGCAGGCATAAGCTACGGACAACGAACACAATGGCATTTTATCTATGGAAATTTGAATGCACAGAGATACCGTGATGAGATCCTGAAGCCCATTGTCGTGCCATTCATCCGCCGCCATCACTTCAAGTTTCAGCATGATAATGTACAAGGATCTCTATACAATTCTTGGAAACTGAACATGTCCCAGTTCCTCCATGGCCTGCATACTCACCAGACATGTCACCAATTGAGCATGTTTGGAATGCTCTGTATTGACGAGTGGGCAGCAGGTAGCCTAGTGGTTAGAGCATTGGACTTGTATCCGCAAGGTTGCAATATCGAATCCCCGAGCTGACAAGGTAAAAATCTGTCGTTCTGCCCCTGAACAAGGCAGTTAACCCACTATTCCTAGGCCGTCATTGAAAATAAGAATTTGTTCTTAACTGACTTGCCTAGTTAAATAAAGGTAAAATAAATAAATGGTTAAAAAAGTACAAAAGGGTGTTCCAATTCCTGCCAATATCCAGAAACTTCGCACATCCATTGAAGAGGAGTGGGACAACATTCCACAGGCCACAATCAACATCCCGATCAATGTTATGAGAAGGACTGCATGCACGCTGCATGAGGCAAATGGTGGTCACACCAGATACTAAATGGTTTTCTGATACACACCCCTTGTTTTTTTGTTGTTGTATCTGTATTCCCAGTAATGTGAAATCCATAGATTAGGGCCTAATGAATTTATTTAAATTGAATGTTCTTTATATGAACTTTACCTCAGTAATTGAAATTGTTGCTTTAATATTTTTGTTCAGTGAATATAAACATAAATACAGTGCATCCGGAAAGTATTCAGACCCTTCACTTTATCCACATTTTGTTACGTTACAGCCGTATTCTTAAATAGATTAAATCGTTTTTTCCCCCACATCAACACACAATACCCAATAATGGCGAAGCAAAAACCGGTTTAGACTTTTTTGCAAATGTATTAAAAAAACAACTGAAATATCACATTTACTTAAGTATTGAGACCCTTTACTCAGTACTTTGTTGAAGCACCTTTGGCAGTGATTACAGCCTCGAGTTGTCTTGGGTATGACCCTACAAGCTTGACACACCTGTATTTGGGGAGTTTCTCCTACTCTTCTCTACAGATCCTCTCAAGCTGTGTCAGGTTGGATGGGGAGTGTCGCTGCACAGCTATTTTCAGGTCTCTCCAGAGACGTTCGAAAGGGTCTGTCAAGTACATTCATAGACTTGTCCCGAAGCCACTCCTGCATTGTCTTGGCTGTGTGCTTAGGGTTGTTGTCCTGTTGGAAGGTGAACCTTCGCCCCAGTCCAAACGCTCTGGAACAGGTTTTCATCAAGGATCTCTCTGTACTTTGCTCCGTTCATCTTTCCCTTGATGCTGACTAGTCTCCCTCAATCGTGACTAACATCCCCACACCATGATGCTGCCACTATGGGTGAAGTCATGGTAAACGTTGTTTTTTGACATTTAAGTTGAGACACTATTACCTAACTCCCCATAAGTTAAATACAAACACTTGCGTCGGGCTGGGGGTTTGACTTCTCAGTTAAGTTAAGGGTCAAAGTTTGGGAAAGGCTTAAAACCGAGAAAAAGTATATACCATTGCCTAGCCCTGGGATTGAACACGAAACCCTCAACGCCAGATTGCAGCTTTTACACCCATCCACCATCCCTGTCCACAACGCCCTAGCAAGCCAACAGCTTACTTTAAAGTAATAGCGCTCACTTTTCCCCCCTAGTGGCCGGTTTTGAAGGCAATTCTACACATTCTTGGGACCTGGTTACATGTCTCTACTTTGACTTCAAACTAAAGCGATCTCCCTGGTCCACGAACACACACAGAGAAATGTCAGACTACATCCACTGCAGTGTCCCAGTGTCCTGCAGGTAAAGGAGGTGTTAGATCTGTCTCAGTGTGTATTCATCACTGTCTGTCTGTAGCCACTGGGACTGTGACCTTCGGTTGAGTCAAAGGCAGACAGCAGCACCCACCCTGACACAACCTTAGGACTAACTTACCTTTACAACTTACACTTTCAAGGACACAAACAAACACGCTTACACACCAAATGAATCCTCTCACAATAGTTTTTCCTGACAGCAGTGCTTCAGACACTAAGTTGATTCCCCGGATGGATTTCTCCGTCTGTGTTTCTACCTCAGAACTGCCTGTTTCCTGGAGAGTGATTGTTGAAGAGAGAGATGTTGAAGGTTTGCCTTCTATAGCACCCCTTTGTGTCAATGAGACCAAAAGAGAGATAAATGATCCTCGTCACACAACAGTGTTGTGTCTATTGTGGCAGCTGCTTGGCAACAGTTGAAAGTCACAGAGAAGAGTACAGTGCACTCAGTTCACAGTTACAACAGAAAGCAGTCTCTTTCATTAAATGGATGTCTTTTCAGTCACTTTCATTTCATGCTGGTTTAGTAATCAACACCATGATCAAGGTGGTTTGATTTTACTCTTGGCGTCAATACCTTATGGAAGCCTGACACCTAGTGGCGCATTTCAGAGCTTCCCACTGTGCCCACTAACTGGTGCCCATTGTGTTCCACTGCATCAGCACCTCTTATCATCAATCAAACTCACTACAAAGATTACCTGTACATTTGAGTCAGGAATGTTTTACCGTGATGGAAGTCTCAGGTAAACAATGTCTTGACTTAGAATACAGAATACTGATGTTTGTTTACATCCACACACACAACTAATAGGGAAAGATTAGCATGGACCTGATGGCATCTCAAAACAATGTCTGACACTTTTGGATTCCGAAGGCTTGACGACTGTGCTTACAAACTGGGATTACTACAAGTATCATGCTGCAGAATACTGATGTGTATTACAGTGTAAGTTACAGATGGACTTCAATAAATGCAGTGTAATACGACATATAATACAACTCCCATTGTAATGGCATTTTAAAACAGTAATCCTTGAGGTATGAGGCACACACCTTTGTCTATGTGAAAAAATTACTGTATGAGATACCTAAGGCCAGCTCTATCCCAGTGGTAGTCTAGTAGACACCGTATCCAGTGGTAGTCTGGTAGACATTGTACCCAGTGGTAGTCTGGTAGACATTGTACCCAGTGGTAGTCTGGTAGACATTGTACCCAGTGGTAGTCTGGTAGACATTGTACCCAGTGGTAGTCTGGTAGACATTGTACCCAGTGGTAGTCTGGTAGACATTGTACCCAGTGGTAGTCTGGTAGACATTGTACCCAGTGGTAGTCTGGTAGACATTGTACCCAGTGGTAGTCTGGTAGACATTGTACCCAGTGGTAGTCTGGTAGACATTGTACCCAGTGGTAGTCTGGTAGACATTGTACCCAGTGGTAGTCTGGTAGACATTGTACCCAGTGGTAGTCTGATAAACATTGTACTCAGTGGTAGTTTGGTAGACATTGTACCCAGTGGTAGTCTGGTAAACATTGTACCCAGTGGTAGTCTGGTAAACATTGTACCCACCATGCTTCACCGTAGGGATGGTGCAAGATTTCCTCCAGACGTGACGCTTGGCATTCAGGCCATGGAGTTCAATCTTGGTTTCATCAGACCAGAGAATCTTGTTTCTCATGGTTTGAGAGTCCTTTATGTGCCTTTTGGCAAACTCATTGCAGGCTGTCATGTGCCTTTTACTGAGGAGTGGCTACCGTCTGGCCACTCAACCATAAAGGCCTATTTGGTGGAGTGTTGCAGAGAAGGTTGTCCTTTTGGAAGGTTCTCCCATCTCTACAGAGAAACTATGGAGCTCTGCCGGAGTCACCATCAGGAAGAACTTATTAATTTAAGAACGATGGAGGCCACTGTGTTCCTGAGAACCTTCAATGCTGCAGAATTTTTTTCATAACCTTCCCCAGATCTGTGCCTCAGCACAATCCTATCTTGGAGGTCTACGGACAATTCCTTCAACCTCATGGCTTTGTTTTTGCTCTGACATGCACTGTCAATTGTGGGAACTTATATAGACAGATGTGTGCCTTTCCAAATCATGTCCAATCAATTGAATTTACCACAGGCGGACTCCAATCAAGTTATAGAAACATCTCAAGGATGATCAATGAAAACAGCATGCACCTGAGCTGAATTTCGAGTCTCATAGCAAATGGTCCGAATATTTATGGGAATAAGGTATTTCTGTTTTTTATGAATTTGCAAAAATGTCTACAAACCTGTTTTCGCTTTGTCATTATGGGGTATTGTGTGCAGATTGATGAGGAAAAAAATAAATGTAATCAATTTTAGAATAAGGCTGTAACTTAAACAAATGTGAAAAAAGGTTAGGTGTCTGAATACTTTACGAATGCACTGTATGTATATAATATATCCAGTACCAGTCAAAAGTTTGGACACGCCTACTAATTCAAGGGTTTTTCTTTAGCTTTACTATTTTCTACATTGTAGAATAATAGTGAGGACATCAAAACTATGAAATAGCACATATGGAATCATGTAGTAACCAAAAAAAGAGTTAAAACGAATCAAAATGTATGTTATATTTGAGATTCTTCAAAATAGCAACCCTTTGCCTGGATGACAGCGTTGCACACTATTGGCATTCTCTCAACCAGCTTCATGAGGTAGTCACCTGGAATGCATTTCAATTAATAGATGTGGAATTTCCTTTGCGGAATTTCTTTCCTCCTTAATGCGTTTGAGCTTATCAGTTGTGTTGTGACAAGGTAGGGGTGGTATACAGAAGATAGCCCTATTTGGTAAAAGACCAAGTCCATATTGCGGCAAGAACAGCTCAAATAAGCAAAGAGAAATGACAAGTCAGTAAGTATCTGGTTTGGCCACCAGCTGCATTAAATACTGCAGTGCATCTCCTCATGGACTGCACCAGATTGCTAGTCCTTGCTGTGAGATGTTACCCCACTCTTCCACCAAGGCACCTGCAAGTTCCCGGATGTTTCTGGGGGGAATGGCCCTAGACCTCACCCTCCGATCAGACAGGTCCCAGACATGCTCAATGGGATTAAGTTCCGGGCTCTTCGCTGTCCATGGCAGAACACTGACATTCCTGTCTTGCAGGAAATCACGCACAGAACGAGCAGTATGGCTGGTGGCATTGTCATGTTGGAGGGTCATGTCAGGATGAGCCTGCAGGAAGGGTACCACATGAGGGAGGAGGATGTCTTCCTTGTAACACACAGCGTTGAGATTGCTTGCAATGACAACAAGCTCAGTCCGATGATGCAGTGACACACCACCCCAGACCATGACGAACCCTCCACGTCGATCCCGCTCCAGAGTACAGGCCTCAGTGTAATGCTCATTCCTTCGACGATAAACGCAAATCTGACCGTCACCCCTGGTGAGACAAAACCGCGACTCGTCAGTGAAGAGCACTTTTTGCCAGTCCTGTCTGATCCAGCGACGGTGGGTTTCTGCCCATAGACAACGTTGTTGCCGGTGATGTTTGCTGAGGACCTGCCTTACAACAGGCCTATAAGCCCTCAGGCCATCCTCTCTCAGCCTATTGTGGACAGTCTGAGCACTGATGGAGGGATTGTGTGTTCCTGGTGTAACTTGGGCAGTTGTTGTTGCCATCTATTTTGTGAAGTTCACCAGTCCCTCCTGCAGCAAAGCACCCCCACATAATGATGCTGCCACCCCCGTGCTTCACGGTTGGGATGGTGTTCTTCGGCTTGCAAGCCTCCCCCTTTTTCCTCCAAACATGATGGTCATTATGGCCAAAGAGTTCTATATTTGTTTCATCAGACCAGAGGACATTTCTACAGAAAGTACGATCTTTGCCCTCATGTGCAGTTGCAAACCGTAGTCTGGCTTTTTTATGGCGGTTTGGAGCATTGGTTTCGTCCTCGTTGAGTGGCCTTTCAGGTATGTTGATAGAAGACTCATTTACTGTGGATATAGATACTTTTGTACCCGTTTTCCTCCAGCATCTTCACAAGGTCCTTTGCTGTTGTTCTGGGATTGATTTGCACTTTTCACACCAAAGTACGTTCATCTCTAGGATACAGAACGCGTCTCCTTCCTGAGCGGTACGACGGCTGCGTGGTCCCATGGTGTTTATACTTGCTTACTTTTGTTTGTACAGATGAACGTGGTACCTTCAGGCATTTGGAAATTGCTCCCAAGGATGAACCAGACTTGTGGTCTACCATTTTTTTCTGACGTCTTGGCTGATTTCTTTTGATTTTCCCATTATGTCAAGCAAAGAGGCACTGAGTTTGAAGGTAGGCCTTGAAATACATCCACAGGTACACCTCCAAATGACTCAAATGATGTTAATTAGCCTATCAGAAGCTTCTAAAGCCATGACATAATTTTCTGGAATTTTGCAAGCTGTTTAAAGGCACAGTCAATTTAGTGCATATGTAAACTCCTGACCCACTGGAATTGTGATTCAGGGAATTATAAATTAAATAATCTGTCTGTAAACAATTGTTGGAAAAATGACTTGTGTCATGCACAAAATAGATGTCCTAACAGAAATTTGGTGGGGCACAATCATGAAGTGGAACAACATTTATTGGATATTTCTAACTTTTTTAACAAATCAAAAACAAAAATTGGGCGTGCAAAATTATTCAGCCCCCTTAAGTTAATACTTTGTAGCGCCACCTTTTGCTGCGATTACAGCTGTAAGTCGCTTGGGGTATGTCTCTATCAGTTTTGCACATCGAGAGACTGACATTTTTTCCCATTCCTCCTTGCAAAACAGCTCGAGCTCGGATGGAGAGCTTTTGTGAACAGCAGTTTTCAGTTCTTTCCACAGATTCTCGATTGGATTCAGGTCTGGACTTTGACTTGGCCATTCTACACCTGGATATGTTTATTTTTGAACCATTCCATTGTAGATTTTGCTTTCTGTTTTGGATCATTGTCTTGTTGGAAGACAAATCTCCGTCCCAGTCTCAGGTCTTTTGCAGACTCCATCAGGTTCTCTTCCAGAATGGTCCTGTATTTGGCTCCATCTATCTTCCCATCAATTTTAACCATCTTCCCTGTCCCTGCTGAAGAAAAGCAGGCCCAAACCATGATGCTGCCACCACCATGTTTGACAGTGGGGATGGTGTGTTCAGCTGTGTTGCCTTTACACCAAACATAACGTTTTGCATTGTTGCCAAAAAGTTCAATTTTGGTTTCATCTGACCAGAGCACCTTCTTCCACATGCTTGGTGTGTCTCCCAGGTGGCTTGTGGCAAACTTTAAATGACACTTTTTATGGATATCTTTAAGAAATGGCTTTCTTCTTGCCACTCTTCCATAAAAGGCCAGATTTGTGCAATATACGACTGATTGTTGTCCTATGGACAGAGTCTCCCACCTCAGCTGTAGATCTCTGCAGTTCATCCAGTGATCATGGGCCTATTGGCTGCATCTCTGATCAGTCTTCTCCTTGTATGAGCTGAAAGTTTAGAGGGACGGCCAGGTCTTGGTAGATTTGCAGTGGTCTGATACTCCTTCCATTTCAATATTATCGCTTGCACAGTGCTCCTTGGGATGTTTAAAGCTTGGGAAATCTTTTTGTATCCAAATCCGGCTTTAAACTTCTTCACAACAGTATCTCGGACCTGCCTGGTGTGTTCCTTGTTCTTCATGATGCTCTCTGCGCCTTTAACGGACCTCTGAGACTATCACAGTGCAGGTGCATTTATACGGAGACTTGATTACACACAGGTGGATTGTATTTATCATCATTAGTCATTTAGGTCAACATTGGATCATTCAGAGATCCTCACTGAACTTCTGGAGAGAGTTTGCTGCACTGAAAGGGGCTGAATAATTTTGCACGCCCAATTTTTCAGTTTTTGATTTGTTTAAAAAGTTTGAAATATCCAATAAATGTCGTTCCACTTCATGATTGTGTCCCACTTGTTGTTGATTCTTCGCAAAAAAATACAGTTTTATATCTTTATGTTTGAAGCCTGAAATGTGGCAAAAGGTCGCAAAGTTCAAGGGGGCCGAATACTTTTGCAAGGCACTGTATATATATATATATATACACACACACACACACTTAATCATGTTTTGTTGACCCGCAGAAAAAGTTCCATATGAGAATTTGCTGCTGATATGACAGCATTTGTGTGACACTTTGACAACAAAATGATAACCACAAAGTGAAAATGATTAACAACTTTTAATATAGTATCCTAGATAGTCAAATTGGCTTTGAGCTACAGTTATCCAAAACAAACACATATAGACAGCTTTCCTGCTGCCCATGAGGGCCCACCACCCCATTCTTTGACAGTCTACTTTGACATTTTGCCAAATGTCAGTTTTCAATCAATGAGGGAGTTTGATTAAGTGCACCGTGCTATGGCATGTGACGTGAATGGGCAAAGCGGTGAGGGAGGAGCACCCTTCTCAAATAAAACAGTAATCTGCAACACTCGGCCATGTTGTCAACAAGGCAGCATCGTTCAGATCCATATAACATCTAGTATTGTTGCTTAATCTACATCCCTTCGGTTTAAAGCTGAATTCACCAACGGCTAAAATGGGGCACCTGGCTCACGCCCGGGAGGCAGTCCGGTTCCAAAAACAAATGTAATCCATGCTAACCCGGTTCACCCGGGACATTAATATTACTCCCTCATATGTTCTGTGCAGCAGATATGTATCTGGCCAGAAAGTTCTTGACCTCGGAGATGTGCATGGTCTCCTTGATGGTGGTGTCGCGGCTTCGCACCTGCAGTAGGCCACTCTCAAGAGTGTTGTCACTGATCACCACAGTGAACAGCACCCCCATCTCGTCATACCTGGGCACACAGGCACCAAACATACTTACAGTTGGGTCCCCACAGGGAAACAGTACAGCTATCGAGATCACCTTCAGTGAAGTCAAACGTCAACATGTTACATAATTCTGTATACACCTAATTGCATGGTCACTAAATAGGTGTGGCTTTTGATGTCAAAATTCTATTGTATTCAGAATGTATCCAACAGTAGACAACACATGAAATCCGTTACATGAAATGATAAACCACAACATAAAGAAATATACTATCATAGTATGAAGAAGTTTTACTTTGTGTTCAGCTGCTCCATTGAGGTTGGCATGGTTTCAAGATATCCAGGCCATGCAGAGACTCCCCCTTCCAAGAACTCCTTCAGTAAGCCTTCACAAACCTAAGATGTAGAATATAATTTTAGAACTACACTCAGAGTCCTATTGAATAACTTTGTGTATATCTCAATAGTTTCCTACCTGTCTTAGTTCCACAGTGGCTCCCCTTCCCATGTCCAAGGCCACTTTGACTGGAGACAAAATAGGATGGAGCTTCAAAACCTACAAGGGCAACAAGAAGTCAGTGTGTGTAGCACATTCTAACCATTTCCATCAGTTCAAAAAACAGAAGTAAGATGTTGGATGCTCAAGTTCTCCCCCGTGTGATCAGAGACGTAACCAAACGAAAGCTAATGTGGAAAGGACTTAGGCGTCTCACCTTTCTCTGCTGTAGCCTCTGTTTGCTGTCGACTTTCTTCACTTGCTGGAGTGAGTTGTACAGGTACGCCAACACTCCTCGCTCTAGGTTTCCAGTTACGGAGATGGCATAGGGGACGACTGACTTCCTTCCATCTAGGCACTGTGCATGACAGACAGAAAACATATGGAGCATTGATATGATTAATACAATCTTACTTTAATAACAAAAATATATGTTTTATTGTCACATACAACACATTTCACTAGACTTATCCGGTGTATTACAGGGTCAGCCATACTGCCCTACCAAGCAAAAAAGGCAGTACCTGCTCATAGACTGGAACTGAGAAAAATTGCTTTTATTTACTTTGGTTTCACAGAAACCTAGTGCAGTTACTGCTAATATGACCCACATTTTCTCCAAAACAGAGGCAGGATACTTGTCCACATGATTAAGCATGTATTTAACGTAGCAAGAATGATATTAACTCATTTTTGACGAAATTAGCAGTTACTGCCTTTTTGCTTGTTAGGGCATCATAGATGTACAACGCACCTGGAGCAAATTAGGGTTAAGTGCCTTGCTCAAGGGCACAGAGATTCTTCACCTTGTCATTTTGGGTATTCAAACCAGAGACCTTATGGTTAATGGCATAATGCTCTAACTGCTAGGCTACCTGCCGCCACACAACTGACCACAGGCGACCAGTGGCACCTTAATTGGGGAGGATGGGCTCAGAGTAATGGCTGGAACAGAACTAATGGAATGGTATCGAACAAATCTAACACATGGTTTCCATGTGTTTAATATCATTCCATTCCAGCCATTGTTATGAGCCGTCCTCCCCTCAGCAGCCTCCTGTGCAACTGACATATTGTGAAAAATTATTAAAATCCACTCCTAAGTTGTTTTATAGTGACAGCAAAAGAGGGATAGGGTATTAACTGCAGTTTTGTCCCTGCAGAAGATGGCATCATTACACTGACCTGTAGTTTGTTGCGAGCGCTCTTGTGTGTCTGCAGCAACTCCGCATCCCCTCGGCTTAACAGAGTCTCCAGGGCCTCTTGGCCCCATGGGAAATTGTACACAATTTTCACACCACGAGACGCCCGGCCTGCCAGCTCCTCTTCTGTTATGTCACTGCAGCTGAAGTCGGACGGGCCCAGGGCAAACTGGATCATAGATGAATGGAGGGACAGGATTGGATGGACAGAGAGATGAGATTAAAGAAAAGTACTTTACCATCCACATTAAGTCAAGTTGTCTTTCAGTATTACAAATATCAACATAGAAACAATGTCGTTTCTATAAATTTCAAATCAGACATTTAAACTGATCTTGACCACAACGTATTGAAATTGGATCAGCCCCGTGCTTCACGGTTGGGATGGTGTTCTTCGGCTTGCAAGCCTCCCCCTTTTTCCTCCAAACATAATGATGGTCATTATGGCCAAAGAGTTCTATATTTGTTTCATCAGACCAGAGGACATTTCTACAAAAAGTACGATCTTTGCCCTCATGTGCAGTTGCAAACCGTAGTCTGGCTTTTTTATGGCGGTTTAGAGCAGTGGCTTCTTCCTTGTTGAGTGGGCTTTCAGGATGTCCATATAGGACTCTTTTACTGTGGCTATAGATACTTTTGTACCGGTTTCCTCCAGCATCTTCACAAGGTCCTTTGCTGTTGTTCTGGGATTGATTTGCACTTTTCGCACCAAAGTACGTTCATCTCTAGGATACAGAACGCGTCTCCTTCCTGAGCGGTACGACGGCTGCGTGGTCCCATGGTGTTTACACTTGCATACTTTTGTTTGTACAGATGAACGTGGTACCTTCAGGCGTTTGGAAATTGCTCCCAAGGATGAACCAGACTTGTGGAGACCTACCATTTTTTTCTGACATCTTGGCTGATTTCTTTTGATTTTCCCATTATGTCAAGCAAAGAGGCACTGAGTTTGAAGGTAGGCCTTGAAATACAGCCACAGGTACACCTCCAAATGACTCAAATGATGTCAATTAGCCTACCAGAAGCTTCTTGACTTCAAATCAAGATTCAGATTAATTTGCAGACAGAGAAACTGATCTTGACTACAACGTATTGAAATTGGATCAGAAAGTGACCGACCTTTCTCCACCACTGCAGCCGATGCCGTGCCCAGTAGTCCAACCACTGTGAGGAGGTGCTGGGCGAGCAGAACCACACCAAAGAGGACTGGGTAACTTCATCTGGGCTGCCAGGAATTGACACACAGAATAGGGGTTAAAGGTAGACTCTGCAAAACGACATTGCCACGAGCAGCACCGCAGATATTGAGTTGAGTGATATACAAGACTTTGCTCAGACAGTCACACACAGTATGTGTGCATACGCACACGCACAGGTTTGAGTCATGCTGTTGGAATGTCATAGGTACGGGACCAAAACAGTGGAGAAGTTGAACCTCGCGCTTCAGCGCTCTCAGTTGTTGCAGGAATTGAACCACTATGCTTTTTACTTTCTGAATGTACGTCATCTCGCTGAGTCTACCTTTAAAGCGCACAACTACTCTTTAGTCTGCTATGCCCAGGTGTTATTATAGCAATCTGCCATCTCAAACAAAACAAGAACATATGACTTAGGTTAAATCTATGCTAAATTATATCTATTTGCACTTTGAATAAGCACAATGGTAACTGATCACAGTGCATGTGAATAGTTAATGTGATTTAAGGGAGGAGTTAGCCTCACCAACTAGGTCCACCTGATGGCTGGAAGCACAATCCGGTCTCAGCCAGGCCGAACGGCAACTTTCGGTTCACTAGTTCCAAAGAGGGCACATATTGCTCCAAAGCACCTGGAGGGGGTGGGGGGGAGCATTGACCATGTTAGCCTGGAAACCCAACGTTGAATTGAATTTAACTAGTTGAACGAGTTGATTTATGTCCTGAAGCATGCACACAAGTAAAAATAGCAGAGGTGTACAATACAACACCCAATGATAGTTACCTTGGAAAAGACTAGTTCGAAGAGATGCACCATTCTGGATATGGGTCTGTAGCTTCTGAATAAGTTGGTCCTTACTTAGCTCTCGCTGGGAAAGTATTTGACGTAGGTTATCGGTGTCAACAACCCTCAATTGTCCATCCCTCTCGGTAGTTCTGTTCTTACTAGCGTGTAGAGTGCTTATCCCAAACACCTCGGCCCTGAACCCTATCACAGAGTTCCACCACTGTTCAAGAATGTTATTTTTAAGTTCCATACCAAGTGGTCCATATCCACAGTTGGTTCCGCGCTGAAAAGAATCTCTATGAAGTTGGCCAGAAGCTATGTAATACCTGTCAGTGCATAGCTGCATCAGTGTTTTGGTATGGTCGGAGTCCTCAGCGACAGACCTGACAGGAGTTGCAGTACTGCAGTGCTGACGTGAAAAAGCTACCCTGCAGCAGTGTGAGGTTCTTGGTATATTCTCACATCTCCAGATGAGTCGTCTAACACAGTAAGTGAGCATGTTTAGTGGTCACTCATTCCGTTATTGAAAAGAAGTTAGGCACGCGTCAAGCTGCAATTAACCTAGCAATGCATTGCGTGCGGTCTCACATTTTAGAAGTAATTCCCAGGTTGAAATCACGTTAGAAAAGGACACCTGCGAATTATACCACGAGTAGTTTCGGCAAAGCCTGGCAACTGAATATAAATACTCTTCTATTTCTAAAATACTTGCAACCATGTGTAAAGCGTAAACTGGGCGCACCCGGAAGTAAAGCTATGCCTACGTCACTTCCGTGACATGACAAAAAGACAAGTTCTCATCTTTAACTTGTTACCTTACGGTTATACTTGTGCAATTAGGAATGTTTGCTATTTTCTTTTGTGGTATGATTGAATTGTTTTAAAATCAACTCCACGAAGATTAAATGCTGAATGAATACTCAATAGAAGAATGAACCACCACAAAACTTCAATTTAATTGTTTTATTTGAAGGCCCATGCATGTCCCCCAAGTAAGATCTTAACATATCACTTTAAACATACCACTAACTCAAAATCTGCATTACTTAGTAAAAATAAATTACTGAGGAATGTAACAAATAAAAACAGTCAAGGAGATGTGCACCAGTTAGATGCACTTCAACAGCCCCCATTGGGACTCATTTCAATGCTTGGGGTTACTGAAGAATTCCAACCCTGCTGTAAGCAAAAAAAAGTTAAACAGTACAGAGGATAATAATAATAATAAAATATTTAAAGACGAGGGGGGGGGGGGGGGGGTTGTGGTTTGGTTGTGAATTGTGCACACAATCTACACCTAGTCTGTTACTGTGGGAAAGGGGGAGGCATAGAGTAGGGTACCATGGGTGGGGGTTGTTGAGACTGCTGTGCCTGTGGGTTAAAGGGGAATGGTGGGCGACCCATGCCGTTTGGGGCAGCCGCCTGCGCAGCTCCAAACTGTGGAGGGGCCTGGAAGTTCTGGCCTCCGAACGCACCCACCTGGTTGGTGGCGCCAAAGCTAGCCTGTCCGTTGCTGCCGTAGCTGTTGCCGTAGCTACCGCCAGAGCTAGCGCCCTTGTCATAGGTGCTACCCCCGTAGCCCACTCCGTTTTGGGTTTTTGTGCCGAAGGCACTCTTTGGTCCCCCACCGAACCCCCTGTCGCTATCCTTGTCCCTGTAACTACCACCACCACCACCACCGTAACTCCTCCCCCCAGAATACCTATCTCGCCGGTCATCCCTAAAGCCACCTCTTCCCCCCCCGCCACGACCTGGAAAACAAGACAAAAGAGACAGGGCAGTGGTGAGACTGGTAGCAGTGATGGGTGTCAAAGACATTTAAACTAAAATGATAGTTGACAAATATGGTGAGAACAAGGTGGGTCATCTTTGTATTTAATTTTAAGAAGCTGTGCCCCAAAACCCTTCAAATAGATGTCTAATCTATAAAATCGAAATGTCTGCAGATGTAACCACAGCCTTGTTCGCATCTCACCCGCCATAGGAATTACCTCCTCTGGCCTCTGCCATCTGGAGGAGCTTGGGGTTGATAGCCTGGTTAGCTTCGCGGAGCACAGCTATGAGGTCACTGGCCTGTTTCATGTTGTTGGGGGTGAAGAAGGTGTAGGCGGTGCCTGTTTTTTGACTGCGGGCCGTGCGTCCAATGCGGTGGATATAGTCCTCAGAGGAGTTAGGATAGTCATAATTTATGACAAATTTCACATCCTCCACATCTGTAAAGTGTTGCAGTGTGGCAAAAAGGACACCATACAGGATTTTGCACACCACAACAGCCAGACCAAAGGACAAGGTTAGCATTGAGAATGGAGAGCTAAAAGGTTCCAGAGACTGGATACTTAGCTGAGCTGCAAAGAACGGGGTTAACCAACACAATCCAAGAAAAACGTTCTACTCCATGGGAATACTACTGTGGGAAGAGAGAAACGAGATGCACACTCCATTTGCTTACCATATCAAAAAATGGCATTCTCCCTCCCTTTTTTTAACCAGGGGAGGAAAAGAACTGGATTTGAAGTCTTACCATTAAGGAGTATGCATTCACTAGTCCTTTCCCAATGCAGCGAACTCCCCCACAAATTGTCAAGTGACATCCAGGAGCTTCTACGCAGTAGGGCCGCTATGTGCACTGTTGCCTCCTCGTGTGCCAATATAGGACCTTTCAGTTGGTATGGGTTCTGAAGGTCCTTTTTCCCAGTCACACTCATAAGAAGCTTGCTAATAAAGGCCTCACTGCACGTCTTGCCAAGACCGAATAGACCAAGTACTAATTTGAGGGGGGACCCAAAAAAGGCAAAAATGAAAAAGGTCCAAGTATTGACCCCTGTGGTGCCCCTCAGAGAGCATAGAGCACCCCGCCCCCATCAGTCTCGTCTAGGCAAGATCTTCCCAGAAGCCAGTGTTCGTTCACTTGAGAAAATGTCTCTCGTTGGCAGGTCTCGACATGACTTTAAAAAGCAGGCGAGGGAGGAACTTTGGTTTTTGAAGCTCTTCTATTTTCACTTTCTCTAGATGTTCCCATAGCCCCTTAAACACGTGCCAGTTTCTCATCAATTTCAATTCGACAACAGTAAGTTGAAAACTGCTCTCCATTTCAAGAAAACCAGTGCTTTGAGTGAGGGAGAAAAATAGATAGCAATGGAAAGCCGTGACATTCGCAACGCCCATGCTTTTTTGGGAACAAGCTCCGCAACTAACAGAATCGCTCCAAATCGCAAAACAGTGACTTGCAATACAGTGCCCTCTACAAAACGCATGCAAGGCAAATGGTCACGTCAAGCATTTGTGTGTGTGACGTTTGAGTTGGAAACGTCTCGAAGGCATTTCAGGTAAAAAATCCATGGACAGAGAACAAATAATGTCATGTATAAAAAATAAAAAAAAGATATCAGAAACAAGGCTTAGCCACACTGCCTTTTGACTTGAGGATTACTGGCACACAGAGCTTTCACCTCTCTAGGCCCACTGGGTGGCAGCCAGTGGGGCAACTTCATTTCCAATATGTCCTCCTTCCCCCTCGAGGCCTGGGACTTGTCATGCCTAGGCCCTGCCACAAAGACTGCACCTTTAGGTGAGAAAAACTCAGAAAATGCATAGAAGTTAAAGAAAGCCAAAACCACTTTCTTTAAAAAGTGAAAATATTGAGGAAAACAACCAGAGGGTTTAACCAAAGCCATACTGACCTAGACCGCGGGAGGCCACATCGGTGGCGATGAGGATGGGGGCCTTGCCGTATTTGAACTCTGTGGAAAGAGCAACTTCAATTATACAAGTCCATAACATTGTTGTGAAAAAACATAATAATAATAAATATATTTTTTTTTATAGAAAATATTTCAGGCATACCATTGAGAACCCAGTCCCTCTCCTGCTGGCTTTTGTCTCCATGGATACCCATTGCTGGCCAGCTGTAACAAACAAACATGGACTTCAGAGGCATGACTCATTACAGGGAGAATGATTTACCAGTTAAATGAGACTAGTGTGATGACACTTACCCATCTCGTCTCATCCTCCTGGTGAGCTCATCGCAGCGTCTCTTGGTCTCGGTAAAGATGATTGTCTTGTTCTCCTTCTCGCTCATGATCTCTTCCAGCAGCCGGAGGAGTCTTCAGTGTAAAAGACAAGAGACCGGATACAAATTGACATGACTCACACTATATCCTGGATGAGACAAATGAATGACCAAATGAAGAGTTCTTCCGTTTGAATTCCTTAAATTATGAAGCAGTGTAAATGTGACGTTTGGCTTTGCTAAGGAGGAATGGGTCACTCACTTGTCATCCTTCTCGCCGTCGTTGCACACGTCCACTATCTGCAGGATGTTGTGGTTAGCGCTGAGCTGCAGCGCGCCCACGTTGATTTGGACGTACTGCTTCAGGAAGTCCTCAGCCAGCTGGCGCACCTCCTTGGGCCAGGTGGCACTCCACATGAGGGTCTGACGATCCGGCTGAGAGAACAGAGAAAATAGATTACTTAAAGGATTTGATAAAATACTAAAATGGCTGATCCTACAGGAAAATCAAATTAAATTCAAGTCGTCACATGCGCCAAATACAACAGGTATAGATTTGACAATGAAATGCTTACTTACAAGCACTTAACCAACAATGCAGTTCAAGAAAGAGTTCAGAAAATATTTAATAAAGAAGCTAAAGTAAAAAAATAAAAATCATAAAAACACAAAATAACAGTCCCAAGGCTATATACACAGGGGTTATCTGTACCGAGTCAATGTGCAGGGGTACAGGTTAGTCATGCTATGCAGACTCTGCAATGATTTGTCAAAGTCCAATGGGAATTCTGCCAATTGAAATCAGCAGCAAGTATTGAATGAGCCTTTATACTGAAGAATTCTAGCAAAGGGAATTGCGTTGAGTCAAAGCCACATACTCGAATTTGGTCTACAATTTTGCGGATTTGGGGCTCGAAGCCCATGTCCAGCATACGGTCAGCCTCGTCCAGCACAAGGTAAGTACACCTGCGAAGGTTGGTCTTCCCAGCCTCCAGGAAGTCTATGAGACGCCCTGGGGTGGCAATACAGATCTCAACGCCTAGGGGGGGAAACAGACAACACTCACTCAGATGTCTGCCTCTATCACCAAAATTATTTAATACAGAATCAACATATTGAGCAAACAATTGAAAGCAAAACAAAAGTGGTGGATAGATACCTCTCTCAAGGTCCCGAATCTGGGGTCCTTTGGGGGCTCCACCATAGACGCAGACTGACTTCAGGCGGGAGGCCCTGCCGTACTCAGCGGCAACCTGCTGCACCTGCTGAGCCAGCTCACGGGTCGGGGCCAGCACCAAACACTGAGAAACAAGGATAGAGACAAGTGTTATTCAGCTGGACTCACCCTGTAAAAACTAATAGGGATGTTCTCTATTCAAGAGGCTTATGGTGTACTTACTATAGGTCCGTCTCCATGCTCCAAGAATGGCTGGTGTTGAATGTGCACGATTGCAGGCAGCAGATACTGTGGGGGAAAAAAAAGAAAAAAAACTGAGCTCAAATGGTTCAACTGCACAAATATGTACCAGAAAGATACTACTAAGCGTAGTTTTAAATCAATGTACTTACAGCAAGGGTTTTACCGGAGCCTGTCTGGGCGATGCCCACCATGTCTTTCCCACTGAGGGCCAGAGGCCAGCCCTGAGCCTGGATAGGAGTTGGCTCAGCCCATCCTTGTTTGGCAATCACATCCATCACATAATCTGAAAAAGACAAAGTTAGATTACATATGAGATTCAATTCCACCATTTTATACAACCAGCTTGTTCTTAAGCGAAGTTGGAAGAGCGGTTTTACTCACTTGGAAAATTGGCCTCGTGAAACTTCATCATGGGCTTGGGGCAGTCTCTGCCTTTCACTGTTACGTCTTTACTTCGCAGGTAGTTCTCCACCTCTTGCTGCAATCAGACACATAAAAAGGTTGTACATAGGCAAAGATCATTTGAATCAAAAGGTTTAGACCACACTCAAATCAGATGGAAATGAAATAACTGCCTGGGTCACTTACAGGTGGTCTGCGGGTCACATCCGGATGCTCCTGGTAGAAGTTCTTCTCGAACTTTGGGAGCTCATCCATGTTCCAGTGTTTTTTGCGCAGCCTTTCACCTGGGTTGCCAAATTTCCCCTGAGGGGGTCCACCCCTACTGCCACCACCGCCGCCTCCAAAACGAGGTGCAGCTCCATACCTGAAATAGTAGGGGGAACATCCTAATGTTAGATGACTGAGCATACAATGAATGCTGGGTTGAAGTCAGATGGTTATGCATTGAGGAACTGATACCTTACATTCCCCCATGAATGCATGGCTTGATGAGTACTACAACAGCTAGCATAACATAAATTAGGTTCCCTTTTCCAAGATTTGGCAAACGTTACTCCTTAGTGTTCATTAATTGACAAATTGGCTCTGGAAGCCAAACACTCCATCTAAACGTGAATTGGTTATAGAAACAAATCTGTCTACTTTAATACGTCAAAATAATTTCACAAATGGAAAATATACGAGCTGTAAACCATTTAACAGTTACGGCCGACAGTAGTTTTCAGTGACGACACGTCCGTGGCATCTGTCTTCTGTTTACAAACAGGTGTTCTGAGACGCAGGTGTCTAAATAGTGCAGGTAGTCCACTCTCTTCCGTAAACAAGCGCTGTAACATGGCCGTGTGGGGCACCCGAACCCAATAAATGTGTGTATCAATTTTTCCAATATGAAAGATAA
Organism: Oncorhynchus clarkii lewisi; assembly: GCF_045791955.1. Taxonomy (NCBI): domain Eukaryota; kingdom Metazoa; phylum Chordata; class Actinopteri; order Salmoniformes; family Salmonidae; genus Oncorhynchus; species Oncorhynchus clarkii. The sequence continues at coordinate 19,714,192 of NC_092163.1, forward strand.
GGTTTTTATGTTTCCAAGCCCATACCGCAATCGATGCATTTAAATTTTAAGACTGAGCATCGTAGCTCTTATCTTAACTTTTAATTACAATTTGGCATTAACACTGGAGTGATAGATGAGCAGAAGATGAATGTGAAAGTAGAGCTACTGGGGTGCAATGGAGCAAAAAAATAAATAACAATGTGGGGATGAGGTAGTTGGGTGGGATATTTACAGATGGGCTGTGTACACCTGACAGCTGATGCTTAAAGTTAGTGCGGGAGATGAGTCTCAAGCGTCAGTGATTTTTGCAATTCGATCCATAAATCATCGTGGATTTATCGGTGGTGACAGTGTTTCCTAGCCACAGTGGAGTGGGCAGCTGCTCTTATTCTTCATGGACTTTAGTGTCCCAGAACTTTTGAGTTTGTGCTACAGTATGCAAATGTATGTTTGAAAAAGCTAACCTTTGCTTTCCCAACTGCCTGTGTATATTGGTTCCTAACTTCCCTGAAAAGTTGCATATCGAGGGAGCTATTCGATGCTAATGCAGTACGCCACCGGATGTTTTTGTGCTGGTCAAGGGCAGTCATGTCTGGAGTAAACCATGGGCTATATCTGTTCTTAGGTCTACATTTTTTGAACGGGGCATGCTTATTTAAGATGGTGAGGAAAGCACTTTTAATTACATGTGTAATGGAACGGAGAGCCACGATCAAGGGCTGGACAGCAGTGACCCATTTGCTTACACATGCAAAGATGTGGTAGGTTTAACTACATTTGTTTCTGCGTCACGTTTAAACCAGTTTAGCTGCCATTTTAATTCCGGCCGGTAGAGGAGGAACAAAGGGAACCGGCCGGCATTTTGATTCGAAACAATTTGCAACATCCAAGCTGACCAAACATTCCAGGGTTCTTAACAAACATCACATACTATATTTTATGCGCCGATGTGCAAGTGTGGTGAATATGGTTATTATATCCAACATAGAATACTCCTCTGAGAATCTCCCATTGCTAACGCGTTATTGTAGCTAGCTAATGTTAACTGTCAGCTAAACATTTGCCCGACCTGCTTGTTACATCAATTAGATCCAACAAAATGTACTTTAACACTTGATTAGGGTTCAAATAAGCCGTATTAACATTGCACCTCAAGCCAATGGCATGGATAAACAAAACGTACCTAGCTAGCTACAGTACCACGTTAAAACTAACCACCGTATTTTCCTAGCTAACGATGTTAGCTAAACAGACATTAGCGTTACCTACTTACCCCCTGTCTCTGCCACGATCTCTGTCGGAAAATCCAGGCATGGTTATGTAGAGTATGAAAGTAACAAATATTAACTATGTCTATATCTTTAAACCAATCTGTGGTAAATACAAGTGGATAATCTACAAGTGCGACACGAAAATAGAAATGCCGGGCAGACAAATGTCAGTCAAAACGGTGTTCTAGCTCATAACACATTGGAACATATCAACGCGCATGTGTCTGGTACTACTTTTTCTCTTTATTTGGTCACGGAAGTTAGCTGATTGGCACAGTTTGACGTGTTATTACCCCATTTTTACAATAACCTTCATTACTTGAGCCAAATTAAGTGCCAATGTATTACTTTATTCAACATGGACAATGTATAAATCATTTTAAAACAGTAATGCAGGTACTAGACGCCACATTGTGTTTACACAGGAACACTACATTAGATACAACTTCTACTCAATAGTCTACTGAAAGAAGCAACAATACAATTTACCCCAAAATTGAAGGGAACCAAATATGTACAAAAGCAAACAGTGACCACCCCCAACGTTTGCAATTAACACCTATCTTCAAATCACATTTAGCCAATGTTCATTTTAATGCAGTCAACAGATAATGGATACCAAAGACAGTAACGTTACAGTATTAAAATGGGCAGAAACTGCTTCTCTAATCCAAAACCCAGATCACACATGTAGGCGATGTTAAGGCGACTTTGGCTAGCTAAGCTCAATCAGTCAAACCAATGTGCAATCAGTCAAATAAAAAGGCACTTATTCCATATACATATGTTTTTTTACACGAAAATTAAAAAGTGTCAGTTTGTCACTTTCACGAGATTGGAGTAATAACATGGTCATCTACTTAAGACATTGGCTCAAATCTCGTTTGTGCCTTTAGATTTCAAGAAAATTAACAACTAAGGAATCATTTTTCACTTCTGTCATTTTTTTAAAATTTCACCTTTATTTAACCAGGTAGGCTAGTTGAGAACAAGTTCTCATTTACAACTGCGACCTGGCCAAGATAAAGCATAGCAGTGTGAACAGACAACAACACAGAGTTACACATGGAGTAAACAATAAACAAGTCAATAACACAGTAGAAAAAAAGGGAAAAAAAGTCTATATACATTGTGTGCAAAAGGCATGAGGAGGTAGGCGAATAATTACAATTTAGCAAATTAACACTGGAGTGATAAATGATCAGATGGTCATGTGCAGGTAGAGATACTGGTGTGCAAAAGAGCAGAAAAGTAAATCAATAAAAACAGTATGGGGATGAGGTAGGTAAATTGGGTGGGCTAATTACCGATGGACTATGTACAGCTGCAGCGATCGGTTAGCTGCTCAGATAGCAGATGTTTAAAGTTGGTGAGGGAGATAAAAGTCTCCAACAATTTTTGCAATTCATTCCAGTCACAGGCAGCAGAGAACTGGAAGGAAAGGTGGCCAAATGAGGTGTTGGCTTTAGGGATGATCAGTGAGATACACCTGCTGGAGCGCGTGCTACGGGTGGGTATTGCCATCGTGACCAGTGAACTGAGATAAGGCGGAGCCCTACCTAGCATGGACTCGTAGATGACCTGGAGCCAGTGGGTCTGGCGACGAATATGTAGCGAGGGCCAGCCGACTAGAGCATACAGGTCGCAGTGGTGGGTGGTATAAGGTGCTTTAGTAACAAAACAGATGGCACTGCGATAAACTGCATCCAGTTTGCTGAGTAGAGTATTGGAAGCTATTTTGTAGATGACATCGCCGAGGATAGGTAGGATAGTCAGTTTTACTAGGGTAAGTTTGGCGGCGTGAGTGAAGGAGGCTTTGTTGCAAAATAGAAAGCCTACTCTAGATTTGATTTTAGATTGGAGATGTTAGATATGAGTCTGGAAGGAGAGTTTACAGTCTAGCCAGACACCTAGGTACTTATAGTTGTCAACATATTCTAGGTCGGAACCATCCAGGGTGGTGATGCTAGTTGGGCGTGCGGGTGCAGGGAGCGAACGGTTGAAAAGCATACATTTGGTTTTACTAGCGTTTAAGAGCAGTTGGAGGCCACGGAAGGAGTGTTGTATGGCATTGAAGCTCGTATGGAGGTTAGATAGCACAGTGTCCAAGGAAGGGCCAGAAGTATACAGAATGGTGCTGTCTGCGTAGAGGTGGATCAGGGAATCGCCCGCAGCAAGCGAAACTTCATTGATATATACAGAGAAAAGAGTTGGCCAGAGAATTGAACCCTGTGGCACCCCCATAGAGACTGCCAGAGGACCGGACAACATGCCCTCCGATTTGACACACTGAACTCTGTCTGCAAAGTAGTTGGTGAACCAGGCAAGGCAGTCATTAGAAAAAACAGAGGCTACGGAGTCTGCCGATAAGAATATGGTGATTGACAGAGTTGAAAGCTTTGGCCAGGTCGATGAAGATGGCTGCACAGTACTGTCTTTTATCGATGGCGGTAATGATATCGTTTAGTACCTTGAGCGTGGCTGAGGTGCACCCGTGACCGGCTCGGAAACCAGATTGCACAGCAGAGAAGGTACGGTGGGATTCGAGATGGTCAGTGATCTGTTTGTTGACTTGGCTTTCGAAGACCTTAGATAGGCAGGGCAGGATGGATATAGGTCTGTAACAGTTTGTTCCAGGGTTTCTCCCCCTTTGAAGAGGGGGATGACCGCGGCAGCTTTCCAATCCTTGGGGATCTCAGACGATATGAAAGAGAGGTTGAACAAGCTGGTAATAAGGGTTGCGACAATGGCGGCGGATAGTTTCAGAAATAGAGCAGGTTTCCACAAACCACGGTTTATTCGACAAAAGCAATGTTGCCCCCCACCCCCAAAAACATTTCTATCTGTTCGACAGGGGTAGATTTTTCTTTTGTCAACCTTTATTTAACTAGGCAAGTCAGTTAAGAACAAATTCTTATTTACAGTGACGCCTACCAAAAGGCCTCCTGCGGGGACAGGGCCTGGAATAAAAAAACAAAAAAAATACAATATATATATATGACAAAACACACATCACAACAAGAGAGACAACACAACATTTCATAAAGAGAGACCTAAGACAACAACATAACAAGGCAGCAACACATGACAACACAGCATGGTAGCAACAACATAACAACAACATGGTAGCAACCCAACATGGCAGCAGCACAAACCATGGTACAAACATTATTGGGCATAGTCAACAGCACAAAGGTCAAGAAGGTAGAGACAACAATACACCACACAAAGCAGCCACAACTGTCAGTAAGAGCGAGCATGATTGAGTCTTTGAATGAAGAGATTGAGATAAAGCTGTCCAGTTTGAGTGATTGTTGCAGCTTGTTCCAGTCACTAGCTGCAGCGAACTGAAAAGAGGAGTGACCCATGGATGTGTGTGCTTTCGGGACCTTTAACAGAATGTGTATGGCAAAACGGGTGTTGTATGTGGAGGATGAGGGCTGCAGGAGATATCTCAGGAGGGAGTGAGGCCTAAGAGTTTTTTTTATAAATAAGCCTCAACCAGTGGGTCTTGCGACGGGTATACAGAGAGGACCAGGTTATAGATGAGTATAGAGTGCAGTGATGTGTCCTATCAGGAACATTGGTGGCAAATCTGATGGCTGAACGGTAAAGAACATCTAGCCGCTCAAGATCACCCTTACCTGCCAATCTATAAATTATGTATCCGTAATCTAGCATGGGTAGGATGGTCATCTAAATCAGAGTTAGTTTGGCAGCTGGGGTGAAAGAGGATCGATTACAATAGAGGAAACCTAGTCTAGATTTAACGTTAGCCTGCAGCTTTGATATGTGCTGAGAGAAGGACAGTGTGCCGTCTAGCCATACTCCCAAGTACTTGTATGAGGTGACTACCTCAAGCTCTAAACCCTCAGAGATAGTAATAACACCTGTGGGAAGAGGGGCATTCTTCTTACCAAACCACATGACATTTGTTTTGGAGGTGTTTAATACAAGGATAAGGGTAGAGAAAGATTGTTGGAAAATAAAAAAGCTTTGTTGTTGAGCATTTAGCAGAAAATCCAGGGAGGGCAAGCTTAGTATAAGACTGTATCATCTGCATATAGGTGGATGAGAGAGCTTCCTACTGCCTGAGCTAAGTTGTTAATGTAAATTTAGAAGAGCGTGGGGCCTAGGATTGAGCCTCTGAAAGAGAGGTACAGTTGAAGTCGGAAATGTACATATACCTTAGCCAAATACATTTCAACTCAGTTTTTCACAATTACTGATATTTAATCCTGTTAAAAATTCACCTGTCTTAGGTCAGTTAGGATCACCACTTTATTTTAAGAATGTTAAATGTCAGAATAATAGTACAGAGGAAGATTTATTTCAGATTTTATTTATTTCATCACATTCCCAGTGGGTCAGAAGTTTACATACACTCAGTATTTGGTAGCATTGCCTTGTTTAACTTGGGTCAAACGTTTTGGGTAGCTTTCCACAAGCTTCCCACAATAAGTTGGGTGAATTTTGGCCCATTCCTCCTGACAGAGCTGGTGAAACTGAGTCAGGTTTGTAGGCCTCCTTGCTCGCACACGCTTTTTCAGTTCTGCCCACAAATTTTCTATAGGCTTGAGGTCAGGACTTAGTGATGGCCACTCCAATAATTTGACTTTGTTGTCCTTAAGCCATTTCTCCACAACTTTGGAAGTATGCTTGGGGTCATTGCCCATTTGGAAAACCCACTTGCGACCAAGCATTAACTTCCTGACTGATGTCTTGAGATGTTGCTTCAATATATACACATCATTTTCCTTCCACACAATGACATCTATTTTTTGAAGTGCACCAGTCCCTCCTGCAGCAGAGCACCCCCACAACACGATGCTGCCACCCTCGTGCTTCAGTGGTCATTATGGCCAAACAGTTCAATTTTTGTTTCATCAGATCAGAGGACATTTCTCCCAAAAATACGATATTTGTTCCCATGTCCAGTTGCAAACCGTAGTCTGGCTTTTTTATGGCGGTTTTGGAGCAGTGGCTTCTTCCTTGCGGAGCGGCCTTTCAGATTGTCGATATAGGACTCATTTTTACTGTGGATATAGATACTTTTGTACCCGTTTCCTCCAGCATCTTCACAAGGTCCTCTGCTGTTGTTCTGGGATTGATTTGCACTTTGCGCACCACAGTATGTTCATCTCTAGGAGACAGAACGCGTCTCCTTCCTGAGCGATATGACAGCTGCGTGGTCCCATGGTGTTTATACTTGCGTACTATTGTTTGTACAGATGAACAAACTGAAAAACATGACGAGAAAAATAACCTCAATCTAATGGTGACACCTCATTGCCCATTTACAAAAGGCACAAAGAAAAACAAGAAACTGAATAAGAGATGAGAAACCCATGAGAAAGGCGTTTGGAAATTGCTCCCAAGGATGAACCAGACTTGTGGAGGTCTACAATTTTTATTCCCGAGGTCTTGGCTGATTTCTTTTGATTTTCCCATAAATGTCAAGCAAAGAGGCACTGAGTTTGAAGGTAGGCCTTGAAATACATCCACAGGTACATCGCCAATTGATGTCAATTAGCCTATCAGAAGCTTCTAAAGCCATGACATCATTTTCTGGAATTTTCCAAGCTGTTTAAAGGCACAGTCAACTTAGTGTATGTAAACTTCTGACCTACTGGAATTGTGATACAGTGAGTTATAAGTGAAATAATCTGTCTGTAAACAATTGTTGGAAAAATTACTTGTGTCATGCACAAACCGACTTGCCAAAACTATAGTTGGTTAACAAGAAATTTGTGGAGTGGTTGAAAAACGAGTTTTAATGACTCCAACCTTAGTGTATGTAAACTTCCAACTTCAACTGTTAGCAAACCAGGCCAAAGACCCCTCGGAGACACCAATAGTCCTTAGCCGGCCAACAAGAATGGAATGGTCCACCGTATCAAAAGCTTTGACCAAGTCAATAAAAATAGCAGCACAATATTGCTTAGAATCAAGGGCAATGGTGACATCATTGAGGACCTTTAAAGTTGCAGTGACACATACATAACCTGGGCGGAAACCAGATTGCATACCCAAGAGGATACTATAGACATCAAGAAAGCCAGTCAGTTGATTATTGACAAGTTTTTCCAACACTTTTGATAAACGTCAAAATAGAAATAGGCCTATAACAGTTAGGATCAGCTTGATCACCCCCTTTAAATAAAGGTTGAACTGTAGCTGCCTTCCAAGCAATGGGAACCTCCCCAGAAAGGAGAGACAGGTTAAAAAGGTTGGAGATAGGCTTGGCGACGATATGGAAACAGTGTTGCGACAGACGATTATGGACACAGTGTTTTACAAATAAATTATGATTGCCTAATAACTTTGAAGGTACACTGGGCAGGTGATGTTATCAAGTAACTATAAAGCTCTATTTCACATTTACTAAATGCTTACAAAATGATTGTTTTAAACTATACAAATATTGTTTATTTGCAAGACAAGGATTGTCCCGACTTTCAAGAATGCCTGAATGCTTCGCCTTGCTTTTCTGTTTCGCCGGCAAGTTTCACCATCCAATTATTACAATGGCACATGAGAATTATTGGAATATGGCAAATATTAGTCAATTCTCACATTCTATCCATGCAGGCTTTTGCAGCTACCTGAGACATTAAACAGATAGGTGGGAGGGCATACAGGCTGTCCGCCAATTTATTAATTCACAATTTGCCTAAATGGGTAAACACTTAAATCACTACATTTTTATTCAACACTGTAGGATTTTGTGGTGTCATTATGTCCAGCTGAGATATATATATATATATATTTAATTTTCATTGAAAGCATCTCTAAGAAGCGGTAGATCTGTTCTATGTGCCGATTTCTATGCTTCCTGTTAAGTTTCGTACACAAGCTGAAAACACAATATTTTTGGTTATGGGAAAATATATTTTACAGCAGTTTAGACCCTGGTCCTCGAGTACCCCCAACAGTAAACATATTTATTGTAACTCTGGACAAGCACACCGGATTCAACTTGTCAACTAATCCACAAGCCTTCAATTAGTTGAATTAGATGTGTTTGTCAAGGGCTACAACGAAACTGTACTGTTGGGGCACTCGAATACCAGGGTTGGGAAACACTGGTTTAGATGGTACAATGATTCTCTATACAACGACTGCTTATTTTGTCACAAAAACTGAAATAAGGCGAACTATTAGAATGTTTGCAATCGGGAAATGGGGGAGTTTAAATTGAAATGTACCCCAGCAGGCAATTGTCGCATCTATTTTCTATGCGAACTTTGAGTGTATAAGGTAAAGGAAACAAAGTTAATGACTTCTCAAACCCAGTCCTGATCTGTTTCGCTAGCCATCCCGGAAGTCTCGGGACGTTGGGCCTCTGGGTTTACAAACTCTGGGAACTACTTTAAGACAGATACTCGGAAGAACACCCTGTCTACCATGTGATATTTTAAAAACAAATATGGTTAATTTATTAAATGTCTGTCTGTGATATATTGTAAAATAACTGAAGAGTCAACTGGACTAACCAGAACAAAGAGAAAAGAGTACAAGGAACCATTTTTCCCGAACATTCATAAACTACTTCCGGAAACAAAGTGCCAGTTTACCATGGTCGTCACTAGTTACCACATCCACAAAGTCATAAATCCCGCCTGTTTCTACAATGCATTTTCTTAAAATGTGATTTTAAACCTAACCCTAACATTGACCACACTGCTAAGCTCATGTCCAACTCAAACCTCAAATTAAGACCAAAAAGCTAATTTTAGTTTCATGAATTTTTACAATATATACATTTGGACTTTGTGTCTAGGGTAACTAGTGAAAACCGTTTTCCACCCAATCAGAAAACACTTGCATTTTAAAATGTCGATTACTTTCTGCTTGGCAGCCGGCACCCTTTTAATTTCTGTTCTCATTATGAATGTTAATCAGTGAGTGACGAACCTCGAAATTTGGAAAACGTACTGCTACTAGCTAGCAATGCTAGTTCTTCTTTTCAGAGGTCAAGAGAGACAGTATTGTTGACAATTGCTTCACTTTCGTTGTTGCCAGCTCGGCTGACTACCACACAGCAAGCAAGCTGGCTAGCTTGCTAGTTAATGCCGAATGGGAACCCAAGAAGATGAGCGAGGTAAGCTAACGACTGTTAGTTAGTAAATTAATTAAGAAGAAATAGCACCTAACTTGGTGCTTACTGTGTTTGGTAGCTAGCGATACCAATCAGGATAATAACTACATAGTAGGCTATTTAAGGAGTTATTCAGTACTTTTCGTGAACCTAGCTATCTAGCTACTCTAACATACATAGCCAGTTTGCTAACTACAGTAGTGTTCTTTGCGTTAGTATTAACGTTAGCTGGCTTACCACATTGTAGTTGGTGTTGCTAACATTTCTAACGTTAGCTAACATACTGTGCCTGCCTTCTGCCCGCGCATGCCCCCAAATTAGCCGCCAGTATGTCAACAATCATTTTGGGATGGTTGCCACCAACTGAGCAGTTTTGTTGTGCATTTTTGTCAACGTCTGTAAACAAACTGAATCAAATCAAATCACATTTATTTATAAAGTCCTTTTTACATTAGCAGTTGTCACACAGTGCTTATACAGAAACCCAGCCTAAAACCCCAAACAGTAAGCATTGCAGATGTAGAAGCACGGTGACAAGAAAAAAACACCCTAGAAAGGCAGAAACCTAGAGAGGAACCAGGCTCAAAGGGGTGGCCAGTCTTCTTCTGGCTGTGCCGGGTGGAGATTATAAGAGTACAGGGCCATTAAGGCCAGATCGTTCTACAATATGTTCATAAATGTCCAGCAGGGTCAAATAATAATCACAGGGGTTGTAGAGGGTGCAACAGGTCAGCACCTCAGGAGTAAATGTCAGTTGGCTTTTCATAGCCAAGTATTCAGAGGTCGAGACAGCAGGTGTGAGAGAAAGGGTAAAAAAATAGCAGGTCTGGGACAAGGTAGCACGTCAAGTGAACAGATCAGGGATCCATAGCCACAGGCAGAACAGTTGAAACTGGTGCAGCAGCACGACCACGTGGACTGAGGACGGTGACAGCCAGGAGTCATTTGGCCAGGTAGTCCTCAGGCAGTGTCCTAGGGCTCAGGTTGTCTGTGAGGGGAGAGAGCGAGATGGGAGATTTACTTAAATTCACACAGAACACCAGATAAGATAGGAGAATTTCACCAGACAGGACAGACTGACTCTAGTCCCCCAGCACATAGATGATACCCCCGGACAGAGCCAACCAGGCAGGATATAATCCCACCTACTTTGCCAAAGCACAGCCCCACACCACTAGAGGGATATCAACAGACCACTAACTTACTACCCTGAGCCAAGGCCGAGTATATCCCACGAAGATCTCCACGGCACAAGCCCGAGGGGGGCGCAAAACTGGACAGAAAGGTCACGTTAGTGACCCACTTAAGTTGAGTAAAGCGGAAAAAAAGCCTCGCGCGACGTGACGCACCCCTCCTAGGGACGGCACGGAAGAGCACTAGTAAGCCAGTGACACAGCCCCAATAGTTTCAGAGGCAGAGAATCCCAGTGGAGAGAGGGGAGCCGGCCAGGCATGGACAGCGAGGCGGTTTGTCACTCCAGTGCCTTGCCCTTCACCTTCACACCCCTGGGCCAGACTACACTCAATCATAGGGCCAACTGAAGAGATGAGTCTTCAGTAAAGACTTAAAGGTCGAGACAGTCTGCGTCTCTCACAATGATAGGCAGACCATTCCATACAAATTTAGCTCTATAGGAGAAAGCCCCTGCCTCCAGCTGTTTGCTTCGAAATTCTAGGGACAATAAGAAGGCCTGTGACTTTTGACCGTAGGCAGGAGCAGGTCCATGTAGCAAGTCCATGTAATGCTTTGTAGGCTAGCAGTAAAACCTTGAAATCAGCCCTAGCGTTAACAGGAAGCCAGTGTAGAGAGGCTAGAATTGGAGTAATTTGATCACATTTTTTGGTTCTAGTCAAGATTCTAGCAGCTGTATTTAACTCTAACTGAAGTGTATCTGGTGCTTCATCCGGTTAGCCGAAGAGTAGAGCATTACAGTAGTCTTAAACTGGAAGTGACAAAATATTATTGATATGTTCATCAAAAGAGAGATCGGTGTCCAGAGTAACGCAGAGGTCCTTCACAGTTTTATTTGAGATGACTGTACAACCATCAGGATTAATTGTAAAATCAAACAGCAGATGTCTTGGGTCCTAGAACTAACATCTGTTTTTTTCAGAGTTTAAAAGTAAAACATTTGCTGCCATCCACTTCCTTATGTCTGAAACACAGACAGAGTATAGAATTATACAGTATAATGAAAACAATGATGGTCCTAAAACAGAATCTTGAGGAACACCGAAACTTACATTGATTTGTCAGAGGACAAACCATTCACAGAGACAAACTGATATCTTTCCAACAGATAAGATCTAAACCAGACACAAACTTGTCCGTGTAGACCAATTGGGGTTTCCAATCTCTCCAAAATAATGTGGTGATTGGTGATGTCAAAAGCGGCACTAAGCTCAAAAGCGGCACTAAGCCATTAAAAGGTAATTTACCACAATGCAGTCTCAGTACTATGATGGGGTCTTCAACCAGACTGGAGCGTTTTGAATACATTATCTGGCTTCGGGAAGGCAGCGAGTTTCTGCTGAACAGCTTTGTCAAAACACTTTGAGAGGAATAGGCTGGTAGTTTTTACATTTTTCCAGGTCACGGTTTGGCTTTTCCAGGAGAGGCTTTATTACTGCCACTTTTAGTTTTAACGTAGCCTAGTTCATAACTGCTCCAAGAAGTATGATCTACACTATTCACTTTATTCATAAATTCAAGGTCTGCATTTAGTTTGTAATGTCCCTTTTTACAGATTGGGTGGACGTGGCGAATGATATCCTTAGCAAGTGTCACATTAACCTAAGACTGAAGAAGGTGACGGACTGTAATGCCAATGTTTTTGCCGCCTTGTATGAGGCCATCTTGGGGGAGAAAGTCCCAGGTAAGTTTACACCAAACATGACACAATAAACATGCCCACCAAAAGAGCAATATGTATTTTTTGAGACCTATCAACTGTCCCATGTTAGTTCATGTTTAGATTGTTTTTTTAACGCATGCTGTTAAGGCCAACTGAGTGATTTAGAGGAGAGTATTCTTAGAATTTCAAGAATGCTACACAGTGCTACTTATGATCGTCAAACCTGCCAACACAAGGCTGTGTTTGTCAATGGGCTAGTAAGTGGCCAAAGTGCACAAGAGGCTGTGATTTGGAATCGTGTGTGTGTGTGTAGACTACATCGCCAACCCGGGCAGTCAGGAGGATGATGTCCACAACATCCAGTCTGTGATCGACTCCCTGGCTCTGGATTACCTTCAGATCAGCCTTTCACACATCACAGGTGAGCAGCTCTTACGCTTGACTCACTATTCACTAGTTAATTAACTAGTAACTACTCCTTATTCCCTAGATATTCAGTCATTCATCATCTGATCAAGTCAAATGTTATTTGTCACATGCTTCGTAAACAGGTGTAGGCTAACAGTAAAATGCTTACTTCCAAACAATGCAGAGAGAAATAAAAATGAGGAATAAATACACAAGTAATGATAACTTGGCTATATACACAGGGTACCAGTACTGAGTCGTTGTGCAGAGATACGAGGTAATTGAGGTAGATGTGTACATATAGGTAGAGATAAAGTGACTAGGCAACAGGATAGATACACTGCTGTTACTGTTTTATGTGATGAGTCAAAAGAGTTAGTGCAAAATGGGTAAATGCAGATGGCTAAATAATAACCAATATTTAGCATTCTTATGTAGGGCTGGGCAGTATACTGTGTTTTGCGATATACTGGTATTGATGCACAGACCGGTTTGGGTTTTTACTTTACCTTCTATACCGGTATTTGAATGTTTGGTTTGTTAAATGTGGCACGCAGCGTGTAACGTCCATTTTTATAGTCTACTTCGCTACTTGAGTCATCTCTCTCCACTCTCTCTATGCCGCGTTCCACCCAGACCTAGCCACGCTCCCTGTCACTCAAGGAGCGCATTTGATGTTCGTCAAGCACGAGACACTTGGTTCAGTCTGCATGGTCAATGCAGCATGTGCAACACTGTTGATGACAACGATGCAGTTGGCACTTTGCTTCTTAATATAAACCTACTAGCATTCTGTAATTACACAATTAACTTGTGTTTCTTACATATGAAAACAGCTAGTTTGTATTTTCTTATCAAGTTGATCCGACATCTTGGTAGCTGCTGTTTGTTATTTAGCTAATACATGTACTGAGTAAAAGCAAGCGTGATTTGCTATACAACCTGAAGACTCAGAGCGAGTGACGTTTGAAACGCTATTAGCGCGCGCTAACTAGCTAGCCATTTCACTTCGGTTACACCAGCCTCATCTCAGGAGTTGATAGGCTTGAAGTCATAAACAGCGCAATGCTTGACGCACAGGGAAGAGCTGCTGGCAAAATGCACGAAAGTGCTGTTTGAATGAATGTTTACGTGTCTGCTTCTGCCTAACACCACTCAGTCAGATACTTGTATGCTCAGTCAGATTATATGCAAAGCAGGACACGCTAGATAAACTAGTAATATCATCAACCATGTGTAGTTAACTAGTGATTATGATTGATTGATTTTTTTATAAGATAAGTTTAATGCTAGCTAGCAACATACCTTGGCTTACTGCATTCGTGTAACAGGCAGTCTTCTCGTGGAGTGCAATGAGAGGCAGGTGGTTAGAGTGTTGGACTAGTTAACTGTAAGGTTGCAAGTTTGAATCCCCCGAGCTGACAAGGTAAAAATCTGTGGTTCTGCCCCTGAACAAGATTAAATAAAGGTGTAAAAAAAATTGGGGCCAAATCGGCGCCCAAAAATACAGATTTCTGATTGTTACGAAAACTTGAAATCAGCCCTAATTAATCGGCCATTCCGATTAATCGGTCGACCTCTACATTCAATGTAGCCAAACATTATAGGGTCCCCTAGGAAACACCTAACACATTAGTTCTTACCCTGTCACAATAACTCCTCTCTGGCATTTTCATTCATTGTAATGTCAAACAACATTGTATTGAAAGTGCCCACTATTATATTCCAACTATATAATTAGAATATACTTTCTATTCCCATGATTCCAACAGTTAACCCAAGTGTTTTGCTCTAAATCGCAAGTCAAATTGCAACATTTGGTTAAAAATAAGGCACAGATTACTTGCCCAGATCGTGCAGCCCTACGTGGCAGCGTGGAAATGATCTCAAATGCAGAAATGTATGAAAAATATCATTTTTGGGGGGTTGAAGTTGAATTGAACAGTATAAAACAATCGGAATGGAGAAAGACCCTTTGAAATTACTTAGAATGTATGTGTTACCACCCTAGGGTCACACACTACTCATAAAGAAATGTAGAACTTTTATTATTAAAAAAACATATCGTCCATTTTTTTTAATAGCGTGATATAATATTTTGGCCATATTGCCCAGCCCCTGTCTTATAGCATGGGGGTAGAAGCTGTTCAGGGTCCTGTTGGTTCCAGACTTGGTGCATCGGTACTGCTTGCCGTGCGGTATCAGAGAGAACCGATGATGAATGCTGAAAGAAAATCAAGTGATCTATTTAGCTACAACCAGAGGGTCTCTGGCTAAATTGCTGTTTAGATTTCAAAGCACAGCCTTGTTCAGAGCAAACACAACCCTCTTTGTTTAGGAAAATTCACCGTAAAAAGATGCAGACTCGTTGGTTCTATTAAAAGGACAACAATGTGGTGTTTATTATGGTTCCACTGATTCATCGCTTGTCCTAATGGGTTTTTCCCCTGGCTCTAGGTGAGAACATTGTACGAGGGGACAAGGAGTCCATCAAGAACCTGTTGGAGATCTTTGACGGGCTGCTTGAGTATCTCACCGAACAGATCAGTGAAGAGGAGTCGCAAAATGGAGGTAGACAAAAAAAATCTTATTTTACTCCATTACCCTCTCAACTGTTATATTTAGGCTAACATTTATTTAACCAGGAAGTCCTATTGAGGTCAGAAGACCTGCCTGGAAACATACCTAAACATACACCTGTTCTTCCTGACCTGATATCACCCCTGTTCTTCCTGATCTCATATCACCCCTGTTCTTCCTGATCTCATATCACACCATCTCCCTCAAACTTTATCTGTGTCACTGAGTGAGGCACAACCCTGTTTGGGTGAGATCACCCACACACATGAAGTGGACATAATGGCCTTTCTAAACCCGTTTTAGAGGCGGCTAGCTCTGGGATTACTGGGAAGCGGTTGGCAGCGCTCTGCATGTCTTTGTGTCCATCTATGGTGGAATGGTGGTCTGCTGGCCCTCTCTCCCATCGCAAAACACCAATTAGACTTTTAATGACCAGACTATCTGTCTGGACATTTAAATGTTCAGAAGGCTCTGGTGAAAATGACTGGTTTATCAAAATGATAGGGGTGGTGACTTTACGAGAGTCCAAAAGGAGCTGTGAAGTATTGGTTGATAATCCACCGATAACCGATTTTTCAATATATAGGATGAAAAAAAGGGACTCATGCTTACCTTAACACTTGCAGCCATTCTCATTGTCATTCGTTTCACAATGTAAGAAATCAACATTTGAACCATATTTCTTGGACAGTTGTTCTTTTGAATATAATTTTATGCGAATACAGTGTGGGAAAATTACACTTTTTAATTTTCCCGGCATAAAACAGTATATCGGCAGATACATCGGTATCAGTAAGTTTTGTACCCCCCCCAAAAAAAATCCAAACCGCCATCGGGCCAAGAATAACATATCGCCCAGGCTCTAGTTAAACCGCTTGATATTTCCAATTACTGGGATAGGCTATGCATGAGTCGCTACAGATAATGTTACTGTCACACTCAATGAACTCTGTCGATGCACTTTCACAATGACATGGCTAGAACAGTTGCTTGTTTCACTTCAGCTTTCGGAAATGGGGTTGGATCATTAGTGTGTCTATGTGCTCCAATGTCTATGGATTGCTATGTTCCGAGTGCTTATTCTACTACTCTGAGTCTGTTAATGTGACTTAAATATTTGTATAATTACGGACTGATTGGTGGTCTGAAAGTCGACTGGTAGCTTGTTCATTTCGTCATTGCATCACAGCAGGAGCCTGTCAACTTCACCACATTGCGCCACGCTGTAATCATCCTTCTACAATCCTCCCCCTTTCCTCCCTCCAGACAAGGAACCAAATGGTGTTCCTGTTGAGGATGCCCCCCTTCCTACAGGGACAGTGGTCCCCCAGACAGAGGAACAGGAGGCCCTAATGGAGAGAGCCTCTCAGTATTCTAGTGTGCAGTGAGTGTTTTCAAGATATTCTATGCTACAGGTTCTTTGTACATTTCCATGGTTTCAGATTCAGTTCCGTCTTCGAGCAGGGTTCCAATTATGTTGATACAACCAAAGACACTACATCACGAGACAATATTGTATATATGCCATTTATCCAAAGCGACTTAGTCATGCATGCATACATTTTTCATATGGCTGGTCCCGGGAATCAAACCCACTAACCTGGCATTGCAAATGCCATGCTCTAGCAACTGCACCAGACAGGACCACTTCAAATGCCATCATTGTGTAAGTCAAGTCGGTACATCCTACTGACACAACAGCCAGTCAGGGAGCACGACACAAATGTCAACCGTAACGGCGAATGCTAAGGTTGGACACGGAACACAAACATCTATGACATCACTATGTCTACTCAGCCTGTTCCGTTGGCTGTCGCACAGAAAGGCTGGCTGGAAAGTCAACAAAGCTGAATGAGTCATTGTGGGTGAGGTAAACCTCTGTTCCTAAACCAGGAAACTCAATGCATTGTTTTGAATAAGTGCAGGTTGTACTTGTTCTAACTAACTGGTATCACACAAACCAGACACACCGATGCACTTCCATTGAACTCTTTGGGTGGTCTTTCCTTTGGTTTACTTTGATAGTGATACATCGGTAACTTTACGATGTTTCTTTTATCTTCCAGCTCTGCCGTCCAGTCTAGCAGCAAACATTCCCTTCACTCTTGGAATGCAGAGGAGACGGGCTCGACCAATGAGCTTATCCTCCTGGGAGACTCCGCCCGCACGTTCACGGCCAAACAAGAAGGTAGGCGGGACCAAAAGCTGGTTCCTGGCCCATGACATAGAATGCTGAAAAAGGAAAAGCTTTCCTCTGTCTTTCTGTATTTACATTTGGAATCAAATCCCATTTTATTTGTCACATGTTTCGTACACAACCGGTGTAGAGTAACAGTGAAATGCTTACTGACGGGTCCTTTTCCAACAATGCAGAGTTAAAGATAGAAATAGTAACAGAAGGAATACATACCCAGTGAAAAACAATAATGAGTAAAAAGAACATGGCTATATACAGGGAGGAGCTGTACCGAGTTGATGTGTAGGGGTACGAGGTATTTACATAACATTCAGACGCCCTTATGCAGAGTGTTGGGGTGTCAGTGTAAAGTGTGTGTGGGTAGAGTCCAGTGTGTGTGCATAGTCGGTGCAAGAGAGTTGGTGCAAAAATGGTTAATGCAGGAAGTCCTGGTAGATATGTGATTAGCTATTTTTTGGGGTCTTCGTCCGACACCGCCTGGTATACAGGTCCTGGATGGCAGGGAGCTCGGCCCCAGTGATGTACTGGGTAGGACTCGCCACCCTCTGTAGCACCTTGCGGTCTGGTGTCTTGCAGTTGGTGTAACAAGCGGTGATGCAGCCAGTCAAGCTGCTCTCAATGGTGCAGCTGTATAACTTTTTGAGGATCTGAGGGCCCGTGCCAAATCTTTTCAGAGAGGTTGTTGGCCTTGCACCACACCGCCAGGTCTCTGACATCCTCCCTATAGATTTTGTACATTGGTTTTTCTATTGTGTTATTGACTGTACGTTTGTTTATGTGTAACTCTGTGTTGTTGTTGTCGCACTGCTTTGCTTTATCTTGGCCAGGTCGCAGTTGTAAATGAGAACTTGTTCTCAACTGGCCTACCTGGTTAAATAAAATAGGCTGCCTCGTTGTCGGTGAGCATTCCTACCACCGTTGTCGTCAGCAAACTTCATCCGCCTTTCGCTTATCAAACAGCACATGATGCTGATGAGGTATCCAGTTTTTCCAGTCTTTTTTTGCTGTCTTTCCTATGGAATTTTTTATGGAGACAGTGCGGAATGTTATGTGGTCAGGGGGTTCGTTTTTCCTCAAGTGGAAGTAATAAAAAAAAACAACGAGGATTATGTCACTGTTTCCTTTTTACAAGCCCCTGTCCTCTCATTAGTTTCCACTGAGTCCCTATGTTTGGTTTTAATGATAGTCTTCAACAACGGTTTAGTTAGTTAGAATATGAATGGCCCGTGTACTTGTCTTTGCTCCATTGTATGGATCTTGTGTATATTCGCAAGACAATGCCAGGGTTATTGGCAAGGCATCGATAGCTAGGAGTACAGAACTGTATCTGAGAAAATAATTCAGAACTGTAGGCTACTTAAAGAACAGTGAACCAGTTGAGGCAAATCTGATTGTATAGGAACATAAATAATATTTTACTTGAACCTTTGTTCAAACAGCCTGCATAACACTATTATAACATGACACGAATAGCCATAGCATCTGTTAACCATGGGAACTACAGTACTGAACAGTGTACACATACGCCTACAATACATTACCTACAAAATCTACACCTCTAACAGCTTCTATTTTACCCCTCCCTAACAGTGGAAGCCTCTTCCCAAGCTCCGGGCCCCAGCACCACGTGTGCCCCGGGAACCCCAGGCACCCAGGCCACTCTACTGAGGGAGCCCCTGCGCTCGGCCATCCCCCTGCAACCCCCCTACCAGACCACCCCCCACAGGCCCGACAGAGCTCCCCACTCGGGTAGCCAGTCTCCCCCAGCCAACGGTCTCAGCAGCGGGGCTGCAGTGGCGCAGGAGGCACCCACTGGCACCTCCGAGGTATGTCCGTCTAGTCATATATATCCATGCTGAGTCTATTCAAATTACGCTTTGTAATACAGTATCAACTTTCCGAAGACACGTTTTAACCAGTATTTCAAAGCTCTCAGAAAACGACTGTGTTCTGAAACACATTCTGAAGTGACCTCAGCCAATTACAGTTTATAGAACTGTAGCTTCCTTCCTCCTCTGACAAAGGATGAGCTGTTGCTGACTCATGCCGACTCATCCAAAATGGCCACGAGACTCATCACAGGAGTCACTTTTCCAATATGTTCCTCTCTGTTTATGGGCGGCAACACCTGGGAATCACGTCACATCCCACCTGCATGCCTCTGGCAAGTCCAGACACGCTAGCAGGGCAAATACTTTCCACTTGTTATTCCATTACCAACTGGTACTCGCTATGTCTGAAGAATAGCCAATACTATGACTGAGAAATTGGACATCAGTGGATCTAGAGTTGGAGAGACCTGACTGAGAAACAGTTCTACATTCCCATGTCATTTACAATATGACCCAGGGCCATATGTCCCCACCCAGCACAAGTTTCCACCCTAGAAGGAATGCAATGTTTCCACCTTATAGTCTCTCCACTGGGAAGAAAGACTGCATCATGGAACAGACCAGTGACGCAACTGAAGGTATAGGCCCAGTCAGTTAGTCAGGAGATATATACAGCGGGGCAAAAAAGTATTTAGTCATCCACCAATTGTGCAAGTTCTCCCACCTAAAAAGATGAGGCCTGTAATTTTCATCATAGGTACACTTCAACTATGACAGACAAAATGAGAAAAAAAAAATCCTGAAAATCACATTGTAGGATTTTTAATGAATTTATTTGCAAATTATGGTGGAAAATAAGTATTTGGTCACCTACAAACAAGCAAGATTTCTGGCTCTCACAGACCTGTAACTTCTTCTTTAAGAGGCTCCTCTGTCCTCCACTCGTTACCTGTATTAATGGCACCTGTTTGAACTTGTTATCAGTATAAAAGACACCTGTCCACAACCTCAAACAGTCACACTCCAAACTCCACTATGGCCAAGACCAAAGAGCTGTCAAAGGACACCAGAAACAAAATTGTAGATCTGCACCAGGCTGGGAAGACTGAATCTGCAATAGGTAAGCCGCTTGGTTTGAAGAAATCAACTGTGGGAGCAATTATTAGGAAATGGAAGACATAAAAGAACACGCCGCCAGAGACTCAAATCCTGCAGTGCCAGACGTGTCCCCCTGCTTAAGCCAGTACATGTCCAGGCCCGTCTGAAGTTTGCTAGAGAGCATTTGGATGATCCAGAAGAAGATTGGGAGAATGTCATATGGTCAGATGAAACCAAAATAGAACTTTTTGGTAAAAACTCAACTCGTCGTGTTTGGAGGACAAAGATGCTGAATTGCATCCAAAGAACACCATACCTACTGTGAAGCATGGGGGTGGAAACATCATGCTTTGGGGCTGTTTTTCTGCAAAGGGACCAGGACGACTGATCCGTGTAAAGGAAATAATGAATGAGGCCATGTATCATGAGATTTTGAGTGAAAACCTTCTTCCATCAGCAAGGGCATTGAAGATGAAACGTGGCTGGGTCTTTCAGCATGACAATGATCCCAAACACACCGCCCGGGCAACGAAGGAGTGGCTTCGTAAGAAGCATTTCAAGGTCCTGGAGTGGCCTAGCCAGTCTCCAGATCTCAACCCCATAGAAAATCTTTGGAGGGAGTTGAAAGTCCATGTTGCCCAGCAACAGCCCCAAAACATCACTGCTCTAGAGGAGATCTGCATGGGGGAATGGGCCAAAATACCAGCAACAGTGTGTGAAAACCTTGTGTAGACTTACAGAAAACGTTTGACCTCTGTCATTGCCAACAAGGGGTATATAACAAAGTATTGAGAAACTTTTGTTATTGACCAAATACTTATTTTCCACCATAATTTGCAAATAAATTCATTAAAAATCCTACAATGTGATTTTCTGTATTATTTTTTCTCATTTTGTCTGTCATAGTTGAAGTGTACCTAGGATGAAAATTACAGGCCTCATCTTTTTAAGTGGGAGAACTTGCACAATTGGTGGCTGACTAAATACTTTTTTGCCCCACTGTGTATATATCAGCAAAAAAGAAGCGTCCTCTCACTGTCAACTGCTTTTATTTTCAGAAAACTTAACTGTTGTGTGAATATTGGTATGAACATAAGATTCAAGAACTGAGACATAAACTGAACAAGTTCCACAGACATGTGACTAAGAGAAATTGAATAATGTGTCCCTGAACAAAGGGGGGGTCAAAATCAAAGGTAACAGTCAGTATCTGGTGTGGCCACCAGCTGCATTAAGTACTGCAGTGCATCTCCTCCTCATGGACTGCACCGAATTTGCCAGTTCTTGCTGTAAGATACCCCACTCTTCCACCAAGGCACCTGCAAGTTCCCGGACATTTCTGGGGGGAATGGCCTTAGCCCTCACCTTCCGATCCAACCGGTCCCAGATGTGCTCAATGGGATTGAGATCCGGGCTCTTCGCTAGCCATGGCAGAACACTGACATTCCTGTGTTGCAGGAAATCACGCACAGAACGAGCAGTATGGCTGGTGGCATTGTCATGTTGGAGGGTCATGTCAGGATGAGCCTGCAGGAAGGGTACCACATGAGGGGGGAGGATGTCTTCCCTGTAACTCACAGCGTTGAGATTGCCTGCAATGACAACAAGCTCAGTCCGATGATGCTGTGACACACCGCCCCAGACCATGACGAACCCTCCACCTCCAAATCGATCCCGCTCCAGAGTTCAGGCCTTGGTGTAACGCTCATTCCTTCGACGATAAACGTGAAAGACAAAACCGCGACTCGTCAGTGAAGAGCACTTTTTGCCAGTCCTGTCTGGTCCAGCAATGGTGGGTTTGTGCCCATAGACAACGTTGTTGCCAGTGATGTCTGGTGAGGACCTGCCTTACAACAGGCCCTCAGTCCAGCCTCTCTCAGCCTATTGCAGACAGTCTGAGCACTGATGGTGTAACTCGGGCAGTTGTTGCCATCCTGTACCTGTCCCGCAGGTGTGATGTTTGGATGTACCGATGTTGTTACACGTGGTCTGCCACTGCGAGGACAAACAGCTGTCCGTCCTGTCTCCCTGTAGCGCTTTCTTAGGCGTCTCACAGTACGGACTTTGCAATTTATTGCCCTGGCCACATCTGCAGTCGTCATGCCTCCTTGCAGCATGCCTAAGGCATGTTCACGCAGATGATCAGGGACCCTGGGCATCTTTCTTTTGTTTTTCAGAGTCAGTAGAAAGGCCTCTTTAGTGTCCTAAGTTTTCAGAACTGTGACCTTAATTGCCTACCATCTGTAAGCTGTTAGTGTCTTAACGACCATTCCACAGGTGCGTGTTTATTAATTGTTTATGGTTCATTGAACAAGCATGGGAAACAGTGTTTAAACCCTTTACAATGAAGATCTATTTGGATTTTTACAAATTAACTTTGAATGACAGGGTCCTGCAAAAGGGACGTTTTGCTGTGTGTGTGTGTGTGTGTTTGTGTGTGTGTGTGTGTGTGTGTGTGTATATAGATATATATATATCTATATCCCATGATCTCACATACCATTATGGGCGATGGTAAGGAGCTGGGGTGTAGATGAAATAAAATCAAGTATTTACCTAAATTGACCTGCACACACTACTGCTATTCTTTCTGTGTCTCGTTCTAATTCACTGCAATAAGGCAGTGTACTACAACTACTGTATTCACTTAGCATTGTTTTACAGTTTAGTCAGTTAGCAGACTTACAGGGTCAATTAGGGTAAAGTGTCTTTCTCAAAGGCACATTGACAGATTGGGGATTCGCACCAGCGACCTTAACCGCTAGACTACCTGTGATACTGGTATTTCAATGCTTTGTACTGGTAGCGGTAGTTCACGTCATGCATCTCTTGTGTGATATGTCGTTAGCATCCGCTAACTAGCCACTGAGACTCCTCCTCTTGCTGGGTTCTCTTTTATCACAGTGTGATTTGAGTGTGAATTCTCCCCCCTCCCCCACTGAGTGGAAATGCATCCACCCCTTTGTCTCTGTCCCCTTCTCTCTGACTAATGAATGACCATCTCTCTCCCTCTCGCAGTCCCCAAGGCCAGTGGCTGACACAGTTACCAATGGAGTGCGCTCGCCAGCCCACAACCACTCACCTGGTTAGTACACAGAACGGACTGCTCTGAATAGCACGGCTGTAGCCATTGAATTGAAGTATTTTTGCACAGCGTTCAGTTTATCAGAAATAAAAGTGTAGCACCTCAAACCATGTATCAATTTGATTGATTGATCTTACTCCTCCATGCTTTTCATTTGTAGTCGAGAGTGAGAAGTCTGTGTCCAGTCAAACCAAGGTCAGGCTAGAGGAGGCCAAGGAGCAGCCGGAGGTAAGGCATAACAAACCACTCGCACTCTACACTGTTGTAGTTACAATGCCTCAAATTAGGACTAATTCAATAATTCAAGTCTACCTCATGCCTAATTCCAATCTAATTATTTGCTAATGCATGTCCAATTTACAGCTAATTCATGACTAAATTGTTGAATATTTCGCAAATCTCTCTAATCTTCTTTATAGCCTACCAGTGTGGGGCCCAGGAGGGTTCTATTCCGAACACAGCCAGACATTCATTTCCTCACCCTGCAGGATGAGCTGGAGGACAGGGCACCACTGGACACTGAGGAGGAAGAGACCTACACGCAGCAGGACAGCCGGGCTCACAGGGGGCGGACGGGGATCAGGTAAGAACAACACAATGGGAGGGGGTTAGAATAGCATTGTAGATGCATAGCGAGAAAATCAATGTACATGAACATAAGTTAGTTACACACAAGATGTCCTACACACTGCCACTCAATCTAACATTCACCACCCTGCCTTGCCCTTTTTGTCTCTGCTTTTCCTCTCTTTCTACCTTTTTTCCCCCTTTCCCCCTCCTTCTCTCCTGCCAGTAGTAGCAGGGTACTAGAGGAGGAGGATTGTGAGGAGCCTCTCTCCTGGCGTAGACAGAGAAACAGGAAGGCAGAACAGGAGCTGCACCACATGTCAGAGAAGCTGTCCCGACGACTAGAGGAGCTGGACCTGGTGAGTGGTACACGTGTGTGTGAGTGACCCGCTTGTCATTATGTGGACTGTGGGTGTCAAAGCTATATTTACATTGCTGGGACGCGTTCGGAGCAGTCTAACCGTGTGTCGGATGCCTTACAATCCCATTCACCAGGAGAACCTTCCCACCCGACATGCTTTCACTTGGCATGCGCCACAGCTGACCATTAATTGCACCGGTAAATTGTGTGTGGGGGGAAAACTAAGGTGTCGGACCTGGGATTGTGTCACCCCTGGCATCTCAGCAATGTACATCTAGATTTAATGTGTGTTTCCACTCGTCAGATGTTAAAGAGAGCGCTAGGAGAGAGCGGAGAGCCCGACGAGGTCAAAGAGGAGGACAAACTGTCCCACCACAGTGACAGTGTCATGGAGTGTCGCAGGCCCCCAAGGAGGCCAACAGGTACATCCTCCACCTCTTCAATCACATCAGGGCCCGTGTTCATACAACATCTCAGATCTAGGATCAGTTTAGCCTTTTAGATCATAAGGAATACGATTTGTATGGGCAGATCCTAGATCAGCACTCCTACTCTGAGATGCACCGCACTTCTCCAACAAAAGCACAGTTGACTCGCCTGAATGTAGAACAATAATAAGTCATTATTGACCAACTCTATGATTTAACATTTCCTTGGCTTTAACCTTTAACCTCTGACCCTTCTCCTAGGTACTCCGCGAGCCCCCACAGCCCCCTGTACCCGCTCCCTGTCCCCCTCACCACCCCGGGCCCGTCGCTCTCTCTCAGGTCAGCTAGAGGGCGCCATGAGAGAGGCGGTGCGCGGAGAGGTCACACAGAGACACGCCACCCGTAAGGGCCGAAGGGAACTCCACCAACTACCGCCCCAACACAAACACAGCCAGGTCAGAGGGAATTGCCATATCACATTAACCAATGCCATATTCAGTATAAAGATGAAATATTGTCACCTTTTAAAAGAGACCAGTTGAACTGTCTAACAAAATTGGTGTGTACACATCTCTCTCTAGCTGGAAAAAGCCTATGAGGAGGAGCTGAAAGTGTACGAGGACAGAGAACGGGCTGCTATGGCCAAGGAACGAACCAGAGCACAGGAGGCGGTGAGAGAGAGGAGAGGGGGGGGAGGAGAGAGAGAGAGTGAGAGAGAGTGGTGTGTAAACAGTATCAGACCTACTCATTTTAGCCCTGGGGAGGTGTGTGCGTTAGACCCCATGTGACTGTGTATACAGTAGCCCTCTGGCAGAAAGACTGTGCGTCCCAATATTATCTACAGCAGACGTTCTATGTGTGGTTCTGCCCTGTAGGAGAGGGAATACAGAGAGGCCATACTGAGAGATGTTCCCCGAACCCCCAAACCGTCCCAAGTGTACACCACAGCAGCCCAACACCGCTCCCCCAGGACCAGACAACCAACTCCGGGCCGCAGACGACAGGACAAAACCAGGAGAGCCCCACCAAGTAAGACCCCCAAGCTGGAGTCTCTGCCAGTGAGATGGAGACAGTATCAACTCAATCTAGTCTAAGTACTGTACAAAGTGGCTTCCTCTCCTTCATTTGCCCTGAACTAAAAACGTAGCATTGGCCTCTGAAACTAATATGGAGGATGCCTACCTGGCTATCTATTCAATCCTTTCAGAACTACATATGCCTTAGGAGAAAGAGCTTGATATGGATTTGCGCATTAGTCTAAGTGCACGGTATGGATTTGGCCCTCTATATTAACCGTTTGTGCTTCTCTCTCTTTCCATTTTCCAGTGAAGGTGAAGGACAACGACCTGCTCCCCCTGCTCCTGGAGGAGTTCCCCCACCTGCACCTCTCGCCCCATGCCCTGGGCAGGATGTGGCAGCAGCAGCTGGGCCAGGTGGACCGCCTCAATGCCTCCCTCTCCCTGGACAACCAGAGGCAGGGGCCACGCACTAAACTCACCAGCCAGGTGGGGGCGCTATAACACTATCCACCATATAAACCACAGGGAGAGCTGGGAGGTTTGAGCTTAGCTTGGCTTGCCAGATGCATCTCTGCAAGTCCCCTACCTTTCTGTAATGTTAACACAGATGTCTAAGTGCGGAGCCTGTGATTGGGCGAAGACCCCATAATGAGACCAGGGTCCACCCGTGCAACTTTTCCACATCGATCTCCTCCCGTTAACTCATGTTCTCTCTCCCCAGGTGGAGGAGGTTCAGAGGAGACACAACCTGCTGGTGGAGATCATCCGCAAAGAGCAAGAACACAACAGACGCCTGGTGAGCCAGTCAAAACATGCACGAGGTTCAGTATGTAGGCTAGACACACACACACACACACACACACACACATATTACCAGTCTTATTTCTCAAACACACACAGCAAGCAATAATACAATACAGCCCCTCTAACTGTACAGCCGTCTCGCTCCTCTCCCCCTCCAGAGGGATTTTAAGGAGCGTATCCAGCAACAGAAGTCGACTCAGAACCGTCTGAAGGAGCAGAGGCAGCAGATCGCCCGGGCCAAGAAGTACCACAGTGACTACCACGTCCAGCTCCGCGCACGCATGATGAGGGCCCGCACGAAAGAGGAGAGGGTCAGTTAGTGACGCAATGCTACGCCTCAATACCCAACACGGTTTAGATGCTCCTAGAATTTCATGTTTCAACGCTTCAAACAGTACTTTCCATTCCATTCTCCATCCATGTATTTTGTGAAGGGAAGATTTTACACAATTGTCATCTATTAAGCTCTATTGTAAAATGTAAACAGGTCATGAACACCGTGACTATACAAACACATGTAACGATATGGTGGTTTGTTTAGTGGTTATTAAAGGGTTGTATAACTGTGTGTTGTGTTCCAGATGTTTAAGCAGGTCTTTGAGGAGGGCTTGGAGGTGCAGAAGGCTCGTCTCCGAGAGCAGAGGGCCTACGCCAAGGAGCAGCGCCAGGAGCACCAGAACAAACACCGAGACCAGATCCAGTCTATGGAGAACTATTACAAGGACCAGGTAGGACCAACACACACACGTACCTTACAGATGTGGTAGGAGAGTAAGACCAAGAAACGGCTTCCTGATCTTCTCTGTTCCTACATCTGCACTGATGTGAAAGAACGGGACAGCTGAAAGCTAATTCCACGCTGTTCTGCACTCTTTCAGTTTTCATTGTTGGCTGAAACTCTCGCTATAGAGCGACAGGATATCCAAGTACGGAAGAAGGCCCAAGAAAAGGTAAATGCCCACTAATGTACACACAATTTACTACATATGTCTGTACTTTGTCTGTACATTTTGGGGAGATTTGAGATACTTGACAAGTGAACTTATTCAGGGTTCAGCATGTGACTACTACATCCTACGGTATTGGGGTCAGGATATTAAAGTGTTTCTCTCTGCAGGCCCTTCAGAAGATGAAGCGAGAGCTGCGCTCCAAGATGGAGAGGGAGATAGGCGAGCTGCAGAAGATTATCGTCCAGGACGACGACGACGACTACTTCCACGGCCTGGAGGTCCAAAGGTTACGGGGTCGCGTGCAGATGGCTTCCTTCCAGTACAACACCAGCTGTCAGCACTGACCCCGCTAATGAGCTAGCAATCTATAGATACCTACCGCTAACTTTCCTTCGGCTGCTAAAAACAAACTTTAAAGTCTCTAAAACCCACGGATCTGAGTCCTACTCCTCGATTGTTTTAAATACTTGATTATTTAAGAATGTTAAAAAAAAGACTCCCTCACTGTGTATTTTGTGTGCTGTCATTTTGATTTTGTCATGTGGTAAAGATGAGTCGTTTAGTAAATTGTCTTTCACAGCCAAATGGGACCATTGGATGCAACACTAATTATGAATGTCATGCCAGGACAAGATTTTTTCCCCTCTTCCTTTTAATGGTATGCAGGATATGTCTCCTGTAGCGTTTTTAACAGCGTTGATGAATGATTTATTTAATTGTACAGTAAATGACCTATTAGTCTGGTTTTTAGGTTAACTTGTTATGCTTTTTTAACACCAGAGAGCGCTGAAAGTTCCCTTTGCCAGTAAACTACCATACTAATAAACAAATCAGACCTGTTAAAAAGGCCAAGTAGCCGATTCCTATGCACTTCTCAGTAGTTGGGATTCAGACGTACCTTATGGAGGGTTTTGGGCGTGCTTCCATTGCACACACTGAATACATTTGAATTAAACCCCAGAAAACACCCATGGGGTGGCCTACCAATTTGATTTTCTAAAAAACAATCCCTTTAAGGTGTATCAGCGCAAGCCTTGAATGGAGAATTGTTCAGAATATAGAAAGATGGCCATGAAAACCTATGCATATTTGTCTTTGTTCAGTACCCATTATTTCATGGAAAAATAGCCTTAGGGCACAAAAGGTGGTTTGATTCATTCTGAATGTTGGAAGTCTAATGCCTATATAATACATATACCCTAATTGCCTGCACTGATCATGAAACTGTGTGATGGCAAGTGCAAAGTAACAGTTTGAGCTCCATAATGATTAAGCCTATAGGTCCCGATTGATTTTTACTACAATTTGCATTTGTTAAATCAAATGTAATGGAATGATACGAACACGAAACATATGCTATAGCCTACAAAATAAATTGAAGGTAACAGGAAAAGTCAGGCCATATGATTAAAACATTCTAGGGAGCACAAAGGTTACATTTGACGCAACTTTGCTTGTCATCCAATTTGGTTTGCGTATAAATCCCTACAATAAAGATTCTGCATTTCATACTTTGCTGTAGGAAAGGGGCATAAATAGCCCTGCCTGTCATGTCAGTTTCCTGCCATGACTAGATTCACATTAATCGCCAAGTAAAATAGATCTATAACTGTCATTTATCCTATATTTACAATCCCCTTATCCAAACGGATGACTCATTGACCTAGCTTGTATCCATAGGTCTTATCAGTTGATTTAATTAGGACATGAGGATTGTCATTTATATCAGCAAAATAAGTAGGTTTTTCCACTTGAAACCGGCAGGTTCTCTTGACCTTATTCATGGTGGTGGAATTAAGTCAAGGTCAGAATATGGAGTGTCTGTAGACATAAGCAGCCACACCTCCATTTAAAAAAAAAAATTGGCTACCTTGCTGTCACTGGCATTTCCCCCATGCTTAAGTTTAAGATTAGAAAGAAAAGTGCATTTAAATAGGAATAAAGTTCATTTTACTCAAGTCTAAATTTCCCCTATATGAACAGATATGTTGGTGTGAGAACATCACTTGTCAAGGCCACTCGTTCCAGGGACCACACTGGTAGCTGATCGGTCCCTGGTACAGTGCACCGGTCTGAACTGACAGGGCCCAGTTTCCCAAAAGCATGTGAAGGCTAAGCTCATGATGCTTTTAGGAAATGAGCCCTGGTGAAAGCCATCTTAAAGACCTTCCACTCCATTGTTTTCACCTGTCAAGTATTTTAAAATCATGGGAGATGAGAATGATTTTGAAATTGAGAGCCTACATGGTAAATAACTGACGCTCAAATTGTGTGCAACTCGTCTTACCAATTCCCATTTTATGAGACCTAGGAAAGAAAAAAAACATACTTCATTCTATGAAACATTATGCTGTGAGTTTCAAACAGCATAGAGTTTATTGCTTGTTTTCTGCAAGGGTACAAGAGGTTTATAATTTCCGCTTTTATTTTTCTTATTTACAGTGTCAGTTGAAGCTCACAGAGCAGCTGATGTGAAAAAACTATGAACACACTAATAAATACAACAGACTGAAAAATGAGAAATAAAAACATGTTAACATTTCAGACAAAAGTTTAGCAAATTTAATCAGAAGAAAACTAATTTACACACACAATACTTCCATACACATAGAATAAAGGAAAGTGGGTTTTACACCATGTGAGAAATTGCACCGGTCAGCGACTAAGAGTCACAGGGCAACGGCTGGCAAAGCATGCTACGAGAAGCAACCGTCCATATTGTCCCATCTATTATCCAGAAACAAAGACTGAGTGAAAGTCAATTATGGTTAGACGTAGATAGCAGAAAACAGTACTGTATGTGTGCATATGACATATGAGCTTTATGTGTGCATATCTATACGCGTATATATCTACATAAAAAGTCAATCAGTCCATTAACTATTTAGTAAATAGATGGAAGTTGCTGATTATAATGGCATCACAAGTCTGCGTGTGCAAGAATGTCTGGTTGTTTTATGCATTTTATTCATTTTCTGTCAAATTAAAAGGTTGCTTGTGATCCACCACATGAACAATATCTTATACTGTACAAAAGCACCATTTCAGGATACTTGATAATTGTCTATCTGAAGAGAATCTGCTTTACCTTTGAACACACTGGACTGGGTCTATTTTATTTTGCATGTACGCAGGTGAATACAGTCCATGGTCATAGTCCACGTCCATTGCTATTAAACAGGCAGCATAAAATCAAAAAAACATTCAACAGAATTTTTTCGCATGTCAACACACATTTTGCTCAGAAGGGACAAAATAATAGCAAATAAATATTGTTTAAAAAAAGTCCATTCATGCAAGGGTTGTGGTAGAGGCTCTATTAGGGTCATGTCTAGATGGTATACAGCATGTCAAACGGTGATTTTTCTATGCATTTCAGCAAACCCTAACCTTAACCTAATTCTCATAACCTGCTACGTTAATTCTCCTAAACCTACGAAACGTCCATTTTGACAAAAGCTGTATCCCTTTTAGACAAAAACCTCTAGTAGGGAGAGCGCTCTAGTCCCAACCTCAGTCTCTTAGTGGCCAAAAGGTTATGCACTCAGCTCTCATTCAAGGAGAGGGTCACGGGTTTGACCTGACAACGGCTTCCATAACCAGAAGATACTCCCCCCCTTTCACAGGTCAGCCTCACAAAGAGAGATGACTTCACCTGAGAATACAGAGGTCTGTGATAACACCAACATGCTAGCAAGTAAATTAATAGAAAGAGGAACAAGCCATATACAAAATAGGTATGTATTTGTACACATATATATATATATACTCAAAATTACAGGTTGATATACTTTTTTTGTATCTGTATATTTCCGTTGAATGCTGTATGGTTGGAATAAAATGTGGAATATTCATTTGAACTTAATATGAAGAAAGCACGTCCTTTGTCGCCCTTCAGTTTGTAAAGTGCTCTAGAGTGGCAACGGGGGGAAAAAAACATCCTGCCATCTTAGGTTGGATGTCACTTTGAAAACACTGACATCTTCCTTGAATTGCTTTCAACTAGCCTGGTCCCTGGGACAGAGTTCCCACTCACTAGACAACGACGCACTTTGAGGGTTTGAAATGAATTTCAATGTTGTGATTTATTAGGTACAGTGTGCTATAGTGGTGTTTAGCGTTAAGTTCAACTCACCAAAGCGCAACAGGTCTACTCTGTGTAGCTGGACGGGGTTAGGTGTTCAGGTTAGCACCATTTTGATGTCAAGAGGTGGCAGGAAGTTAGCTGTGTGAGACGGTATTGGTCATCAGTAAGACCTAGTTTCTTCTGGTTAGCTCATGGCCAGGAACCCCCCCCCCCCCCCCTAGTCACCGGCCCTAGTCATCTACTCAGCGTGGACCTTCATATTTCTCTCTCCCAGACCAAAGCCAACAATAACTTCTTTAAAATACTCTCGTTGCAGTCTGGACCTTGGTATTCGATCGCACCAGACGACCCACAACAAAAGAAATGTGCTTTCACGGAACGCACATACTAGGGACCAGAGTTTTCTTCGGTTAGGAAAAACTCCTGGTCCAACACAAAACTGGTTGTTCTGTGGATTTCACCGTTATGACATACAAACTATTACAAAAAGAAAACAAAAAAACGAAATAAAAGCTGGCATTCTCGCAGGGTTTCAAGGTAAGTAATCGTCACTCGTCTGTAGCAGCTGAAAAAGGAAGTGATATTTCTAAAAAAGAATGCGGTGAGAGAGGAGTGTTCCCGTGTGGTCTGCCTCTCAGTCGGTCTCCATATTGTCCTGGGGGACTGGGCAAAAAGGGGTGTGGTCACAATCCTCATGGGCGTGCCTGAATGTTGCAGGGTTCCCGTGGTGACAGCAGAGTCTATAGTCTTGCTGAGCTGACCTTACAAAATACACACACGCTGACACACACACACACACACACACACACACACTTCCCCACTGATGTGTCACTCATTCCACCGCAAAGCCACACGTCTCCTCGATGGCTGTCAGCAGCTTGTCGTACAGCTTGTCATAGTGCTCGTAGGCGGGAACGTCAATCCGGTTAAAGCTGGACAGAGGGAAAGGGCAGAGAAAGAGTTTGGAAGAGAGAGGAGTACATTTTTTGCTTGAGTGGACAGTTTTGAAGCACCTTTATAACTTTCCCTATCGATGAATGAATGACATTTCATTCTCGTGTCAAATCACCAGTTAGCGAGCCATCCCTCACGGGATGAATTGACGCCAACAAACATTACAATAATTCTATCTTTAAACTGTTCTCCATACAAAACATTGGATTTGGACATGCATTTAAAACCGGTAATATCATATGAGTTGGGGGATTTGTAACCCTTTTCACAGCATGTCTTCGCCTCATTGACAGGTCATTGTAATTAAGAATATGTTGTTAATTGACTAACCTGTATAAAAAGGTTAAATGTGTGGAGAAGCAGTCTTGTAGCAGTGTGTATCTGTGTGTCGAAGTGGAGCAGTGGTACTTTAATTGTACTCACCAGGTGTGGGCTTTGGGTAGATTGTTGGTGTTGGCATCGATCTGGTGGATGGTGAACAGCCTGGGCCCCGCGGCACCTGGAGGGTCACACACACACACACACACACACACACACACACACACACACACAGAGAGAGAGAGTCAGCATAAATTCTCAGGCTGTCCATCATTATATTTCTCTACACACAGACAGACAGTTCAGGACAGTTGACCAGTTGAACTCAGTGTTTAGAACGTGAACAAACATGGCTGCTGTTTTAACGCAACACTGGGTGTATATTTTATATACTGTATGTTTTCGTTCAGAAAGCCAGCTGGGTTGGCCTCAGACACAGGCAGGCGCACACACACACAGACAGACACTCACGGGCACACGCACGGCTTGAACAGAAAGATCAACTCTCCAACACGCACACTCAGAAACACACACAGCTGCACTCTGAGGTCTTCTGTTCCCCCAGGGCTTCCTGTCTGTCTGGATTTAACTAAACCCACTGGTCGACCACGACACTGTCATGAAGACGGGGTCACCTCAGGCAGTCTGAGAGACTCAGTGTTTTCCACTAGCGTCGCCTGTCGGCTATATAACCAGTTAAACTCACTTTCAGCCCGGTAATTTTTCCCACTTAAATTAATTAAGCTCCTTATTTTTGTTGTTGTTTACAATTCGCAAGACAGAAAATGTATTAAAAAGATATTCTAGCAATCTATTGATAGGACAAGTGCCTGTCAGTCACAAAGTGAGCAATGACAAGAAAGCCTGCTCGTTTGATAATCTGCTGTCTGTTCCGCCTCCCGGTACCTGGGTGTCTGTGTTGTGTACACTGTGGTTGCAGTCAAATTTCTTTACACAGAGGGAGCGCGCCTGATGCTCTCATCGTCTATGAGTCAATTTGCACGTCCCATATAAATGTGGTAACGATGAGTCGAAACTCACTTAGCCTATTGTTTCTGGGCACATTCATTGATTTGATTTTGTGTGTTTCATATGCAGCCACCAAGTGCTAGAGCACAGGCTTACTGAGCCGTTCATTTGGCTCCCTAACTTGCATAGCGGTAGCCTTTATGGCGATAATCTGCAGATAAATTATGAAAACAATCGATGAAGATGGTGAATCCTATTCACTGCAGGTACAATTGGTAGGGTAGTGGAGCGATAGCCTCACTCTGCTCCAAAATATAAGAAAAGAAAAGAGATTGAATTGTTTTAAAAGCTAATGACACTTCCAGTGACTTCAGAAAGAATTCACACCCCTTGACTTTTGACACATTTTGTTGTGTTACAGCCTGAATTCTGTGTAACTGGCCTACACACAATACCCCATAATGTCAGAGGATTTTAAAAAATATATAATAATAAAATATTAAAGCTGAAATATCTTGATTCAATAAGTATTCAGCCCCTTTGTTATGGCAAGCCTAAATAAGTTCAGGTGTAAAAATGTGCTTAAGTCATACATAATATGTTGCATGGATGATGTTTGAATGACTACCTCATCTCTGTACCCCACACATACAGTGGGGAGAACAAGTATTTGATACACTGCCGATTTTGCAGGTTTTCCTACTTACAAAGCATGTAGAGGTCTGTAATTTTTATCATAGGGACACTTCAACTGTGAGAGACGGAACAAGTATTTGATACACTGCCGATTTTGCAGGTTTTCCTACTTACAAAGCATGTAGAGGTCTGTAATTTTTATCATAGGTACACTTCAACTGTGAGAAACAAAAATCCAGAAAATCACATTGTATGATTTTTAAGAAATTAATTAGCATTTTATTGCATGACATAAGTATTTGATCACCTACCAACCAGTAAGAATTCCGGCTCTCACAGACCTGTTAGTTTTTCTTTAAGAAGCCCTCCTGTTCTCCACTCATTACCTGTATTAACTGCACCTGTTTGAACTCGTTATCTGTATAAAGGACACCTGTCCACACATTCAATCAAACAGACTCCAACCTCTCCACAATGGCCCAGTCATTACAAAGATACAGGCGTTCTTCCTAACTCAGTTGCCGAGGAGGAAGGAAACCGCTCAGGGATTTCACCATGAGGCCAATGGTGACTTTAAAACAGTTATGTCGAGTTTAATGCTGGATTAGGAGAAAATTGAGGATGGATCAACAACATTGCAGCTACTCCACAATACTAACCTAATTGACAGAGTGAAAAGGAAGAAGCCTGTACAGAATAAAAATATTCCAAAACATGCATCCTGTTTTCAATAAGACACTAAAGTAAAACTGCAAAATGTGGCAAAGAAATTAACTTTATGTCCTGATTACATAGCGTTATGTTTGGGGCAAATCCAACATCTCTGAATACCACTTCACATTTTCAAGAATGGTGGTGGCTGCATCATGTTATGGGTATACTTGTAATCAGCAAGGACTAGGGAGTCTTGCCGATGCACAGGCAAGATGCTAGAGGAAAACCTGGTTCAGTTAGCTTCCTACCAGATACCGGGAGATGAACTCACCTTTCAGCTGGACAATAACCTAAAACAAGGCCAAATCTACACTGGAGTGGCTTACCAAGAAGACATTGAATGTTCCTGAGTGGCCTAGAAACAGTTCTTACTTAAATCGGCTTTAAAATCTAATGGCAATACCTGAAAATGACTGTCTAGCAATGATCAACAACCAACTTCACAGAGCTTGAAGGATTTAAAAAATAATAATGTAAAAAGTATTGTACAATCCAGGTGTGTAAAACTCTTCGAGACATACCCAGAAAGACTCACAGCTATAATTGCTGCCAAAGATGCCTCCAAAAAGTATTGACTCAGGGGTGTGAATACTTATGTAAATGAGCTATTTCCTTTTCCATAACTTAGCAAACATTTCTAAAAACATCTTTTCACTTTGTCATTATGGGGTATTGTGTGTAGATGGGTGAGAAGAAAAATTTAATTTAATAAATGTTGAATTCAAGCTGTAGCAACAAAATGCGGAATAAGTCAAGGGGTATGAACACTTTCTGAAGGCACTGTAAACACACCACCCTTTCTCCACCCCCCCCCCCCCCCCCCTCCATCTCTTTACCTTGTAAAGCCTTGAATCCCTGCAGTGGGACTCTAGATGACCCGGTAACAAACTGCAACAGTCTGGCCCTCCTCTCCTCGTCGTAGGACTCCACGGCCTTCCAGAACCACTTGACCACGTTGCTGTCCGTGGTGCAGTGCTTCAGACGTGTGTTGCTCTTCCAGTCTGCTATGTCAATCTTCCCCAGGCCACACACTATCAACTGGGGTAGGGAGGAGAGGGGAGAACATAGCTGATTAGATGGTTTGAAGGGGTGCATATTCATGGGAAATAGTATGGTAGCTGTCACCTTTCATTTAATTTAAAAAGTACATCACAAGGTCTCAGATTCATCTTGGGAACCCCCCCCCCCCCATACCAACACAAATATGTATGCTCTTGAGAAATGTCATGTTTCCAGTAAGTGAATCATTTCTTTCCCAAACCATGTTATATGCCACTGTCTACATACCTCTAGTTCCTTCTCGTCAAAGGACTTGAGCAGGTGCTGTGGGATGACCTCGTTGAAGCCCTTCTGCAGGGCCAGGAACTGAGCCTCGATGCCGTGGAGGAACCTCCAGTTCACATACAGCCTATAGAGAGAGAGAGAGAAGGTAAGACTTAAGTCAGTATAAGTCCATACAACATTGCAACATGTGAAACCCCCACAGCAGTTCAACCAAAACCAGGGCTGGGGGATAAGTCTTTTTGCTGTGCTGGTAATCTTGGGTAGACAGAACCAAATTCAGATTTGGTTCTGGGGGGAGGGTTGAGATTTGGCCTAGTGTGAGAGGCAAAGTCCTTTTAAATCCTCAGCCATCTTTCCCGAAATTCGAAAGATGCCAGGTAACAACCATCTCCGCTTAATCGTGATTCGTCCAAATAATCAGTGACGCAAAAACCAGCGCACCAGAGGAATTATTCCTCTTCACCCTCATATCCCCTACGTCCCAGACAGATGTAACTTCCGTTACGGATGGGGGAAGAGACTCCTGTGCTGCTAACTGGCTGGCATGCAGCTGCTGTCTTGGTTGGACCAGGTCGCTCTTGAAAAATAGATTGTATCACAATGAGAACAACCTGGATAAGTGAAGGTTCAATCAAATCAAATTTAAAAAATGAACCCCATTGGTTGTCAGAGGAACGACGTCACGCCATCACAAGGTATGCTTCAGGTGTATACTTGAGACGTGTGTATCGTGTCGGCCGAGTGTGTGTGTATCGTGTCGGCCGTGTGTGTGTGTGTGTGTATCGTGTTGAACGTGTGTGTATCGTACGTGTGTGTTTGTGTGTACCGTGTCGGACGTGTGTGTGTATCGTACGTGTGTGTGTGTGTGTATCGTGTCGGCCGTGTGTGTGTGTGTATCGTGTCGGCCGTGTGTGTATCGGCCCTGTGTGTGCGTATCGTGTCGGCCGTGTGTGTGTGTATCGTGTCGGACGTGTGTGTATCGTACGTGTGTGTGTATCGTGTCGGCCGTGTGTGTGTGTATCGTGTCGGCCGCGTGTGTGTGTATCGTGTCGGACGTGTGCGTGTGTGTATCGGCCCTGTGTGTGTGTATCGGCCCTGTGTGTGCGTATCGTGTAGGCTGTGTGTGTGTGTGTATCGTGTCGGACGTGTGTGTGTGTGTGTATGCGTATCGTGTCGGCCGTGTGTGTGTGTATCGTGTCGGCCCTGTGTGTGTGTGTGTATGCGTATCGTGTCGGCCGTGTGTGTGCGCGTATCGTGTCGGCCGCGTGTGCGCGCGTATCGTGTCGGCCGCGTGTTTGCGCGTATCGTGTCGGCCGTGTGTTTGCGCGTATCGTGTCGGCCGTGTGTGTGTGTGTGTGTATCGTGTCGGCCGTTTGTGTGTGTGTGTGTGTATCGTGTCGGCCCTGTGTGTGTGTGTGTGTGTTTGCGCGTATCGTGTCGGCCGTGTGTTTGCGCGTATCGTGTCGGCCGTGTGTGTGTGTGTGTGTATCGTGTCGGCCGCGTGTGTGTGCGTATCGTGTCGGCCGCGTGTGTGTGCGTATCGTGTCGGCCGCGTGTGTGTGCGTATCGTGTCGGCCGCGTGTGTGTGCGTATCGTGTCGGCCGCGTGTGTGTGCGTATCGTGTCGGCCGCGTGTGTGTGCGTATCGTGTCGGCCGGGTGTGTGTGCGTATCGTGTCGGCCGGGTGTGTGTGCGTATCGTGTCGGCCGGGTGTGTGTGCGTATCGTGTCGGCCGGGTGTGTGTGCGTATCGTGTCGGCCGGGTGTGTGTGCGTATCGTGTCGGCCGGGTGTGTGTGCGTATCGTGTCGGCCGGGTGTGTGTGCGTATCGTGTCGGCCGGGTGTGTGTGCGTATCGTGTCGGCCGGGTGTGTGTGCGTATCGTGTCGGCCGGGTGTGTGTGCGTATCGTGTCGGCCGGGTGTGTGTGCGTATCGTGTCGGCCGGGTGTGTGTGCGTATCGTGTCGGCCGGGTGTGTGTGCGTATCGTGTCGGCCGGGTGTGTGTGCGTATCGTGTCGGCCGGGTGTGTGTGCGGATCGTGTAGGCCGGGTGTGTGTGCGTATCGTGTAGGCCGGGTGTGTGTGCGTATCGTGTCGGCCGGGTGTGTGTATCGTGTCGGCCGGGTGTGTGTATCGTGTCGGCCGGGTGTGTGTATCGTGTCGGCCGGGTGTGTGTATCGTGTCGGCCGGGTGTGTGTATCGTGTTGGCTGGGTGTGTATGCGCGTGCGTGGGACCCAGGCGGCGGTCTCCTCCTCCGTACCTGACATACTCCTTCTTGGTGTCCTCGGAGACAGAGACAGTCTTGCCGTTGGGCTTCAGTTCGTGCTGGATGATCTCTCCGTAGGCATTGTGCTCCACACAGAACGTATGGTCCAGCACCCCCGTGATGTCATTGTCCCTGGAGGGGGGAGAAGACGGAAATGTTAGTTAGTAGTCGGACGTTTTAGGCTGCCTTGTCAACAGAGGGCGCTAGTATTGACGCGAGAGTAGTTGGTTCATGGGGGGGGTTGTTTTAGTGGCATTTCATGGATAAAGAATAGCCAACATGTCAGCTCAAGGTTGGCGTTTGTATTTTGTATACAGCATCCACACGTGCAAAGGCTAACATTACACATGCTATCCTGTGTGTATTAATATGTGTGGCTGTGCTTGTACAGTATGTATGTCTCCGGGTGTTCAATTGTGTATAATTGTGTCTGTGTACAAGCGTCTGTATATGTATGCATCTGTGTGTGTATCAACACTGTATGTGTCCAGGGCTATACACTATATATACAAAAGTATAAGGACACCCATTCAAATTGTGGATTCAGCCACACCAGTTGCTGACAGGTGTATGACATTGAGCAAACAGCCGTGCAATCTCCATAGACAGACATTGGCAGTAGAATGGCATTTCTGAAGAGCTCAGTGACATTCAATGTGGCACCGTAATGGATGCCACCTTTCCAACAAGTCAGTTTGTCAAATTTCTGCCCTGCTAGAGCTGCCTGGGTCAACTGTAAGTGCTGTTATTGTGAAGTGGAAACGTTTAGGAGCAACAAGCTCACAGTGCGGGACAACAGAGTGCTGAAGCACACAGAGTGTAACAATCGTCTGTCACTACCGAGTTCCAAACTGCCTCTGGAAGCAACGTCAACGTCAGCACAAGAACTGTTCGTCGGGAGCTTCGTGAAACGGGTTTCCACGGCAGAGCAGCCACACACAAGCCTAAGATCACCATGCGCAATGCCAAGAGTCGGCTGGAGTGTTGTAGCTCGCCACTTTTGGACTCTGGTGCAGCCTGTATTGGACCTATATGAATTCTGGCTAGTTTTGAAGCACGTTGTGCCCTTGAAACTAACATGTAACCCCGTAAAGCTATTTGTTTATTATCAAAGCTAAAATGTTGATATGAATCCCAGTCATTGAAATTATAAAGTAATGTGTAGAATATCAGGTTTTTATATTGCGTAAAAAAGGACAGTTTCTAACAGATGCATTACATGGAAAACTGTACACTGTGTCTCTAAGAATGTCAGTGACGTTCTGAGTGACAGCATGCAAATCAGTCATTCATTCATTGCTACGATCATTGATCCCCAGAAGAAGCTATCCCTTTCCCATTCTTTCTGTGCCCCCAAATGTTTGGACATACTGGTAAAGTTAACTCATTAGCTAGCTAGCTAGTTAACATGACTGAACAAGTCGTTTTAGAACGGCCCACGGTTTATGAGCCGGAAAACACGTCCCGTCACTGGAGATGCTTCCAGCTGCAGCACCAAATGAGCAATAGATGGAAAAACAGAGAGCTGGTAATGTGGGTCACAGCTTTTGAACAGTTTGCGCTAGAGACAATAAGCGTTTATTTTCTCCAGGGGACTCGGAAACAGCGGTACAGTGAAGCCTAATCATTACAACAATTATCATCTGCCAGTGTTTTTTTTCCCTTCAAGGCAAACTGGTGCTCCCAAATTTAAAATCCAAAGTCGCACAGCATAATATTTAGGAGCATATGCGACCAAAGTGGTCACGCGTTAGAGCCCCTGTACGTGTCAGTGTCTCCTACTCACAGGATCCAGACCAGGCTGTTGTGGAGGTCCGGGTCCACTGACTCCATGTCGTCCAGGGTGATGGGTTTCCCCAGCAGCTGTTTGTAGAAGGGCAGGGTGAAGCCCCCGTCTATATAGTGGCCGTGGAACACAGCCATGCCCATGATACGGCCCACAAAGTGGAAGTAGGACAGGTGCTCCTGGAGGAAAGGAAAAGAGCGATGAGTTTTGAGGTTGGCCATCGATGCCTATTTTTTGGTTGTTGACATGTGCGAGTGTGGTCACTATTGGGTTGTAGAAAAAAGCATGATATAAATGTAGCTTATCATCATTATTATACTGAAGTCCCCCCCTTTGACTTTCTCATCCAATGGGCTTGAGGTGGTGGTGAGAGGACACAAGGAATCAAGAAAACGTAATTGAGATTCTCCCCATGTCGACTTCTCCACCTTCAGTTTACAAGAACCTCCATCTCTTAGGAATTCTGTTTGTGGTTCGTTCTCCTTCCTCCACTCTGTTATTATGTGTCTCTCTATGTATCTATTGATTCCTCTATTTCTCTCTCTCACCGGGTTGACGGCGCTGTCTGGGTTGATCTGCAGGGTGTAGATGTCGTCTCTGGAGTACTGGAACAGGCCGTAGTAGGGGTTCAACATCTCATGGGACAGCAGGTACAGCCACTCCCTATATGACAGACAGACATCTTGTTAGTCACGTGACACCGGCATAATAAAAACTATTTTTGGGGGGTTGCATGTGGCCACATGCCCCCAAAAATATTCTGTTTGATGTATCAAGCTTTTTGAATGTGAATTTCCACAGTGGTTGTTTCTTTCTGGACTTCTGTCCTATGAGGAAAATAAAATATTTTGAAAAGGCATATTTTTGGTTGACCTCATGGTTTTATTAAACAGTGTTTAAGCCTGGAGGTGTGGATGACTGCAGTACCTGGCCACTCCTCCGTAGTCCAGGCCCTCTTCTCCTCTGAACTTGACCATCAGTCTCTTCCACAGGTCCTTGGGACGCATCTTCATCACCTGGCGGTACGACTCCTGCAACACAACAAACAAGAGCATGGGTATATTAACCTTGGGTGTATTCACTAGGAACCAAACGGCGAGGAACCTACCTGAGCCGGTCCAATAGAAACTCTTGTTTTTGTTGCAAAACATTGCTACGCTTTGCATTAAGGAATACACCCCTAATCTTAAGATGTGCCAACCTGCAGGCCATTCAACTTGACCCTCAATCACACGGTTTCTGTTCTAAACAGCGCTTGTTGTTTTATGCAGCAATAAGAGCAACAGTGGATTACAATGTTCCGGATCCGAATTCTACCACTGATCACGTAAAGTCTGTTTTTTTTTAAAGTGGGGCAGAGAGTACAACAATATGCGGTCGACAATTTACCACTGTCATAATACTCCCTCAGATTAGTCAATTCACCATCCAGAACTGTTTGACAGCGCTGCACACCTCTCCTCTTTCTCGGTCTCTCACTCTCCTGGTAGACTAGGACCTAGTGGTGCCTGGGAGAAACCAGCAGCACCAACACCATGACATCTGTGCCTGGGCAAGAGAGTGTATGTGTGAGTGGGCTTCATGTGCACTAGCTCCCTTTACATTACGTAAGGGCCTTTTCTCTCGCTCCCTATTTTCTCTATCAGGATCCAGAGTAACTCAGGAGGGCTGCCATCAAAAACAAACTCCTGCCACCACAGCACAGAGCTTGTGAGGAGTGTTGCAAATATGAACGCAGCAAAGCACGGGAAGCAGGCTCGAGGAGAAGCAGGAGAGTGAAGCAAGGGTTATTAGTTAGGAAATTACAGTGCACTGGTCAGCGGCGAACAATGCCATCAGTCCCTGTTGAAAACTAGAGTCAATCACAGGCACACACACACACACGCGCTCGCTCGGCTTTCTCGCAGATCGTTTCCCCCCTTGCTGTCACGTACTGAGGATGAAGTCATCTTTTTTTCTTTGCTCAAATTGTACCGCCGAAAGATGTCCTCCGCCCCCCCCCCCCTCTCCTCCTTCCCCCTACTTTTAGCTGCTGAAATCATCCTGAAAGAATGCCTTGCCGTGGAAGAACAGATGATTGGAGGAGGAGAAGGAAAGAGGAAACTGTGGTGTTTGAAGGGGCCTTTTTCACTTTGGTTTTTACGGCGAATCGTAACGAATTTGGGGGTATTACCGCTCAGTTCTCGTAGGCATTTTATTGCAGACTGTAAATGGATGCAAAGCCACCTATAAATCGTACGGGTGTGCATATTTGTAAACTTGTAACAGAGTGTGTTAAAGTATGTTTATACAGTGGGGAGAACAAGTATTTGATACACTGCCGATTTTGAAGGTTTTCCTACTTACAAAGCATGTAGAGGTCTGTAATTTTTATCATAGGTACCCTTCAACTGTGAGAGACGGAATCTAAAACATAAATCCAGAAAAATCACATTGTATGATTTTTAAGAAATTAATTAGCATTTTATTGCATGACATAAGTATTTGATCACCTACCAACCAGTAAGAATTCTGGCTCTCACAGACATGTTAGTTTTTCTTTAGGAATTCCTCCTGTTCTCTACTCGTTACCTGTATAAAAGACACCTGTCCACACACTCAATCAAACAGACTCCAACCTCTCCACAATGGCCAAGACCAGAGAGTTGTGTAAGGCCATCAGGGATAAAATTGTAGACCTGCACAAGGCTGGGATGGGCTACAGGACAATAGGCAAGCAGCTTGGTGAGAAGGCAACAATTATTAGAAAATGGAAGAAGTTCAAGATGACGGTCAATCACCCTCGGTCTGGGGCCTACTTTAAAATGTACGCTTGATTTGTGGTGGATGAGTGAGTTACGCCTCTCAACGTAAAGCACTACCTATATACATGCAAATGCAATCCATTACGATACAGTATAAATGAAGCCATCAATCACACACACTTGGATAGAGTTTTCACACAGGGTCTCTCAGTTTACCTCAAAGATCTCCTCACGGCAGACCTCGATGCGACAGTGTCCTGCCTGGGGCTGCTGATTGGACAGCTCCTGCCGGAGGATCTTGAGCTTCTGGACCAGGTCCCTCTTGTACTTGGGCACGGTGAGGCACTCGGCCTCCTCGGGGAGCTGGGCCGGGGACAACGCCGGGACCTGCGGTGGGGGCTGCTGCTCCTTCAACTGGTTCGACTGACGACTACTGGGGAGGGAGACCAGCAGAAATGCTCAATGTTAAACAGTACAAGATTGCAATATGAAATCAAACAAGACAATTGTAACACATGGAATGAAATGATTAACACCATCTTTCTCTCTCTTGAGTATTGTTTGTGGAGAATACGGGGTTAAAAGTACATATATCTCAGCTCGTTGTAGAGAGGGAGTTGTGGTCTGTCTGTGCCTTTTGCCCTCCGCCACCTCATTCTCTCCTTCCCTCTCATTTTAGGTGCTGGCAGACTAATTAAATAGGCAGCCTTCGCTTTGTAAGACACCTCTGCTTCCTCTTTAAAGCCTCATAGTGCCTTCAAAGTGAAACTGGCGCCTTCGTCGGTGCCCTCTGCCACCCTGCCCCTGGCTAACCGCAGCTGGGGCCACCGCAGCCCTGGCTCTGTACCCACGTCAATCTATGCCCGTATGGGATGGTTACATGCCTGGGTGGGCCTCGTAAAAACACAATTCACCCCCCCCCCCCCCC
Organism: Oncorhynchus clarkii lewisi; assembly: GCF_045791955.1. NCBI lineage: Eukaryota > Metazoa > Chordata > Actinopteri > Salmoniformes > Salmonidae > Oncorhynchus > Oncorhynchus clarkii. Next base: position 19,758,413 of record NC_092163.1, read on the forward strand.
CCCCCCCCCCAAAAAGGGCCAGAGTTTCCAACAGGACAGTACTGTACAGAAGACGGAGTCCCTAATAAAAGGACCTACTGTGCAGTAGCAGTACAGTTGCGGCCAAACAATGGTGGTTCACAGAGAGGAAGTTCTTTAAACCTGTGTCTGAGAGGGGAGGCCACAGGCAGAACAGAACATAGCCACCCAAACACCCTCATTCTTCAGGGGTGGAAAAAAGAAAAAGCGTGTTATATTTGGCGTTCTCCAAAGTAAAACAGGCCCAGTGTTCCGCCAGTCCGTATCCCTGTATAATCAAGTCAGCTGGTATTTATTTTATTGGCAGTGTCGAGGCCCTTCCATGTCAAAGTGAGGGTAAGGCTCGGCTCGCAGGGCTGAAAACCACTAGGAACACACACACACACACGGAAAAGAGGTCCTTAAACAAAATAGAATGAGTTTCTCTTGGCTCGGGTTGGGAAGCCCTTGAACCATATAATAAAACATAATTTGAGCATTTTCGTCGAGGGCGCGCAGGGTAATTAAAAATACATTTCGGTACAGTTAGCAGTCTCGTGTTCCCGATTCGGAATGACCTCGGCATATTTCTAACTGTAAATATAGAAGTACAAGTGCGGCTCAGTCGAAAGTCACTCTGGCGCGGAGACACACAAGGGGAAAGAGTCGAGGGTTCCTTTCTGTGACGAGCCTCCATGAAATACGACTATCCGGGTAGAAAGACAAACTTTCAAATTCAATCTAGGAGTATTATTGTTATTCCAAGCTAGAAGAACAAGGCGAGGAGAGAGCGAGCGATGCCAGAACAGGATTCACTGGACTAAAGCGGTCACGATCATGAAGTTGGCACAGGTTTGGTACCGAGGTCCCAGCGAATCAAAAGCTCCTTTATTGAGCCGGGCGCTGGAAGTACTACCTAGGTAGAACCTCCCTCTCCCTGGCCCTTTACACTTCGCCTGAACAGTGGGGAGAAGGCCCGCCAAGGGTCGTCCGAGCGGCACTGCCGTGCTGACTACTACCCACAAAGGAGTGTGTGTTTGTGGCGCTGGAGCTCAACCCTCAATCACCAATCATCTCCCCTGGCTCCGGAAAGGAGGGGAGACATTTCCATTGGCAGTGGATGGGAAGGGATGGCCAAGTTCTCCCTAAGGGAAGACAAGGGAAGTATTGCACTATATAGGGAATAGGATGTCAGCCAATCACTACCCTAGCACCACAAAGGTAGCTTTCACAAGCCTGGGGCTGCCTCCCTGTCTCACACTCACACAGAGCCCCCATAGACACTGACAATAACACTCTGCTTACAGACAGGATGTTTATAGTATTTAGGCTACATAAAATATGCCTATAAGCCACAAAGACACAAACAAAACATGACAGACTAAAAATACATAAAGACCCATCCAAAGGCCTTGACAACATAACGCTCTGTTTACAGATATGACGTTTACAGAATTTAAGTGACATAAAAAGGTGTCTATATGCCACACACTGTGATACAAACAAAACACAAAACTTCAAATATATAAAAGATTGCTTATAAAGACAGTTATTTTATTCATTCGCTGACCTTCATTTCACCAGGTAAGTTCGACGCCCCATTGCACACCAAATATAAACGACTCGCTTGATAAATATAACGCAGACATTGACGTAATGCTGCAGAAATATAGAAGTTTAGTCAGGAACATACATGTGAGACAGACCGTGTGGCTGAGTGCATACCACATTAATGTGGATGTGAGAGACATGTCTAGCAGTCTTGGAACCAGCTACCAGCCAGTCAAATATAAACCGGTCGGTGCTGCGTTGACAGAACAGCAGGTAAATGCCACTCTACCCGATCATACAAATGAATTCATTTTCTCTCTATTCTAGCAATTATTTTTCTATCCCGCCGACCACCAAACCACTAGCAGTGGGCTATTCTGTCTTCTCACAGTCTCTATGATTATCGGATTCAAATGAATTCATCTCTCCATCTTTCTACTCTTCTCCATTACTCTTTCATTTACTTCCTCTCTCTTTCCTCCACATCCAATCACACCTCTCTCACAAATCACATGTAATTCTTCCCCTTACTATTCTACTCCTCTCCTTCTCTCGCTCCACTACAGGAGAGAGAGCGCGAAGGAGAGAGCGCGAAGGAGAGAGCGCAAAGGAGAGAGCGCAAAGTAGAGAGCGCAAAGGAGAGTGCGAGAGAGCGCGAAGGAGAGAGCGAGAGAACGTGAAGGAGAGAGCGTGAAGGAGAGAGCGAGAGAACGTGAAGGAGAGAGCGAGAGAGCGAAGGAGAGAGCGAGAGAGCGCGAAGGAGAGAGCGCGAGAGCGCGAAGGAGAGAGCGAGAGAGCGAAGGAGAGAGCGCGAAGGAGAGAGCGAAGGAGAGAGCGAAGGAGAGAGCGAAAGAGAGAGCGAGAGAGCGCGAAGGAGAGAGCGAGAGAGCGCGAAGGAGAGAGCGCGAAGGAGAGAGCACGAGAGCGCGAAGGAGAGAGCGAGAGAGCGCGAAGGAGAGAGCGCGAAGGAGAGAGCGCGAAGGAGAGAGCGCGAAGGAGAGATCGCGAAGGAGAGAGCGCGAAGGAGAGAGCGCGAAGGAGAGAGCGCGAAGGAGAGAGCGAGAGGGCACAAAGGAGATAGCGAGAGAGCGCGAAGGAGAGAGCGAGAGAGCTCGAAGGAGAGAGCGAGAGAGCGAAGGAGAGAGCGCGAAGGAGAGAGCGAAGGAGAGAGCGAAGGAGAGAGCGAAGGAGAGAGCGAAGGAGAGAGCGAGAGCGAAGGAGAGAGCGAGAACGAAAGGAGAGAGCGAGAGCGCGAAGGAGAGAGCAAGAGAGCGCGAAGGAGAGAGCGAGAGAGCGCGAAGGAGAGAGCGCGAAGGAGAAAGCGCGAAGGAGAGAGCGAGAGAGCGCGAAGGAGAGAGCAAGAGAGCGCGAAGGAGAGAGCAAGAGAGCGCGAAGGAGAGAGCGCGAAGGAGAGAGCGAAGGAGAGAGCGAAGGAGAGAGCGAAAGAGAGAGCGAGAGAGTGCGAGGGAGAGAGCGAGAGAGCGCGAAGGAGAGAGCGCGAAGGAGAGAGCGCGAGAGCGCGAAGGAGAGAGCGAGAGAGCGCGAAGGAGAGAGCGCGAAGGAGAGAGCGCGAAGGAGAGAGCGCAAAGGAGAGAGCGCAAAGGAGAGAGCGAGAGGGCACAAAGGAGATAGCGAGAGAGCGCGAAGGAGATAGTGAGAGAGCGCGAAGGAGAGCGAGAGAGCGCGAAGGAGAGAGCGAGAGAGCTCGAAGGAGAGAGCGAGAGAGCGAAGGAGAGAGCGCGAAGGAGAGAGCGAAGGAGAGAGCGAAGGAGAGAGCGAGAGCGAAGGAGAGAGCGAGAACGAAAGGAGAGAGCGAGAGCGCGAAGGAGAGAGCAAGAGAGCGCGAAGGAGAGAGCGAGAGAGCGCGAAGGAGAGAGCGAGAGAGCGCGAAGGAGAGAGCGAGAGAGCGCGAAGGAGAGAGCGAGAGAGCGCGAAGGAGAGAGCGAGAGAGCGCGAAGGAGAGAGCGAGAGAGCGCGAAGGAGAGAGCGAGAGAGCGCGAAGGAGAGAGCGAGAGAGCGCAAAGGAGAGAGCGAGAGAGCGCGAAGGAGAGAGCGCGAAGGAGAGAGCGAGAGAGCGCGAAGGAGAGAGCGCGAAGGAGAAAGCGCGAAGGAGAGAGCGAAAGAGCGCGAAGGAGAGAGCGAGAGAGCGCGAAGGAGAGAGCGAAAGAGCGCGAAGGAGAGAGCGCGAAAGAGAGTGAAAGAGAGCGAGAGAGCGCAAAAGAGAGAGCGCGAAAGAGAGAGCGAGAGAGCGCGAAAGAGAGCGAGAGAGCGCGAAGAAGAGAGCGAGAGAGCGAAGGAGAGAGCGAGAGCGAGAAGGAGCGAGCGAGAGAGCGTGAAGGAGAGCGAGAGCGCGAAGGAGAGCGAGAGAGCGCAAAGGAGAGCGAGAGAGCGCGAAGGAGAGAGCGAGAGAGCGCGAAGGAGAGAGCGAGAGAGCGCGAAGGAGAGAGCGAGAGAGCGCGAAGGAGAGAGCGAGAAGGAGCGAGCGAGAAGGAGCGAGCGAGAGAGCGCGAAGGAGAGAGCGAGAAGGAGCGAGCGAGAAGGAGCGAGCGAGAGAGCGCGAAGGAGAGAGCGAGAGAGCGCGAAGGAGAGAGCGAGAGAGCGCGAAGGAGGGAACGAGAGAGCGCGAAGGAGAGAGCGAGAGAGCGCGAAGGAGGGAACGAGAGAGCGCGAAGGAGAGAGCGAGAGAGCGCGAAGGAGAGAGCGAGAGAGCGCGAAGGAGAGAGCGAGAGAGCGCGAAGGAGAGAGCGAGAGAGCGCGAAGGAGAGAGCGAGAGAGCGCGAAGGAGAGAGCGAGAGAGCGCGAAGGAGAGAGCGAGAGAGCGCAAAGGAGAGAGCGAGAGAGCGCGAAGGAGAGAGCGAGAGAGCGCGAGAGAGCGCGAAGGAGAGAGTGAGAGAGCGCGAAGGAGAGAGCGCGAAGGAGAGAGCGAGAGAGCGCGAAGGAGAGAGCGAGAGAGCGCGAAGGAGAGAGCGAGAGAGCGCGAAGGAGAGAGCGAGAGAGCGCGAAGGAGAGAGCGAGAGAGCGCAAAGGAGAGAGCGAGAGAGCGCGAAGGAGAGAGCGAGAGAGCGCGAAGGAGAGAGCGAGAGAGCGCGAAGGAGAGAGCGCGAAGGAGAGAGCGAGAGAGCGCGAAGGAGAGAGCGCGAAGGAGAAAGCGCGAAGGAGAGAGCGAAAGAGCGCGAAGGAGAGAGCGAGAGAGCGCGAAGGAGAGAGCGAAAGAGCGCGAAGGAGAGAGCGCGAAAGAGAGTGAAAGAGAGCGAGAGAGCGCGAAAGAGAGAGCGCGAAAGAGAGAGCGAGAGAGCGCGAAAGAGAGCGAGAGAGCGCGAAGAAGAGAGCGCAAAGGAGAGAGCGAGAGAGCGCGAAAGAGAGAGCGCGAAAGAGAGAGCGAGAGAGCGCGAAAGAGAGCGAGAGAGCGCGAAGAAGAGAGCGAGAGAGCGAAGGAGAGAGCGAGAGCGAGAAGGAGCGAGCGAGAGAGCGTGAAGGAGAGCGAGAGCGCGAAGGAGAGCGAGAGAGCGCAAAGGAGAGCGAGAGAGCGCGAAGGAGAGAGCGAGAGAGCGCGAAGGAGAGAGCGAGAGAGCGCGAAGGAGAGAGCGAGAGAGCGCGAAGGAGAGAGCGAGAAGGAGCGAGCGAGAAGGAGCGAGCGAGAGAGCGCGAAGGAGAGAGCGAGAGAGCGCGAAGGAGAGAGCGAGAGAGCGCGAAGGAGGGAACGAGAGAGCGCGAAGGAGAGAGCGAGAGAGCGCGAAGGAGGGAACGAGAGAGCGCGAAGGAGAGAGCGAGAGAGCGCGAAGGAGAGAGCGAGAGAGCGCGAAGGAGAGAGCGAGAGAGCGCGAAGGAGAGAGCGAGAGAGCGCGAAGGAGAGAGCGAGAGAGCGCGAAGGAGAGAGCGAGAGAGCGCAAAGGAGAGAGCGAGAGAGCGCGAAGGAGAGAGCGAGAGAGCGCGAGAGAGCGCGAAGGAGAGAGTGAGAGAGCGCGAAGGAGAGAGCGAGAGAGCGCGAAGGAGAGCGAGAGAGCGAGAAGGAGAGCGCGAAGGAGAGAGCGAGAGAGCGCGAAGGAGAGAGCGAGAGAGCGCGAAGGAGAGAGCGAGAGAGCGAAGGAGAGAGCGCGAAGGAGAGAGAGCGAAGGAGAGAGAGCGAAGGAGAGAGCGCGAAGGAGAGAGCGCGAAGGAGAGAGCGAAGGAGAGCGAAAGAGAGAGAGAGAGCGCGAAGGAGAGAGCGCGAAGGAGAGAGCGAGAGAGCGCGAAGGAGAGAGCGAGAGAGCGCGAAGGAGAGCGAGAGAGCGAGAAGGAGAGCGCGAAGGAGAGAGCGAGAGAGCGCGAAGGAGAGAGCGAGAGAGCGAAGGAGAGAGCGCGAAGGAGAGAGAGCGAAGGAGAGAGAGCGAAGGAGAGAGCGCGAAGGAGAGAGCGCGAAGGAGAGAGCGAAGGAGAGAGCGAAGGAGAGAGCGAAGGAGAGCGAAAGAGAGAGAAGGAGAGAGCGAAGGAGAGAGCGAAGGAGAGAGCGAGAGCGAAGGAGAGAGCGAGAGAGCGCGAAGGAGAGAGCGAGAGAGCGCGAAGGAGAGAGCGAGAGAGCGCGAAGGAGAGAGCGAGAGAGCGCGAAGGAGAGAGCGAGAGAGCGCGAAGGAGAGCGAGAGAGCGCGAAGGAGAGCGAGAGAGCGCGAAGGAGAGAGCGAGAGAGCGCGAAGGAGAGAGCGAGAGAGCGCGAAGGAGAGAGCGAGAGAGCGCGAAGGAGAGAGCGAGAGAGCGCGAAGGAGAGAGCGAGAGAGCGCGAAGGAGAGAGCGAGAGAGCGCGAAGGAGAGAGCGAGAGAGCGCGAAGGAGAGAGCGAGAGAGCGCGAAGGAGAGAGCGCGAAGGAGAGAGCGAGAGAGCGCGAAGGAGAGAGCGTGAAGGAGAGAGCGAGAGAGCGCGAAAGAGAGAGCGAGAGAGCGCGAAGGAGAGAGCGCGAAAGAGAGTGAAAGAGAGCGAGAGAGCGCGAAGAAGAGAGCGAGAGAGCGCAAAGGATAGAGCGAGAGAGCGGGAAAGAGAGAGCGAGAGAGCGCGAAAGAGAGCGCGAAAGAGAGCGAGAGAGCGCGAAAGAGAGCGAGAGAGCGCGAGAGAGCGCGAAAGAGAGCGAGAGAGCGCGAAAGAGAGCGAGAGAGCGCGAAGAAGAGAGCGAGAGAGCGAAGGAGAGAGCGAAGGAGAGAGCGAGAGAGCGAAGGAGAGAGCGAGAGCGAGAAGAACACACACCACACTTCAGGGGTGACAAATAACAACACTGACACACCACTCAACCAGACACACGTGTGTGCAAACTCAGCAACCTTTCACCATACTTATATTCACACACAGACATCACGACAGCAGCGTAAGACTCAGACTGAAAAAAATGCTAGCAAAGTGTGACCCTACCAGTGGGCCGTCTGTGTGTAGCTTCGCCACTGTTGATTTTCACAGATGCCATTCAGGTTCCCTAAACACACTCCTGGCTGTCTGTGCGCAAACAGTCTGTCAGCGCACTGCCTCAGCTGAACCTCAGGCATGCCATGAAAGGCCTCTGGGCTGGATCTGGGGTTAGGGCTGGAGCCATTCCACTACTGAGGAAACTCAATGTAATGTGGATCAGATGCTGCTAGGCTAGTCCTCACTCTGCAGTAAGCCAGCAGGTGTGTGTGTGTTGTGCGGGCATGCCGGAGCGAGAGAGCGCAAAGGAGAGCGCGAAGGAGAGAGCGAGAAGGAGAGAGCGCAAAGGAGAGAGCGAGAGAGCGCGAGCGAGAGAGCGCGAAGGAGAGAGAGCAAGAGAGAGAGAGCAAGAGAGAGAGAGCAAGAGAGAGAGAGCAAGAGAGAGAGAGCAAGAGAGAGAGAGCAAGAGAGAGAGAGCAAGAGAGAGAGAGCAAGAGAGAGAGAGCAAGAGAGAGAGAGAGCGAAGCGGAGAGAAGGAGAGCGGGAGAGAGAAGAGAGGAGAAGAAGAGTGAGAAGAGAGGAACCTCATTGCAGAACAGTAGTCTGCACTTTGGCGGATCTCTCACATTCCTCTCCTTCCACATCCTCCTTTGTCTTTCGCTCTCTCATTCTCTAAATCTCTACCTCGCTCTGGTATACAACTATGCATTGAATTCCTTTTCCATCTTATTTTCAACCCTGTAAAGTGTGACAACTTTTTTCCTACCCCTTGCCTTACATGGAATCAAATAACTCGAAACCTCAATCAAAAACCAAAGCACCATTAAGTATGAGCTCCATACCGTTCTTTTTATCTAAAGGTCACACAATGCAACACAGCATACTGTCACCACACTGTCTCTTACAGCGAGGTAACACTTATCGTGAGCTCATCATCAACAGCATGTCCTCTCTGACAAACTTAAATGGCCTGAGGAATCCCGGCAAAAAACATTTATCAAGCGTGGGCCATGGCGGTTGTTGGGTGAAATATTCTGAAATCCTGGGGCTGATCGAAGACAGATGTGATGCTGATGACAGGCCAGGCCTGGCTGCAGCACCGCTAGGCTAGCTAGCTAATATGTTTTCCAGCACCTTCGAGCAGAGCTTTCTGGGATGGGCCAGTAGGGGTGTTACTGGAGCCAGGGGAGCTCTCAATGTTTGGAGGGGGTGACACACGCACACACAATCATAAACACATAATTGTGCAAACCCACACACTCAATTCATAAACATGGTTCACACACACATTTTGTCCACCCTCCCAGCCCCAGATAGCTCACTCTCCTCCCCAGACAGTGTGAACATCTCCATCAGACACATCAGCTGCATCATCTGGTCTCACTTTGCCTGTTTACTTGCCTGTCGTCAGTCAGTACGGACTGTTTATAGTTCCGGCTGAGAACCAGTCAGCAATCAAACAAGATGTCCGTGTTCTGCTAAGTGCCTTTAATACCCAATAAAACGTGATTGTGCAAGTGACAACAAAGCAATAAAATAAAGAAAATGTTGTCTTCATAGAAGTGTGCTGACTGAGGTGGTGGAAGAAATGTTGCCGAATTGTAGCCTTGTTTAAATGGAGTGTACACAAGTAGTCTGGGGGTTAAATTCCAGGGAGACACACAATTGGCTCTTGACTAACTGCCATCTGAGGAGAATAGTAACACACACACCTGTGCTCAGCACAAACACACACACACTAACACGCACACAGGTGTTTAAAACCATACTCGTATCTACTTACACAGCTATACAGACCGCTCTCTAACAGTCTTTTGTAAAAATACTAAACAGCACTAAAACACTAGTGGTGTAACACACTTCTAGGTACAAGAAAGGCCTATACACAGCCAATTAAATAAGACGCTATTGGATCCGACTGCTGCCACCAAATGTATATTATGCAAGTCAACAGTGTGTGAGTTTATTACTTTGGTTTGCATTGCTTTACTTTTCCCTCATCTGTGAAAAAACCCACATTCCAAGTGTTCAAAAGCAGCTTCTTTCAGAGTGTTGCAAATCTTGCCTTCAAAAGGGAATAAGACTGTGTTGTGCATCAGCGTAACAGCAGACCTATAAGCTTGCTGCCAGCTTTTAGCAAACTGTTGGGGAAAAATTGTGTTTGACCAAATACAATGCTATTTCTCAGTAAACAAATTAACAACAGACTTTCAGCATGCTTATAGAGAAGGGCACTCAACATGTACTGCACTGACACAAATGACTGATTGAAAGAAATTGATAAGAAGATTGTGGGAGCTGTACTCTTAGATTTCAGTGCAGCCTTTGATATTATTGACCATAACCTGTTGTTGAGAAAACTTAAGTGCTATGGCTTTTCAACCTCTGCCATATCGTGGATTCAGAGCCATCTATCTAATAGAACTCAAAGGGTTTTCTTTAATGGAAGCATCTCTCAAACATGTAAAGTGTGGTGTGCCGCAGGGCAGCTCTCTAGGCCCTCTACTCTTTTCTATTTTTACCAATGACCTACCACTGGCATTAAACAAAGCATGTGTGTCCATGTATTCTGATGATAAAACCATACACACATCAGCAACCACAGCTAATGAAGTCACTGAAACCCTTAAACAATTGCAGTCCGTTTTGGAATGGGTGGCCAGTAATAAACTGGCCTTGAACATCTCTAAAAACTAAGAGCATTGTATTTGGTACAAATCATTCTTTAACTGCTAGACCTCAGCAGAATCTGGTATGTGGCTGTTGAACAAGTTGAGACTAAATTACTTGGCATTGCCTTAGATTGTAAACTGTCATGGTCAAAACATACAGATTCAATGGTTGCAAAGATGGGGAGAGGTCTGTCCATAATAAAGAGATGCTCTGCTTTTTTGACACCACACTCCAAAAAGCAAGTTCTGCAGGCTCTAGTTTAGTCTAATCTTGATTATTGTCCAGTCGTGTGGTCCAGTGCTGCAAGGACAGACCTAGTTAAGCCGCAGCTGGCCCAGAACAGAGCGGCACATTTTGCTCTTAAATTGTAATCAGAGGGCTAATATACATAGTATACATGCCAGTCTCTCTTGGCTAAGAGGAGAGACTGACTGCATCACTTATTTTTATAAGAAACATTCATGTGTTAAATCCCAAATTGTTTACATAGTCAACTTACACACAGCTCTGAAACACACACTTACCCCACCAGACATGCCACCAGGGGTCTTTTCACAGTCCCCAAATCCAGAACAAATTCAAGGAAGCTTACATAATTATATAGAGCCCTTATTGCATAGAACTTCCTTCCATCTCATATTGCTCAAATAAACAGCAAACCTGGTTTCAAAAAACAGATAAAGCAACCCCTTGCGGCACAATGCCTCTCCCCTATTTGACCTACATAGTTTGATATGTAGGCTACATGTGCCTTTTTTTTAAATGTATGTAGTTCTGTTCTTGAGATGTTCTTGTCTAATGATGTTCTTTATTATGTCATTCTGTATTATGTTTCATGTTTTGTGTGGACCCCAGGAAGAGTAGCTGCTGCTTTTGCAACAGCTAATGGGGATCCTAATAAAATACCAAACACCAAACTCACAAAGCTAGCTCCACTACCGGGGGCCATTTTGACACATATGGATACTATTTGTGCCGAATGACCAGATGTTGATTTCACAAACATGCGTCTCGTGCCAGACGCTGTTATTGCAAGGTTTCAACTGAGAATTCTTATGAAAAAAAATGTTTTCTTACTAAAAGAAAAATGACACATTCTTTATGCAAGACAAGAAATTCAAGCTCCCTATATCATAGCTTAGATTTACCTCGTTCCCAACTGGGTTTAGCTACTGCCCTTCACCAGCTCCCTCTGTGTCCACCTTACTGTGTGCAAAGCAGCGTGGGTAATAGCGTGGTAACTGGACTGTTCCACTGGGGCGCACGGCTGGTGTTTGAACAGCTGCTCGGGGGGGGGGAGTACCGGCATGCCCGCACAACACACACACACACCTGCTGGCTTACTGCAGAGTGAGGACTAGCCTAGCAGCATCTGATCCACATTACATTGAGTTTCCTCAGTAGTGGAATGGCTCCAGCCCTAACCCCAGATCCAGCCCAGAGGCCTTTCATGGCATGCCTGAGGTTCAGCTGAGGCAGCGCGCTGACAGACTGTTTGCGCACAGACAGCCAGGAGTGTGTTTAGGGAACCTGAATGGCATCTGTGAAAATCAACAGTGGCGAAGCTACACACAGACGGCCCACTGGTAGGGTCACACTTTGCTAGCATTTTTTTCAGTCTGAGTCTTACGCTGCTGTCGTGATGTCTGTGTGTGAATATAAGTATGGTGAAAGGTTGCTGAGTTTGCACACACGTGTGTCTGGTTGAGTGGTGTGTCAGTGTTGTTATTTGTCCCCCCTGAAGTGTGGTGTGTGTGTGTGTGTGTGTGTGTGTGTGTGTGTGTGTATGTATATATAGGGAGGAGGGTTACCTGAGGTTAGTGTTCTGGCTCTGGCTCTCCATGGCCACGCGGGAACCGTTTGGACTGGGGCCGTTTGGACTAGGGAGGAAGAGAGGGAGAGAGCAACAAACCAAAAGTGATATAAAATGGGACAAAAAGATCTGACGCCATCACACAGCAGATGGATTCACTAACAGCAGGCAGAATGCTTCCTCAACATTTTTGCTACCAATTTACTGTGATCTAGAAAATAAGCAAACCCAGTGTTTTCAGCTAAAGGCATGACGTCTGAGTAGACCACTAGATAAAAAGTAAAGACCCCAGCTCGAGTCAAAGGTCACAGCCTGAACAGTGGCAGTGTTTGCACTCACTTGAGGACCAGGTGGAGGTTGGCGGAGAGGCGCGGGTCGGTGAACTGCGTGGTTCGGTTGTTGTGGTCCACAAAGTAGACGCGTCCCGTGGCCGTGTTGCGGATCTCCCAGCCCGGCGGCAGAGGACCCAGCTCCTCACAGTTGACGTTGCTCAGATCCCTGGGCATGAAAATAGGACCACAGGAGACCGTGAAGAGAACTAAACCATAACCACGTAAACCCATCGCTCACTCAACCTAGGGTGCTAAAACAACAAGGGTATAACACAATGAGCATAATAATACAGTATTTACTACTATTATCATTATACTTTATTGAGTATTAATCTAGGTTAATGAGAGTATATTATCTTTTATAGTGTAAGAACCAGGCTATTATAGTACAAATCGACTTGTAAACACAGTCACTACTGTTAGCAGTCTTTATTCTACCAGTTAGGTAGGATTATTGAGTGCAATTTGTATTTTCTAAGTACACAACAAATCTTTTCTTCCAAGTATAAAAAAGACATCCCAGAGACATGCCTAAATTCAACTCAACAGAGTTGGATCGATCGCAAAACATCTGAGAAAACACTTGAATAAATTCCAAAAACTCCCTATCGGTCTCTACTCCCCCATAGACCTACATTCTTTGCTGTTGAAACCTAAAACCCTGAAGTGGGATGTATTAACTGTCCACTAAGGACTCATCACTAAAGCAGTCTGCACATGCCTGGCTAAGCTGTTTCATTACATAATGGGTGTTTGTAACTCGTTCTGGGCCAAATGATCATGATTCAATGTTGAATCTTAAGGATATTGAATCTCTGAAGACCAAGACATTGATAAGTTCATTATTTGGGATGAATCGGTGTGCTTGTGTGTGTGTGTGTGTGTGTGTGTGTGTGTGTGTGTGTGTGTGTGTGTGTGTGTGTGTGCGTATTAGCGCATCAATTAACAAGAAATACTCAGTGGAGGTGAGGAAAGGTCAGGGTTCACAACCAGGGCGGCAGGTAGCCTAGTGGTTAGAGCGTTGGGCCAGTAACCGGAAGGTAGCTGGATCGAATACCCGAGCCGACAGGGTAAAAATCTTTCGTTCTGCCCATGAGCAAGGCAGCCCCTGTCCTTGTTCCTTGGGCGCTATGGATGTCGATTGGCAGCCCTCTGCACCTCTCTGATTCAGGGGGGTTGGGTTAAATGCACATTTCAGTTGAAATACATTCAGTTGGACAAGAAGAAAACAGACTGAAATATGGAGGTCTACCTGGTCTACCTGGACTTAAGAGACATTTTATGACCCAGGAGACAGACCAAAAAGACTTCTAGTCAGTGTGAAGGAGAGAGAGCGAGTGACAGCGACAGATGGCTTTATGTATGGCATTATTGTTGTTGTCCCGTTGACAACATTGATTATTATTTTAATTATGTTAATATTGTAAATCTCCAAAGTAAGCTTGGGCAAATGTACATTATTACCTCATGTCAATAAAGAAAATTGAATTGAGAGAGACCGAGAGAGATGGAGGTGAGTGTGTGTGTTCATAGCAGTGTGTACCTGGGCACTCGAGGGTCGTGCCATGTGCTGACGCCCGTCTGGGTGTGGAGGAAGTACACCTGGCCCTGCTGCGTGGTTCTTTGCTCTGTGAGGGGAGGGGCACAAAAAGACAACGCTGTGAGAAAAGCGGAGGCAATCTTAAATGGCACACCCTTTTGTTCTTCAATTGTCTCAACTTAAACGGCACACAAATCCGTATTTATGTTCCAAAAATCTGGACAGGACACCAGCGTGAACCACCCAGTATGAGTGCACTGACGGTGACAGGGCACCAGTGTGTGTATCCCTGAGCGCGCCTCGTGCATGCACATGTAGTCCCTCATTCATTTCCTTCCGACACCACATGTTCCACCCAGCTCACCTCTCACTCCCTCAGTTCCACCCAACTGGTCAAGAGTCACTGACTGAGTCGAAGGAGAAAAACGCCCCCTGGCCTTAAGTGAGTCACCTCTGCCAACCTCTGCCAAGAACATTGGGCATTTTCAGGGGCATGGATCACCGCCATTCTAACTGAATGGCATTCATCACCACCCTTATCATTTCCTTCACAGACTCTCTGGTTCAGTTCTTCTACAGAGCTCTGTGTTGAGCCTGGAGTTTATGCAGTTCAACACAGAGGCCCAAGAGCTCTGCAGGAGATATACACTGAGTGTACAAAACATTCCAGGACATAGACCTACCAGGTGAAATGATAGGCTATGATCCCTTATTGATGTCACTTGTTAAATCCACTTTAAAACAGTGTAGATGAAGGGGAGGAGTCAGGTTAAAGGAGGATTTGTTAAGCCTTCAGACATGGACTGTGTATGTGTATACCATACAGTGGGTGACTGGGCAAGATTAAAAATGTTGGTGCCTTTGAACGAGGTATGGTAGCAGGTGCCAGGCGCACCGGTTTGTGTCAAGAACTACAACGCAGCTCAGAGTCTTTCACACTCAACAGTTTCCTGTGTGTATCAAGAATGGTCCACCACCCAAAGGACATCCAGCCAACTTGACACAACTGTTGGAAGCATTGGAGTCACCATGGGCCAGCATCCCTGTGGAAAGCTTTCGACACCTTGTAGAGTCCCTGCCCCGACGAATGTTTGGTATACACCGTACATACTCATCATTTATGAACTGGCTAAGTTGTGTCGTATATTAAAATAGGAAGTAGAAATAGAGGATGGGAAACTTCCACAGAACAGGGAGATTGTGGTAACTGGTGGGCTGGCGTTGTAAATCAGTGTTTTGCTACAGCATATTAAATAATGGTGCAATACACTCGACTGTTGACATCCGACATGTCAATGTTTTTAGTTGTATCTGTCCCTATCAAATGAATCTGGTCCTCAGGCTAACCGCTATCATATATATACAGACAGAAAGAACTGGCTGGCGGACGTGATTACAAGCAAATAAGGCATTAAATACATCATTTAATTGTGTGTTGGTCTCTGGCTGGGAAAGTCAAACTGGTCCAACACTGTGTGCATGGGGTGCTCAAAATAGCTGCAATCCATAGCAACAGCCTAGCAACCACCAGCCTGTAGTACTTAAATCATATTGCATAATGTATGTAATACGTTCCATCTGCATGTATAATGTATACAAGACTGAGGCTGTACAGAGGGAACAATAATATCTGACGCTTGACAAGGGCAGACGTGGGGTTGACCAAAAACACCCAAATGAAAACCAGTTCCCCTCGAATGCACCCTTTCCTGTTCTCCACATGGGGGAAATGTTCTTTCTCTCCCTTCCCTTCAATCGCTCTCCTCCTCTTTGGCTCGCTCCCCCTCTCCATCTCTCCTTAGTGGGAATATCACTCCGCACTGCGAGAACACTTTGGAGCGCTGGGAAGTGTTCGCAAACACGGGGAAGCGAGGAGAAGAGGGGTGAGGAGAGAAGAGGGGCCTTGAAAACACAGCCTGCGCTGATTGCAGCTGTCATGATGTGGTGCTGTGGGAAGAGGGAAGCTGAGAGAGGGAGGAAAGGAAGGAGAGAGCGGGAGGGAGCTGAGAAACATAGGGAGGGACAGAGGGATCTAGAGAGACAGGGAGGGGGAGAGAGGGAAGGAGGGATGACGGCTGTGGTTGCAGCAGCAGGGAGATTGTTGTACTACCCTCTCAAAGGCTGACAACAAAGCCATGTTTGCCCTGGTATTACGCTGCTACAGTAGAAGTTGGAGGTTTACATACACCTTAGCCAAATACAGATAAATTCAGTTTTTCACAATTCCTGACATTTAATCCTAGTAAAAATTCCCCGTCTTAGGTCAGTTAGGATCACCACTTTATTTTAAGAATGTGAAATATCAGAATAATAGAGAGAACGATTTATTTAAGCTATTTAAGCATTCCCAGTGGGTCAGAAGTTTACATACACACTCAATTTGTATTTGCTAGCGTTACCTTTAAATGGTTTAACTTGGGTCAAACGTTTCGGGTAGCGTTCCACAAGCTTCCCACAATAAGTTGGGTGAATTTTGGCCCATTCCTCCTGACAGAGCTGGTGTAACAGTCAGGTTTGTAGGCCTCCTTGCTCGCACACGCTTTTTCAGTTCTGCCCACAAATGTTCTATAGGATTGAGTTCAGGGCTTTGTGATGGTCACTCCAATACCTTGATTTTGTTGTCCTTAAGCCATGTTGCCACAACTTTGGAAGTATGCTTGGGGTCATTGTCCATTTGGAACACCCATTTGCAACCAAGCTTTAACTTCCTGACTGATGTCTTGAGATGTTTCTTCAATATATCCACATAATTTTCCTCCTCATGATGCCATCCATCTATTAAGTTCACCAGTCCCTCATACAGCAAAGCACCCCCCCCCCCATAACCACAGTTGGGATGGTGTTCTTCGGCTTGCAAGCTAAAAAACTTTTTCTCCCAAAAAATACGATCTTGTCCCCATGTGCAGCTGCAAACCGTAGTCTGGATTTTTTATGGCGGTTTTGGAGCAGTGGCTTCTTCCTTGCTGAGCGGCCTTTCAGGTTATGTCCATATAGGACTCTAGGAGACAGAACACATCTCCTTCCTGAGCGATATGACGGCTGCGTGGTCCCATGGTGTTTATACTTGCGTACTATTGTTTGTACAGATGAACGTGGTACCTTCAGGCGTTTGGAAATTGCTCCCAAGGATGAACCAGATTTGTGGAGGTCTACCATTTTTTTTTCCCTGAGGTCTTGGCTGATTTCTTTTGATTTTCCCATGATGGCAAGCAAAGACGAACTGAGTTCGAAGGTAGGCCTTGAAATACACCTCTAGTTGACACAAATTATGTCAATTAGCCTATCAGAAGCTTCTAAAGCCATGACATCATTATCTGGAATTTTCCAAGCTGGTTAAAGGCAGTCAACTTAGTGTATGCAAACTTCTGACCCACTGGAATTGTGATACAGTGAATTATAAGTTAAATAATCTGTCTGTAAACAATTATTGGAAAAATGACTTGTGTCATGCACAAAGTAGATGTCCTAACCGACTTGCCAAAACTATAGTTTGTTAACAAGAAATTTGTGGAGTGGTTGAAAAGCGAGTTTTAATGACTCCAACCTAAGTGTATGTAAACTTCCGACTTCAACTGTACGTGGACACTGCAGGGTCCATGAATTCCTTTCACTGATAATTACAGTGTGTGCCTACATGTGTGCGTACGTATGTGTGTGTTCGTGTGACACTGTAGCTCTGAGTCAGGCCAGTTGAGGTGTGTTTATGTAAGCATGTGACTGTGCTTACAGAAGCCTTTGGCACATCATGCTGGCTGAGTGAGCGAGCGTGTCTCTCTCTCCTCGATAATGAGTAACTGTACACATATCCCTTAGGTAGGTCAGGCAGAGGGTGTTGTGTGTCTCTGACTGCACCCCTGTCCTCTGCCCTCTCCATATCCCTTAGGTAGGTCATGCGGGTTTGTGTGTGTGTCTGTAACCACATCACCTGACCACCATATCCCCTAGGCAGGTCAGGCAGTGTGAAAATTAGTGTGTATACATTAGTTATGTGAACGTGTGTGTGTGTGTGTTAGTGTACTTGTTTGTGTGGAGGTCTTTGTATGCCGGTACGTTTTTTTTTGTGAGTTGGTCTCACCGTATCCCTCTGGCAGGTCCGGCGGGGTGTGGAGGTGGGTCCTGCTCATGTAGTTCCTGTGTCTCTGGGAGCGGACGCGTCTCTCCTGGACCCGCGGGTCACTGCCACTGCTGGGCAGCACACCGATGGCTGCCCCGTTGGGTGTCATGACCGGCGTGTTCTCATCCACCACGCAGCTGAGGGGCCGCCCGGAGGGGCTGGAGTACTCAGACGCCGGCCTGGAAAAGGGGGAGGGGGACAAACACAAATAATTAGATAATATCTAAGAAAGTGCGCACATTTGATGGGCTATTGTTTGTTTGTGTGTGTGTGTGTGTGTGTGTGTGTGTGTAACGGCGTCAGACTGTTTGTCTCCCTGCCTGTGTGTGTGTGTGTGTCTCAGTGGCAGTCTAGTCCATGAGAGTGGCAGGAAAGCAACTGATAAGATGACTGGTCAAAGGGAGCGAGAAAAGGAGAGGAGAGAGCCCCCCCTCCACTCCCCCAGACCACTTTGTCTGGCCATCCAGGGCCGCTGACGCCTTGGTTCCCCTTTGACAACCCCGCCCCACGCCTTAACCCCTGCCTCGCCCACCTCCTCTCCCCTAACCCAATCCCACCCCTCCCGCTTAAAGAAAAATAGGAAGGCCAGCTCCAGAGGGGTAATTTATTTGTTTGCTTACTTCCCTATTGGCTCCACTGATACGGGGGCCAACTAAGGAAGGCAACAGTTGTTCCAGGAGAAAGGTGGGCCAAGCCAAACCTGGCTGGCCCTATTTATGGGACTGAGCCTTTCAGGAAATTGATAGGAACTCACTCATTAGGCTGCCCTGTGACTGGTTTGTTTTCCTTTTACAATAGTGCATGGATTGCCTATTTTCTGGGTCAGCCAGGCACAATATACTACCAGACAAGCTTGGGGTTGTTGTGGCATATAAGCAACGGTTTCCCTTAGGACTTAGATGGGAGAGGTTGAGTGTCCTTTTTAAGGGAAACATAAGGAAGATAGACTAATAAACAGGCCAGAGGTGAAGAGGGAGGTTGATGCTGTGTTGTATTATAAAGAATGTCTGGACTATTTATGTAAATTACAGATGATGGATTTGACCTTTGGTACTCAGTGTGTGAAGAAACGGTCTGCTGGATGTTGGCAGCACTCCAGGGTCAGTAGCTTCCATCTGGTGCAAAGGTAGGTAGGTAGGGTGTGTGTGTGTGTGTGTGTGTGTGTTGACGTACCGGGTGGGCCTCTCCCATTGCGTGGTGCGTGTGATGTGGTTAAGGTACTGGATCCGACCAGAGGCGGTTCTCCGCTCCTCCCAGCTGATACAGACGGACAGACACACAGGAAGACAGACACAGTGAGCAACAGACCAAGGAACAAGTATTTCCATATGCATTAGAATTGCTTTTATCCAACCAAGATTCAATATGCCCCTATTCCAACCAGATTCAATATGCCACTATTCCAACCAGATTCAATATGCCCCTATTCCAACCAGATTCAATATGTCCCTATTCCAACCAGATTCAATATGCCCCTATTCCAACCAGATTCAATATGCCCCTATTCCAACCAGATTCAATATGCCCCTATTCCAACCAGATTCAGATCAACTTTCAAGCTAAACCTTATACAATAACAAACAACTATCTCTACGTAAGAAAACAATGTAAATCTAATAGCGGATTTATGCTTGATCCGGCAATCCGGCTTGCAGAGGTGAAATCGAGCCCCTCACAAATTTTGTAACAACTAAGAGGGTAACATCGACATGACTGGTTGATGGTAGGTGGGGGCAGGAAGTCCTGTATAAACACAAACTCACTTCCTTGGCAACAGTTCTGCTCAACAGCTCTGCTACACAAAGTGAAATAAGTATGAATGCCCTGACTTAAAATGCTGTACGGCCAACGCAAACGCCAGATTGGCCATGCAGCGCCTCTCATTGGAAACACGCAAACTGGTACATAATGTAGCTTTAGTCTTAAGAAACATCCGGAGGCCTTACCCATCAGGTAAATCATTATCAAACAGACGGCTGCAGTCCACCACGGGGCCTCCTGTGCCGATACGGTCTCTGGACTGTAGACTCACTGGAGACAGGTGACGACAACAGCAGCAGTTAGAACAATATCATGCAATGCTGTATAACTAAGGCCATGAGAATGAGATTATCCTAACCGTAACCTGACCAAGGGAAACTCTCGACCCTAGTTGAACTGGGGCTCAGTGTTCTTCCTGGTCAGGTCACAGTCTGGAAAAGAACTCCAACACTAAAAGCAGTGTGTGGTGAGGTAAACCCAGAGTACTGAGACACCGGATCCAGAGAGCCCCGTCTGTGTTGTGCAAACAGACTCCGTGGAAACCTAAGAGGTCAAAGGTGGTTTTACTTAGAAACGAGTCGACGAGCTACTCAGACAGTCATGGCTTTCCTTTCAGACAGTCCGATGATAGTGGCGAAACATCCACCAGACCTGTGGTTGTGTCAGACAACCACAGGTTGGGCCAAAGTGTGTTTTTGTGTGTGTGTGTGTGTGTGTGTGTGTGTACTTGTATGCGGTCCATAGCACTGCACAGATCTACTCACCAACTATCTGGCCTCTCACTGTGTCGTTGTCATTGGGACCCAGCTTGTTCAGGTCCAGTCTCTGATCTGTGGGGTTAGAAGAAAAACAATATTAATGAGCAAAAAATAACTTATTATTCCCCAAGGGAATTTCTAAAGCTTAATGGAATTATATCTGTCTGGCCTTAGCATTGAGTAAGGACAAGACAAACTGCTATTACAATACTGCTATGTCATCACCACAAGAGCAACATCATACAAGCCAGCAGCATCCCACTGCAGGCTTGCCTCTGAAGCTAAGTAGGGTTGGTCCTGATCGGTCCCTGGACGGGAGACCAGATGCTGCTGGAAGTGGTGTTGGAGGGACAGTAGGAGGCACTCTTTACCTCTGGTTTAAAAAAAGATCCCAGGGCAGTGATTGGGGACATTGCCCTGTGTAGGGTGCCGTCTTTCAGATGGGACGTTAAACTGGTGTCCTGACTCCCTGTGGTCACTAAAGATCCCATGACACTTATCGTAAGAGTAGGGGTGTTAACCCCGGTGTTCTGGCTAAATTCCCAAGCTGGCCCTCATGCCATCTTGGCCACCTAATCATCCTCAGCTTACTATTGGCTCATGCATCCCCCCTCTTCTCCCTTGTAACTATTCCCCGGGTTGTTGTGGTCAATAAGAATGCATTCTCAGTCAACTTACCTGGTAAAATAATGGTTAAAACACAATCCTCATACAACAAACCACTTTCCCTTCAAAACAAGAGGTGAAGAAAACTTTAATACCTTGGACAACAAGAGAAATATGAACAGATGACGACTAAGATAGTCAGAACACGACATCAAATCTGCCTATGAACAAGACCGTCAGCCAATGGAAGGAGGCCTACACTAATAAAGGGGTCTCCATTTCACAGTGCAGGTTAAGCCCTGATCCCAAATCAGCCATAGCTGCTCTCCCTCTACTCATCCCAAAACATCCTAGACATGTCAGCTCCTATTAACTAACTCTTTGGTCTGGGTCATGGGGAGCAGAAAGTGAGAGCACACCCCAGGCTACGGGAGACAGGTGGTGGTGGTGGGGGGTGGTGGTGGTGGTGGTGGGGGGGGGGGGTCTTCCTGACAGACAGCACTGTACTGTGGATTGGGGATCTGTTCCGGATACGTGTCTAGACTAAACAGGGACGGCCTAGGGGTTACAAGGCTGGAATAGTAAGCAGCTTTCAGAGGAGTAAAAAAAGAGACTAAGTGAAACTGTATCCTGGCCCTGCAAACATCTGAGGTGCATTTAAAAAAAAATAACGCAAAGGGCGGGGGGGGGGGGGGGGGGAGACAAGCTCAGATGAAAGGAAAGAGCAGGAGAATACAAAGGGTACGGGAACCAAAAATACCACACAAAAAAAACACGACACAACATATGTAGGCTTAATTACCAGTGTATCAACAGTATACGTCTCTCTGTATACAAGTCTTGCCACCCAGACAGTGCATAGACGATATAACACTAAAATGACTGACCCATGTATACATTCTATACATACCGTCCGCCATCACAGACGCACCAAAACCAGTTTAAATAAACTATGGTAAAATAAGAGAACAACAAAAAGGAGAGAATCCTGAGGCCTGCCATTTGTAACTAGGACAAAGAGCTCTGAGGTTAGTGTCCAGTGCGTGTGTGTGTGTGTGATGCTACAGTAAGTTGCAGTACAGGAAGTTGTAGCGCTGTACTGGGCCAGACTGTTAGGAAACGGCGCGGCAGCAGAAGAGGCCCCTAGAGACTGTGGTGGCTGGACCACAGACAGACAGGCGGGCGGGGGCGGGTTATGTGAGGACTGGTGCTTTGCGACAGCCTGTCTCCCTTGTTGTCCACATCAGCAGAATCTACCCATACTGACTGGCTTCAGTGCCACACTGTCTGACTGACAATTTCTAGAGGACTCTCACCACTTAGGGAGAAAACCGCTGAGTGGTATAGATAGTTATACAGATATACTATAGATGGAGGGTGAGGAAAGTAGGGCAGTTAGATGTACAATTAGGACTACATCACAGCATAGCAATATACTGTAAGTGGAGACAGCTAGTTTAAAAGCCTAGCTAGCATCTTTAACCGTTAAATGTTATAGCTTGGCTGAAAAGAGAAATGCTCTATACCTACGGTTGTTCACTGCTAATGCTAGCAGTCGGGGTGGGACCCAGTCTGAATGCAGCAGCTAACGGCTAACAAGCCAGGTAAAACAAAGGAATAGACTTTCTAGAAAGTACTCATTAAGAAGCAGTCACTGCAAGAGTAGAAAAGGGAGACAGCACGTCTACTTCACATACAGTTAGTCTGTGTCTGAAGAGACAGCAGGCCGGGTGTGTGTGTGTGTGAGTTTCCCTTCACGCTAGAGGTGGAAACCCCAGGGAGTGTGTTTGAGCTGGCACCGCCAGGTGTGGTCGAGACTCCCAACTCCCAGGAGCCCCCTATCCCGCTCTCAAAGGCATCCGTCTCACCAGGCCAGGCAGCGCCAACAAGCTCTGTGCCCTAGCCAGCCAGACTAGCACCTGATACCCAGGGAGGGAGCGGGCAGAGCGGAGCAGCGACAGTGCCAGACTCCCAGATGGACGTCAATCAATAGAGTTTAATGGCAGGTGTGTGTGTGTGTGTGTGTAATAGGGACTTCTAGGCAGTGGGGCAGGACAGAAACCTGTCTTGTCTTTGATGTGGTCTATAAATCAGATCATGCGTTGCGTACTAGGAGTGGAATAATGATGAATAGAG
Source organism: Oncorhynchus clarkii lewisi (assembly GCF_045791955.1). Taxonomy (NCBI): domain Eukaryota; kingdom Metazoa; phylum Chordata; class Actinopteri; order Salmoniformes; family Salmonidae; genus Oncorhynchus; species Oncorhynchus clarkii. Next base: position 19,781,058 of record NC_092163.1, read on the forward strand.
GGGAGAATGTGTGTCTAGGTTTGAGTCATCGTTGGGAGGTTTTTTTTGTTGTCTCACACTAGACAGACCACCGCACACAGTGTAAAGCACACTCACATACATTTTTGCTCAAATGTGCACGGTCCCAAATTAATTATTGCTGTAATACATGCTTGAACGCACACACACACTTACAGCCAGTGTCTTTGAGGCGGTTGATGGCGTTGGAGAGAAGGCGTACACAGCCCAAGAAGCCGGCCCCCTGCTTCTTGTGAATCTTCTTGTGGTTCCACACACTGATGGTGATGGAGTCAGACTTCCCAATGTACCTGTGGATGATAGAGACAGTCCCTTTAATATGAGTCACTAAATACATAATAGACCAACCGATGTGAGTGAGTGAGTGAGTGAGTGAGTGTGAGAGAGAGAGAGAGAGAGAGAGAGAGAGAGAGTGAGTGAGAGAGAGAGAGTGAGAGAGAGAGAGAGGGAGAATGTGAGCGAGGTAGTCGTTTTAATATGCATCTTTTAATATCTTTAAATGCATCCCTTATAACACTGAGTGGGTCTGTGTCTCATCAGTGTGCTTTTGGAGTGCCGAGTCATTATCTCAGGGTAACAGCGAAGCTAATAAGGAGAGATGTACATCTCATACACACACACACCTGCACATACATACCGAAGAGGATGACCTACTAAAGAAACAAGTGTGTACACAAAGTCACATCACAGAACGTATGGAGGGGTTCTGATGTCTAAATGACTCTGATTACAGTGTGCCAACTGTCCACGATGACGACAATGAAGCTGCTTGTCTGGCTATAAGGTCAGCCTAGTCATCATGAATCAGAGAGAGGAGAACCCCGTCTCCCATCTCTCCTCTGCACCACAGTCTCCCAGACAGACAGCACTTACAGTAACACACACTGACTGGTCTAATTACAGCTTTCCCAACACTGCTGCCAACTCAGCCCTCCTCCATGGGTACGTATATATCATGAAGGGTTTCCTGGAGAAGAGTTTCCCAGAGCGCACATAGAAGATGCACATGGCCCATACTGTTAAAGGGAGTGGGGAGAGGTTGTCTAGTCAGTTTTCAAATTTGCTCACTCACAGCGTCTCCTTTTGTCAATAGACAAGTCAGCTCAAATATCTGATACTAATATCACTGGCAACTGATGTCTGTGGACGATATAAATGCTTCCATTGAGGAGTATGACTTTTTGCATAGTTCCATCTTTAAAGGAGTGATGGACAGAAATGAAATTAAACTTTAATCTAAGCACATTAAATCTAAGCTGGTTTTTCTTTTCATATTAAAAGCCTTGCTTGCATTGTGGGTTGAAATTTCCACCTGCTGTCTGATCTAGATTTGGATAAAGGCTTCAAAACTAAGCCAAGTTACTCCACCTCTACACTGTGGTGGTAATGCATGGGCCAACAACATGATTTGGAGTGTGTGTGTGTTGCAAACCCAGGCTGCGTTTAAGGGGAAATGAGAGAGCAGACCAGACAGTGACCTAGCGTCTGGGGCTTTGAAAATGAGGACAGGTAAACACAATTTCCTCAGTCAAAATGACTTGAGGAAGACACACGTGTACACACACACACACACATTTGTGAAACCATGTGCAGTCTGGCTTTGCAGGTAGAGCCCGTGATTAGAAGAGTGCTTACCACAGCAAATTAAGGAGGAGAAAGAAAAACAGAGAGAGAGAGAAGGAAACCCTCTTGTCCGAGCATACGGCTAAGTATAGCTATATGATAATACCACAGTATGGTAAGTATTACTTACAGAGCCTCAGTCTAGCTAGTCTGAAGAGCTTTTCATTTCAAGTGGGTGTAAGCATGCCAATCAGATCTCGGATCAGTTTACTCTTCCAAATCCCTTACCTCATTAGGGTGGAACACTTAACTGGCCTTCGATCAGTTTCTAAGCTGATAATTAAACAAGTTCGCCAATTCACTGGTTTGTGACTGAACGTGACTGGTGAGCTAGGGTGGCACAATGGGAGACATCTAGTCATGCCACTTGGTGCCCAGTCACGCCAGTCTGCCAGCTCAGATAGGGTTAAAGGTAATGAGGCTAGATATAGACGTCTAGACTAATCGACGGCCTAGACAGACTGGCAGACGACACCATCACACATCCTCCCCTGGCGGCTGGCGAGACCAGCTCTGCCTTCTGGGATGACAGCACGGCAGCCACCTGCTCTGGGTTTCCTGTGCCGAGAGGGACGAGCGATTAGGGAACCGGGGAGGGAGAGAGGGGAGGAGGCTGGTGAGGAGGATAGCGTGGTCGGTGCAGTGAGAGGAGGAGTGTGAATGGGTTTTCACCAATCAAGGCCTCTGAAAAGTACAACCGTCAATCGCATCAATTAACTTCTCTATGGAAATATGAAATACCGCCTTTTACCGTATAAATTGATCAAGGGCTCTAACATACAGTATGAAGCTAAAATGGGTCACATATTCACCCAGATTGGATCCTACAGAGGGCAGCGACAGCGCTTACGGGCCTTGTGCTCTAAAACAACCCCTTTACTATTCATGACGTCTCTAGCTTGCCTAAGGGATATACAGTGCATTAGCATCCCATTGGGAGCTCCATCACCATCATCTCTAATGCTGCCTTCCCTGCTGCAGGCGCTAACGCACCGAATATGAAAACAGAGCGGGGCAGAATGTATGCTCCTCAAGCTGCAAACACAGTCTGAACTAATACATGTTTTGACAGCTCTCTCTTTTCTGGTTTAATGGCCTCTGTCTACAAACGTATAACTAGATAAGTTACGCTGTAATTGCAAAATCAATGACTATTAGTGAAAACTGCAACGACAAAACTCAGCCTGTTTTGCAGTACACAAGCACTAGTCATTGGGTGTGTGTGTCACATTGGGTGTGTGTCACATTGACTAGTGCTTGTGTAGTACACAAGCACTAGTCAATGGGTGTGTGTCACACACACTTGACTGTGCCCCATTTCTTCAATGTGTACAATCATACACTCAACCCCATGCATTTCAAACTAAAAGCATTGGATTGGTGTATTTCGCACACCAGTACCTTCCATGAATGTGCACATAGGGCGGATGAAGGATGTATTCTGCAGTAACTGTAATGACCTGTAGTCCAGAGGGCTACACTACAGTAGCAGACCCACGGAGAGGGGGCTGCTGGGTAGGCTGTGTGCTGAGCAATTAGCTTGGCCTGGTGTGGAGGGAGGTGTGGAGAGCAGTGGCAACCTGCCAGCCAACAGGCTGAGGCTGAAGGCTCCATCTGTGGCTGTGCTCCTTGGCATGTCAGCCATTTCCTGTGACAGAGCCCTGGGGTCAGGGGTCACTGGCAGGGGCGACTCCCCTAGGACCAGTGGAGAGGCAAGTGTTTGAAGACAAGCATGGTGGGGGGGGGCACACACGGAAAAATAGACACAGCGAGAGAGACATCTACATGTGTGCGCAAAGCTAGCAAATATGTCTTCTTGCTGCAGTGCCAAACTTATGTTTTTTTTGTTCTTTTCTTTCTTGGGGACCTAATTGATGATGTAACTACATTCTCTGTATTATTCAATCTGTGCATAGTGGTTTGGTGCCAAGACACCCACATCTCTACATAGTTCCCCAATGCTTTTGTAACACACACACTCCTCTCTCCCCATTTCTAGCTTTCTCTCCTCTTCACCCGCTCCCTCCCGCTACATCCCTCTCCTGTAACGCCAGTAGGTCATTTGGGTCCAGTGGCGATTACTCCCTAGAAGAGCATGTAAAGCTTGCTGCGCAACATTCACAACACATGGCTCATTTCAGTGCAAATATTCAGTCGGACAGTCGCAATGGTTAGACTAGAGTTGCGTCTGAAATGGCACCCTATTCACTATAAAGTGCACTACTTTTGACCAGGACTTTAGTCAAAAGTAGTGCACTACATAGGGAATAGGGTGCCATTTCAGACTATCCTTAGAGTGAGCGTGCAGCAGCCCAGTCAAAAGGCCTCAAATGGTTTATGGTGGGTGTTCCTGCACATTAGCACGGGAAGGGAGGGTAACCTGCTGCATTCCTCGCACGCTTATCATAGCAGCACATGGAGACGCCACAGCTTAGTCAATGGAACCAGAACAGCGTAATAACATTGAAAACCATAGTCAACATGGGAGGTTGCGTTAGCAGTTGTCTGTAGTTCTTTGGCATCCATTATAGGAAGTGGTTTCTTCAGGAGATGACAGTGAGTTCCACCAAATCCAGACCCTAGTCCCTACACACGCCAGACGTTTCTCCTGGGGACGAGGTTATGGGATGAGGTTATACTATTACTTCCTACTAGGCACTTTTGAAGCTCTGAAAGGATAAATTCCACCTTGCTGAGACAAGCTGGAACTAGGAAGACATGGTGAAACAAGGGTTTATAGGTCTAAGGTGGTCCCCCAGTTTAGAGTCTTCCCTGGTGACTTACAGGTCATAATGTTGGTTCCACTTGGGGTCCAGCGTGTTCCTCACGGTGTCCGTGGAGTGGCATTGCCCCGAGCCGTCCACCACCACTTTGGCAAAGGGGTCAGGCAGCCCTGTGGAGGAGGAGCCAAAATGGAGGATTGTATTCACAACTGTGGATGGCATAGAAACAATGGAGTCAATGGAACTATATTCACAGTATGGTTCATTTATCTAGCATGGAAAAAGTGTTGATATTAAATGGAGGATGTGTGCCTGAATACGTTTCTAGGTAACTGTATTCACAAGCTGATGGCATAGAAACAATGACTATGAACAGACCTAAATTCACATAATATTAATTATCTAACATGAAGATATGTTATAGCTGAAATTGGATAGAAAACATGAGCTGGCGCACACCCAGAGAAAATGATTTTTCTGTAAAAGGTGCTGACTAAACGGCAAATAAACTATAAGCTATAAAAAAATAGAGTCGCAAACTCTATATATAAACTCCCAGTAATTTACTGGTTAAATCGGCTTTACCCAATAAATGACTGGGAGTTTATATATAGTGTGTGCAAACTCTCTTTTTATAGCTTATAGCTGAAATTGGAGCCAAAATGCAGGACATGTATGTGCATGTCAAAATGATAGTTTCTATTGAACTGCATTCAAATACAACAGCTGAGTCATAAGACGGCATACAAAACATTCATTGTCAACGGACCTTTATTTACACTGACTCATTCAGATAACATACATAGGAAATACTGTGTGTATATGTAGTTGTAGTTGAGCAAGCAGCTCAGAAGCATGTCTTTCCACGCCAGTCTATTAGACTCTTTAGAAATATGATAAGGGACGGTACACACACACCGCTACCGACCTACGCCAGATCAACGTGTCCCGCCCATGTCATGTATAGTAGAAAAACCTGGAATGGATTGCTAGACGAGAGTAATGATGTGTATTTCAGTTGAGCTTATTCAGCAGTATTTGTAAACAAGACGTTGTTGCCAACTATTCACATCGGTGAGTTGCAATGTTGCAATCACTAGGCAGCCAACTGCATATAGGAAACAGAGTTCTCAATGGATCCACGTATATCACACGTGACACGACCTCACGATAGTTCAAATGACAATAAACATAACATTTATTAACATCATCCAGGAGAGCTGTATAGAGTGCGATATCATTTGGGCTTTGGAAACAAGTGCTTTCATAAATGCATGGCGCGGGCCTCGTTTCACATTAGCATTGTAATAAGCTTTCTCGCAATGAACCAGCCTTAAGACATTTAGTTCATTTACATATCGAATTTGATTGTTCAACATCAGTTTGACGATTTCTCATTTTGAGGCCACCTAGCGTGTCCTCTTTCCACTGCTGTGGTGCTGAATTACAGTGGGAATGGGGAGTGGTGCGGGCCGGCCCAGTCATGACTAGAAGAGATCCAGCTTTTGTCAAATTAACGTCAAAAGTTGAATTGTTTTGTATTTTAGCTAACCCGAACTCTTTCCCTAACATTAACCTAATTTTCCTAACTTGCTACCAAAAGTCAAATCTGAAGTTAATTTGACAAAAGCTGCCATGACCGGCCAGCCCTGGTTATCGTACACAGCCATGTTTAGTTAGTTATTAGGCTTACTTAAAAATGTTCATGCCTAGGCTAAATTAAATTAGAAAGGATAGATTGTATTTGAAAACAGTTGTGTTTTGCTATTTATTAATGAAAATGTTCATACAAATAGCCTATAGGTCAGGTCGTTCGTAAATTATATTATACAAATATGATATTTTAAGTTGTGTTTTACTGTGTAGGAGACTTGTTTTTCCTACGCTAAATGTTTTAATATTTAAAAAATAATATTCATTGATGATTTATAGCAGGGATGAATACGCAACGGGTAAATGTTTCGCTTTTCAATAAAACCTGTCACGTTGGTACAAGAACAATGTTCTACTTTATTTACAGGCTCTTTTATATTCTGTTAAGATTAATTACAATAATCTAAAATGTGATTTTGAGCCCCGTGGGTGGATGCCCTAATGAGTTACGTATATGGATGTCCGGGAAATTAAAATCTTGCCGGTCACGTTGTTTGGCACCAAATTTTCCTAACGGAAACTTGGTATGCGCACGCACGCACGCACACACACACACACACACACACACACACTGTGCTCCATAGAAATGACATACTGTGTGTGACTATAGTTAGGAGTACGTGTTGCTCCAGGCAATGATACCTCCCACAGGTCAAACTTGTTGAGTCACATTCAACCCTATGCCATACTGGCAGAGGAAGCAGGGACTTCCCTCTGCAGGTGTGTGTGTGTGTGTGTGTGTGTGGGAGAATGCGTCATTTACAGGAAACTGTGCCTTAAAGCCCACAGTAATCCAATACATTCAAAGGAGATGTGCAACTGTAAAGCCTAAAGAATGTTCCAATTCACTCGCTTTACCAAAATCCTACACTATGATAATTAGCCTACAAAGAGGACGTGCCTGTGCTTTGTGTTCCATCAGAGGTATTTATTTGTGTTGGGTATCTCCGTCTCGCCATTATATAAAACTACACCAGAGCCTCTGGTAGCCTAGTGGTTAGAGCGTTGGACTAGTAACCGGAAGGTTGCAAGTTCAAACCCCCAAGCTGACAAGGTACAAATCTGTCGTTCTGCCTCTGAACAGGCAGTTAACCCACTAGGCCGTCATTGAAAATAAGAATTTGTTCTTAACTGACTTGCCTAGTTAATAAAGGTAAAATAAAAAATAAATAAAAATAAAGCCAATGTGAAGATAGTAAGATACAGAAACCCCACAGTTAACGACCGGGTAGCCTTTCACAGTCAGTCTAATGACCGAGTAACATTAAAATACTATTAAAACTACATTAATGGTTGCTCATCTGTGTCGGTCATAACAGCAAGCGTCAGGCATTACTAGCTCATCACCGACGCTCTTCTTCTTCATTGGATATCATCGGGGACTAGCGTCGATGTGCATCATGAGTTCTATCTTTAATCTGTATTCATCAGCCAATACTTCAGGCAGACTGAGCTCCTACGGGACTCCATCTACTGAAAGCTTCAAAGCCAGCCAGCTAGCTGACAATCCCATCCCAATGCACGTTGGAGGACAGAAATAGCACTGATACAAAAAAATGGGTTACTACTCACGGAAGAAGTCTTTCTTTGACAAGTTCTTCGCACACAGCACTGGAAGAGAAGAGAAGAAGAAACATTAGATGAGCAAAAAATGATCCGTGTGGTACAATGGAAGAGCAATAATCTGGAGCTCTAAATACAACGCAAAGCAGCCGTTGGGGAAAAAGCAAAAACCTGTGAGCTTACATATGAAATAAAACCAAAAGCACAACAGGGTCAAATAGGGGCACTGTTAGACCTCTATATGACAAGGCAAAGTCCAGTTCAGGCCTACACAAATAGTCTAAGCTACACTCCATTTCAATCCTTCACTCCAGGTATTTGGAGTCTGACAGATATTATGAAATGAGAACCAACTTTAGCTTGGAATCTGACCCCTGCCAGTACCTTGGATTCCTGCTCTGAATCCCAGACCCCTTTTGCGAGAACCTCACTTTTGGGTGGTGCTCCCTCGGAATGTTCAACAGCTCAATTATTGGAGGATTTCTGGCTTGGCTCTACTTCGTCTTCATGGTTGCCGTGGGTAACCGCTGTTGTCTGTCAGCCTGTCCGCCCATTACGAGCTAGCAGAGAGAGCAGTTAAAGAGGCTTCCCTTGTAAAATATTGAGCAGACAAGCATTCTTTCCAATATGGAGCGAATCCCTGAGGTAAGCATCACAGCCAAGAGCCAAGACACAATGGCTTCCAGAAGAGAAGCTAAGATGAGTTGCAGGAGCACTATGCCTAGCTCTCTCGCTGACGTATACAGTTCTCTTCACCATCTCTCCATCTCTGTAAATCTCTCTCTCCTGGTGTAATAGGGTCCAGGTGAGCCAAAGTGGGCCAAAGTCATGGAATGTCTTCCTAGTACTGCCAAGTTCTTATTGGGAGCAATAGAAACTCCGTAGGTTTGAGCATTATACCGTATATACCATATACTGGGGTATTTGGAAAAAGCCACCGGATGTTTTTCCAATACCGTCAAAACTATTTTTTATTTTATTTTTTTTAAATAAATTGGAATATTTGTAGCTACTTAAGTAAATACCTGCAGTCAACTTGTGCAATATGTTAAGAGAAAAATAATATTAAGCTTACGGTAGTCCCCAATCACATGGTGTTTGTTTACAAGCACACAATGACAAGAGACCGGAGCCTTCTGTGTCACTCACTGTTCCGCAACATGCGCCAGGTGATCTAATTACAGTATGGAATTCACAACTAAATGTTTGCCAGCTTATCTTATAACTATTAAGTTAACGGTCTAAAATGTGCTAAATACTCTGCAGTTGTGCATTTGGTTTGCTAATTTAGTAGCAAGTTAGCCAAGTTGTTAACTTCTTCCAAAATCAAGCATTCACTTGCTAACAGCAGAGAATCCCCTCCTGGATCAAGAGTCTTGCTGGATAATATTTAGTTACTTGTATAGTTTAGGTCAGAAACTGTAAAAATGTTTGCAATGCGCTCATTAGCATTTAGTTAGCATTCTCTATGGGATTTTACATTTACTTGTTAGCTTTGCTAACCTCTGGATTACAGAGTATCAGTGGGGTTTGAAAACAGCACCCCTTGTGTTCAGTGCCAATATTACAGAATATCCCGGTATGGCACAAAGTCGGTATGAAGGTATGACAATCTGGATACGGCCCAAGCCTAAAACTACATGACACACACACAGGCTACTCTTAGTTCTACCCCCCCCCCATCCCCTCCCAGCAGCCATATAGCAGGCTACTACCCAGCCAGGCCCCTACAGATTAGCCAGAGGAGTGGAAAGCCATTCCAAGGAGATGTTTCTGAACCCTGGAGGTACCCAGTTGGCCGGTCTCATCAAGACCACGGGTGCTGATTGGGGGATATTAGGGGTGGAACAGTGGAGCAATGGAGGGGGGGGGGGGGGGGGGGGATTGTTGAGGTAAGGGTGTAGCAGCCCCAGTGTAGTCTAGGAGTCTGACCTCCATGATTTCTTAGCTCACCACGAGCCTGGAGGAGTCTGGGCCAGAGTATGACCCAGACAGATAGATGGATGACCCTGGAGAATGTGAGGACACAAAATGGAGGAGGCGAGGAGGGGTTTCCATCCATCATGTCACTGCTGTGTCTCAGTGTCTAGGCTACTTTCCTATGCCCACAAAGTGACAGGTGAAATGTAACAGTCGAGATGAGAGATAGTACTTTATTAATCCCCAAGGGGAAATGATCGTCATGGTATCCAACACCACAAAAAACGATTGACTCAGAAACACATGACTAGACTACACACGTACAACATTTGCCTACCTAAATTAGCGTAACTAAAATGCTCCCCATACTGACAAGAGACAGGAAAGGTATTTTCCCTTGCAGGCGCTGGGAGGACAGACTGGGGGAGGGGGGAGGGGGGGGGGTATCCTTTACACAGGCGGTCCTGGGGAATGCACTGCTCTCAAAGCCCACCTCATTACTCAAAGCTGTGGTATGCACTCACTCTCAATGTCCGCAGTGTCTGTCACGACACACACTCATTTCAACGTCCCAGACTCAACGGTCATTATTTATGCAGGGTGAAGAGTAGGGAGCAGGTGATGGGGCACTTTCCATTCCCATACCGCAACACACAGACACACACACTAGTTCTGGATGAGGTCAGAGAGTTGGTGGTTTGTGTGATTCTGTCTGTTTTGGGAAAGAAGAAAAGTGATAGCAGGGTGGGTAGTGGAACGAACCAGTCTCACCATCGCACTGACAGAGGCATGATACTTCCAGGAAAAGCCAGTCTGTCACACACAATGTCACGCTTACCAGTCCTCAACAGACAGACTGCTGGGCCAGACAACACACACACATCCCGGAGACAACGTGAAAATTGATTACACACTCAAGAATGTCGAGAGAGGAAAAGACAGCCACCAAAATACCACGAAAATGACACAGGGAAGCACGAAGCAAGGAAGTTACGGCTCAAATAACGCAAGTTTAATCCGGAGACCAGGACAGCGACCAAAATTACACAGCCAATCGAACAGAATCACAACATCATGACACAGACAATCACAACACAAACCAAATTACACAGCGAAGACTAACAATCAGCTCGTCAGGGGAAATTACACAGCGAGAGCCGACAGTTTGGCTGTGAGCCAAGAACACAAGACAGACTAAACTGATTGTGCAGGGATCAAATGGACATGATGTCAGGATGAAATGAGGAGAAAACGAGTATCATAAGAGGTCACAGTCTTGGCTAAAGCAAGTGTAGGCTTATATACTGAAAATGGATTTGTGATTTTAAAACGCTAGCAACATGCTGTCAAAATCACACGAATTTCAGTCGAATTGCTAAAAAAAAAAAAAAAAGCTTAGCTTTAGTGAATTAATCAGTCACTGTAAAGGTTAGTGACAGGCTGGATAGCCTGATTCTTAGGGTGCCCCTAACCACTGATACAGGGTAAGAAATGTGTTAATTCCCGTAATGTTAAGGTTAGGATTATGACCTGGTTAAGGTTAGGATTACTCTGAGTGAAATCTCAGTGGGACATGTCACAGTGACCTCCAGGGGAGGTCATAACCCATGGAGTTGGAACTCGGGAGGTCGTAACCCATGGAGACCTGATCAACCCTGCGCCCTTCCATTCACCACACCATAATAAAGTCGATACCAGTAGATCTCCTGTTACCCTAATGCTAATGGAGAAAAAGGGATTACCTGCGCCCTGCTCCAATGTCTGACCATGCTAAAATAAAAGCCTCTTTTCACCAATCACCACATCATTGACCTCCCAGATGCACTGTTACTGGGCAGAATTGACCGCAAAGCTGGATGAAGGGGATGTTGTGAGAAGTGAAAGGGAACGCCAAAACTCAAGGGTTTCTCTTATGTGAGCGGCTTCTCGTCAAATATGGATACCATTTCAAATTCTAGCCATTCTAAACGGGAGACAGCAGGCACGATTCTTGTCGAGAACATTAATTCAGATGAATGCTGATGTTCTGCCTTTGAAGAGGCCTGTACCTCCCCATCATCTTCCAGACGTAAACACCAAGTTTAGTTTTTGTGGCACCCTGCCGAGTAGAGCAATCATAGGGTGCCAAGGCGTGTACTTCCATGCCTCTGAAAGCAACTGTGCATGCCAAGGGGATATCTTGATTGTGTAAGTGTGTGTCCACTCCACCCACACAGCTTTGCTAATAGTGTGAAGGCCTAGATAACATATGGCACTACGGACCACCCTCATTAGAGCCGTGCTGTGAGAGACTTCAAGCCTTTTAAACTCCATTTCACCTCTCTGGGTGAAGCTACACTCAGACAGAATACATATCTAACATGCAAAGATGTTATGGAAGCATCTAGATAGGAGAGGAAGTAGCACTCACACTGTCTTTAACACTAGACAGCTGTCTGTTGCGTCTCCTTCACACCAACATGCTGCATTATTAATAAACTGGTGAACTTTTCACCCCCGAAACTAAGCCATCCTCAATTCCTCAGTTCAGTTGAACTTTTCAACCCGGGATGGTTTACGTTTCCTGGAAAGTAATCTCAGCGATTGACTTCATAGGCAACACTTTTGGATAATGAGTGGGGATACAGAATTAAATGGCGTGATCGGGGGTGGGAAATGTCAAGATGACAACCTTCCAGTACATTAGCCTACAGGTCTATTGCCTAATACATTCGATTTTATTTGAAGAAATGAATCAACATCTATTTCAAAAATGGCGGCGGAAGAAATGGCAGCAGTTTTAAGGGCACCCAAACAATTGTGCTATTATGTGAGGGTTTTTGCGTTATTTGTAACTTATTTTGTACATAATGTTTCTGCAACAGTATCTTATGGCAAAAAAGAGCTTCTGGATATCAGGACAGCGATCACTAACCTCGGATTAGACAAATATTTTTTCTTCAACAATCAAGACGCACCGGACATTCTCCAAACACCCAACATCCCCGTTATTTGCAAGAGGAACCGACGCTGGTACAGAGGACAAAGAGCCGGATGCCTGGTCCGGAGTCGGAAAAGGCGAGTGGGAAAGCTGCTGTTACCGTCAATACTACTCGCCAACGTGCAATCACTGGACAATAAACTAGACGAGGTACGATCATGAATATCCTACCAACGGGACATCAAAAACTGTAATATACTATGTTTCATGGAATCATGGCTGAATGACGACATGGATATTCAGCTAGCGGTATATATGCTGCACCGGCAAGATAGAACAGTACACTCCGGTAAGACGAGGGGGCGGCGGTCTGTGCATATTTGTAAACAGCTGGTGCATGAAATCTAAGGAAGTCTCTAAATTTTGCTCGCCTGAAGTAGAGTATATTGTGATAAAGTGCAGGCCACACTACCTGCCTAGAGAGAGTTTTCAGCTATACATTTCGTGGCTGTTTATTTACCACCACAGACAGATGCTGGCACTAAGACCGCACTCGGTAAGAGGTATATGGAAATAAGCAAACAGGAAACCACTCACCCAGAGGTGGCGCTCCTAGTGGCCTGAGACTTTAATGCAGGGAAACTTAAATCAGTTCTACCAAATTTCTATCAACATGTTAAATGTGTAACCAGGGGGGGAAAAAAATTCTAGATCGCCTGTACTCCACACACAGAGACGCGTACAAAGCTCTCCCTCGCCCTCCATTTGGTAAATCCGAACGCAATTCTATCCTCCTGATTCCCGCTTACAAGCAAAAATTAAAGCAGAAAGCACTAGTGACTTGGTCTATAAAAAAGTGGTCAGATGAAGCAGATGCTAAACTACAGGACTGTTTTGCTATCACAGACTGGAACATGTTCTGGGATTCTTCCGATGGCATTGAGGAGTACACCACATCAGTCACTGGCTTTATCAATAAGTGCATTGAGGACGTCGTCCCCACAGTGACTGTACGTACATACCCTAACCAGAAGCCATGGATTACAGGCAACATTCGCACGGAGCTAAAGGGTAGAGTGAGCTGCCGCTTTCAAGGTGCGGGACTCTAACCCGGAAGCTTATAAGAAAGCGCAGCGTTCAACACCATAGTACCCTCAAAGCTCATCACTAAGCTAAGGATCCTGGGACTAAACACCTCCCTCTGCAACTGGATCCTAAACTTCCTGACGGGCCGCCCCCAGGTGGTGAGGGTAGGTAGCAACACATCGGCCACGCTGATCCTCAACACTGGAGCTCCCCAGGGGTGCGTGCTCAGTCCCCTCCTGTATTCCCTGTTCACCCCCGACTGCATGGCCAGGCACGACTCTAACAGCATCATTAAGTTTGCAGACGACACAACAGTGGTAGGCCTGATCACTGACAACGACGAGACAGCCTATAGGGAGGTGGTCAGAGACCTGGCCTGGGTGGTGCTAGAATAACAACCTATCCCTCAACATAACCAAGACTAAGGAGATGATTGTGGACTACAGGAAAAGGAGGACCGAGCACACCCCCATTCTCATCAACGGGGCTGTAGTGGAGCAGGTTGAGAGCTTCAAGTTGCTTGTTGGGGGGGAGGGGGGGGGGGGGTGGAGTTCCCTAAGGGGAACCTTGCCCCAACAGGTTTTAACCTACCTATTGTTCATCTAATACATTTTTTGCACTATTGGTTAGAGCCTGTTAGTAAGCATTTCACTGTAAGGTGAAATGTTGTATTCGGTGAACGTGACAAATAAACGTTGATTTGATTTGAGCATTAGGTAGGCAGCTATGTATTTTACAAAACAGAATAGGCTGCAGCTTCCATGGGTTAAAGCAGCGTTTTCCAAACTCAGTTCTCGTTTTGGTTTTGCCCTAGCACTACACAGCTGACTCAAATCAAAGCTTGATGATTAAGTGTATTATTTGAATCAGATGTGTAGTGCTATGGCAAACAAAAAAAACATGCAACCCTTGGGGTCCCAAGGACCGAGTTTGGGAAACTGAGGTGACCACTTCTCAGCCCAGCCTGAGGACCAAGCGTTCTCAGACGTTGACCTGGGAAACAGGGGTCAGTGGAGCCTCTTGTAAACACAGAACCTGCTGACAGCCCATGTCAAACTAGCAGGAATCCTCTTTATAAGCCTTTTCTGAAGGGGATACCCTGAAGATCACGATTCCCCAACCCTCTCCTTCACATTTTTGGTTTTAAACCTAAACTAGCACCCCTGATTCAATTAGTCAACTAATCATCAAGCCTTTGACTAACAGGTGTGAAACAGGTGTGCCAGTTTAGGGTTAAAACAAACATTTGAAACGTCTGGGGGCGGCGCCCAAGGAGAGGGTTTGGAAACCCTGCTGTAGATGGTCACTCCTAAAAACGTGATTTATGCTTGATCCGGAAATGCAGTGCGGAGGCTCCGTACGGAGGGTCAATTCCCAATATGACCCTGAAACCATCACGGCTAATAATCCCCAGGTTACAATTGGCTCATTCATCACCCTCCTCTCCCCTGTAACTATTCCCCAGGTCGTTGCTGCAAATGAGAATGTGTTCTCAGTCAACTTACCTGGTAAAATAATGGATAAATAAAATAAAAAATAAAAGACGCAACCACCATAACGTTTGCACATGCTTAACTAGGCCTACCTCCTGGCCAAACCAGTAAAGAGAGGGTTAACAACTTTATCTTCCAACTGAGGGTGAGGAGGCAAGAGACAGTGGCCACTCAATGCACTGTCCAGACACTGAGACATCACCATCCATCACAGAGGTCAACCTAAAGCTCCTCTCCCCTCCATTATGAGTTATACCGGAGGGCCACGTCACTGCAGGCAGACCGTCATCCGACTACTTACTCAGAGTATTGAAGTAGCCAAGGGCATTGATCTCACCGTCTGAAACAATAGCCATTGTGAATGGTGGATGTGGACGTTAGCTCTGGATGAGGGCTCAAGGGTCATTATAGGGGCAGGAGTGTTTCCTGAACAGCCTGACCACGAAAAGCTCTGTCCCTCTGGCAGACACAGGACAGAAATTCTCACTCTGTCTCTATGCTGACAGTGTACCTCACTATAAGCTTGGTGAAGTCGAGTGGGGACCATATGTTGCAATAAGCCGATTCTATAAAAAAAAGGACACATCCACACTGCACAGTGGAATAATGTTCAAACAGCCTTGAAGGACATCTGTGTTGTCCAACATGATGAAATTTGGATAAGTGAGTCCAATGAGGGAACTAACTACAATCACCCCAGGCCTCTTAAATTCTGATTATGGTATGATGAAACCATACCGTGCTAAACCACCCTGAAGCTAAAGGTTTGTGGCTGCCTGGTAGCTGGGGGAGATTGCGTGACTGGGCAAGTCTCCCACAGTCAACTAGGCCATTTTCTGGTCCATTTGTTCACATTAGAATACAAATGCTGGCGGGCTGAGAAGGGATTGCAGTGAAGCAATTGTAGCCGAAAGGGCCGATCAGTCTCCAAAGATGCCTTATTGTTGGTAGAGCCTCAAACCATGAGAGGACTGCTTATAGTATTGAAGTGACTTCATCCCTGCAGTCAGCATTCTAAAAATCCCATCATCCAGTTGAGGAGCAACAGCATACAAGTTATTTTTATGACTAATGCATGCTTTCTAAATGATTTAAGCTAACAAAACTCTGCTTGTAGGCTATTTCAATTTCAGTCCAGTTCAAGTAGGCCTATTGGCTTTGCCATTTTACATCCTCTAGCTCTTGGTGTGACTAGACACTGTCAAATGTAATCCCATACAGTGTCTGTCCATAGAGGGCTGACATTGATAGAAAATTGCACCATATTGACGTAGTCTGCATCTGTATGGACAAGTAAAATGTGTTTTAGGGAAGATTTTAGAGTATGTATTCAAACTACCAAAGAAAAGTAAGGTGTAAGAAATACTGTCAACATGCTTTTTTAAATTTCAATTATACAAAATTATTACAACCAATAGAATGTTATATACAGTTGAAGTCGGAAGTTTACATACACTTAGGTTGGAGTCATTAAAACTAGTTTTTCAACCACTCCACAAATTTCTTGTTAACAAACTATAGTTTTGGCAAGTCGGTTAGGACACCTACTTTGTGCATGACACAAGTCATTTTTCCAACTATTGTTTATAGACAGATTGTTTCACTTATAATTCCCTGTATCACAATTCCAGTGGGTCAGAAGTTTACATACACTAAGTTGCCTGTGCCTTTAAACAGCTTGGAAAATTCCAGAAAATTATGTCATGGTTTTAGAAGCTTCTGATAGGCTAATTGACATAATTTGAGTCAATTGGAAGTGTACCTGTGGATGTATTTCAAGGCCTGCCTTCAAACTCAGTGCCTCTTTGCTTGACATCATGGGAAAATCAAAAGAAATCAGCCAAGACCTCAGAAAAAAATGGTAGACCATAAATCTGGTTCATCCTTGGGAGCAATTTCCAAATGCCTGAAGGTACCACGTTCATCTGTACAAGCAATAGTACGCAAGTATAAACACCATGGGACCACACATCCATCATACCGCTCAGGAAGGAGACACGTTCTGTCTGCTAGAAATGAACGTACTTTGGTGCGAAAAGTGCAAATCAATCCCAGAACAGCAGCAAAGGACCTTGTGAAGATCCTTAAGGAAACAGGTACAAAAGTATCTATATCCACAGTAAAACGAGTCCTATATCAACATAACCTGAAAGGCCGCTCCGCAAGGAAGAAGTCACTGCTCCAAAACTGCCATAAAAAAGCCAGACTACGGTTTGTAACTGCACATGGGGACAAAGGTCGTACTTTTTGGAGAAATGTCCTCTGGTCTGATGAAACAAAAATAGAATTGGTTGGCCATAATGACCATCGTTATGTTTGGAGGAAAAAGGGGGAGGCTTGCAAGCCGAAGAACACCATCCATCCTAACCGTGAAGCACGGGGGTGGTAGCATCATGTTGTGGGGGTCCTTTGCTGCAGGAGGGACTGGTGCACTTCACAAAATAGATGGCATCATGAGGGAGTACAATTATGTGGATATATTGAAGCAACATCTCAAGACATCAGTCAGGAAGTTAAAGCTTGGTCGCAAATGGGCCTTCCAAATGGACAACACCCACCAAGCATACTTCCAAAGTTGTGGCAAAATGGCTTAAAGACAACAAAGGTATTGGAGTGGCCATCACAAAGCCCTGACCTCAATCCCATAGAAAATTTGTGGGGAGACCTGAAAAAGTGTGTGCGAGCAAGGAGGCCTACAAACCTGACTCAGTTACACCAGCTCTGTCAGGAGGAATGGGCCAAAATTCACCCAACTTATTGTGGGAAGCTTGCGGAAGGCTACCCAAAAACATTTGACCCAAGTTAAACAATTTAAAGGCAATGCTACCAAATACTAATTGAGTGTATGTAAACTTCTGACCCACTGGGAATGTGATGAAAGAAGCAAAAGCTGAAATAAATCCCTCTCTCCTATTATTCACATTCTTAAAATAAAGTGTTGATCCTAACTGACCTAAGACAGGGAATTTTTACTAGGATTAAATGTCAGAATTTGTGAAAAACTGAGTTTAAATGTATTTGGCTAAGGTGTATGTAAACTTCTGACTTCAAATGTATATGGGGGATACAAACATCCCAGCTCTGCAGATTTTGCGGCAAAGAAATAATTTGTTTTGGCACTGTTCATATGTAGCTTGTTTTTGGTCGCAGGTTCAGGAATGGCTGAAAAATTTTAACATTTACCTAGAGCTAACTGCAAATAGCACTGCTGGGTGATTAGAAAAGTCATAGTCAACCGATCAATAATATAATAATACTCTTAGCAAAAAAAATTATCTTTCATTTACAATCTGTAGAAACTATCAGAATAGAAAGGTTCAGAACTTTTGTGAAACATCACAGCACAGTTGAAAAATATATGGCAAATAGAAACTAAAACGATGGTGTTCAGAGATAGATTGGAGGGGTTAAGTGGTGCTGAAGGGTGGGTCTAAAAATAAGAAAACTAAATGTAAAATATACTGTGAACGTAAAATGTATATAGGTATAGAACTTTTGTGAAACTATACAGTAAATTTGAACACCTACTCATTCAAGGGTTTTTCTTCATTTTTTGCTATTTCTACATTGTAGAATAATAGTGAAGACATCAAAATGATGTAATAACACATATGGAATCATGTAGTAACCAAAAAAAAGTGTTACATCAAAATATATTTTATACTTTGAAGAATCTAAAGGAGACACCTTTTGCCTTGACAGCTTTGCACACTCTTGGCATTCTCTCAACCAGCTTCATGCATTTCAATTAACAGGTGTGCCTTGTTAAAAGTTCATTTGTGGAATATATTTCCTTTAAGATGAAACCAAAATTGAACTTTTTGGCAACAATGCAAAACGTTATGTTTGGCATAAAAGCAACACAGCTCATCACCCTGAACACACCATCCCCACTGTCAAACATTGTGGTGGCAGCATTATGGTTTGGGCCTGCTTTTCTTCAGCAGGGACAGGGAAGATGGTTAAAATTGATGGGAAGATGGATGGAGCCAAATACAGGACCATTCTGGAAAAAAACCTGATGGAGTCTGCAAAAGACCTGAGACTGGGACGGAGATTTGTCTTCCAACAAGACAATGATCCAAAACATAAAGCAAAATCTACAATGGAATGGTTCAAAAATAAACATATCCAGGTGTTAGAATGGCCAAGTCAAAGTCCAGACCTGAATCCAATCGAGAATCTGTGGAAAGAACTGAAAACTGCTGTTCACAAATGCTCTCCATCCAACCTCACTGAGCTCGAGCTGTTTTGCAAGGAGGAATGGGAAAAAATGTCAGTCTCTCGATGTGCAAAACTGATAGACATACCCCAAGCGACTTACAGCTGTAATCACAGCAAAAGGTGGCGCTACAAAGTATTAACTTAAGGGGGCTGAATAATTTTGCACGCCCAATTTTTTGTTTTTTTTTTGTTAAAAAAGTTTGAAATATCCAATAAATGTCGTTCCACTTCATGATTGTGTCCCACTTGTTGTTGATTCTTCACAAAAAAATACACTTTTATATCTTTATGTTTGAAGCCTGAAATGTGGCAAAAGGTCGCAAAGTTCAAGGGGGCCGAATACTTTCGCAAGGCACTGTATATGCATATTAGTATTAGTTAGTATTAGTATTGGATAGAAAACACTCTGAAGTTTCTAAAACTGTTTGAATCATGTCTGTGAGTATAACAGAACTTATTTAGCAGGCGAAACCCCGAGGACAAACCATTCAGATTTTTTTTTTAAGTCACTGTCTTTTCAATATATAATCCAGAATTCTAATCGACTTTCCTGCAGTTCCCACCGCTTCCACTGGATGTCACCAGTTTGTAGAAATTGGTTGAGGTTTTTCCTTTGTGTAATGAAGAAGTACCATAGCCCAGAAAGAACGTCACTTCATGTGTACCTTTTAAATGAGGCGCGTAACCAGAAAAGTAGAGTCAGTTGGTTTTGCTCCTGTATTGAACACAGATCATCCCGTCTTCAATTTGATCTATTATCTAAGTTTAGAAATACCTAAAGTTGTATTACAAAAGTAGTTTGAAATGTTTTGGCAAAGTTTACAGGTAACTTTTGAGATATTTTGTAGCGACGTTGCGTAAGTTGGAAGCTGTGTTTTTCTGGATCAAACGCGCCAAATAAATGGACATTTTGGATTATATCGACGGAATTAATCGAACAAAAGGACCATTTGTGATGTTTATGGGACATATAGGAGTGGCAACAAAAGAAGCTCTTCAAAGGTAAGGCATGATTTATATTTTATTTCTGCGTTTAGTAATATGCTACTCTCATTGTTTACTGTTGTGCTATCATCAGATAATAGCATCTTATGCTTTCGCCGAAAAGCCTTTTTGAAATCTGACATGTTGGCTGGATTCACAACGAGTATAGCTTTAATTTCCTATCTTGCATGTGTAATTTAATGAAAGTTAGATTTTTATAGAAATGTATTTGAATTTGGCGCTCTGCATTTTCCCTGGCTATTTGGCCATGTGGGACACAAGCGTCCCGCCTACCCCAGAGAGGTTAATTAGATATTTCTGAATTTCTTTTCAATCATTTGCACACATTTCTAAAAACATTTTCATTTTGTCATTATGGGGTATTGTGTGTGGATGGGCAAGAGACAATCATTTCATCCATTTTGAATTCAGGCTGTAACATAATGTGGAATAAGTCAAGACGTAAGAATACTTTCTGAAGGCACTGTATGTGGAATCTTTACAGCCATCTATACAGTCAGACATTACCCTGTCAACTCAACTGTATATTAGCCTAATGAGACAGCAGAACACTGATCCAACGTTAGTTCAGCCATTGACCTCCAGTGGATTGGGATAGGATAAGCTGAATGTTCTAGACTTCTAGTCTGGAGAGCTTTGGCGACACTGACCACAGTGTGAAAAGACTATGACAACGTGGGCTGGGATGGAAAACTACTGAGAAGGGGGAAGGACGGGCTGCTTTTGAGGAAGACGGGGGACGGGGGTGAAAACAAGTGAGAGAAGTGTCAACGGATCGATTCCCAGCTAGTTTAGGTCATAAGTCAAAATGAGTGCGTGTACGCAGTTGCCAAGAGACAGACACACCTCACCCACCTCCCTGCAATGGGCTCTGTATTATGACCCAGGCCATGCGTTCGAACAAGACTCTCCCCCCAACACACCGCCCACGTTGCAAACCTCATTACCGACAGACAGGGCCTGTAGACGCCCATCAGTCACCTCAGTCCTGTTTGGACTCCTGTTTCCCCCCCACACCGTCTCATTCACAGCATTGTTCCAGTACAAACAAAAGCCTTCCCCTTCCCCCTCCACCACGGCTCCCTCCCTGGCCTGTCTGCTTTCAGTGGAGAAAAGTATGGCATGTACGTATGGAGTTTAGGGTAGTAAACTGACCCAGCCGCTAGAACAATCCGGAACGTCTACACGCAAACTGATGCGGAGGACATCAAACAAGAGTTCTTATCTACAGCACATTTCCTTTGGCCAGGCATTATTCCCTCCATCCCTCTGCCTCCCAGCTCTACGAATGCTCAGGATGCCAATTATGTCATCCATTAAATAGCCTTGGCTCTAGAGCTACTCCAGCTGACACTCCCCTCATCAGCGCCCAGACGCTAACCTGAAATCTGGAGAGGAACGCAGATCAGCGCTGCCACTCACAACAAGCTGGCACGCTGCCTGACAAACAGGGGAGAACAGAGGGAGGGAGGGTTAGTTCATTGGGAGTGTAGAGGAGAAAGGGAGGGAGCGAGCAAGAGGGAGCTAGACTAGTGTAAATACAGAGTATTACGGAATATGCTCAGTAGGAGAAGTATGCTAGCTGAGGTCAAATAATAGATGCTAAATTAGAGCTCCATCATTTGTACTTTCCAAATTAAGGTTTCACGCCTGATGAATAATATGGTCTAGCCTAACTAGAAATGTATCAATCACGTGCCAACAAGAGCGCTTTGTGGTTGTCTAAAAATGAAGCGGATATGACGCTCTTTGGAATGCTGCTCTACCTGTGACCAATGACAAAGTCATTTCCTGCGGGGCCTCTTTGGTTGAGGCTCTGCCTGGCTGAAGCTACGGGAGGGAGAGCCTCACAGATGCATGACTCAAGGTTTGACCAACCCTGCTATTCTTCCTTGACCTGGAACTGTGTCAGAAAGAGAGTGGACAGGAAGAGAGTGGACAGGAAGCGAGTGGACGTGTGCGCGTGTCGGCGTCTGTCCTACTGTGCACGTTTGCAGTCTGTAAGAACACCATACGTGTTGTACATGCAGACGCCGTCTCCCTGCATCCACTTGACTTCCCATTTTTCCCATGATATCAACATAACCCCTAAAGCAGGAGCGGCTTGGGAGGTTCGGGAATAGCGGCGGTCGCATTACATGTCGGCTTATATACATTTCATCTCGTTTGGGCCTTTCCAAACCAAACAGTCTGACTGTTCATCAATCCCCAGGCGTGCACACACACACAGGCCCATACACACAGGCCCATACACACCAGCCCATACACACCCGCACACACAGCGGCCCATACAGAGACGATGAATCATTTCCCATCTGGCACTGCGGATCTGCCCAAGGAATGGGGGAAGAGGAGGAGAAGAGGAGGACCTCGCCCTGGGAAATGGATGTGCCAGTATTTCAATTCAAAACCCCTACGACAGGGATGAGCCACTTTGGGGTTGGAGGAAGACCGCTGAAGCGGGAGCTCCGTTAAGGGGACTTAGTGTGTTAATAACTGCACTTAGTGAAAATGTGGCTGGGGAGGAATCTGTGGACACATACTGTATCAACTAAGCCTATATACTAGATTGAGCTGAGACGAGGGGAATGGGTGAGCCATGAGAGTGCGAGAAGAGTTAGTTTATATGGCTTCCGGGGGATTTTAGGGACACATACCAAGTCTCTCTAGAATGGGGGAGGGGGAGCCGTGAGAGTGCTAGATGAGAGACAACTTTCGCCTGAGAGGAAGAAGTGCACTGGTAGCGACATCACATCTAGCTCATCATTCACGCTAATGATAACCCACACACGTTATGGGCCGCATGGACGGATGCTCTGGCAGACTGGCACATAACGGAGGGGAAACAGATTCTCGCCACCAGCTCACATGATGCATACCTCCCCCTTGACAATATGGCAGTGGAACTGGTGGGAGGGTGTTACAGCACTTTGTGCTTCTATTACGGATGAGAGCCCACTCTCGTCTGACATCGGTCATCATCATCAACCTTAAGATGGGTGGAAGAGAGACAGACGGAGTGAACGAGAGAGCGTGAGCGACAGAGAGAGAGAGACACACACAGAGAGCGCGCAAGACACACACAGAGAGCGCGCGAGACACACACAGAGAGTGCACGAGACACACACACACAGAGAGTGCGTGAGAGACACACACAGAGAGAGAGCTTGCGAGAGACACACACAGAGAGAGAGCTTGCGAGAGACACACACACACACAGCCACACACACATACAGAGAGAGATCCACACACACACAGAGAACCACACACAGAGAGCCACACACACACGCACAGAGAGAGCCACACACACACAGAGAGCGCGAGAGAGAGCCACACACAGAGAGAGAGAGAGCACGAGAGAGAGCCACACACACACACACACACACACACAGAGCACGAGAGAGAGAGCCACACACACAGAACGCGCGAGAGAGCCACACACACAGAACGCGCGAGAGAGCCACACACACAGAACGCGCGAGAGAGCCACACACACAGAACGCGCGAGAGAGCCACACACACAGAGAGAACGTGCGAGAGAGCCACACACACAGAGAGAACGTGCGAGAGAGCCACACACACACACACACACAGGGAACGCGCGAGAGCCACACACGCAGAACGCGCGAGAGAGCCACACACGCAGAACGCGCGAGAGAGCCACACACGCAGAACGCGCGAGAGAGCCACACACGCAGAACGCGCGAGAGAGCCACACACGCAGAACGCGCGAGAGAGCCACACACGCAGAACGCGCGAGAGAGCCACACACGCAGAACGCGCGAGAGAGCCACACACGCAGAACGCGCGAGAGAGCCACACACGCAGAACGCGCGAGAGAGCCACACACGCAGAACGCGCGAGAGAGCCACACACGCAGAACGCGCGAGAGAGCCACAAACGCAGAGCGCGCGAGAGAGCCACACACGCAGAGCACGCGAGAGCCACACACGCAGAGCGCGCGAGAGCCACACACGCAGAGCGCGCGCGAGAGAGAGAGCCACACACGCAGAGCGCGCGCGCGAGAGAGCCAGAGACAGAGACAGAGACAGAGACAGAGACAGAGAGAGAGAGAGAGAGAGAGAGAGAGAGAGAGAGAGAGAGAGAAACAGCACAGCCTGTCATGTTCTCTAGCCGTTTGTGTAACTCCCCTAGAGAGAGAGAAAGGTTACTCAGGCTGCAGTTCCTGACAGTCTGTGTACACTGGTGTGGTGGTAAGCATTTCACGGTAAGGTCTACTACACCTGTTGTATTCGGCGCATGTGAAAAATACATTTGATTTGGTGGACAGTAAAGACAGACCGCTAAACAAAAACATTGAGTGTTCGACAGCCTCACCTTCACTTCCTCAAGGGTTTAGAGACACACCCCTCCCCAGAGTCAAGCCTGTCTGCAACATCCAACAACCTGACCATAGAATGACTGGGAAAGTCAAATGACGGAGGACAGCCAATGTCTTTAGTCGACAAAGGCTCTACAGATCCTCAAAAACCCCTCTCTGTGCTTGAATACCCAAATGGCTAGTCAGTTAAGTTGAGTGACATTTGAAGCTGAACTGAAGCCAAACTGTTCCAACACCTTCATGCAAAGATGTTATCAATGACGGTCTCTCATGTCATGGCACCAGCAGTTCTTAGAAGCAGCAGCGGAACAGTCTCTTGGCAAGTTGGCCACAAAACTTACACCTGCATGCATGACGTCAGCTATGTCAACAGTTCTTTCTTAGAAGCCATGCTAGGTCGCGGCGGCGAGGTATCTGTCGTGATGCGGTGGCGGCGGTGCACGGGCTAGAGACAGGAAGAGAGAAGCCATCGGCAGCACTGTCTGTACGCCGTCTGGGCCAGATCCGGCTAGCGATCGCTAACAGCAGAGAGTGAGAGAGAAAAAACAGGATACAGTATCGCTTGTCATCTTACAGGGCACTGAGGTCAGAGTGTAAAAATAGCTCAAAGTGGAACAGCATCAGCTCCTGCAAACTGACTTGGCTGCATCTTGACAATGTGACCACGTGCATTGAGATACATTTGGGGGAATTCACAGCAAGATAGAATATTAAAAAGGCATATAGTAAGACACATTAAGGTGGTCCTTCTACCAGATGATACTAGCTTACACTAAGACATAAGCCCAAGAAAGCACTTTCAGAAAGTTGAATGTATTTTGCATATGGAGTGTGGTATTTCAGCCCAACTCTAAAACTCTCCTCCCAGCCTCCGCTCCCACCCATAATATTGTTATGCAAGTCATGAGGTGTGACTCATCATGACTCTTTCCACTGTCATACTGTAAAGCACACGAATGCCACAAAGTTCAAGTATAATTTGAATAACAGATGAAGCTCCCTCTTGCTCTCCTTTGTGCAGACCTAGACGAAAAGAGGATTTAACCAACCGTGATATTGCAGTGTAAAAAGTGCTTTGTAGCTGGTGGGCCCTGAAGCACCAGACACTTCAACCCAACTTGATGCACGCTGTGCTGCTCTTCTGCTTGCCAAACCTGGGCTTTGCCCATAGGAACCCTTATTTGAAGGAGAACGAACATTCGACTGCTTCTGGTTCGGTGACCAGGTACTACTGTTAGTTGGACCAATAGAGGAATCCGTTTTAATATGGTGAGAATGTCGACCTGAAAACCAGCCATGGCAACCGCCTTGGAAAGAGCCTGGCAAAAGATACAGACCAAGGTTTTTTAACTTTGAATGCAAAACCCACTGTGAGACAATATTCTATTACAGAATATCTGTATTATTGAGACCAAGGCACAATTTACATTTCCTTGAGACTTCATGGGTCAGCCTTGGTTCAAATGATGCTTTAAATCATATCATCACCAACCCTACCGAATATCAAGAGCATCTATCTAGGGCTAAATCACATGCAAATCCCTTACTTGCCAGCAGCAGACTTCACTGCAGAGCAGTGTTCCACACAAACGCATCTACTTTATACCTAGTATTAAGGACGCACAATATATCGGTGAACATATCGGAATGGGACGATATTAACTAAAAATGCCAACATCAGTATCGTCCGATGTCTAGTTTAATGCCCGACGTGCAAAACTGATGTCAAATCTGACGGGCATACCTATATAACGAAGGTACATGACATAAAGACACCACGTAAAATGTTGTGCTATACGTGCAACACAGCATTCCTAAACTAGCCCACAATGTCTGCTGTGTGGATCGCGCAGTCAAACAAGTCGAGCAGTCATTTGAAAGAGAAAGAAAATGTCAGCGAGACAACTCAAAGTCGATAATGGAATTCATTGCCCTTGACAATCAACCATTCTCTGTCATGGGTGATGTTCGCTTTCGCCGACTGGTCGAACACCGGTACACACTATCAAGTGCGCTATTTTTCAGATGTTGCCCTACCGGAGTTACACAGTAATAGTGTCACTGCTATTAGCTTCACAACAGACATACTATGGAACCCCGTTTGGGTCTTTGCGTGTCAAAAAAAGATACAGTAGCACTGTCAAAGCTGTACAAAAAAAAATAAGCAAACACCGGACACGAACGATATGTTTACAATAAAGCATTTGTTCGACCGCAACTGCTGGAGTAGCTAGCTTTAGCTTGGTACCTAGCTAGCACCAATACAACCAGCCTAAAAAACAACGACCAGTAAAAACTGCAGTCATTTTCATTATTCTTAGCAATGATTTAGGAATCCTTGTGAGTAAGTATTAGCTAGGTTGCCACTTGTTGTTCAGCTATTGAAATTGAACTTTAGTTCATGAAAATAAATAGCTAGCCGGCTACTTAACCCTGTTGCCCAAAGCTAACATTATAAGCAGCCAGCTAGCTTCATCTGGCTAGTGAGGCTCGACCGGACCGAGTTGTGTTGTGAAGCTAGCCACAACAAGAATTAGGAATTTAGTGGAATTTGCAGTTTGCCTTCAAAATAAAAGTATGTCATTGACAGTGATGCAAATGAATACAAATAGGAGAATCGTGCCACACTTTTATTTTGAAGGCTGACCGCAAAGTCCACTGTTGTGGCCAATCCTTATTGTGGCTAGCGTCACAGATGGGTCCGACCACCATTAATCAAATAAGAACGGTCTTATAAATTAGGCTAATTTTAGATGACACCTAGCTATATAATTAGTTAGCTAGCTAACTATAGCTACTGAAACAGTTTTTGGGGAAGAACATTGTTTGGATCCATGAGCTAGCTAGCTTTTAAAAAATGTTTTATCACCAGCACTGTAGGTGCGCGAGACAACTTTACCAGCATCATAGCATATGTAGATGAATTTTGACATATGAAATACGAGTAATAAAAAAATGAATGACCGCGTAAAATTATTATTTGACGTGCAGTCATATTCAGGTCCTGATTGGTCAACAAGCTTATTTGACACATCAAATAGTGTTAAATCGTATATTTTTTGACACGCAAAGACCCAAACGGCGTTCCATAGAAATCCTGATAGAAAATGAAATGACTAAATAAATGAACAACTAAACGGCACAGCAAGTAAGTGAAAGAAATAGGTTTTTATTATGTTTTACTGGTAATGGGGACATACGCAAATGCCAACAAAAGTACCTTTTGGTCAGTGTGTGTATGTAACCTTTATTTAACTAGGCAAGTCAATTAAGAACAAATTCATATTTACATTGACGGCCTACCCCGGCCAAACCCGGATGACGCTGGGTCAATTGTGCGCCGCCCTATGGGACTCCCAATCACTGCCAGATGTGATACAGCCTGGATTCGGACCAGGGCCTGTAGTGACACCTCTTGCACTGAGATGCAGTGCCTTAACATACACGGACGCAGCTGTCTAACTATTTAACTGTACTAGAATGGTTAAAAAGGGAGCTAAAAAAATGTTGGGCAAGGAAAATATTGGATATCGTCCAAAAATGTCATATCGGCGCATCATTACCTAGTATACAGCCCATTTGGAAAGTATTGGTCAGGGACGTGACCAAGAACCCAATGGTCACTCTGACAGAGCTCCAGATTTCCTCTGTGGAAATGGAGAACCTTCCAGAAGGACAACCATCTCTGCGGCACTCCACTAATTAGGCCTTCATGGTAGTGGCCAGACAGCAGCCACTCCTCAGTAAAAGGCACAACAGCCCGCTTGGAGTTTGCAAAAAGGCGCCTAAAGGACTCTCAGACAATGAGAAACAAGATTCTCTGGTCTGATGAAACCAAGATTGAACTCGTTGGCCTGAATGCCAAGCATCCCGTCTGGAGGAAACCTGGCACCATCTCTACGGTGAAGCATGGTGGCAGCATCATGCTGTGGGGATGTTTTTCAGCGGCAGGGACTGGGAGACTAGTCAGGACTGAGGGAAAGATGAAAAGAGCAAAGTACAGAGAGTTCCTTGATGAACCCAATCAAACATCTCTGGAGAGACCTGAAAATAGCTGGGCAGCAATGCTCCTCATCCAACCTGACACAGCTTGAGAGGATCTGCAGAGAAGAATGGGAGAAACTCCTCAAATACAGGTGTGCCAAGCTTGTAGCACCATACCCAAGAAGACTAAAGGTTGTAATTGTTGCCAAAGGTGCTTCAACAAAGTACTAAGTAAAGGGTCTGAATACTTATGTAAATGTAACATTTCAGTTATTTGTAATACATTTGGAAAATGTTCATCAAAAAAAGATTGCTTTGGTTGCTTTGTTATTATGGGGTATTGTGTGTAGATTGATGAGGGAAAAAACAATGTATTACATTTTAGATTAAGGCTGTAACGTAACAAAATGTGGAAAAAGTCACGAGGTCTGAATACTTTCCGAATGCACCGTATGTCCATGTAAACTGAAAACAAATGTATCAATGAAACACAAGCCATAATCTTACACACCATACAAGGGCTCCCTCGCAGCATGAAAACCAAGAGAATGAAACTGAGATGGCCACAAACAGCATGGTGCTCCGTTCCCCGCCCGCAATATGGGACATGCCAGAATCAAAAACAAAAAACACACAGAACTTGTCCAATCTCCCACTTCTGGGGGTTATACTTAATCCTAGGATTCAGGGCTATAATAACAATAACATTATTTACTTGTTGTCTAGATCAAAGTTCAGTGTCTGACAGAATTCTTAAGCCATAATTCTGAGAGTGCAGAACTTGCATGAATCATCAAAATGAGTAGAAACTCAGCACCAGAGAGGTTGAAGGTGCAGGTAGTTTTACAGATGCTTGGGCTACGTCCCAAATGGCACCCTACCACCTTTCTAGTGCACTTCTTTTGACCAGAACCCATAGGGCTCTGGTCAAAAGAAGTGCACTATCTAGGGAATAGGTTGCCATTTCAGACAACGATGGTTTAAAAACAGCCACATTAGGCTAGACTACATTTTCCAATGACATGGCAAAACATTCAGCAGACGTTTAGACAATCACTCCCTTTTAACGACTGAAACGCTTCATCTGTTAAACTGAAAAATCAAAGGGGAGTTGAATAGAGAACCATTGCTGAAGGAAACAGCTTCCTAAAAAGGGTCCTAAATCTATGTACTCTGTCTAAACCGCCTACACCTGCTGGCTCTGACAAAAAGTATTTTGTGTGTGGTATCAACATGACAAAAATACATTTAGTCTACCCCAACCTCCCTCCCTTTCCTGTCTTGTCTGGCCAGGTGAACCGTGGATAACCGTATGTGTACACACTAGAGGTTTTTAATTTATTTGTAATAATGACAATTACAACAATACTGAATGAAGACTTATTTTAACTTAATATAAGACATCAATAAAATCAATTTAGCCTCAAATAAATAATGAAACATGTTCAATTTGGTTTAAATAATGCAAAAACAAAGTGTTGGAGAAGAAAGTAAAAGTGCAATATGCAAGAAAGCAAACGTTTCAGTTCCTTGCTCAGAACATGAGACCATATGAAAGCTGGGGGTTCCTTTTAACATGAGTCTTCAATATTCCCAGGTAAGAAGTTTTAGCTTTTGTTATAGGAATTATAGGACTATTTCTCTCTATACGATTTGTATTTCATTAACCTTTCACTTTAGTATTGCCAGTGTAACAGTATAGCTTCCGTCCCTCTCCTCACTCCTCCCTGGGCTCGAACCAGGAACACAACGACAACAGCCACCCTCGAAGCAGCGTTACCCATGCAGAGCAAGGGGAATAACCATTCCAAGTCTCAGAGAGTTATGTTTGAAACGCTATTAGCGCGCACCCCACTAACTAGCTAGCCATTTCACATCGGTTACACCAGCCTAATCTCGGGGTTGATAGGCTTGAAGTCATAAACAGCGCAATACTTGACGCACAACGAAGAGCTGCTGGCAAAACGCACAAAAGTGCTGTTTGAATGAATGCTTACGAGCCTGCTGCTGCCTACCACCACTCAGTCAGACTGCTCTATCAAATCATTGACTTAGTTATAACATAATAACACACAGAAATAAGAGCCTTAGGTCATTAATATGGTCGAATCTGGAAACTATCATCTCAAAAACAAGACGTTTATTCTTTCAGTGAAATACGGGACCGTTCCGTATTTTATCTAAGGAGTGGCATCCATTAGTCTAAATATTCCTGTTACATTGCACAACCTTCAATGTTATGTCATAATTACGTAAAATTCTGGCAAATTAGGTGGCTCAAACTGTTGCATATACCCTGACTCTGCGTGCAATGAACGCAAGAGAAGTGACACAATTTCACCTGGTTAATATTGCCTGCTAACCTGGTTTTCTTTTAGCTAAATATGCAGGTTTAAAATATATACTTCTGTGTATTGATTTTAAGAAAGGCCTTGATGTTCATGGTTAGGTACACATTGGAGCAACGATACGCACCGCATCGATTATATGCAACGCAGGACACGCTAGATAAACTGTTAATATCATCAACCATGTGTAGTTAACTAGTGATTATGATTAATGCTAGCTAGCAACTTACCTTGGCTTACTGCATTTGCGTAACAGGCAGTCTCCTCGTGGAGTGCAATGAGAGGCAGGTGGTTAGAGCATTGGACTAGTTAACTGTAAGGTTGCAAGATTGAATCTCCCGAGCTGACAAGGTAAAAATCTGTCGAACTGCCCCTGAACAAGGCAGTTAACCCACCATTCCTAGCCGTCATTGAAAATAAGAATGTGTTCTTAACTGGCTTGCCTAGTTAAATAAAGGTGTAAAAAAAAATAATCATAATAATAAATAAATAAAATCGGCCAAATCGGTGTCCAAAAATACCGATTTCCGATTGTTATGAAAACTACCCTAATTAAATCGGAAATTTCGATTAATCGGTCGACCTCTAATACACGTTGACGCTCCATCAGAGCCTTTCAATTCCCCACAGAAAATGTCAAACCACTGTCGATCCAGAGCGGCTAACTGAGCTGAGAACAAGACACGTCATCTTCTATCCAGAAAACACAGTTTGGCAATAAAGCAATCAATTGCCCAATTGCCAGTGATGTGCCAATTTCCAAACGGTCCAGTCAGACAGCTGTACATTGCAAATCCATTAGGCAGATAAAAACAGTTAGACCCCATCTGCTAAGAGAGGGCCAGATTAAAGTTGAACTGTCTAAAGGACTCGTGATGATTAGACTTACGAATAACGTGAGGAAGTTCTAGTAATTTTAAGATCTGCAGTAGTTTAGACAAAACCCTCTTATCTGTGATTGATAAGTGAATTCCCTGAAGTGCATAATTCAAACAAATGTCTAACCAACACATGCAACAGATTAGCCTAACTGCCAGTGCCAGCCGGCAGCATGCATTAAATCCCACCAGACAGACTATGTAGCAGCAGGGCTCGCGTTAATGCAGAATACACAAAATAAAAAATACGCATATAGAGTATCTTGCTGTGTTTTGTAAACAGATATGAAATGTTTCTTATTGTAATTTCTTCTCAGCATCAGACGAATTGTCACAGATAAATATATATTTTGAAACACTACTTTCAATATAAAACGTAGATGAAATTGTTTAAAACAGATTTTTGGAGTGTAGGGGTTTTGAAAATGCAGATTTCTAAACTGTAACGCAACCCCTGACCATACAATTAAGACACGATAAAGCCAATGACTGTACATACAACAACTAGTAATGAAGATAACCAAACCATTAAAATCATTATTATTGCTCTGGGTTATCACTCGCTCTATTTGTTGGCTCACTGGCACACAGAGCAACATATATAAAGCAGACAGGCAGCGTAGGCATCCTGCCAGATAGAGACAGGATATGAAGGTTTCCATGTAAGAGGCGCCGTCCACCACGTGAACAGAACAGTGGACTGTGTGGAGGGACCCCTGGGGCAGCTCTGCCGTGAAGCCCAGTCATCTGGACTGAAGAGTGGAGTGTGGGGGGGGCTTCTGGGGCAGCTCTGCCGTGAAGCCCAGTCATCTGGAGTGAAGAGTGGAGTTGGGGGGGGGGGGGGGGGGGGGGCTTCTGGGGCAGCTCTGCCGTGAAGCCCAGTCATCTGGAGTGAAGAGTGGAGTGGGGGGGCTTCTGGGGCAGCTCTGCGTCGGAGCCCAGTCATCTAGAGTGGTGTGAGAGTGGCCGGGGCAGACTAAACAGAGCCGAGGAAGTCTGGATGTGCGTGGCAGCACCTGGCCGCAACACAAGCCCCCTCTCTCTCTCTATCCACAGATCACTGAAAAAAAGCTCTGGCTTGGACAAGGGCCATGCACACAGACTACACTGCACTATTCAGACTTCAATGCAGATGACACAGGACTCTCGACATAGCCACTTACTGACCACAGCCAACACATATCACTAACTGCTCTTGGTCCTTTGTAGCTCAGTTGGTAGAGAATGGTGTTTGTAACGGCAGGGTAGTGGGTTCGCTTCCCGGGACCACCCATATGAAAAATGTATGCATGCATGACTAAGTCGCTTTGGATAACAGTGTCTGCTAAATGGCCTATTACAAGGGCCATGCACACAGACTACACTATTCGGCTATAGACTACACCGTTCAGACAGGGGTTTATTCAATGCAGATAACTCAGGACCTTCTAAGTTACTGCTAACTGACCATAGCCGGAGCCCACACACTCAAATAGCCGGAGCCCACACACTCAAACAGACCTGCTCACTATATCACTCCCACAATGGCCATTCATTCACAGGTTAGAAAGACTGGCTCTGGTCTCACCCACACTCCTACTCTGACTGACATTCCTGGGGTTACTGATAAACTAGAGCAGGGGCATCAAACACATCGTTACCCCCGGGGGCCACATTCAGTCTTGAACGAGTTCAGGAGGGCTGCACTGAAAAGTGATTATATTTCCTTGCCGGCAAAAATCGGCAAAATAATTGTTCTCTATGCATCGCTTTTGGAATTTCCGATGTCTACTGATTGTTAAGAGAGCTGGACAGTCAAGAAAATGTATGAAAATAGGTTGAATATAATTTCTGCCCAGTTTCGATTTGGTTTAAGTCATTTGAAAGTATATCGAGTTCGTTTCCTCCCCGACAATTTAGTACTTTCTTACTCAACCCCCCCGCCGGTCGTATCCTGCCCGCCAGCCGTATGTTTGACACCCTGACCTAGACATCCGGAGTCTAGATCCTGGGTTGTCAATCACTGCAGCTAGGAGGATTCATGATCTACAATATCATACAGGCATAATAGTGAGTGAGTCATCTGATGATTACCTTAAGGAAACAGTCAAGATTGATGATGACTGAGCTTTTGACAGGAGCCTTCAGAAAACTGAAGTTGACCGTCAGGTCATTCTCTATTAAACCTTACCGATTCTCCATTCCTCTGTTACTCCTGTAGCTTGTATGTATGAAGCAGACAGAGGCAACATGAAAAGACAACCTTGACTGAGGAAAGACCCGGGTAGGAAAAAAACAGAACAGAGACGGCAGGCCATCCCAGATGGGCTTCAGTAGGCTACAATGAGTGTGAAATGTTTGAGCAGGCACACACAATCCCCCCTCCGCTAGACACTTATCACACAGAAGGGTTGTCATAGAGGGAATGTTGTACTGACGTACAGAAAACTGAATGACAGCTCATAGAACAAACATGTAAAAGAACAGCGAGAGGAGAGAGAGAAAAATAAAGCCAACTGCATGCAGTATGGAAAGGAGCATGTAGGCTGGTTGTGGTACCCTTGTGTTGTGGTTGTGGTACCCTTCTGGTAGTACCCTTGTGTCTTATAGAAAGGCATCAAGCCCCACATTTCAAGGCAGTGAACCGCAATACAGCCAATTCACCTGACTCTCCTCCCATTGATATTCAACAGGAGAGGCAAGGCAACACTGAGAAGCCTTTTCATTCCAACACAGAAACTTAGAGGAGATTGCTGCAATGGATTTCTGACAAAGCCTATTGATTGCGCTTTAAAATGGGTCAGACCGCTCTGCAGAGCTGGGCGGGCGGAGAGATCCGCGTGGCCAAATTAAGCCTCTGTCTGGACGGATGCGGTGCTGTCTTATTTACAAATGTTTTAGCGAATCCCCACCAAAAAATGATCTAATTTGCTAATCAATATGGCTGCTAGGCTAAAACGTATTTGCAGCGGCCTTCACCTTGCACGCAGATCTAGTTTGACCTGGGAAAATGGGTTTCACGCGGCGGTATACAACTAGCCAACACCAAGTGACAACAATAACACATGGGCGTGGTCTCTTCTCACTGTGTCGATTTAGATTAACAGCAAACGAATGCCTCTAATCTGCTTTCATTCAAAACATCTGGCCCAGTCTGCTAGACTGTGTAAACCAGCATTAACTTAATCCAGCCAGGAGGGTGGGTGGGACAGGACAGCGCTGAGGGCAGTAAAACCAGCTCCCAATGCCATTTCAATTGTCTTGTTGGTGTCCCTTTACCACATGTAGGTTATCCTTCACAAAACACAATCAAATACATTTCCTTCATTTTAGGGGCAGGAGTCAACAGGGCTCCTAATTTAGCTCGGCATCACGTGCGGACGATACATCCTGCAGAAGAGTGTGTGTGTTCCCTTTGAGGACACACACAGGCTCGATTTCCTGACCACTGACAGTGAATGCTGAGACAGTGGCCCCTGCTAACTTTTCAAAAATGCACTCTCTCCCCACCGGCTAATGATCGGCCTAGGAAGGATGGCGGCGGGGCCTTTATCTTAAAAATTGCCAGCTTCCTGGCTTTTCCCCACTTGCACACACTCAGCTCCTCCAGGGTCTCTTCCCTTAATGCTAGAGAGACTCAACAGTCTAAAGTGGCTTCCTTGTCTGCACTGACCTTCAGTCATGTGATAGTAGGTATCTAATATATTACATGAATCTAAGTGGGCTAGGCTAATAGCTTTCACCAGACAATTTGTGTCACATCGGTGCAGGAGGAAAAGAGGCCTAGATGGTGAGAAAAAGACACTTATGACAGCTGAGACGCACCAGCTGTGATTGCAGACTGTGCTGCATAAGAGTGGATCTGAAACAATTCTTCCAGGCTGGTATTATATGCTCACGGTGCCAACTGGAGGCGAAGGAGAAAATGGAGTTAGAATAGCTAGCCATTTAGTAGTTAGCTCACAGCAGCAGGCAGTGTTATAGACAGACTAGATGCTAGCAGTGCGAACAGAAGCAATTTTCACCTCCCCGTAGTGTTGGGAATAGCGGCATTCCATTCAAAGCGGCAGGTGACTTCATCAGACAGTGACTGACGGAAAAAGCCCAGTGAGCAAACAATAACAGGACCGGTTCACACTAAACAATCCATCAATCCTGATCTGGGACCAGCAGTCGGGTGCCAAAGACTGTGGCTGATGGAAAACAGAAAAACACCCCAGCGTCTCCCCTCACAGACTAGCACTGATCTTAGATGTCTGTGGAATGCGACCTAACCGCTAGGGCCTTGATTAGCCCTAGCTATTCCTTGAGCGAAATTGCATCTGAGACGAGAGGAAATGGTAAATAAATTGCAAGGCAAAGCTGCAACTACTGACAGTTTGAATGTTGCCTCTAAATGGCAAACGCACAGACAAATGGCCTGAGAATACCTTCAGGCGTCTCCCAGACTGCTGGTAGCAGACACAGTAGTTTATTGACGATTACATTACGATTAGACAATAATGGCGGCTCAGTTCTAAATAGACTCTATAGACCCAAGGAAGATATAAGTGCTTAAGAGTAACCCAGCGAGCTCTACTGTCTGCAGCCCATCCGTTCCCCTATCCTAAATGACCACAGAGCAGACACACAGACCAGGGCAGAGGCCAGTCTACAACACACACTTAAAAAAAATGTGCAACATCAAAATGTGTGGTGGTATTCCCCAGTTTGAGAGGAGCAGTGGTTTGAAGCGTTCTTCCCCTCCTCTGTGGTGTGAACGAGACAGAGGATGTTCCTATGATCTAGAGAGACTCACGGTTCCTCTCTGTTTCACATTCCTGGGATTCTAAGTGAAGACCACTGCAGCAGCCCATTTAAAACCATTTCCCAAATGGAAATAAAACAGAGACCCAGGCCTTCACTGCACTAAGAGAGATTATTTTTTATTATCATTGCAGGACGCCTCATTATTGAAGAATAGCCTTGGCTTACTGCATCATAGAGGTCATGGGCAAAATATAAATGTACAGCCTTTTAAAAAGGTCAAACTAAGTACTAAGTAAACACTTCCAAAGTAATGGAATATTCCAAACAACCAGACAACTCTTGCCGGACCGCGAGGAACTCTTGTTCACTCAGTGCTTTTATCCGGCTAGTACATTACAATATTAAATATTTAATTTGGCTGGTCCCAGAAGATAGAGGGGTCTGGAAATCGATCTGATCATGAAGAAACATAAAACGCAGGGCATGCCATCGCCTCCTCTCCCCAGTCAAAACACTGCTTTCTCAAGTAAACAGAAAATGTTTGGGTTGTAAGAAACTGTGAATGGGACTGAAAGTAAAAGGGGCTCATGCTGGCTTCT
This sequence comes from Oncorhynchus clarkii lewisi, assembly GCF_045791955.1. Taxonomy (NCBI): domain Eukaryota; kingdom Metazoa; phylum Chordata; class Actinopteri; order Salmoniformes; family Salmonidae; genus Oncorhynchus; species Oncorhynchus clarkii. The sequence continues at coordinate 19,818,165 of NC_092163.1, forward strand.
TTCCCTAAGGAATAGTGTCTTAAAACAAGGGGGATGCACTACAAGCTGAGGCTATGTAGAGGTGCTGAAAGTTCATTACAAACACAAATCAAAGTACTGATGGAAAATCTTGAAACACTAGTGCAGTAAACAATGGAAATATTAGCTACAAATGCAAACTATTTGGAACAGGCTTGCTGGTCTAAATAAATACTACATTTGGTAATGGTGCGTCAGTCTGCAGAGCTCTGGCTACTATGGGCAGTCTCTGCACACTCGGGCGGCAGGTAGCCTAGCGGTTAAGAGCTTTGGGCCAGTAACCGAAAAGTCGTTAGTTCGAATCACAGCGCAGATTGTTGAAAATATGTCGATGTGCCCTTGAGCAAGGCATTTAACCCTAATTGATCATGTAAATCGCTCCTGAATGACTAAAATGTGTAACTATGTATAATAATGTCCCTGATAAATTAATAACATTAATTCAGATTGTAGGACAACACATGCAAGAAGTGACGAAGGGTGGGCAAACAACCGTTGCAAGTTGTAACAATTAATGCAGCCATTGTGATAACCCCAAATGTGTTGGCTTTTTTTAATTGGAGAGTTCGCTAGCTAGCTAACAGTAAATCAACGTTATTCACGACTATGTCAGTTAACTAGCTAACTGGCTGTAAACTAACGTTGGCTAGTATTACAAACTGAAAAAAATAAACATTTACTTGTTAGAAAAACAGTGTGCTTATTCGAAGCGTAGCTAACGACATTTGATCAGTGTGTTAGTAAATATAATATGGCGTTGTTGTGAATAAGAGTGTAAACATTCACGCAGAAAACTAGCCAACTACTATAGCTAGCTAGTAACGTTAGCTTGATAGCGCCATTAGCTAACAAGCAAGTGAAGCTAGAGACAGCGAGAGGGTTTTACATTCTTACCTGTCAACCGCAGTTTCACTGGGCCATTTCTCCTAACTCCTTGATTAGACATGCCCGTTTGTGTTCCAGCTTGACGTGGGGTTATCAAAAATATGTATAATACATGTGTCTAGCTATTTCACAAAAATGAATTCCTATTTAACTCCTATGGCTATGGCAGTTTCACAGTGAATGAAGAAGAATGGAGTCACGGCACAGTGGCCCGGATGAGCACAGCTCTAGTGCTATACACCACCGTCCCGAGCACATACTCCTAAAGAAACTCCTAAAATAAAAGGCTAATTTCCAATAAACCAGGATCTCCTCCCGAAAGAAACGGTGCTATATGACGTCCAAGGCTGCTTCAAAAGCCAAGGGTGAGCTCCTCTCCCGCTGGGGGTGGCATTTCTGCTTGAAGTGGTGGTAGCTGAAATTTCCAAGCAGAGATGTCTTGCTGGTCTCAATTTTTGGATAGTGACCCTCCCCTCTAGTGACATCACTCACAAGGTTAAAGCACAAGCACTAAATTGATGTACAATGTTAATTTAAATGAGAGGAAATTATTGGACATATGTAACCTTTTTTATGTTTATGTCAATATGGTACTGGTAGGCACCCACAGCCTCTGTCACTGAGGACTGCCTCACTAGACTGATCTAAGGTCAGTTTTATGTTTCACCCGTCCTCATGGTTATGAATAGGTTTTGTGGAGCCATTGGAGGGTAAGCTGATCCTACACTTGTGTGTTCATTAAAGCATTGTCTGGACCTTTATGGCACAGGACTGTGGGCATCCCCCACTTTCTGTCCGTTTCCCTTGAACCACTACATTACCAAACATAGCACAAGTATGCAGCACTAACTGGAGAGAAGGGGGCTGATATGTAGTAGTCTACATCAGTGTTTCTCAATCAGGTATAGTAAACTACCCCTCATACTATACCTCATTCCTATCATAGACTATCCACAGGAGGGGGTACTAGGGAGACATAGGAACATAGGCCTAATGATTGGTTGCACGTAAGGGGTGCTTCTGGCAGAACATAATGTGATTGGAGGTAGGCCTACATTAACCAAAAAGAACCACTGGTCTACATGTCTAGCGCTCCCAAGTGGTGCAGGGGTCTAAGGCACTGCATCTCAGTGCTAGCGGCGTATTTCTCCATCTACTGGCTGCTTTCAGAAGTGCATGAGACAAGCTAGAAGCCATATCAAAGAATATGTCAGATTCAATGAATTGGGAAAGTTTGGCACACACAACATTTCTCAGGACCCATCACTCAGCTGTTTCCCCAAAAAGTGTCTGGGTGCTCACTTTGTTGTTTTAATCTCAGATTGACCCTTTAAATTGGTAAAAAAATATTGTTTAAAAGGCCAGATGCAGATGTTGTTATATCAATATCAAATAAATTCTGGGTAACAAATAAGTACCTTACTGTAATAGATTTCCATTTAAATTGACAAAATTAGCTTTTCGGCAAAAATGTATTTCTCAAGCAAGAATTTTGCTTGGACTGTCTGGGAGTGGTCTGAGTGGGGAGGGGAAAACTGAAAACTAGCTGTCAGAGGTTTGGAACTCTCTTTGTTATTGATGTATTAATCAATTTACTGCATGGTGATGTCACCATGGAAAGCTGAAACTCCTGCCTATGCAAACCTGCTGTTTGGAAGGTCCTATGTAGATTGTATTTTCAACAAGCAACTATCAGGAAATAACACTGATCAGTGTTAGTTTCATCATCTGTTGTACAATATGATATAAAAACAGAATTTTGACTGCACTGGGCCCTTAAAATTTGGCATCAAAATAAACATCAACAGGCTATATCTTAGTTTACTTTTTAATAGAACTTTAATGGAAAACTCACACTTATTGAATTTAGTTAAAGGCGCAATCTGTAATATCAACAGCCTGAGTATCACTTTATTTGGTAAACTGAGGGATGAAGCTGGACACACATACGAATAAGGACATTGCAACAGTAACGTTCTCCTACAATCTCTAACGACAGGAATAGAGCCACCACCAAACACGTCACTAGATAGGGTACTGACTTTCATATACACCACATCGACAAAGAAAGATTAAAAAGCCTTGAAAATAGAGCGACACATGTACAAAATATACATTTTATACACTGCTCAAAGAAATAAAGGGAACACTTAAACAACACAATGTAACTCCAAGTCAATCACACTTCTGTGAAATCAAACTGTCCACTTAGGAAGCAACACTGATTGACAATACATTTCACATGCTGTTGTGCAAATGGAATAGACAACAGGTGGAAATTATAGGCAATTAGGCAATTAGCAAGACAGAGTGGTTCTGCAGGTGGTGACCACAGACCACTTCTCAGTTCCTATGGTTCCTGGCTGATGTTTTGGTCACTTTTGAATGCTGGCGGTGCTTTCACTCTAGTGGTAGCATGCGACGGAGTCTACAACCCACACAAGTGGCTCAGGTAGTGCAGCTCATCCAGGATGGTACATCAATGCGAGCTGTGGCAAGAAGATTTGCTGTGTCTGTCAGCGTAGTGTCCAGAGCATGGAGGCGCTACCAGGAGACAGGCCAGTACATCAGGAGACGTGGAGGAGGCTGTAGGAGGGCAACAACCCAGCAGCAGGACCGCTACCTCCGCCTTTGTGCAAGGAGGAGCAGGAGGAGCACTGCCAGAGCCCTGCAAAATGACCTCCAGCAGGCCACAAATGTGCATGTGTCTGCTCAAACGGTCAGAAACAGACTCCATGAGGGTGGTATGAGGGCCCGACGTCCACAGGTGGGGGTTGTGCTTACAGCCCAACACCGTGCAGGACGTTTGGCATTTGCCAGAGAACACCAAGATTGGCAAATTTGCCACTGGCGCCCTGTGCTCTTCACAGATGAAAGCAGGTTCACACTGAGCACATGTGACAGACGTGACAAAGTCTGGAGACGCCGTGGAGAACGTTCTGCTGCCTGCAACATCCTCCAGCATGAGCGGTTTGGCGGTGGGTCAGTCATGGTGTGGGGTGGCATTTCTTTGGGGGGCCGCACAGCCCTCCATGTGCTCGCCAGAGGTAGCCTGACTGCCATTAGGTACCGAGATGAGATCCTCAGACCCCTTGTGAGACCATATGCTGGTGCGGTTGGCCCTGGATTCCTCCTAATGCAAGACAATGCTAGACCTCATGTGGCTGAAGTGTGTCAGCAGTTCCTGCAAGAGGAAGGCATTGATGCTATGGACTGGCCCGCCCGTTCCCCAGACCTGAATCCAATTGAGCACATCTGGGACATCATGTCTCGCTCCATCCACCAACACCACGTTGCACCACAGACAGTGTGTGTGTGTGTGTGTGTGTGTGTGTGTGTGTGTGTGTGTGTGTGTGTGTGTGTGTGTGTGTGTGTGTGTGAGAGAGTGATTTGCTAATTCTCTTTATGTCCATTCAGAAAGTTTCCTAAAGTAGCCTGTCATAATAGAATGGAAATGAGCATAACTACAATTTAAACAAATCAGGATGATCATAATGTGTGAGGCATGACGGCAGCTGACAATTTCGTGTTTCCTTCCAGTCCTTAATGCAATGCAACTGAAGCTGGGATTGAGGGGAAATTTTTGTCTGACCAGTATTTTTCTCCACTCATACCAGAGTATCAAATCAAACAGATTGATTTTCGCTGTTCTCACTAACGGCAAATAGCTGCATTCTTGTTCGTGTGTTTTCCTGTTTTTATGAATAAGCTTATTTTGATCAAATCCCCCATTTGCACACAAAAAAAACGTACTTGCCAGCTTGCAATACAATATTTTAACCACTAGTGTACACATGGTCTAAAATTTGCGGGGAGATGGAGGTGAGCACATTCTCATGTCCAATTACGTTTTTATAAATGCCAAATTTAGCGTGAAATATTTTGTATGTAAGCACGGTTTATAAATGTGGCCCCTGAAGCCTGTATTGAGAGGCTTAGTGGCACTGCTAGCTTCCTCTCTGGGCTTTGACCTTGTCTTGAATCCATCAATAGCCTGAGACTAGGTGTGATGTAGGCTACAATATTAAGAAGAAATTATAGTCCTAAAAATGCTTTCCAGTTGCACTGACTCACCCAATGATGCGCAGCTCACTCACTTGGTGATGGTCAATGCGTTCTTGCCGAAAGCCTCTCTGGTTATAGGCTATTTCTTTGCAGGGGCACAACTTTCACTGAGGACATGGGGGGGACCCCCTTCTGAAATTGTATTTTGTCCCCCCCAGTTTTATCATTGGAATGTGATACAAAACAAGGCAACGATTTGCTTTAGGACCATGCGGACGCCTCCAAGCAGTCGGGTAGGCTGTTTGGAGTGTTTATCGGACAAAAAATAAATGTTATATATATATATTTTTTTTATGCCCCCCCCACTTCTAAAACCAAAGTTGCGCCCCTGCTTCTTTGTAAAACAATATTGGAAGTTGATAAAATATTTTGGTAGACTACAGCAGACAGATTAGTACTTTCTTTTCAGCAGGAGCCATTGTTTTCCAACCTGTGTTTTTCCGCAATTACATTTGAAATAATGTGAAAAGTCCTGTTTTGTCTGCATGCTGTTCACTGAGATTTGCTGCGCGTTCCCGACTGTAGGCTATGCCTTGTTATTGGGCTACACACAATCAATACACTGCTGGGATTTTTTTTAAAGAAACTATTGATCCTCTGAGGCTAAATTATAGGCCTCATGATGTAGTAGGATATTCTTAATTATTTCATTTCTTTCCAGGCAGCAGTAATTCTATACCTTTGGACAATTTATTTTTTAAAATTCAGGGGTGCTACAGCTCCTTGAGAACCCCTCGCACGGCTATGATTCTATAAGGAAATAAATTAAGTGCAACGCTGGAGAGATGAGAGTTGCAGAGTCATGTCTATCTCTGAGGGAGAGAGACAATAGAAAGTGCGCAAACCATAAACCCAAGCTGGCCCAACCCCAATCAACTCTGAAAATCTACTTTTTCTTGGAGGGGCAAGGAGAATTAAGGAAGAGGCAACTCAAATTAACTTTGATAGCTTTTGTTATAATTTGTATTATGCAAAAAGCGCAAGACAAAATGCATGCCGAGAGAGGTACCGGATCTGTCTCAAATTAAGTTACCGGGGAAAAGTCATGTAAAACATTGTTGAATTCAAACTTTCTGCTGACAGGTCCACAACAATAGGCTACAGTATTACTGTGCGATAGGAGAGTGACATAATTGCCTATTTAATCTCCGAGAGTAAAGCAAGGTAGGACATATAAACCCAATAATCGATTGATTAACTAAATATTGAATAACAATTTGTCTTTTGCATAGAAGTGTGAGCTGTAGCATTTAGCCTACTTTGAAATTATTTTGAATATACAATAAATCTTGCAGAATGCGCAGACAGGCACTTGCTATAGTTTGCATGCATGTTTTAGAAGATTCTGCCCACCTCTACAGAAATGTGATCAAAATGGCCATAGCTCTTTCTTTTAAAAACTGCCGTGGCCCAATTACAAATAGTTCCAAATTATACAGCAAATAAAGTGCATTATTGACACCCTTAAAGGTGACTGGAATACATTTTCCAGGCTGGATTTTAATGCTGGTTCATGCCTGCAGTTTTAGGACCGGTATAAATCTCAATATTTTTGTACATGCGCAGACTTTTCATAAATGGCACACACAGGAATTGAGTGTGACATTTATGTAACAGTTACAAATGAGGCGCCTGTGGAGCAGACAGACATATGGTTATCTAGCTCTGCAGCCCTGCGCATGGAGGCAGCTGAGTCAACTCCACTGGTAGCTCCACTGCACTGATCCCCTGCTCTCCATCCATCACAATTCTCCACCTCTTAGTTCTAGTCTCTGCCGTCTCTGTGTGTGATAAATAAACAGAAAAGAGTACATATCTTCTCTGTCGGTGTCCTTGCCGAGTCCTAATGCAACCTGTTTTATAACAGCAGCTCCACACAGACTCCACAGCTGATCACCCCACTCTGTCTTTGGACCCAGAGCCCACACATATTAAAGAGGAACAGGAGGAACTCAGGACCAGTCAGGAGAAAGAGCAGCTTCAATGGCTGGAGGCGGTTATCACAGAGTTCATATTCACTGCTTCCTGTGTGAAAGTGAATGTGATGTTACGAAACCAATATCTAGCCTACTGACGATGTGGCTCCACTCGTTATATCTATCTCTCTAAAAGCGTATGCGACTAGGTGTTGAATGCACAGTATGTACTCGGGAGCCAGCAACCTTACCTTAGGTCCAGGGATAGCTCAGTCAGTACTCCCATGGTAGGCCAGTCCAAGCAGATGATTATTTATTCAGACGGCGACAAAACATGAAAATATACAAAAAGGAAAACAATACAGAAAGGCATGCCAAAAACTGTAATACAAAACAAACCAAGGCAGGCTGAGAGGCTTCCTGCCACCTCGCACACACTAGGTCACACTCCTCTTGACGGCTTGACAGGTGAGTTTGAACAAAAAATAAAGCCAGCTCATAGCAAGTGTTTCTGGACCTTTACTGTGGTCAAAGAGCTTAGAGTGGGCCCAATGGACACTATACAGTACAAATATTGATTGTATGTCCATAAAACCATGTTCCAGTCTACTCACTAAAGTCCCTAGAATAGAAAACAGGGGTCAGTGAGGTCATAGCATTTTAATAACTGGACTCTCTGATTTAGTGCACACTCATATCAGTCCCAAGCCGTTGCAGTTGTCAGGAGTCGCCTGTATTACAAAGTGTTGTCTTTCAGTTCATGCAAGAAATTATCATCCAAGATCACCCTTTTACTGATTATAACTTCCCCACATTAAGTTACCTATTTCCATCATCACTGGTCTGTAGTGAAACTCCATACACATGGGGGGTGGGGCTGTGATGTGTTTATGGGCTCACCACCCACTGATACAGAGGAGTTTGTGGCAACCATTCTTTCATTGTGAACGAAGCGAATACTAACTGAAAATGCCTAAACTACAGTTGTTGCATGCGTTTTTAAATGAGCGTTTAACGGCGGCTGCTGTGGAGATTTTCGGAGCAGTTGAGAAAACGGTAGCGGAGTACCAGGAAGAGAATTATCGTTGTTAGCGAAGGATACATTCAACACATCGCAAGTATTGTGATATGCCTCTGACTATAAGTGTTTTGGGTGAAACCAAATAGTTTAGATTTGGTTGATCAAGGACGCCAGGGTACGAGACACATCCACAACAACCTGTTTGTAAACAACATCATTGGAGGAAGCAACTGGAACCCCTCTTTGTACTTCTATTGGGCCATTTTTAAATGAGCAACTGTTTTTCAGTTGCTCATTAGAAAAACAAGATTTCAGTCTTGGGTGTGTTTCCTGACTGATTCTGCATTTGGTTAATGTTGTTTGTCCCTCATGAGACACTCTAGACGCTGAAGCCTATTTCACGTCCTCAAAATCCCCAGAATGAATCTAAGATAACTAAAGAAATCTGTAATAAATGTGGTGCAATTTTACATCTAAGTAAGGTGTTTGGTGCAGTATGTCTCAAGTAAAAAAGAAAGAAAGTGCGATATCTTATGAAAGTTAACAAAGTCTGGCAGCTGGGTAGGACTGTCTACTATTGGATAGAGAGCAATCACTGCAGTTGTTCAACCTATGTTAGTGGGCAAATGGACATCTTCAAATCAAAACCCAACCTTCATTTACCTGTTGTGATGCATGGATGTTCCAAACTCCGCTTTTGCATTACCCATATAGTTGTTTAAAGGTCATACAAAGGCAGCACAGGGGTCAGATCAGTGGTCAGGGTTGATATGCATAAAAAAAATACATATTCATAATAAGATCATCCATCAATGCATTACCACTTACATTGCCTTCAGAATGTATACACACCCCTTGACTTTTTCCACATTATGTTGTTACAAATTGGGACTAAAATGAATTTAGTCCTTTTTCAAAGATCTACTGTAATAAATAAAACAAAGATCTTCATTAGATAATTATTCAACCACCTGAGTTAATACATGTTAGAATCACCTTTAGCAGCGATTACAACCGTGAGTCTTTTTCGGTAAACACACCTGGATTTTGCAATATTGTTTGCACAATATTCTTTTTTAAACTTCTCAAGCTTTGTCAAGTTGGTTGTTGATCATCGCTAGACAGCCATTTTCAAGTCTTGTTATAGATTTTCAAGCTGGTTTAAGTCAAAACTGTAACTAGTCCACTCAGGAACATTCAATGTCATCTTGATAAGCAACTCCAGTGTATATCTGGCCTTGTGTTTTAGGTTATTGTCCTGCTGAAAGGTGAATTTGTCTTTAGAAAGCAGACTGAACCAGGTTTTCCTCTAGGATTTTGCCTGTGCTTAGCTTTTCATTTATTTTTATCGTTAAAAAAAACTTAATTGTCTTTGCCGAAGAAGGGCATATCCATAACATGATGTAGCCACCACCATGCCTGAAAATAATGTATGAAGAGTGGTACTCAGTGATGAGATGGAAATGCCCCAAACATACAGTGCCTTCAGAAAGTATTGATATATTCTCACCCATCTACACACAATACCCCATAATGATCAAGTGAAAACATGTTTTTAGGCATTTTTGCAAATTTATTGAAAATTAAATACAGAAATATCTCATTTGCATAGGTATTCACACCCCTTTGCTATGAAACTCCAAATTGGAGCTTGTGTGCATCCAATTTCCTTTGATCATTCTTGAACTATAACTACAACTTGATTGTCTATTTAAGGTACCACAGTTGACAGTGTATGTCAGAGCAGAAACTACCATGAAGTCCAAGGATCTGTATGAAGAACTCTGAGATAGGATTGTAATGAGGCATATAGCTGGGGAAGGGTATAAAACAATTTCTAGGATGTTGAATGCTACCAAGAGCATAGTGGTCTCCATCATTGGGAAATTGAAAAAATATGGAACTAACCAGACTCTGCCTAGAGCTGGCAGTCCGACCGAACTGAACAACTGGGCAAGAAGGACCTTGGTCAGAGAGGTGACCAAGAACCCAGTGACCACCCTGACAGAACTACAGAGTTCCTTGGCAGAGATGGGAGAACCTGCCAGAAGGACAACAGTCTCTATTGCACTTCACAAATCTGGGATTTGTGGGAGGGTGGCCAGAAGGAAGCCACTCCTGAGAGCATAAGGCAAAATATTATGTGGTCTGATCAGACAAAATTGTTACTCTTTGGCCTGAATGCACTATGTCTGGAGGAAACCAGGCACAGCTCATCACCTGTCTAACACCAATCCTACCATGATGCATGGTGACGTCAGCATCATGGCAGTGCGCACTAACCAAGGTTGCCAGGTGCGCGGTGTTTCCTCTGACACATTGGTGCGGCTGGCTTCCGGGTTGGATGCGCGCTGTGTTAAAAAGCAGTGCGGCTTGGTTGGGTTGTGTATCGGAGGACGAATGACTTTCAACCTTCGTCTCTCCCGAGCCCGTACGGGAGTTGTAGCGATGAGACAAGATAGTAGCTACTAAAACAATTGGATACCACGAAATTGGGGAGAAAAAGGGGTAAAAAAATAAAAGATAGAACTGCCAAAGGGGGTGGAGTTGCAATCTACTTCTATGGCCCAAGCAAGTCTCTTCTTATTATTGTGGTGTCCTTTAGTAGTGGTTTCTTTGTAGCAATTTGACCACGAAGGCCTGATTCACGCAGTCTCCTCTAAACAGTTGATTTTGGGATGTGTCTGTTACTTGAACTCTGAAGCATTTGGGCTGAAATCTGAGGTTCAATTAACTCGAATGAACTTATCCTCAGCAGCAGAGGTAACTCTGGGTCTTCCTTTCCAGTGGGGGTCCTCATGAGAGCCAGTATCATCATAGCGTTTGAGTGTTTTTGCAACTGCATTTGAAGAAACTTTAAAAGTTCTTGACATTTTCTGGATTGACTGACTTTCATGTCTTTAAGTAATGATGGACTGTCGTTTCTCTTTGCTTATTTGGCCTGTTCTTGCCATAATTTGGACTTGGTCTTTTACCAAATAGGGCTATCTTCTGTATACCACCCTTACCATGTCTCAACACAACTGATTGGCTCAAACGCATTAAGAAGGAAAGAAATTCCACAAATTTAAAAGGCACACCTGTTAACCTGTTAATTGAAATGCATTCAAGGTGACTACCTCATGAAGCTGGTTGAGAGAATGCTAAGAGTGTGCAAAGCTGTCAAGGCAAAGGGTGGCTATTTGAAGAATCTCAAATCTCAAATATATTTTGATTTGTTAACACTTTTTTTTTGGTTACTACATGATTCCATATGTGTTATTTCATAGTTTGATGTCTTCACTATTATTCTACAATGTAGAAAATTGTCAAAATAAAGAAAAACCCTTGATTGACTGTGTCCAAACGTTTGACTGGTACTGTATATATTTTATAGAGATGAAGAGTTTTTATTTATATGGTAAATATATATATATATTTATATGCTCCTCCTCGCCTTCCCTCCAGAGTCCCTTCGGTTATCTGTTGCTGTCACTGAAGACGAGGTTCCCCCTAAGCAGCAGCACTCTGAGCAGGAGTGGAGAACCAGTCTGCAGCAGGAGGACCTAGAACCCACACAGATTAAAGAGGAACAGGAGGAACTCTGGACCTGTCAAGAGGAAGAGCAGCTTCAAGAGCAGGAGGATGATATCATAGTTTTCAAATTCCCTCCAATTTGTGTGAAAAGTAAATGTGATCAGGAGAACACAATTCAGTCCTTTTCTCTTCCCCAACCCCAGACAGTGGAGAACAGAGACATTAACTCTAAACCAGTTGAACTTCCACATTTTGTCACTGTTACACATCTAGAGGGTCTCGACATTCCCTGTGACCCTCCAGATAAACAAAACAATGCCTAGCTACAGCTCAACTGTAAGCAGCGACCCAGTAAGACTTGACAGCAGCCCACCATTGAATTCCAACCCATCAATGGGGGAACACTGTTGGAAACCCAGCACCACGTCTAGAAAAACTCACCGCTGCTGTGACTGTGGTGAAACGTTTGCTCTGACAGTGGATCTACAGGGGCATGTGACTCTCGCCAAGAAGAGACCCAGCGAATGCCGCCTCTGCAAAATACACTACAACTCCACCTGTAAATTGAAGGCCCATGTCAGACTCTGTCACATGGAGAAACCCTGCACCTGCCCCTTTTGTGGAAAGACCTTCAAACTCAAAGGACATCTGTCCAGACATATGAGGATTCACACAGGAGAGAAACCATTTGGCTGTGGTGACTGTGGGAAGAGCTTCATTCAGAAGGGGGACCTAAGGAGGCATGCACTGACTCACACTGGAGAGAAACCATTTAGCTGTGGTGAATGTGGGAAAAGCTTCAATCGGAAAGGGAACTTGAACTTGCACATACTGACTCACACAGGAGCGAACATCCACAAAGAAAGAAAACAGAATGAAAACACAGAGGAAGCGAATTAGGACAAAGACATCTTGTTAGGAGATGGACAACTCTTTGGAAAAGCAAAGCAACTCTGGATCATTCATTCTCTGGGTTTTAGATAAATAGATGTCATGAATTTACTTTTGTAAAACATTCTATGAACAATAAAGTTCAATTTTATATAACAGTACAGAGTACAGTAGTTAAACATACAGGTCTTCTGTTCAGTCTCTTGATGTTTTCATGTCATTATAAACCGGAATTCCTGGTAGTTTGTTTTGGAATGTCTCCAGAATAGTCTGACGGATGTTATTGATACATACATTTTTTTTAAATGAATACTTCCAGAAAATATGTCCTTGCACATGTCCAATATAATTTTTTTAATACATTTTGTATATATATATATATATATATATATATACACACACACACACACACACAGTTGAAGTCGGAAGTTTACATACACCTTAGCCAAATACATTTAAACTCAGTTTTTCACAATTCCTGACATTTAATCCTAGAAAAGATTCCCTGTCTTAGGTCAGTTAGGATGACCACTTTATTTTAAGATTGTGAAATGTCAGAATAATAGTAGAGTGATTTATTTCAGCTTTTATTTCTTTCATTACATTCCCAGTGGGTCAGAAGTTTACATGCACTCAATTAAAATTTGGTAGCGTTGGCTTTAAATTGTTTAACTTGGGTCAAATGTTTTGGGTAGCCTTCCATAAGCTTCCCACAATAAGTTGGGCGAATTTTGGCCCATTCCTCCTGACAAAGCTGGTGGAACTGAGTCAGGTTTGTAGGCCTCCTTGCTCGCACACGCTTTTTCAGTTCTACCCACAGAATTTCTATGGGATTGAGGTCGAAGGCTTTGTGATGGCCACTCCAATACCTTGACTTTGTTGTCCTTAAGCCATTTTGCCACAACTTTGGAAGTATGCTTGGGGTCACTGTCCATTTGGAAGACCCATTTGGACCAAGCTTTAACTTCCTGACTGATGTCAAATTTAGAATACATTTTTAAATAAATTTACAACCAGGAACAGATTTAGCCCTTGGTTCTCTCCAGACCTGACTGCCCTTAACCAACACAAAAATATCCTTTGGAGTTCTGCATTAGCATCGAACAGCCCCCGTGATATGCAACTTTTCACAGAAGATAGAAACAAATATACACAGGCAGTTAGAAAAGCCAAGGCGAGCTTTTTCAAGCAGAAATGTGCTTCCTGCAACACTAACTCAAAAAAAGTTCTGGAACACTGTAAAGTCCATGGAGAATAAGAACACCTCCTCCCAGCTGCCCACTCCACTGAGGATAGGAAACACTGTCACCACCGATAAATCCACTATAATTGAGAATTTCAATAAGCATTTTTCTATGGCTGGCCATGCTTTCCACCTGGCTACCCCTACCCTGGTCAACAGCACTGCACCTCCCACAGCAACTCGCCCAAGCCTTCCCCATTTCTCCTTCTCCCAAATCCAGTCAGCTGATGTTCTGAAAGAGCTGCAAAATCTGGACCCCTACAAATCAGCCGGGCTAGACAATCTGGACCCTTTCTTTCTAAAATTATCTGCCGAAATTGTTGCAACCCCTATTACTAGCTTAGAATATGTGGACAACTACAAATACCTAGGTGTCTGCTTAGACTGTAAACTCTCCTTCCAGACTCACATCAAACATCTCCAATCCAAAGTTAAATCTAGAATTGGCTTCCTATTTCGCAACAAAGCATCCTTCGCTCATGCTGACAAACATACCCTCGTAAAACTGACCATCCTACCATTCCTCGATTTCGGCGATGTCATTTACAAAATAGCCTCCAATACCCTACTCAATATATTGGATGCAGTCTATCACAGTGCCATCTGTTTTGTCACCAAAGCCCTGTATACTACCCACCACTGCGACCTGTGTACGCTCTCGCTGGCTGGCCCTCGCTTCATACTCGTCGCCAAACCCACTGGCTCCAGGTCATCTACAAGACCCTGCTAGGTAAAGTCCCCCCTTTTCTCAGCTCGCTGGTTACCATAGCAGCACCCACCTGTAGTACTCGCTCCAGAAGGTATATCTCTCTGGTCACCCCCAAAACCAATTCTTCCTTTGGCCGCCTCTCCTTCCAGTTCTCTGCTGCCAATGACTGGAACGAACTACAAAAATCTCTGAAACTGGAAACACTTATCTCCCTCATTAGCTTTAAGCACCAGTTGTTAGAGCAGCTCACAGATTACTGCACCTGTACATAGCCCATCTATAATTTAGCCCAAACAACTACCTTTCCCCCTACTGTATTTACTTATTTTGCTCCTTTGCACCGCTTTATTTCTATCTCTACTTTGCACATTCTTCCACTGCAAATCCACCATTCCAGTGTTTTACTTGTTATATTGTATTTACTTTGCCACCATGGCCTTTTTTTTTGCCTTTACCTTCTTTATCTCACCTCATTTGCTCACATTGTATATAGACTTTTTCTACTGTATTATTGACTGTATGTTTGTTTTACTCCATGTGTAACTCTGTGTTGTTGTATGTGTCGAACTGCTTTGCTTTATCTTGGCCAGGTTGCAATTGTAAATGAGAACTTGTTCTCAACTTGCCTACCTGGTTAAATAAAGGTGAAATAAATAAATAAAAATGTCTTGAGATTTTGCTTCAATATATCCACATAATTTTCCTACCTCATGATGCCATATATTTTGTGAAGTGCACCAGTCCCTCCTGCAGCAAAGCCCCCCCCCCCCCCCCCCAAAATATGATGCTGCCACCTTCATGCTTCACGGTTGGGATGGTGTTCTTCGGCTTGTAAGCATCCCCCGTTTTCCTCTTAAACATAACGATGGTCATTATGGCCAAACAGTTCTATTTTTGTTTCATCAGACCAGAGGACATTTCTCCAAAAAGTACGATCTTTGTCCCCATGTGCAGTTGCAAACCACTATGCTTTTTTTATGGCGGTTTTGGAGCAGTGGCTTCTTCCTTGCTGAGCAGCCTTTCAGGTTGTCGATATAGGACTTGTTTTACTGTGGATATACGGTGGGGAGAACAAGTATTTGATAACTTGCAAAATCGGCAGTGTTTCCTACTTACAAAGCATGTAGAGGTCTGTATTTTTATCATAGGTACACTTCAACTGTGAGAGACGGAATCTAAAACAGAAAATCCAGAAAATCACATTGTATGATTTTTAAGTAATTAATTTGCGTTTTATTGCATGACATAAGTATTTGATCACCTACCAACCAGTAAGAATTCTGGCTCTCACAGACCTGTTAGTTTTTCTTTAAGAATCCCTCCTGTTCTCCACTCAATACCTGTATTAACTGCACCTGTTTGAACTCATTACCTATATAAAAGACACCTGTCCAAACACTCAATTAAACAGACTCCAACCTCTCCACAATGGCCAAGACCAGAGAGGGTGCAAGGACATCAGGGATAAAATTGTAGACCTGCACAAGGCTGGGATGGGCTACAGGACAATAGGCAAGCAGCTTGGTGAGAAGGCAACAACTGTTGGCGCAATTATTAGAAAATGGAAGAAGTTCAAGATGACGGTCAATCACCCTCGGTCTGGGGCTCCATGCAAGATCTCACCTCATGGGGCATCAATGATCATGAGGAAGGTAAGGGATCAGCCCAGAACTACACGGCAGGACCTGGTCAATGACCTGAAGAGAGCTGGGACCACAGTCTCAAAGAAAACCATTAGTAACACACTACACCGTCATGGATTAAAATCCTGCAGCGCACGCAAGGTCCCCTTTCTCAAGCCAGCGCATGTCCAGGCCCGTCTGAAGTTTGCCAATGACCATCTGGATGATCCAGAGGAGGAATGGGAGAAGGTCATGTGGTCTGATGAGCTTTTTGGTCTAAACTCCACTCGCTGTGTTTGGAGGAAGAAGGTTGAGTACAACCCCAAGAACACCATCCCAACCGTGAAGCATGGAGGTGGAAACATAATTCTTTGGGGATGCTTTTCTGCAAAGGGGAAAGGACGACTGCACCGTATTGAGGAGAGGATGGATGGGGCCATGTATCGCGAGATCTTGGCCAACAACCTCCTTCCCTCAGTAAGAGCATTGAAGATGGGTCGTGGCTGGGTCTTCCAGCATGACAACGACCCGAAACATACAGCCAGGGCAACTAAGGAGTGGCTCCGTAAGAAGCATCTCAAGGTCCTGGAGGGGCCTAGCCAGTCTCCAGACCTGAACCCAATAGAAAATCTTTGGAGGAACTGAAAGTCCGTATTGCCCAGAGATAGCCCCGAAACCTGAAGGATCTGGAGAAGGTCTGTATGGAGGAGTGTGCCAAAATCCCTGCTGCAGTGTGTGCAAACCTGGTCAAGAACTACAGGAAACGTATGATCTCTGTAATTGCAAACAAAGGTTTCTGTACCAAATATTAAGTTCTGCTTTTCTGATGTATCAAATACTTATGTCAGCAATAAAATGCAAATGAATTACTTAAAAATCATACAATGTGATTCTCTGGATTTTTGTTTCAGATTCCGTCTCTCACAGTTGAAGTGTACCTATGATAAAAATTACAGACCTCTACATGCTTTGTAAGTAGTAAAGCCTGCAAAATCGGCAGTGTATCAAATACTTGTTCTCCCCACTGTATATATACTTTTGTACCTGTTTCCTCCAGCATCTTCACAAGGTCCTTTGCTGTAGTTCTGGGATTGATTTGCACTTTTCACACCAAAGTACGTTCATCTCTAGGAGACAGAACGCGTCTCCATCCTGAGCGGTATGACGGCTGCGTGGTCCCATGGTGTTTATACTTGCGTACTATGGTTTGTACAGATGAACGTGGTACCTTCAGGCATTTGGAAATTGCTCCCAAGGATGAACCAGACTTGTGGAGGTCTACAATTTGTTTTCTGAGGTCTTGGCTGATTTCCTTTGATTTTCCCATGATGTCAAGCAAAGAGGCACTGAGTTTGAAGGTAGGCCTTGAAATACATCCACAGGTACACCTCCAATTGATTCAAATGATGTCAATAAGCCTATCAGAAGCTTCTAAAGCCATGACATCATTTTTTGGAATTTTCCAAGCTGTTTAAAGGCACAGTCAACTTAGTGTATGTAAACTTCTGACCCACTGGAATTGTCATACAGTGAATTATAAGTGAAATAATCTGTAAACAATTGTTGGAAAAATGACTTGTGTCATGCACAAAGTAGATGTTCTAACCGACTCGCCAAAATTATAGTTTGTTAACAAGAAATTTGTGGAGTGGTTGAAAAACAAGTTTTAATGACTCCAACCTAATTGTATGTAAACTTCCGACTTCAACTGTAAATGTGGTATAGCTGATTTTACATTATGTGATTATGCAATAATGAAAAAGATCATTATGGCCTAAAATGTCACCATTTTGTAACATGGCTGGACATAATGGTAAGTGTCTGGATGCTATTGGTATTCATTGCTGTAACATAGGCCTAAGTAACACAACTATAAGTTATGACATATGCAGTCATGATTGTGACTCAAGTATAGTGTGTCTTAATAGTACCAGTAAACTTGTACTGTCTCATAATCCAGCCTCAAGACTAGAGAGAAAGAGAGAGGAAGTGGATGTGTTTTTCCCAAGGTGAAAAGCAGGGCCGTTTCTGGCCTTTTGGGGGCCCTAAGCAAGATTTGGTTGAGGGCCCCCCACCAAGCGGGCACAAATGTTTAGTGGCTTCCCTTCTTGATAGCAGAGAGAAAAATGCCACTTAAGTTAATTTGATGTTAATGCGAGTGTAGCCAAGTGCTTGTACTTCTAGTTCTGACAGTGCAGTAACATGTAGTCTAACAATTCCACAACAACTACCTAATACACACAAATCTAAAAGGGATGGAATAAGAACATGTACAGTGCCTTGCGAAAGTATTCGGCCCCCTTGAACTTTGCGACTTTTTGCCACATTTCAGGCTTCAAACATAAAGATATAAAACTGTATTTTTTGTGAAGAATCAACAACAAGTGGGACACAATCATGAAGTGGAACGACATTTATTGGATATTTCAAACTTTTTTAACAAATCAAAAACTGAAAAATTGGGCGTGCAAAATTATTCAGCCCCCTTAAGTTAATACTTTGTAGCGCCACCTTTTGCTGCGATTACAGCTGTAAGTCGCTTGGGGTATGTCTATCAGTTTTGCACATCGAGAGACTGAAATTTTTTCCCATTCCTCCTTGCAAAACAGCTCGAGCTCAGTGAGGTTGGATGGAGAGCATTTGTGAACAGCAGTTTTCAGTTCTTTCCACAGATTCTCGATTGGATTCAGGTCTGGACTTTGACTTGGCCATTCTAACACCTGGATATGTTTATTTTTGAACCATTCCATTGTAGATTTTGCTTTATGTTTTGGATCATTGTCTTGTTGGAAGACAAATCTCCGTCCCAGTCTCAGGTCTTTTGCAGACTCCATCAGGTTTTCTTCCAGAATGGTCCTGTATTTGGCTCCATCCATCTTCCCATCAATTTTAACCATCTTCCCTGTCCCTGCTGAAGAAAAGCAGGCCCAAACCATGATGCTGCCACCACAATGTTTGACAGTGGGGATGGTGTGTTCAGGGTGATGAGCTGTGTTGCTTTTATGCCAAACATAACGTTTTGCATTGTTGCCAAAAAGTTCAATTTTGGTTTCATCTGACCAGAGCACCTTCTTCCACATGTTTGGTGTGTCTCCCAGGTGGCTTGTGGCAAACTTTAAACAACACTTTTTATGGATATCTTTAAGAAATGGCTTTCTTCTTGCCACTCTTCCATAAAGGCCAGATTTGTGCAATATACGACTGATTGTTGTCCTATGGACAGAGTATCCCACCTCAGCTGTAGATCTATGCAGTTCATCCAGAGTAATCATGGGCCTCTTGGCTGCATCTCTGATCAGTCTTCTCCTTGTATGAGCTGAGCTGAAAGTTTAGAGGGACGGCCAGGTCTTGGTAGATTTGCAGTGGTCTGATACTCCTTCCATTTCAATATTATCGCTTGCACAGTGCTCCTTGGGATGTTTAAAGCTTGGGAAATCTTTTTGTATCCAAATCCGGCTTTAAACTTCTTCACAACAGTATCTCGGACCTGCCTGGTGTGTTCCTTGTTCTTCATGATGCTCTCTGCGCTTTTAACGGACCTCTGAGACTATCACAGTGCAGGTGCATTTATACGGAGACTTGATTACACACAGGTGGATTGTATTTATCATCATTAGTCATTTAGGTCAACATTGGATCATTCAGAGATCCTCACTGAACTTCTGGAGAGAGTTTGCTGCACTGAAAGTAAAGGGGCTGAATAATTTTGCACGCCCAATTTTTCAGTTTTTGATTTGTTAAAAAAGTTTGAAATATCCAATAAATGTCGTTCCACTTCATGATTGTGTCCCACTTGTTGTTGATTCTTCACAAAAAAATACAGTTTTATATCTTTATGTTTGAAGCCTGAAATGTGGCAAAAGGTCGCAAAGTTCAAGGGGGCCAAATACTTTCGCAAGGCACTGTATATTAATGGATGGATTCTCCTTTCTTTAAATATTCATTGATCTAAATATAGGACTATTAGATAAATCATGATAGGCTATATAGGCTATAAAGAAGTAATCACCGATATGACATGACTTGGTTGGTGGCCTAGAGTAAAATCTCCTTTCACTATCCATCTATCGGTCTTCAAGGATGGGAGGAATGAAGGATGCATATAGGTTACCCTAAAACAGGGGAGTCATCTCCATTATAGACTATTTGTTTCAGCTTTACCACTAACAGGCTGTTCATTTTATAGAGGCTTGTGGCTAGACCTGTTGGCTGTTAGGTTATAATAATGGAACGTCAAATGACTGTCTCAGATGGGGCTTTACCCAAACCCTTGCCCCGTGGCTATGCAAGGTCCATGACAGGGGTTTGGGGGAAGCCCTTGAGCCGGATAGGAACGCGCAATCCTCCACGCAATCTGTGACCTACATTAAGCCTATGAGGCTACTTCATTGGAAATCTTGATCAAATAACATGGAAAACAACAACTTTTTGTGCAGTATTAATTTACCATCCTTACAAACCACTTCATGTAAATGTACATTATTCTATTGTACATAGGCTGGCCATCTAAAAAAAACGATGTACAAAACAGTAAGGGAGAGTGAGGTAAGTTGTCACACGGGTAAGTTGTCAAACTGTTAATACCTCCATCACTAGAGGTGCTATCTCAAACATCAAATAGCTGCTTTGTGTGACTACATGTTCTATGGTCAACTTCCTGTTCACATGTAGTCAAGGGTCACTGATCTCCGCTGAAAGGGGAACCCTCGTCACACTGGCCTGTGCTGTCTCAGCCACAGGGAATAGTATACCTCTGTATTTTATATTCCCCCGTGTCAACTTCCGTGATCATATCCTGATCAACAGGCCACCTGGCAGCAAAGGAGAGGCAAAATGCAGTTTTATATATTTATGTTTGAAGCCTGAAATGTGGCAAAAGGTCACAAAGTTCAAGGGGGCCGAATACTTTCGCAAGGCACTGTACATACAGTATAAATATATGGATGAGCGATGGATGAGTGGCATAGGCAAGATGCAATAGATGGTATAAGATACCATATATACATATTTGATGAGTAATGTAAGATATGTAAACATTATTAAAGTGGCATTATTTAAAGTGACTAGTGATCCATTTATTAAAGTGGCCAATGGTTTGAGTCTGTATGTAGGCAGCAGCCTCTCTGAGTTAGTGATTGCTGTTTAATTAACAGTCGGAGATAGAAGCTGTTCTTCAGTCTCTCTGTCCCAGTGTTGATGCACCTGTACTGACCTCACCTTCTGGATGGTAGCGGGGTGAACAGGCAGTGGCTCAGGTGCATGTTGTCTTTGATTATATTTTTGACCTTCCTGTGACATCGGGGGCTGTAAGTGTCCTGGAGGGCAGGTAGTTTTCCCCCGGTGATGTGTTGTGCAGACCGCACCACCCTCTGGAGAGCCTTGCGGTTGAGGGCGGTTCAGTTGCCGTGCCTTGCGGTGACACAGCCTGACAGAAAGCTCTCAACTGTGCATCTGTAAAAGTTTGTCAGAGTTTTAGGTGACAAGCCAAATTTCTTCAGCCTCCTGAGGTTGAAGAGGCGCTGTTGAGCCTTCTTCACCACACTGTCTGTGTGGGTGGACCATTTCAGTTTGTCTGTGATGTGTAAGCCGAGAAACTTAAAACTTTCCACCTTCTCCACGACTGTCCCGTCGATGTGGATAGGGGGGTGCTCCCTCTGATGTTTTCTGAAGTCCACGATCATCTCCTTTGTTTTGTTGACATTGAGTGAGAGGTTGTTTTCCCGACACCACACTCTGAGTGCCCTCACCTCCTCCCTGTAGGCTGTCTCGTCGTTGTTGGTAATCAATCCCACTACTGTTGTGTCGTCTGCAAACTTGATGATTGAGTTGGAGGAGTGCATGGCCACGCAGTCATGGGTGAACAGGGAGTACAGGAGGGGGCTGAGCACGCTCCCTTGTGGGGCCCCAGTGTTGAGGGTCAGCGAAGTGGAGATGGTGTTTCCTACCTTCACCACCTGGGGGCGGCCTGTCAGAAAGTCCAGGACCCAATTGCACAGGGCGGAGTTGAGACCCAGGGCCTCAAGCTTAATGATGAGCTTGGAGGGTACTATGGTGTTGAATGCTGAGCTGTAGTCAATGAACAGCATTCTTACATAGGTATTCCTCTTATCCAGGGCAGTGTGCAGTGTAATGGCGATTGCATCGTCTGTGGACCTGTTGGGGCGGTATGGACGAGGGTGGCAGGTAAGGTGGAGGTGGAGGTGATATGATCCTTGACTAGTCTCTCAAAGCACTACATGATGACAGAAGTGAGTGCTACGGGGCGATAGTCATTTAGTTCAGTTATCTTTGCCTTCTTGGGTACAGGAACAATGGTGGCCATCTTGAAGCACGTGGGGACAGCAGACTGGGATAGGGAGTGATTGAATATGTCCGTAAACACACCAGCCAGCTGGTTTGCGCATGCTCTGAGGACGCGGTTAGGAATGCCATCTGGCCCAGCAGCCTTGCAAGGGTCCGCAGTACTTGGTAGCGGGCCGCGTCGGTGGCACTGTTTTATCCTCAAAACGGGAAGGGAAGGTGTTTAGTTTGTCTGGAAGCAAGACATCGGTGTCCGTGACGTGGCTAGTTTTCCTTTTGTAGTCAGTCCGTGATTGCCTGTAGACCCTGCCACATATGTCTCGTGTCTGAGCCGTTGAATTGCGACTCCACTTTGTCCCTATACCGACATTTCGCTTGTTTGATTGCCTTGCGGAGGGAATAACTACACTGTTTATATTTGGCCATATTCCCAGTCATCTTTCCATGGTTAAATGGGTGGTTCGCGCTTTCAGTTTTGCGCGAATGCCGCCATCCAGCCACGGTTTCTGGTTAGGGTACGTTTTAATAGTCACAGTGGATACAACATCTCCAATGCACTTCCTTATAAACTCACTCACTGAACAGCTTATAAATCAATGTATTTCTCTGAGGCTGCCTGGAACATTTCCCAGTCCGCGTGATCAAAACAATCTTGAAGCGTGGATTCCGATTGGTCAGACCAGCGTTGAATGGTTCTAGTCACAGGTACATCCTGTTTGAGTTTCTGCCTATAGGACGGTAGGAGCAAAATGGAGTCATGGTCGTATTTGCCGAAGGGAGGGCGGGGGAGTGCCTTGTATGCTTTGCGGAAGTTAGAGTAGCAGTGGTCCAGTGTACTGCCCGCGCGAGTGCTGCAATCAATATGCTGGTAGAATTTAGGTAGCCTTGTTCTCAAATTTGCTTTGTTAAAATCCCCAGCTACAATAAATGCAGCCTCAGGACTCAAGAGTCCAATGAAGTTTCTTAAAGGCCGTCGTGGTATCTGCTTGAGGGGGGATATACAAAGCTGTGACAATAACTGACAAGAATTCTCTTGGGAGATATGGTCAGCATTTGATTGTAAGGAATTCTAGGTCAGGTGAACAGGACTTGAGTTCCTGTATGTTGTTATGATTACACCATGAGTCGTTAATCATAAAGCATACACCCCCGCCCTTCTTCTTCCCAGAGAGGTGAGAAATTTGAGAAATTGCACAGACCTCAAACAGTGGCTTTTCTCCTAATCTACGAATTGAAAATGTGTCAGTTTGGTGCTCATAATGTGCATAACACGTTTGGTTTGTTTCAAAATTAGGCAAAAAAGTATGTAAAAATGGGAAATCTGTAATATATGGCCAAATCCTTTGGCTCTCCTTTAAATCAAATCAAATCAAATCAAATTTTATTTGTCACATACACATGGTTAGCAGATGTTAATGCGAGTGTAGCGAAATGCTTGTGCTTCTAGTTCCGACAATGCAGTAATAACAAGTAATCTAACTAACAATTCCAAAACTACTGTCTTGTACACAGTGTAAGGGGATAAAGAATATGTACATAAGGATATATGAATGAGTGATGGTACAGAGCAGCATAGGCAAGATACAGTAGATGGTATCGAGTACAGTATGTACAAATGAGATGAGTATGTAAACAAAGTGGCATAGTTTAAAGTGGCTGGTGATACATGTATTACATAAGGATACAGTGGATGATATAGAGTACAGTATATACATATGCATATGAGATGAATAATGTAGGGTAAGTAACATTATATAAGGTAGCATTGTTTAAAGTGGCTAGTGATATATTTACATCATTTCCCATCAATTCCCATTATTAAAGTGGCTGGAGTTGAGTCAGTGTCAGTGTGTTGGCAGCAGCCACTCAGTGTTAGTGGTGGCTGTTTAACAATCTGATGGCCTTGAGATAGAAGCTGTTTTTCAGTCTCTCGGTCCCAGCTTTGATGCACCTGTACTGACCTCGCCTTCTGGATGATAGCGGGGTGAACAGGCAGTGGCTCGGGTGGTTGATGTCCTTGATGATCTTTATGGCCTTCCTGTGACATCGGGTGGTGTAGGTGTCCTGGAGGGCAGGTAGTTTGCCCCCGGTGATGCGTTGTGCAGACCTCACTACCCTCTGGAGAGCCTTACGGTTGAGGGCGGTGCAGTTGCCATACCAGGCGGTGATACAGCCCGCCAGGATGCTCTCGATTGTGCATCTGTAGAAGTTTGTGAGTGCTTTTGGTGACAAGCCAAATTTCTTCAGCCTCCTGAGGTTGAAGAGGCGCTGCTGCGCCTTCTTCACGATGCTGTCTGTGTGAGTGGACCAATTCAGTTTGTCTGTGATGTGTATGCCGAGGAACTTAAAACTTGCTACCCTCTCCACTACTGTTCCATCGATGTGGATAGGGGGGTGTTACCTCTGCTGTTTCCTGAAGTCCACAATCATCTCCTTAGTTTTGTTGACGTTGAGTGTGAGGTTATTTTCCTGACACCACACTCCGAGGGCCCTCACCTCCTCCCTGTAGGCCGTCTCGTCGTTGTTGGTAATCAAGCCTACCACTGTTGTGTCGTCCGCAAACTTGATGATTGAGTTGGAGGCGTGCGTGGCCACGCAGTCGTGGGTGAACAGGGAGTACAGGAGAGGGCTCAGAACGCACCCTTGTGGGGCCCCTTTAGGCACCAATGCAGTAATGGCTGGCTCTGGTCTACATAGTGAAGACATCAAAACTATGAAATAACACATATGGATTCATGTAGGAACCAAAAAAGTGTTAAAGAAATCAAAATTGACTTTAGATTCTTCAAAGTAGCCACCCTTTGCCTTGATGACAGCTTTGCACGCTCTTGGCATTCTCTCAACCAGCTTCACCTGGAATGCTTTTCCAACAGTCTTGAAGGATTTCCCACATATGCTGAGCACTTGTTGGCTGCTTTTCCTTCACTCTGCGGTCCAATTCATCCCAAACCATCTCATTTGGGCTGAGGTCGGGGATTGTGGAGGCCAGGTCATCTGATGCAGCATTCCGTCGTGCTCCTTCTTGGTCAAATAGACCTTACACAGCCTGGAGGGGTGTTGGGTCATTGTCCTGTTGACAAACAAATGACAGTGGGACTAAGTGCCAACCAGATGGGATGGCGTATCGCTGCAGAATGCGGTGGTAGCCATGCTGGTTAAGTGTGCCTCATAATAAATAAAAAACACGGACAGGGTCACCAGCAAAGCACCCCGACACCTCCTCCATACTTCACGGTGGGAACCACACATGCAGAGATAATCCGTTCAGCTACTATGTGTCTCACAAATACACGATGGGTTGGAACCAATAATCTCAAATTTGGACTCATCAGACCAAAGAACAGATTTCCCCCAGTCTAATGTCCATTGCTCGTGTTTCTTGGCACAAGCAAGTCTCTTCTTATTATTGGTGTCCTTTAGTAGTGGTTTCTTTGCAGCAATTCGACCATGAAGGCCTGATTCACTCAGTCTCCTCTGAACAGTTGATGTTGAGATGTGTTTGTTACTTGAACTCCGTGAAGCATTTATTTGGGCAGCAAATTCTGAGGCTGGTAACTCTAATGAATTGATCCTCTGCAGCGGAGCTAACTCTGGGTCTTCCTTTCCTGTAGCGTTCCTCATGAGAGACAGTTTCATCATGGCACTTGAAGAAACTTTCAAAGTTCTTGAAATTTCCCAGATTGACTGACCTTCATGTCTTATAGTAATGATGGCCTGTCATTTGTCTTTGCTTATTTGAACTGTTCTTGCCATATTGTGGACTTGGTCTTTACCAAATAGGGTTATCTGCTGTATACCACCCATACTTTGTCACAACACAACTGATTGGCTCAAATGCATTAAGAAGTTAAGAAAATCCACAAATTAACTTTTAACAAGGCACACCTGTTAATTGAAATGCATTCCTAGTGACTACCTCATTAAGCTGATTGAGAGAGTGCCAAGAGTATGCAAAGCTGTAATCAAGGATGGCTACTTTTAAGAATCTAAAATATATGTATATTTGTATTTGTTTAACACTTTTGGTTACTACATGATTCCATATGTGTTATTTCATAGTTTGATGTCTTCACTATTATTCTACAATGTAGAAGATAGTAACAATTAGTAGGTGTGTCCAAACCTTTGACTGGTACTGTATATAAAGTTATATACAGTTATACTCAATTAATAAACTGTTTAGGCTAACAGTGACCATCATCTAACCAATTTAAGAAGTTGTTTTACATTTTTTACTGTGAATGAATAAAAACCTTGCCCGTTACGAAAACCAGGAAGTGATTTGAATGTATAATTAATGATGGAAAAACTTTGAAAACAAATAGCTTTTTATGTTTGGTTTATTGAAAATAGTTTTTGATTCTATTTCAACATTTTTGAATTACAATTTCATCTTACTTCTTCAATTCACTGACTTCAGTTTTTATTGGCACTGATGTTTAAAGACTGCTCCTTCCCTCCAGACTCCCTGCAGCTCTCTCTCACTGTCTCTGAAAAGGAGGTTTCTGCTGAGCAACAGCATTGTGAGCAGAAGTGGAGACCCAGTCTGGGGCAGGAGGACCCAGAGCCCACACAGATTAAAGAGCAAGAGGAGGAAGTTAAGACCAGTCAGGATGAAGATCAGCTTCAAGGGCTCTTTGTTATCAAAGACCCTGTGTGAAAAGTGAATGCGATCAGGAGAACCCACTTCAGTCCTGGACTCTTCTCCAAACCCAGACAGTGGAGAACAGAGAGTGATTCTAAACCAATGGAACCTGAACCATTTGGTACTGTGACCCGTCTGAAGAGTCTAGACACTTCCTGTGACCCTCCAGATAAACAAAACAATACCTTCAGCCACAGCTCAGCTGTAAGCAGCAACCCAGTAGGACTTGATAGTAGCCCACCACTGTCCCAAACCCAGCACCACGTCTAGAAAAACTCACCGCTGCTGTGACTGTGGTGAATCGTTTGCTCTGTAAGCTGACCTGCAGGGGCATGTGACTCTCGCCAAGAAGAGACCCAGCAAATGCCGCCTCTGCAAAAAACGCTACACCTCTACCTGTAAATTGAAGGTCCATGTCCAAATCCGTCACATGGAGAAACCCTGCACCTTCCCTTTTGTGGCAATTCCTTCAAACTCAAAGGACATCTTTTCAGGCACATGACGATTCACACAGGAGAGAAATAATTTAGCTGTGGTGACTGTGGGAAAAGCTTCAATCGGAGGGGGCAGCTGAAGTGGCACATACAGACTCGCACAGGAGAGAAACAACATGGTTGCTTAGTCTGTGGTAAAAGATTCACTCATAGGGCTTATCTAAGCATGTGGATAAGGTCCACAAAGGAAGAAAGAAAACAGGATGAAAACTGAAAGAAAGTGAATTAGGACAAATATATTATATCAACATTTGGGAATAAAAAAGCAGGATGTGGACAAGTCTTAGCAAAGCACCTCTGGACCATTCCTGCCGTTGTCTTAAGATAAATGGATGTGTGATGAATGTACTTTTACAGAACATTCCATGTAAACAAGGTTTCATTGTATTTGAAAGGTGAGGTAATGATCAAACGGTAGTATGCAGTATTATGTGAATCTCACAGGTCTGCTGTTGAAAGTCTGATGATGTTTTCACATTATTACCAACAGGAATATTTGGTTGTTTGTTTTGGAATGTCTCTTCGGATGATGAGACAATGGTCTGGCTGATGTTATTGACGCATTAAAAATGTTTACACTTTCCAGAAAATATCTCCTTCCATATGTCTTTTTGTCATAAATTTTGACCTAATGCTGCTCATTCATGATATTATTTGAGTCTTTATGGAAATAATGATTTAAAGTAAATTCCTGATAAGTGCACTTTGTATAAGTGAAAACTATGTGCACAACAATGTTTGTCCAGTCCCATTTCAGTGACATTCTTTGTAATTGTTCTGATAAGCGCATTCTCGTTTTTAAATGCAGTCCCAAGCCGTTGCAGTTGTCAGGAGTCGCCTGTGTTAAAATGTATTGTCTTTCAATTCAGTTCATGTTTCCCTACATGAGGTTATCTATTTCTGGAGCTTGAAGTAAAACTCCACCCACATGGAGGTGCTGTGTATCGCTCAAGCGTTACTAAGCATGCTAGCAGATACCCATAGACTTGCAGTCATTGCGCTAACGCTAGTTAGCATTGGTTCGAAACTACCTCAAACTTCCTCTAACAGAGACATAAAAATGGTATCATCTAATAGTTAATCTAACTCTTGGGAAATAGATAAAGGGCCTCATTGCCACATTCCCGAAGTATACCTTTGAAGGTTGTTTCTGATTGAGCCCATTTACGCAGCCTTCACCATGAATGGAGTCTCTGCTAACGCGGGAACATTGCCTTTAAAGTTCAATCACGTTGTAACGCTGAATTTCCGTAATACGGATTTAATAGAGCTCTAGGTCTTAGGTGGGTTTTATTTTTCCTTGTTTTTTTTGCCACCTACCCCATTCAGATATACGAAAAAGCAGGCAAAAATAAGCAGGCGTGGTAAATTAGTGGGATTTTGGTCTGTTTAAAAAAGGCACTATCAGAATATTGGTATAGGCCTATGCAATTAGGGTCTCGATTCCATCTTTATCGAGGGAGATTCGTGGCATGGTCAGATTGAAATGTATAGGCACTTTTCCTGCCTTCGCGGCGATTGCAGTCATAGTAAACATTGCGTACAGTATGTCGACTAAATAGGAAATTACCTTTAAATATCAATTGCGCTCTACCGTAGACGTTCTACAATGTGGATTGA
Organism: Oncorhynchus clarkii lewisi; assembly: GCF_045791955.1. Classification (NCBI taxonomy): domain Eukaryota; kingdom Metazoa; phylum Chordata; class Actinopteri; order Salmoniformes; family Salmonidae; genus Oncorhynchus; species Oncorhynchus clarkii. The sequence goes on from NC_092163.1 coordinate 19,847,110, forward strand.
AACAAGCCCTAGATTTTCAATGTCTGAGGACAGTATCTCCAGTTAGTGCTGCAGATTGTGCTATGTTTGGTGATGTAGTGGTTCTGGGGGAACAGACAACAAAGAGGGCTATGGCCACAGTCTTTGGCCATAGAGGTCCAGCTTACCCTCCACAGGCTCCACAAATCCTACTCAAAACCATGAGCAGGGGAAACACAAAATGGACCATAGATCAGTCTGTAGTTGCCTACCAAATACATTGTGTCAACATTAACAGTATTTAAAAAATGTATATGCAAGATTACGTCAACACATTTTCTTAGAGAAAATATATTTTTATGTATCAATAACATCAGTCAGACTATTCTGGAGACAAACTAGCAGGTATTCCTGTTTATAATGACGTGAAAACATCAAGAGACTGAACAGCAGACCTGTGAGTTTAACTACTCTGTCCTCTTAGATCAAATGAAACTTTATTTACATAGAACGTTTTACAAAAGTAAATTCATGACATCAATTTATCTGAAACACAGACAATGAATGATCCAGAGTTGCTTTGCTTTTCCAAAGTGTTTTACATCTTCTAACAAGATGTCTTTGTCCTAATTAGTTTTTTCTTTGTTTTTTCCATTGTGTTTTCTTCATTTGTTTCTTTCTTCGCTCCTATGCGAGTCAGTATGTGTAAGTTCAGGTTCCCTTTCCGATTTAAGCCTTTCCCACAGTCAACACATGATTGCTCTCCTGTGTGAATCCTTATATGTCTGGACAGATCTCCTTTATGTTTGAAGGTATTTCGACAAAGTCGCAGGTGCAGGGTTTCTCCACGTGACAGAGTCTGACATTGGGCCTTCAATTTACAGGTGGATTTATAGTGTTTTTTGCAGAGGCGGCATTCGCTGGGTCTCTTCTTGGCGAGAGAAACATGCCATTTCAACATACCCTGCATCCCACTGCTGGCTTAGTTCTGAAGCTAAGCAGGGTTGGTCCTGGTCATTTCCTGGATGGGAGACCAGATGCTGCTGGAAGTGGTGGAGGGCCAGTAGGAGGCAGTCTTTCCTCTGGTCTAAAATAATATACCAATACACCAGGGTAGTGATTGGGGACATTGCCCTGTGTAGGGTGCAGTCTTTTGGATGGGATGTTAAATGGGTGTCCTGAGACTCGGTGGTCAATAAAGATCCCATGGCACTTATCATAAGAGTAGGAGTGTTAACCCTGGTTTCCTGGATAAATTCCCAATCTGGGCCACCTAATCATCCCCAGTTTACAATTGGCTCATGCATCCCCCTCCTCTCCCCTGTAACTATTCCCCAGGTTTTTGCTGTAAATGAGAATGTGTTCTCAGTCAACTTATCAGGTAAAATAAAATAAAAAGCCCCTGCAAGTCAGCTCTCAGAGCAAATGTTTCAGGATAATAACAGCAGCTGTGAGTTTTTCTAGAAGTGATGCTGGGTTTGGAACAGTATTCCCCCATTGATAGGTTGGGATCCAATGGTGGGCTGCTGTTAAGTCCTACTGGGTCGCTGCTTGCAGCCGAGCTGTTGCTGGAGGCATTGTTTTGAATATCTGTAGGGTCACAGGGAATGTCAAGACCCTTTGGGTGGGTAACAGTGACAAAAGGTGTGAGGTCTCTTTGTTCTCCACAGTCTGAGTTTGGGAATTATGAAATGGGTTCTCCTGATCATATTCATTTTTCACCCAGGGATGAGGGAATGTTAACTCTGACATCTAGCCTCCTGCCCTTGATTCTGCTCTTCCTCCTGACTGGTCCTGACTTCCTTCATTTCCGGTTTAATCTGTGTGGGCTCTGGGGCCTTCTTCCCCAGACTGTGGCTCCACTCCTGCGCAAGGTGCTGCTGCTCAAGGGAAACATTCTCTTCAGAGACAGCTACAGGGAGTCTGGAGAGAAGCCAAGTGGTTATCTGTATACCACAGAATTAAATAGAACAATTGCATGGTACAACTGAATGATAGATATCTATGTTATATAGACCTACAGCCTTTAGACATGCCTGAGTGCACATTACAAGCAATATGCTATTTCAATAAGCTTTTCATGACAGTAAAAGTTACATTAAAAACTGTTCTATAAAGGCTAGCTAATGCTAAAGCAGCACATTGGATTCCATTAACGTCCAGCATTGGGGAGAGTAGCTGCTGTAAGTGTTGTGGAATCCAATGGGCTGGAAACCATGTGTTTGATGCCATTCCATTTGCTCTGTTCCAGCCATTATTATGAGCCATTCTCCACTCAGCAGCCTCCACTGAGCGTCACCTACCATCCCCGGATTGAGGTATATTTTCAAGCTAACTCCCTGGTTCGTCACTGCGGTGCAAACATTATGGGCAAACTGCGTTTCAACTTGAGAGAGAAGGTACTGAGCGTCAAGTCGAGTTTTGGCTAGATATGTATACTGCCCTACAGAGAGCAGTAACTACGCAAACAGTGAAACTGAGAAAAATGTCTTTCACGTTTTTTGTTGTTACTGTCTAGCCAAATATGTTGTAGGTAGATAAGTGATAATGCACTGACATACAATGCCTACAATACAATGTCAAACTCCTTGGCTTTTTCATCATTTTGTTACGTTAGTCTTTTTCAAAAATGGATTGAAAAAATGATAATCATCAGCAATCTACGCACAATACCCCATAATGACAAAGCGAAAACAGTTTTAATTTTATTTTTGCAAAACAGAAATACCTTATTTACATTATTATTCAGACCCTTTGCTATGAGTTTCGAAATTGAGCTCAGGTGCCTCCTGTTTCCATTGACCATCCTTGAGATGTTTCTACAACTTGATTCATGTCCACCTGTGGTAATTTCAAATGATTGGACATTATTTGGAAAGGCACACACCTTTCTATATAAGGTCCCACAGTTGACAGTGCATGTCAGAGTAGAAATCAAGCCATGAGATTGAGGGAATTGTCCCTAGAGCTCCGAGACAGGATTGTGTCGAGGCACAGATCTGGGGAAGGGCAACCATCTCTGCAGTACTCCACCAATCATGCCTTTATGGTAGAGTGGCCAGATGGAAGCCACTCTACAGTAAGACACATAACAGTCTGCTTGGAGTTTGTCAAAAGGCACCTAAAGACTCCCAGACCATGAGAAACAAGATTCTCTGGTCTGATGAAACTAAGATTGAACTCCTTGGCCTCGAATGCCAAGCGTCACGTCTGGAGGAAACCTGGCATCATCCCTACGGTGAAGCATGGTGGTGGCAGCATCATGCTGTGGGGATATTTTTCAGCGGCAGGGACTTGGAGACTTGTCAGGATCAACGCAAAAATTAACGGAGCAAAGTACAGAGAGATCCTTGATGAAAACCTCACCCAGAGCCGGCAGGTCCTCAGACTGGGGCGAATGTTCACCTTCCAACAGGACAACGCAGGAGTGGCTTCGGGACAAGTGTCTGAATGTCCTTGAGTGGCCTATCCAGAGCCCGGACTTGAACCCGATCGAACATCTCTGGAGAGACCTGAAAATAGCTGGTCAGCCAACGCTCCCCATCCAACCTGACAGAGCTTGAGACGATCTGCAGAGAAGAATGGGAGAAAATCCCCAAATACAGCTGTGCCAAGCTTGTAGCATAATTCCCTAGAAGACTCGATTCTGTAATCGCTGCCAAAGGTGCATCAGCGAAGTACTGAGTAAATGGTCTGAATACTTACATAAATGTGATTTTTTTTATGATCAAAAATGTCTAAAAATCTGGTTTTGCTTTGTCATTATGGGGTAATGCATGTTGATTGATGAGGGGGGAAAGCAATCTAACCAATTTTAGAATAAGGCTGTAAGGCTGATCTGAGCTCCAAAAGTATTGGGACAGTGACACAATCTTTATTGTTTTGGATCTGTACTCCAGCACTTTGGATTGGAAATTATACTATGCCTAGGGGAAGAACGTGCAGACTGTCAGCTTTAATTTAAGTGTATTTTTATCCATATCAGGTGAACCGTTTTGAAATTACAGCACTTGTTGTACAAGGGACCAAAAGTATTGGGACAAATTCACTTACATGTGTATTAAAGTAGTCAAAAGTTTAGTATTTGGTCCCATTATCCTAGCACGCAATGATTACATCAAGCTTGAGACTCTACAAACAATTTGGATGCATTTGCTGTTTGTTTTGGTTGTGTTTCTGAACATTTTATGCCCAATAGAAATGAATAGTAAATAATGAATTGTGTCATTTTAGAGTCACCTTTATATTGTAAATAACAATATAATACGTTTCTAAACACTTCTACATTAATGTGGATGCTACCATGCTTATGGATAGTCCTGAATGAATCCTGAATAATGATGAGTGAGTTAGATGAACAAATATCATACCCCCAAGACATACTAACCGCTCACCATTACAATAACAGGGGAGGTAAGCATTTATTTGGGGGGTATGATATTTGTGCTTCTGTAACTTCTGTAACATTATTCACAGATTCATTCAGGATGATCCTTAATCAAGGTAGCATCCACGTGAACGGAGAAGTGTTTAGAACAACAAGTTCTCAGTCTCACTTTAGAATGAGATGTTCATCCATGTTTCTCAAACGTCAAATTTTGAAGTGGTTCCAAACGTCAAATGTCATAGTGTTTAAGGTTAAGCGTAGACATTTATTCCAATTCTTTAAGATTAGGCATTAACTCCGAATGTACATCTGATACTGTGGGGTGGTACTACAGCATATCTGTTACTAAGGGGTGGTACTACAGTATATCTGATACAGTGGGGTGGTACTACAGTATATCTGTTACTATGGGGTGGTACTACAGTATATCTGATACTGTGGGGTGGTACTACAGTATATCTGATACTGTGGGGTGGTAGCATCGTATATCTGTTTCTGTGGGGTGGTACTACAGTATGTCTGATACTGTGGGGTGGTATCATAGTATATCTGATACTATGGGGTGGTATCATAGTATATCTGATACTATGGGGTGGTACCATAGTATATCTGATACTATGGGGTGGTATCATAGTATATCTGATACTATGGGGTGGTATCATAGTATATCTGATACTATGGGGTGGTACCATAGTATATCTGATACTATGGGGTGGTACCATAGTATATCTGATACTATGGGGTGGTATCATAGTATATCTGATACTGTGGGGTGGTTCCATAGTATATCTGATACTGTGGGGTGGTTCCATAGTATATCTGATACTGTGGGGTGGTTCCATAGTATATCTGATACTGTGGGGTGGTATCATAGTATATATGGGTTAAGGTTTGGGATAGACATAAAATGAAAATCTCAAAAACAACTTTGTTGGATTTGAACCAGAAACCTTTGGCACCAGAAGCAGAAAACCTTACCGAAGAGCCTGCCACTGGTGCCAAAAGTTGCATGTTGGAATCCAGCTAAATTATTTGAGATTTTTGTTTTAAGCCTATTCCAATCGTTAACCATTTAGAGTTAATGCCTAACCTTAAGAGCTCAGAGTTAATGGAACAATTGGCACCAGAGGCAGTTGCTTACACCCATCTGCCATCCACGTTCACAACACCCTAGCAGAACCGAAACCAACTTGAAGGTAACAGCTCACTGTTGCCCCTCGTGGTCGGGTTCCACGTCATCTCCCTACGTCCTCAGACATGGGTTGACACCGACATTGACTTGTATCACAGGTGACCTGGCTAGTTTAGAAACATGATATTCTCTAGTAATCATCCATCCACATGGGGGTGCTGTGATGCGTTTACGGGCTCACCAATGACTGACACAAACAGAAGACGACAATACTGACGTAAAACTGGGAGAGGGTTTGTTTTGTTTGTGGCTAGTGGCTACCATTTTTCCTCGTGGACGAAGCCATACCACAGGCAAAAGGGGTTAGTTATTAGTATATTTGGCCATACTAGCTTAATACCCACCTTTCAGTCGTCTGAAAATGTCTACATTACAGATGTTGCGCGTGTTCTTAAATGAGCGTTTAACAGCGGCTGCTGTGGAGATTTTCGGGGCAGTTGAGAAAACGGTAACCGAGTACCAGGAGGAGAATGATAATCTGCGGAGACTGCTGCGGATAACCCCGGACATAAACCAATGTAGAAAAGGTCTACAAATATCTAGCTACAATAATGTTTTATTTACAGCTAAGTTGTTAATATAGGCTAACAGTGATCATATATATATATATATATATAAACTTACCGTGCATGTTGAAGTTTCACAAACATTTTGTTGAAATAGAATATCACTCAGGCATGTCTAAAAGCTGTGTGTATATCTATCTATATACAGTACCAGTCAAAAGTTTGAACACACCTACTCATTCAAGGGTTTTAATGAATGTTTACTATTTTATACATTGTAGAATAATAGTGAAGACGTCAAAACTATGAAATAGCACATATGGAATCATGTAGTAACCAAAAATATATTTGAGATTCTTCAAAGTAGCCACCCTTTGCTTTGATGACAGCTTTGCACTCTTGGCATTCTCTCAACCAGCTTCACCTGGAATGTTTTTCCAATAGTCTTGAAGGAGTTCACACATATGCTGGGCACTTGTTGGCTGCTTTTCCTTCAATCTGGGTGGCAGATAGCCTAGTGGTGAGAGCGTTGGACTAGTAACCGGAAGGTTGGAAGATCAAATCCCCGAGCTGACAAGCTGTCGTTCTGCCCCTGAACAAGGCAGTTAACCCACTGTTCATAGGATGTCATTGAAAATAATAATTTGTTTTTAACTAACTTGCCTAGTTAAATAAAGGTAAAATAAAAATATGCGCTCCAACTCATCCCAAACCATCTCAATTGGGCTGAAGTCGGGGGATTGTGGAGGCCAGGTCATCTGATGCAGCACTCCATCACTCTCCTTCTTGGTCATATTGTTCTTAGACGGCCTGAAGGGGTGTTGGGTCATTGTCCTGTTGAAAAACAAATGATAATTCCACTAAGTGCAAACCAGATGGGATGGCGTATCTCTTCAGAATGCTGTGGTAGCCATGGTGGTTAAGTGTGCCTTGAATTCTAAATAAATCAGTGTCACCAGCAAAGCACCACCACACCTCCTCCTCCATGCTTCATGGTGGGAACCACACATGCAGAGATCATCCATCCACCTATTATGTGACTCACGAAGACATGGCTGTTGGAACCAAAAGTCTAACATTTGGACTCATTAGACCAAAGTAGAGGTCGACCGATTAATCGGAATGGCCGATTAATTAGGGCCGATTTCAAGTTTTCATAACAATCGTAAATCGGTATTTTTGGGCGCCAATTTGCCAATTTTTTACATCTTTATTTAACTAGGCAAGTCAGTTAAGAACACATTCTTATTTTAAATGACGGCCTAGGAACGGTGGGTTAACTGTCTCGTTCAGGGGCAGAAAGACAGATTTTCACCATGTCAGCTCGGGGGATCCAATCTTGCAACCTTACAGTTAACTAGTCCAACGCAATAACGACCGGCCTCTCTCTCGTTGCACTCCACAAGGACGGCCTGTTACGCAAATGCAGTAAGCCAAGGTAAGTTGCTAGCTAGCATTAAACTTATCTTATAACAAACAATCATAATCACCAGTTAACTACACATGGTTGATGATATTACTAGATATTATCTAGCGTGTTCTGTGTTGCATATAATCTGACTGGTAGGCGCGTAAACATTCATTCAAACAGCACTTTCGTGCATTTTGCCAACAGCTCTTCGTTGTGCGTCAAGCATTGCTCTGTTTATGACTTCAAACCTATCAACTCCCGAGATGAGGCTGGTGTGACCAAAGTGAAATGGTTGGCTAGTTAGCGCACGCTAATAGCATATCAAACTTCACTCGCCTTGGGGTGGTTGTTTCCCTTGCTCTGCATGGGTAACGCTTCGATGTCGTGGCTGTTGTCGTTGTGTTGCTGGTTCGAGCCCAGGGAAGAGCGAGGAGAGGGACGGAAGCTATACTGTTACACTGGCAATACTAAAGTGCCTATAAGAACATCCAATAGTCAAAGGTTAATGAAATACAAATGGTGTAGAGGGAAATAGTCCTATAATAACTTCAACCTAAAACTTCTTACCTGGGAATATTGAAGACTCATGTTAAAAGGAACCACCAGCTTTCATATGTTCTCATGTTCTGAGCAAGGAACTTAAACGTTAGCTTTTTTACATGGCACATATTGCACTTTTACGTTCTTCTCCAACACTTTGTTTTGCATTATTTAAACCAAAGTGAACATGTTTCATTATCTACTTGAGGCTAAATTGATTTTATTGATGTATTATATTAAGTTAAAATAAGTGTTCATTCAGTATTGTTGTAATTGTCATTATTATAAATACATGTTTTATTTTATTTTTTTAAATCAGTCGATTAATCGGTATCGGCTTTTTTGGTCCTCCAATAATCAGTATTGGCGTTGAAAAATCATAATCAGTCGACCTCTAGACCAAAGGACAGATTTCCACCGGTCTAATGTCCATTGCTTGTGTTTCTTGGCTCAAGCAAGTCTTTTCTTCTTATTGGTGGCCTTTAGTGGTGGTTTCTTTGAAGCAATTCGATCATGAAGGCCTGATTCACAGTCTCCTCTGAACAGTTGACATTGAGATATTTCTGTAACTTGAACTCTGAAGCATTTATTTGGGCTGCAATTTCTGAGGATGATAACTACTGAATTTTACTTCTGCAGCAGAGCTAACTCTGGGTCTTCCTTTCCTGTAGCGTTCCTCATGAGAGACAGTTTCATCATGACACTTGAAGAAACTTTAAAAGTTCTTGAAATGTTCCATATTGACCTGACCTTCATGTCTTAAAGTAATTATGGACTGTCGTTTCTCTTTGCTTATTCCAGCTGTTCTTGCCATAATATGGACATCTTCTGTATACCACCCCTTCCTTGTCACAACACAACTGATTGGCTCAAACACATTAAGAACGAAAGAAATTCCACAAATGAACTTTTAACAAGGCACACCTGTTAATTTAAATGCATTCCAGGTGACTACCTCATGAAGCTGGTTGAGAGAATGCCAAGTGTGCAAAGCTGTCAAGGCAAAGGGTGGCTATTTTGAAGAATCTCAAATATTTTGATTTGTTTAATACTTTTTTGGTTATATGATTCCATGTGTTATTTCATAGTTGTCTTCACTATTATTCTACAATGTAGAAAATAGTAAAAATAAAAACCAATGAATGAGTAGGTGTCCCCAAACATTTGACTTGTACTGTATATCTTCTACAGAGATGAAGTGTTTTTATTTATATGGTATAGATGACCTCTGCTCCTCCTCGCCTTCCCTCCAGCGTCCCTTCAGTTATCTGTTGCTGTCACTGAAGACGAGGTTCCCCCTAAGCAGCAGCACTCTGAGCAGGAGTGGAGAACCAGTCTGCAGCAGGAGGACCGAGAACCCACACAGATTAAAGAGGAACAGGAGGAACTCTGGACCTGTCAGGAGGAAGATTTCAGTGTGTTCAAATTACCTCCTTGTGTGAAAAGTAAATGTGATCAGGAAAACCCACAGTCCTTTTCTCTTCCCCAAACCCAGACAGTGGAGAACAGAGACAGTAACTCTAAACCAGTTGAACTTCCACATTTTGTCACTGTTACCCATCTAGAGGGTCTCGACATTCCCTGTGACCCTCCAGATAATCAAAACTATAGCCACAGCTCAACTGTAAGCAGTGACCCAGTAGGACTTAGGCTGCTGTCACCATTCCATCCCAGCCCACCACTGGATCCCAACCCATCAATGGGGGAACACTGTCCCAAACCCAGCACCACGTCTAGAAAAACTCACCGCTGCTGTGACTGTGGTGAAACGTTTGCTCTGACAGCTGACCTGCAGGAGCATGTGACTCTCACCAAGAGACCCAGCGAATGCCACCTCTGCAAAAAACGCTACAACTCCACCTGTAAATTGAAGGCTCATGTCAGATTCTGTCATGTGGAGAGACCCTGCACCTGCCCCTTTTGTGGAAAGACCTTCAAACTCAAAGGACATCTTTCCAGGCATATGAGGATTCACACAGGAGAGAAACCATTTGGCTGTGGTGACTGTGGGAAGAGCTTCATTCAGAAGGGGGACTTAATGAGACACATACTTACTCACACAGGAGAGAAACCATTTAGCTGTAAAGACTGTGGGAAAAGTTTCAATCGGAAGGGAAACCTAACTGAACACATACGGACTTGCACATACTGAGTTACACAGGAAAGAAAGTTCCCAAAGAAACAAAGTAATTCAGACAAAGACATCTTGTCAGATGGACAACACTCTTTGGAACTCTGGCTACTTCATTCTGTGGGTTTCAGATAATCAATGTCATGAATTTACTTTTGCACAACATATGTAAAGGTTTGATTTGATCCAACAATAGAGTAATTCAATTCATGGTCTGCTGTTCAAAGTCTCTTGATGTATTCACGTCATTATAGACAGGAATTCCTTGTAGTTTGTTTTGGAATGCCTCGAATAGTCCCAAGAAATTGTCCTTGCATTCATCAGATCATTTTCCAAATCTATAAACCTGATCTATGGTCAAATGTGGTTCCCCTCATGGTTATGAGTAGGATTTGTGGAGCCAGTGGAGGGTAAACCGATCCTGAAACTGATCCTGGGAGGGCAGCACTTACCATGGGAGGGCAGCAGGCAATGAGTTGGATGTTGGAATAATAAAAAACGATTTATTGCTTAAGAGAATCATTTTTATTTTCTCAAAATAAAATGCATTGAAACATTGACAAACACATTAGTCCTTCACAAAGTCACAGAACCTCAAGGAATTATTACGTATTAAAACAAGCTGCCGTAATTTGAACTCCACAATGTCAAAATGCCCAACCCCATTTCAACAAAAGTATTGACATTACAAGGGGGTGTCCATTTTAAAATAAATGACAGAACTTTACAAAAGAGGGGTAAGATTCCACATCTTTCAGTACTAGTGAATCCCAGACATGCTCCATTGGGTGCAAGTTCTGTAACTTTGCATGATATTGTCATTTGCTACAGTGTAATTTCTACACCAGCTCGATGTGAATGTTTGATCAGTTACGTAAAATACCAAATGTACCAAGCGTGTTCATGGAAGCGCTGGCACTGAACACAGTCTATTCACTTCATATCCCCTGATAACTATTGAAAAGATCTTTAAGAAATGCAGGCAAAATGTCTACAAGTATAGTGCCCACAGAAGTTCAACTGTCACATCTTGGGGAAATTTAAATAAACCATTACATCTACAACCATTAACCTTCATTATCTAAAACAATATCTGCTTTAAATCTATAAATAATGTCACCTATTTTTCATTTACCATACCTTATATTCTCTACAGTACAAAATAAAAATCCAGTGGGTTCCCTTCATTGCAATAAATGGTCTGAGTCTCCCCTTTCAGTAATAATATACACTAACGGTATACAGAACACTACAGCGAGGAGACATTTAAAATACACAAGATAAAGTCCAGCTTTGACCGATGCATTCTGAGCATCCCTTTGGGATTGTGGAGTAGAAGTGGCAGAGCCCTCAAATTGGAATGTACCAAACTGCCTTAGAAAATGGCAGCCACTTGGCTACACATAGAAACAGCTTGAAAAAGACAGTGGAGAACCTAGCTACCATTTATATAAAAAAGGGCCCTTGCTTGCTGTGCCTACGGTGGAAAAGGGTTTGATTTACAGATACATATAGTATTTACTAGCCCTGGTCTCACAGCAGAGTGGTTGTATCAATTGTCGAGTCCATCCCCTATGGTACATGAAGGAGTGTGTCTCAGCGTTCACAGATAATCTCAAACCCTGTTGGGACAACCACCTGTTTCTGTCCACCCATGGTCATTGTCCCCACACACAGTGGACTGTCCTTAGGGCTCGAAGTTCAACCACAAATCCTGTTGGATTTGTTTCTGCTGAATAGATGACACTCCTGTTGGAAAAGTCAACTTCAGTGAGGCGCAATGCAAGTTCACATTTGAACACAAGTACCCTAGTAGTAAAGACAGTGTTTGAATCACGTACCTTCAGTTTGAAACCTGATCTGACATGGAGCAATGAACAACTATTTTCAAAGGCTCTATATTCCATATTATAGGCTTAAATGGACATACTCATTTACTATATTCACAATCCACTGAGGTAATTCAAATTGTTTTCTTCATATGCAGTACCTTTCCATCCAGACACACATAACATACATGTCCACATCCACAACGTTAACTCTGTACCACCATCAGTCAAATATAGTTAATGACTAACCCCCCAAAAAACCCATGACTGGTCCCAAATCTGTTTGTGTCGTCTTGGCAACTCCTATGGTTTTCGTCACACCAAACGACCATAGGAGTTGGGCAGATGGTCGGCACAAACAGATCTGGGACCAGGCTAGGACCCAGCAGCCTCACAGAAGAACCGGTTATATCCCCAGAGTAATCTACTCAATAGAGTGTTGTCTTACACTCTGACCCTCTTCAATCACCTATTCATTCCTCCATTACCTCATATCAATGTCATGACCACTCCCACCCCCATTATGACATCATCTGTAGCCACAGAAACAAGACCAAACGTGAGGAAAACCGCCCAGGATATGGGGCCAAGTCTTCAGAACAAAGACATGAGATGGTGCTTCTGAAAACAAACAAAAATAAACCGATATTTCCAGTGACCATCAGAGTCAGCAGTAGCATGCAACAGAAACAGTCCATTTTATTAGCACCCAGGTGTATTTCACTAAGCTGGATCCCAAAATAGATCCTGCTTAGTGAAATACCACCCTGAAAAATGGTGGCATTCATCAGAGTCGATAAATAACCTTATTCTAACATACGGCCAACCAGTGTTTTACCTGAGCTGGTGGAAGGCCTCTGGTTTGATGTCAGAGAAACAGTTACTTGGCCCATAGAAGTAGAACCCCTAGACAGGATAAAGGCCCTCAGCAATTTGAATGAGGATCCCATGACCGTTCTAGAGATTCTATTTCTATGATTTGTTGCTCTAGAGTAAATCAAAACGGTTTGAAGCACAAAGCAAAGCAGGCATTGAGTGAGTGACAGGTTCAGGGTAATCATTATAGGATGCTGGTCTAGTCAAGTGCAGTTTGTCATCAGTAATTCAGACCAATAGTCAGTTAAACATCTATACTAATCAACATCTTCAGTGGAAACTAAACCACCAAGGGCCCCAACCTGAACATATTGCATGTGTGTGATGAATCCAGTCGTTTCGGCTTCAGTAAAATAGACCATGGCTAACAAGCGGTCACTATTCTACCCAAATAGCTGGTTCAGAAGCTTCAGTCAACCAGCCTAATCAAGGTAGTAGCCTTCTGGGACTGTTGGTGTGTAACCTAACATGATTGTTTTGGCATGAGAGAGGTGTAAAATTCCAGTGTGAGTCAGTCTGTGATTGATATGACTGGGGTGTCAGTGTCCTTTGCCACCCATTCAAAAGGTATCATGTTTGAGGATACAGTGGTATAAGTTCAGTGTATCAAACAGTAGTGTTGTATTTGCAGTGGTGTTGAATGGCAAGGAGAGGTAAGAGGTGGTGTGTACAGCAGTGATGTGACTGACAGACCTTGAATAACATTGTGTGCGACCCTTAGTGGCGAGTCTTCACTGTGCGCACACACACACACACACACACACACACACCACACACACACACCCCTCAGTGGTGTGTCTCCAGCTCCACCACTGTCCACTCGCCCTGGGGGGACTGGCCGGGGGCCTCCGGGGAGAAGCTGCTGACCGCCGTGACCGTGGCTGAGGGAGGGGTGAGGGGGGGCAGCAGGTTGGGCCACAGGCTGGCCTCCAGGGGGCTCAAGGTGCCTCCTCTGCCCCCGGGCAGCAAGAGCAGGGAGGAGCAGCCATCGCCCGTCAGCAGCAGGGTCTGGTTGATCAGCTGCTGGACAATGTCAACTTTCTTCCCCCAGTCCAGGTCCAGTGGAGGGGGGCATTCTTGGGAGACGGGGGGTGGGGAGGCATCCCGGGACTCTTCCTGCTCGGGGGAGTCTGGAGAGGGACTGGAAGTGGAGTTGCTATCGGCTTCGTCCAATACCTCTCGGCGGTCACTGTTACTGCCAACCTCTTTCTCCAGCGGGGCTTCTTCGCGTTGTTTGAGCTGGACATTAACCTCAATTTCCTTCCCCTCTTCATCACTCTCCAGGGCTTCATAAATGGTATGGAGACCAGAGGAAGGTGAAAGCAGCACTGTTGCCTGACCTTTTTGAGGCTGTTGTTGCGGTGACATCTGCTGTGTCTGCTCCTCCAGCTCCTGCTGCCACTGCATGATCTGCTGTCTCTGCTCCACCTCCTCCCTCCTCAGCGTCTCCTCCTCTGCCTCCTTTTTCTTCATTTCCTTCTCCTGCTCGCTCTTCTTCCTCGCCTCTTTGTCGTTTTCTTCTTTGGGTTTGCCCTGCTGTTCTCTGCGTTGCTGCAGCTCTAGTAGTTGTTGCTTGTGCTGTTCCAGTCGGTGGAGCTGGGGGCTGGCCTGCAGGCGAGGGCTCCGGGGGGGTAGGTCAGCACAGGTCAGCCTGGGTGTGGTCAAGAGGTCACAGTGGGGGTTGGGGTGGTGGTCGCGGCGGTAGTGTGGCTGGGGGAGCGCATTGATCCCTGCGAGGAAGAAGTGGAGATCACCCGGTGGGAAGCGTGTGTTAGAAAGAGAGAAAGACAGACAAGTGAGAAGTAGCAGTGCAGGTCAGAGCAGATAACCGAGACTGTGGGTATTGTAGTCTACCAAGGAGACGTTAGTGGGAGGAGTTTAAGACAGTGATGTAATGTCCTGGTATTCTACACCCAGTAAAAATGTAGCTTCGAGAGATTGTAATTTGTGGGTTTGTGGCTTGAAAAGGGATGCATAAATCATCACAGCCAACTTACAACTATTATATTGTACAGGTAACTGCCAAAATAAAGGAAACGACAATGTCTTAATAGGGTGTTGGGGCATCACGAGCCAGAACAGCTTCAATGCAACTTGTCATAGATTCTACAAGCGTCTGCAACTCCATTGGAGGAATGCAACACCATTCTTCAACGATAAATAACATTTTGGGTGTTTCGTTGATGGCGGTGGAAAATCTCAGGCGCCGCTCCAGAATCTCCCGTAAGGGTTCAACTGGGTTGAGATCTGGTGACAGACATGGCATATGGTTGACATTTTCATGCTCATCAAACCATTCAGTGACCACTCGTGTCCTGTGGGGGTCAGTGCCCTCCTATGGGGGCATAGCCGTGGTAGCCAAAATAATTGGCTAACCCAGCATATTTAAACATGGCCTAAGCATGATGGGATGTTAATTGTTTAATTAACTCAGGGACCACACCTGTGTGTAAGCACCTGCTTTAATATACTTTGCAACCCTCATTTACTCAAGCGTTTCCATTATTTTGGCAATTACCTGTAGATTTTCATACATTTCTGGCATAGTGGCTGTTTGAATGCCAAATTGACAATTGTAGCTGGGCCTAATGGTTTAGGATAGCCAAAGTGTGTCAATATATGACTACTGAACCCAGGAACTACCTCCTCATTCACATGATATCATCGGCAAGATGTGCAACATTGACAGCCTGAAAAGCAAAGCGTTTAAAAAGAGGTGGGGACAGGGGTGAAGTGAAGGGTGCCCAGGAGAAATGGTGACAGCAGGGAGATGGTGGGAGGGGCGGGGCATTGGCTGGGGGGGGGGGGGTTAAAGCAGAGAGCAAATATAGCAATCCATTTCATTAACCTTTTCAAAATGTGGCTTCCCAAACAAAATATGCTGATAGTATTTTTTTTTTGGTGCAAAAGTTGTGCAATAAAAGCGGCTTCCTGTATATGCAGTAACTACCAACGATAGTCTTGTGAAATAAAAACAAAGAAAAGCCATTTCCTTCAGTCCCTGTGGGGAGCTGGTGAGTAAGTGAAACATGCAAGACAAGACCTTTCAACCATGCATCAGAACATAGACAGCAGTGCCACGTGAACCTGGACTGAGTCTGAAATGCCACCATAGTGTGTGTATGTGTGTGTGTGTGTGTATGTATGTATACACACACACACACACACACACACACACACACACATACATACATACATACATACATATAGTGCACTACTTTTGACCAGGGCCCGTGCATTATTTAGAGAATAGGGTGCCATTTCAGACCAAGCCCTCAAACCAAAGCCAATGAGTGTCAGTCAGTGACATGCAAACAAGGCGTCCCAAGGGTAAAGTAGTTAAACAGTGCGGTTAAAAATGGTGTACGGTGAACATGCACTTGTAGATATAACAGAGTTCTCAAACAATGCAGAGGCCAGGCAGAACGGTAACGAAAAGGCAAAACACACATTACTCGAAGAAAAGAAACACTGGTGGGTGTCCTCTACTGTTTGGATGATGGGGAACCTTCTTGATGTCGTTTCTCAGTTTGTCTGGTGGAGGAGGAGGAGGAGGATTCCAGCGGACCAGGGAGGGGCACCGGGGGGTTCACAGTACAGGAGGGGGAGGAGCAGCTGAGGGGTGGGAGGAGCAGCTGAGGGGTGGGAGGAGCAGCTGAGGGGTGGGAGTTTAACATCCTCCATAATGTCTCTGTTGAGCCCTATTCTGGATGGTGGGAGTAGTGCATGTGAGGATGTAGGTATGAATGCTTCCTTGCTGGGAGACCATGTGTGTTTTGAATCCATATGCCCCACAGGTATATAATGTCTCCCACATAAGGTTTAGACACAACCTTGACTCCCATGTTATAGGACTGAATAATCGCTGATAAGTACAAAGTGTGCCATCCAACTCCCCAATCCCCACTTGAATAAAACTGTCCTGGAGAGAGTAGTCATGTTAAATATCTAATCTTTATTTAAAGCTTGGTAATGGTAAATACTCAAAAAGGACAAATGCAAGGGGGGGGGCAGTCTAACCTTAAAGTGCAGGAGGGAAGGGGGAGTGCTCGGGGGACGAGGACAGATGTCTGTTTCTTAATGATGGGAAACAGCAAGACAATACAAATCAATATTCACCAGCATTTTATGTTCAGTAAAAAGGGTCAGATAAATACATAGTTTAACATTTCATTCCACATTTTCTTTTGTTATGTTTCTTCTTGGTTTTTTACTTAAGAGCTGCTTCACAACAGCCCAGTCAATCCAAATCAAACCATGCCAGTTCATGTTAATTAAAAAGTGAAGAAAAAACACGTTCTAATAGTTGTAGCTATTGCACATACAGGAGTTAAGCCATATACTCATAAGGTAATATCATACGAGGGAAGTGGCACTGCTGTATTTAAAGTCTTGATTTCTTCCCTTCCCTATTTTTACATTTGGATCACATCCACCCCAGTTGGAGAGGTTTGGGACAAACAATGACGACTAACACAGCAAAGAGGGTTCTGGGGAGGGGTGAAAGGTGTGTGTGTGTGTGGGGGGGGGGGGGGGGGGGGGGGTTAAAGCTGCGTTACTGGGTATGTAGGGAAGTGTGGGGGGGGGGACTATACGTTACCTGAGAGAGAGTTCTCAGTGTTTTCACAGATAGTGGAGTAGTAGGGCGGTTGGGTGACACGGGGGCCCTCCCCGAGCTGCTGGGGGGCCGCAAACAGCGTGGGGTCCAGGGGTTTCAGATCCCCCGTGTCCCCCAGCTCTGCCTCAAGTGTCCCACACAACATATACTGCTGCTCCTCTGGGTTGGAGATGAGGAGGGAGTCTGCTGAGGCAGCCTGTTGCTGGGGCGGCGGCAGGGTCAGCTCCTGGATGAGTGACGGGTCCTTGGCCTCCTCAGGTAGCTCCTCCAGAGAGAAGATGCCGGGGCTCTTGGCGCAGCTCTCAGCCGTGGAGTGGGTATTGGAGTTGGACGCCGTCATGTCGTAGGCGTAGGATGCCGCCGAGTTGGCAGACTGGGGGGTGTCTCCACCCTCTTCTGCACCGCCGCTGGTCTCCTCCCCTTCCTCCAGGGCAGACAGGCAGTGCTGGGTGCCGGGCTTGCTGTCGTTGTGGATGTCCTGGCCCAGCTGGGCCTCGCCCTCCGTGTCACTGGCCTCATCCTCTGTGGTGGAGGACGAGGGGTTGGACGTAGGTGCTGTGGCGGGGTCCCCTGGGACCTCGTCGGCTGGCAGGGTCTCTGCCTCCTCCCCCTCGCCGTCCTCTCTCTCCAGGTGGATTCCCAGGTCCTGGTTCTCCAATTCAGGCTGAAGGGAGAGCACGGCGGCAGGCAGGGTGTGGAGTTTCCCCCCCTCAGAGCGGGACTCCACCCCAGAGCTGCTGTTGTAGTCACAGAGCTCCTCTGCGGTGCTGGTCTCGCTGCTGCTGTGGACAGCCAGCTCCGTAGGGCTTAGGGTGCTGGAGTGTGACATGCCGCGTCCAGAGGCAGCTATGAGGGACAGGGACTGCAACGGGGCTAGGGTCTCTCTTTCAAGTGGAGATGCAGGGGCAGGCTGGTGTGAGGGCTCATGCAGGGCTGGAACAAATGGTGTGGCAGCCAGCTGCAGCCAGGGCTGAGTGGAGTACAGGGTGGGTGTCTCCTTATCAGCCTGCCAGGGGTCTGAAGAGGGGCTGGTAGGGGTCTTCAGGGGGGCAGATGAGGCAGCCTGGGGGTGCGGCTGGGCCCATGGGTCACAAAAGGAGCTGGGGTTGGGTTGGTCCCACTGGGCGGCCAGGGCAGAGGGCAGGAGTGGGGCAGGCGGGGCTCGGTTCAGGTTGTCCAGTCTCTCATCCTCTGCAAAGTCATCCTCATCTGCATTCCCGTAGCTCTCCAGCCCGCTCTCAGTCACCCCCTCACTAGCCATCTCCACATCATCATCCTCATCCTCGTCATGCCTCACTCTTCTCGGGTCATCCGCCCGTTCCGAACCCACCTCCATGTCGCACACCCGGTCTCCGTCTTCATCGTAGTCATCAAAATCATTGGTCGGGATGTCGGACACCTTCTCAAAGTCAGGCGAGCCGGCCGAGGCAGACATGCCCTCCATGTCGATGGCACCCTTCAGACTGGCGTCTCCTAGGTCATCCATGCTCTCCGTGCCCTCCAGGACGCCCGGGGCGCTCAGCTCCGACACCCCCTGCTGGCTACAGCTCACCTCCTCAGAGTCCAGCTCCGATAGCAGGGCACCGCCTGCACGCCACCCCGAGCCCGCAGGGCCGGCTGAACCAGGCCTGGACTCTTCTGTGGGCTGGGTGCCACTCATTTCTGACACGGACACCTGCTGGCTGCCCTCCCTCTCCTCATCCTCTTCTTCATCCATGTTGAGCTGGGCTTTCTCTGAGGCATCTGGAGGGCTGGGTGTAGCCCTAGCAACTGCTGTGGGGATGTCCTGGGGTAAGGTCTGGTCTGGTGCTGGCTGTGTCGGGGCTGCTGGGATGGTCTCTGGTCGTTCAGACATCTCATCCCTGGCAACAGTGACTAGTGAGCCCTGTGGTGGAGCAGGAGCCAGCCTGAGTGGGCTCTGTGGTGGAGATGGAGAAGTAGTATCCTGAGGAGTTGGGGCTGAAACCGCTTCTCTGGGCTCCAGGGCCACTGCTGGTGAAAACACAGACACTGGTGCTGGGACTACTGAAGCGGCCACTTCTGGCTCTGCTGCGGCTATCACGGCAACTGTTGCCACAGCAGCTGCAGCAGCCACTGCTGCAGCTGCAGACTTGGGAGCTCCAGGTCTGGCAGTGAAGGGCAGGACAGACTGGGTTGGTTTGGAGGCTTGTTTGACTGACTGGGGGATGGTGCTGCCCACGGGCTTGTTGCTGGGGGAGGCAGGGGGGGTCTTGCCCTGGGGCTGTCGGGTGGCAGGGGGCCGTGTGGTGGGAGGGGCTTTACGTGTGGGCAGGGGCTTGGGGTCCTGTGATATAGGGCGGGCTGGCTTGGTGTCTGTCGCCTTGGTGGGATGGGCCCTTTTGGAGGCAGGCTCGGGTCTGGAGGCTGCAGTCGCTTTAGGGGGGTCAGGTTTGGTCGTTTTGGTAGTGGCGGATGTTGCCGGCTTTCTGGCTGCGGCAGTGGTTGCTGGTCTGCTGACATCTGTAAATGAACAGGAATAATTTAAACACGCATCTCTCTTCTCAACTAAAAATATAAAATGGTACCTTCGCAAGTTGATTTTGAGATACATACAGGTGATGCTCAAGACCAATCCTAATAGAATCAAGTGGGTTACAGTCATGGTACAAAACAACTTGTAAGGCATGTGCACCTTTCTTGGCAGGGCCTGTAGGTTTGGGTGCCTGCACTGTGGTAGTCCTGCCAGTAGAGGGGGCTGTGGTGCCGACTCTGGAAGCTGCAGGTCTGCTGGAGCCGGCAGCGGCTGGCTTGGATGTGCCCATCAACAGACCAGTGTGACCAGTGGCAGGCCTGGGGAAGAAAACATTTGATTTAAACCAGGTAAGTTATGGAGAACACATTCATGTCACAATAACCTGACCAAGAGGGCACAATGATGGGCTCCCGAGTGGCACAGCGGTCTAAGGCACTGCATCTCAGTGCTTAGAGGAGTCACTACAGACCCTGATTCGATTCCAGGCTGTTTCACAACCGGCCGTGTTTGGGAGTACCATAGGTCAGCGCACAATTGGCCCAGTGTCGCGTTTGGTCAGGGTAGGCCGTCATTGTAAGTAAGATTTTATTCTTAACCAACTTGCCTTGTTAAATGAAGGTCAAATAAATGTTTTAATTAAAATGATAAAATAACACCGACAGAGGGCTGGCTCGCTTCTAGCTCCTATGAAACTTTGCAGTATTTAGTTTATTTTATGTATTATTTTTTACATTGTTAGCCCAGAAAAAATGTCTTACATACAGCCGGGAAGAACTATTGGATATCAGAGGTGGTAACTCACCAACACCACCAGCATTATGACCAGGAATACGACTTCCCTGAAGCGGAACCTTTGTCCACACCAAGGGCAATTGAAATGATTCCAGAGGCTGACCCAAAACGACATTGGCGGAGGAGAGGTACTCGAAGCGGTCTTCTAGTCTGACTTAGGAGGCACGCACACCACCCACCTCTTCCGAGTGTATTACTAGCTAATGTTCAGTCTCTGGATAATAAAGTTGACGAGCTCAGGGCGAGGCTTTCTTTCCAGAGAGACATCAGGGACTAACATGGCTCTCTTGAACTGAGAACCCAACTGGCTGGACAGACTCTACACTGTATGATGGAATGTCCTACACTGACGTTTGCACAATTAACACAGACACTTCCTTAAATTTGACAGACACTTGACAGTCGGTCCAGCCAGTTGGGTTCTCAGTTCATCGCGCAGACAGGAATACATCTCTTCAGGAACAAGGTCAGGGGAGTATGTGTCATGATTAATGACTCATGGTGTAATTGTGATAACACACAGGAACTCAAGTTATTTTGTTCACCCGACCTAGAATACCTCAATCAATCAAATGCCGACTATTATCTCCCAAGATAAATTTATTCGGTTGAGTCACGGCCGTGTATATCCCCCCCTCAAGCTGATACCACGACGGCCCTCAAAATAACTTCAAATGAACTTTATGCAAATTGGAAACCACATATCCTGAGGCTGCATTTATTGAAGCTGGGATATTAACGCAAATTTTGGGAAAAGTCTGCAGAAGTTCTATGAATATGTAGACTGTAGTACTTGCGCTTCTAAAAAACTAAACCACAGTTACTCCAACATCCAGGATGCCTACAAGGCCCTCCTTTTGGCAAATCTGACCACGACTCCATTTTGTGCCTCCCTTCCTATAGGCAGAAACTCAAACAGGAAGTATCGGTGCTAAGGACTATTCTTCAACGCTGGTCTGACCAATCGGAACCCACGCTTCAAGATTGCTTCGATCACGCAGACTGGGATATGTTCCAGGTAGCTTCCGAGAATAATAGACAAATATACAGTGACTGGGTTTATCAGGAAGTGTATAGGAGATGTTGTACCCACTGTGACTATTAAAACCTACCCTAACCAGAAACAGTGGATAGATGGCAGCATTCGCACAAAGTGCAAACTGCTGCATTTAACCATGGCAAGGTGACTTGAAATATGGCAGAATACAAACAGTGTAGTTATTCCCGCCGCAAGGCAATCAAACAGGCAAAATGTCAGTATAGAGAAAGTGGAGTCGCAATTCAATGGCGAGACGTATGTGGCAGGGTCTACAGACAAATCACGGACTACAAAAGGAAAACCTGTCACGTCGCGGACACCCGACGTCTTGCTCCCGGACAAGCTAAATACCTTTGTTCGCTTTGAGGAGAACACAGTGCCACCGACGAGGCCCACTACCAAGGACTGCAGGCTCTCCTTCTCCGTGGTCGACGCGAGTAAGACATTTAAGCGCGTTAACCCTCGCAAAGCTGCCGGCCCAGACGGTATCTCTAGCCGCGTCCTCAGCGCATGTGCAGACCAGCTGGCTGGTGTGTTTACAGACATATTCAATCGCTCTCTATCCCAATCTGCTGTCCCCACAAGTTTCAAGATGGCCACCATGGTTCCTTGTACCCAAGGTAACTGAACTAAATGACTATCGCCTCGTAGCGGTCACTTTGTCATCATGAAGTGCTTCGACTAATCAAGGATCATATAATTTCCATCTTACTAACTTGCATACCGCCCCAACAGATCCATGGATAAAGCAATCATTGTTGCACTGCCCTATCCAATCTGGACGAGAGGAACACCTATGTAAGAATGCTATTCATTGACTACAGCTCAATCTTCAACACCATTGTGCCCTCCAAGCTCATCACTAAGTTTGTGGCCCTGGGTCTGAACCAAGCCCTGTGCAACTGGGTCCTGGATATCGTGACAGGTCGACCCCAGGTGGTGACACCACCTCCACTACCTTGTTCCACAAACGGGGGCCCCACAAGTGTGCGTGCTCAGCCCCCTCCTGTACTCCCTTGTTCACCCATGACTGTGTGGCCACACACACACCATCAAGTTTGCAAACAGTGGTAAGCCTGATTACCAACAGCGATGAGTCTACAGTGAGATTAGGGCCCTGGCGGAGTGGTGTCAGGAAAATAACCTCTCCCTCAACAAAATGAAGGGGCCGCAGTGGATGGTGAAAATCTTAAAGTTACTCTGTGTGAACATCACTGACAACCTGAAATGGTCCAGCCACACAGATCGTGCTGAAGGAGGCACAACAGAAATTTGGCTTGGCCCCTAAGACCCTCACGAACATCTGATGCACAATTGAGAGCATCCTGTTGGGCTGTATCATTGCCCGGTCATTGTAGTTGATTTAACAAGTGACATCAATAGGCAATAGACATCGATAGTACACTGCTCAAAAAATAAAGGGAACACTAAAATAACACATCCTAGATCTGAACAAATGAAATATTCTTATTAAATACTTTTTTCTTTACATTGTTGTCAGCACATTCAACTAAATCACACCAAAATCATCAATGGAAATCAAATTCATCAACCCATGGAGGTCTGGATTTGGAGTCACACTCATAATTAAAGTGGAAAACCACACTACAGGCTGATCCAACTTTAAAGTAATGTCCTTAAAACAAGTCAAAATGAGTCTCTGTAGTGTGTGTGGCCTCCACGTGCCTGTATGACCTCCCTACAACGCCTGGGCAGATGGTCTCCTGAGGGATCTCCTCCCAGACCTGGACTTAAGCATCCGCCAACTCCTGGACAGTCTGTGGTGCAACGTGGCGTTGGTGGATGGAGCGAGACATGATGTCCCAGATGTGCTCAATTGGATTCAGGTCTCGGGAACGAGCGGGCCAGTCCATAGCATCAATGCCTTCCTCTTGCAGGAACTGCTGACACTCCAGCCACATGAGGTCTAGCATTGTCTTACATTAGGAGGAATCCAGGGCCAACCGCACCAGCATATGGCCTCACAAGGGGTCTAAGGATCTCATCTCGGAACCTAATGGCAGTCAGGCTACCTCTGGCGAGCACATGGAGGGCTGTGCGGTCCCCCAAAGAAATGCCACCCCACACCATGACTGACCCACCGCCAAACCGCTCATGCTGGAGGATGTTGCAGGCAGCAGAACGTTCTCCACGGCGTCTCCAGACTGTCACATGTGCTTAGTGTGAACCTGCTTTCATCTGTGAAGAACACAGGGTGCCAGTGGCGAATTTCCCAATCTTGGTGTTCTCTGGCAAATGCCAAACGTCCTGCACGGTGTTGGGCTGTAAGCACAACCCTCACCTGTGGACGTCGGGCCCTCATACCACCCTCATGGAGTCTGTTTCTGACCGTTTGAGCAGACATGCACATTTGTGGCCTGCTGGAGGTCATTTTGCAGGGCTCTGGCAGTGCTCCTCCTTGCACAAAGGCGGAGGTAGCGGTCCTGCTGCTGGGTTGTTGCCCTCCTACGGCCTCCTTCACGTCTCCTGATGTACTGGCCTGTCTCCTGGTAGCGCCTCCATGCTCTGGACACTACGCTGACACACACAGCAAACCTTTCCACAGCTCGCATTGATGTGCCATCCTGGATGAGCTGCACTACCTGAGCCACGTGTGTGGGTTGTAGACTCTGTCTCATGCTACCACTAGAGTGAAAGCACCACCAGCATTCAAAAGTGACCAAAACATCAGCCAGGAAGCATAGGAACTGAGAAGTGGTCTGTGGTCACCACCTGCAGAACCACTCCTTTATTGGGAGTGTCTTGCTAATTGCCTATAATTTCCACCTGTTGTCTATTCCATTTGCACAACAGCATGTGAAATGTATTGTCAATCAGGGTTGCTTCCTAAGTGGACAGTTTGATTTCACAGAAGTGTGATTGACTTGGAGTTACATTGTGTTGTTTAAGTGTTCCCTTTATTTTTTGGAAAGAGCAGGTGTTCCTAATGTTTGGTGTATAACTTTGGTTCAGTACCATTTGATCAGCTGCCTAATGTAGGCTAATAGGCTTGGGACTTTTCTATGATAAATTAACTCTAAACAGTCAGTAGTAGTTATTCACCTGCTCAGTGCTCCCCACACAGTATGCTCGAAGAGTCAAGGGCCGTCCTACACTACAAAAGCAATTTCAAGAGGTAACAGAAAACCATTCTGTCTGCCTGTAACGCATCGCCTAGTCATTTTCTAATCCCAGCCTAGTGGGGGAAGAGGAAAGGATGGAGTGGGAAAGCGTAATTGTGGAAAACGAACAGGATGTGGGTGAGGGTCGCACTCACTGAGGGTTGAGAGTAGTACTACTCCAAGGGCTATTAAGCACCCAGGCAAATGTTAGGGGGTTAGAGGCAGCGGACATGAGCCCCTGATCCATTAAACACTCCCTCTTCTTAACCTCTTTGATCTCTAGGGGCGCTATTTCATTTTTGGATAAAAAACGTTCCCGTTTTAAGCGCGATATTTTGTCACGAAAAGATGCTCGACTATGCATATTCTTGACAGTTTTTGAAAGAAAACACTCTGAAGTTTCAGAATCTGCAAAGATATTGTCTGTAAGTGCCCCAGAACTCATTCTACAGGCGAAACCAAGATGATGCATCAACCAGGAAATGATCAGAATTTCTGAAGCTCTGTTTTCCATTGTCTCCTTATATGGCTGTGATTGCGCAAGGAATGAGCCTACACTTTCTGTCGTTCCCCCAAAGTGTTAGCAGCATTGTGACGTATTTGTAGGCATATCATTGGAAGATTGACCATAAGAGACTACATTTTCCAAGTGTCCGCCTGGTGTCCCTGCGTCGAAATTGGAGCGTAAAGCCAGGTGCAATTATTTTTCCATTTGAGAGCAAGGAGAAACCAGGCTTCCACGAAGGATATATCATTGAAGAGATATGTGGAAAAACACCTTGAGGATTGATTCTAAACCACGTTTGCCATGTTTCAGTCGATATTATGGAGTTAATTTGGAAAAAAGTTCGCGTTTTGAGGGCTGAATTTTCGTTTTTTCTTTTTTTTTTTTTTTGGTAGCCAAATGTGATGTACAAAACGGAGCTATTTCTAATACACAAAGAATCTTTTTGGAAAAACGGAGCATCTGCTATCTAACTGAGAGTCTCCTCATTGAAAACATCAGAAGTTCTTCAAAGGTAAGTTATTTTATTTGAAGGCTTTACTTGTTTTTGTGATAGTTGCCTGCTAAATGCTAACGCTAATGCTAACGCTAATGCTAACGCTAAATGCTACGCTAGCTAGCTACTGTTACACAAATGATTGTTTTCCTATGGTTGAAAAGCATATTTTGAAAATCTGAGATGACAGTGTTGTTAACAAAAGGCTAAGCTTGAGAGCTAGCATATTTATTTCATTTCATTTGCGATTTTCATGAATAGTTAACGTTGCGTTATGGTAATGAGCTTAGGTCTATAAATAGAATCCCGGATCCGGGTTTGGTCGTCGCAACAGGTTAACAGTGGAACTCAACCTTCCCAAGACTCCTGGGTCGTGTTCAGTAGGTACAAAACTGAACAGTAGGCAATATACTTGTCTAATAGTAACTTGTCTAATAAAACACATTTTCCTTTTGTTGCAAAACCTTTTCCATTGCGAACATGTAATGAACATACCCTGGGCAATACTTAATCTCTTGCCCTCTTCCTTTATCCCTCTAGTCTACTGTTTGACCTCCTGACCTGAAGAGCCAAGTGGTCTTGTTGTGGCAGGTGACTGTATAGCCATATGCTTAATCAGCCCCTAACAGATTCGAGGTCAGTTTCGAAATTACCCCTCTCCTGGCTGAGGTTATGGATTTGGAGAGGGTAAACTGATCCTAGATCTGCCATTCGTTCACTTTAAAAACAGGTGCCAGACAGCTGTGGAAAAGCCACAGGATCCAGACGCGACCTTTTCCAGAGCAAGGCAGTGCCCATCCCCCTGCATACTGCTGAGTGGACAGAATGTCAAGTGTGCGTGTTTGTATGCCCTAGTGCCCTTGCATTCATGAGCACACTTGACCGATTATCCTTAGGCTATGCAACAGCGGAGCAGGGAATAGTAACATCTACAGAGCTATGCTTGGATACGCGTGTGTGATACTGGTGTGTGCAATCTACATGTACAGACTGGTGTGAGGCGTTTACATTGACAGGCTTGTGCAATGAGTTGTAGCCCATGCTCCAAAGCGCTACAGTAGCCTACATTCAAAACAGTTGCTTAAGAACCAGGGCAGCACTGTATTTGTGCAAAATCGATGCTTTGCATATCGTTTCTATAGAACAGATTCATACGTACCCAGCGTCCAAAACAAAAAAGGGATAGGAAACGTCAGAGGAGCTGACCGCTTTGTGACATTGTTGCGATTCAGTCAATTACACCAATATCCGTCATGCTGTTCTGCTGTTCTTCTGATTGGTTCGCCATGGTTTGGACACAGCCGACAACATAGATTAACTCACAATGACAAACTCACGGAAGTGGTCCGGCCGTACATGCCTGGCCACACAAACGCCTCTCCCACAGCGACTCAGCCCAATAATGGCCATTTGTTTCCATTTGTTAGCAGGATCAAAACAAAGGCTGCGGAGACTCAAAGGCTGCGGAGACTCAAAGGCTGCGGAGACTCAAAGGCTGCGGAGACTCAAAGGCTGCGGAGACTCAAAGGCTGCGGAGACTCAAAGGCTGCGGAGACTCAAAGGCTGCGGAGACTCAAAGGCTGCGGAGACTCAAAGGCTGCGGAGACTCAAAGGCTGCGGAGACTCAAAGGCTGCGGAGACTCAAAGGCTGCGGAGACTCAAAGGCTGCGGAGACTCAAAGGCTGCGGAGACTCAAAGGCCTTCAGGTTTCGCTATTATTATACTGTAATAGGGTGCGTCGATGGGACAGAGGGAGCAGGGCCTTGATTGCATGGTAAAGAGCAGCGAAACATGAAAGCGGGCATGGTGTACCTTCAGATGACATGGGCGAATTAGTTGAAGACGAGCGGGACTGCATTAAACGGAGGGAGGAAAGGAAGAAAATGACAAACTGAGGCACGCAGTGATGAAATGAGCGACAGAATGAACAACACGATGGAAGAAAGAAGGAGAGAATGGACAGATGACTAAAAGCACATGGAAGCAGATTGCCTTCCTATCTGGGTGAGTTCCACGTAGGGAACGCAAAACGACAGGAGCACTAAATTAAGGCAGGGGAATGGAGAGTGAGAGACTTCTTCTGAAAGGAAGGAGGGAGAGATGGAAGGGAGGGGAGGCGAGGCCAGTCATCTGGACGTACAGCGTTAACCCTCCATCTCGGCTTCACAGAGACACTCAGAACTGCCTGATCCTCACGGAGGGAGTCAAGGAGGGATGAGAGTCCCCATACAGTATTAATTGCTTGGGTGGCACTGTAGTTCAGCAGCTTTTGTATATTTGTTGTGGCTACAAGGGTTTGATTAGTGTCAACAAGGGATTCAAAGCCCGTACTTGGTTGATATGCCTTAGTGGTGCAATAGATTCACAGCCGGTTTGGAGATACAAACAACCGACAGGTGTATTCAAGATGTCGCCAAGGAATTCAATGGCTATTAAAAATTATTTATACACTGTGATGACATCAACAATACAATAGGCTGTAATATCTGTTGGGTTAGCAACTGATCCAGAGACAACCCATTTACTGAGGCCTTGGTTACTATACTATCCTAATGTGTAGAAGGCATCTGCGCGAAACAGTAACTATGCCCTGCCAAGGCTGGGGCCAAAACTGCATGGTTTCATCCCCAAAGGGGGAAGAGAGAAGCTGGGACAGGAACATTGTGTGACTGCATTGCACAAGAGCTAGAGTGACAGTCAATGGTCTCCTTTTAGTTATTCAACAACTCTGTTATTATGCATGTTTGAGTCAGACTGCAAGTGAAAAGGTATCTGACCTGCATAGATTGTCATCTAATATGAGTTGTAACTGCCCATTCCCATATGGATGACTCAACACACATGACCTCACCTTAAACACCCTAGATTCCTCCCATTCTCAGAGGGAGTCTTAAGGCCCACCAAAATGACAGATGCCCTCACGGGGGAGGGAGGGGAGCAGCGGGAGGGTTGAGAGGGTGCTGGCTAAATTCCTGGTACTGTACATAAACAGAAGGGAGGAGTAAAGGAGGAGAGAAGGAGGGACGGGGGTTGGACAGACAAACTGCTTAAACAGGACAAGGGCACTGTCTCCAGATAGAGAGAAAAGGAGATGATACAGATACAGGTAATTAAACCACCCCCCCCGGTCCCCCCCCCACTGTGGCCCGCCAGATAATCAAGCCCTCCAGCTGTCTGTCAGACCGGCTAGGGACTGCTTGTGTGGGGTTCAATCTCCATCACTTCTGACGAGAGATGCATTAGGGCAGGTATTCCCAAACCGGGGTATGATGATTCACATTTAAATTATTATTTGTTTTAAATACGTAAAAAAAAAAAAAGCCTAGTTTCACTGCCAAAAATAAAATGAAACCGCCTAGGTGTTCAGCGAAATATCAAATACAGCTAGCCTAGTCAAATAATTAACATTCAATCACATTAACCGTTACTCTCACAGAAATCCACTAACGCTCCGTATGTGGCCAAACGTAGCTGCTGCTCATTCCGTTTGCTCGAAAATGGATAAATATTTTTAACTAAGGCCCGCCACACAAACCAGCTCTACTGGTAGTACTGCTACTACCAGCAGTACTACACCTGTCGACGACACAAGTTGTTCTGCTTCCACGAGCACATCCAATGTTAGCATCAGTAATTCTACATTTGTTGTTAGCACAGCTAACATAGACACTGACAGTTGTGAATCTGATGCAACCGAAGAGCTACTGTCCCCTTACCAGGGAAAGCACTGAACAGACAGGGACGTTGGACCATGGAATCGCAAATATGATGAGAAATAAATTGATTTGGGGTTCACTTATATTGGAAGTAGTGCCTTTCCTCAGCCACAGTGTGTTATGTGCAAAATACCATCTCACAACTCGATGAAAGTCACTCTTGGGCAGACATTTAGAAACAAAACATGCCAATATGAAAAATATGCCATGTGAGTTTGAGTGAGAATTAAGACGACTTTTGAGTAGTAAGACATGTATAAAAGCAAGAGATACCATTAATAAGAAGGGGCTGGAAGAGTCTTATATGGTGACCTACTGAGTGGCTAGGACAGGCAAGCCCCATACTACTGTGGAGGACTTTATTCTTCCTGCTGCCGCAGATCTGTCTGGGACAATGCTGGGGGAAAAGGCCAAAAATAAACTATACAGACAATGCCTTCATCAAACAATACTGCTTCACGATGCATTGGTGACATGGCAGGAGATGTTTTGAAACAACTACTGCTTTGCATACCAGCCAGTGAATTCCATCCTTTAAAGCTGGATGAGTCAACAGACATGGCAGGCCTGGCATATGTCCGTTACATTTATGGGGGCAGGGGCAACAGGAGAGGATATTTGTAAAGTATTCGACAGCTTTGTGACAAATGGACTTTGGTGGTCAAGATGTGTTGGTATCTGTACTGATGGCACAAACGCCATGACAGGGAGACATAGTGGAGTGGTAACGCATGTGCAAGCAGTTGCTCCCAACGCCACTTGGGTACACTGCAGCATCCACCGAGAGGCTCTTGCTGCCAAAGGAATGCCCTACAGCTTGAAAGACGTTTTGTACACTACAGTGAAAATGGTTCACTTTGTTAAAGCAAGGACCCTGAACTCTCGTGTATCTTCTGCATTATGCAATGATATGGGCAGCGACCATGTAACGCTCTGGTTATCAAGGGTCAAAAAATGTACACGTTTTTTTTTTAACTGAGAGACAAGCTTAATTTACTGACCGTTATTTTCACTTGTCTGACTGCTTGCATGATGACGAGTTTCTCACGTGACTGGCCTTTCTGGGTGACAAAAACTCACTCATTCTTATGGTTTAATAAAATGTATCATAGTGTGTGTGGCCGGCTTACAATGATGGCAGAAAACATTTGAGTGTGCACTGACCCTGGTGCTAGAGGGGGTACGCAGCTGGAGGTTGAATGTTTGAAGGGCTACGGGACTATAAAAAGTTTGTTAACCACTGCATTAGGGGATTGGTGCACTCAGGTAGAACATTCCCCTTTCACAGTTTCAAAATGTTTTTGCCCTACTGAACACAACCCAGCAGTGTGTGTGCCAGAAGCATGGCACGCGAGGCCAGCTGTTCAAACAGCTCTGCGACGCCTCAAGCTACCAGCACATCTGCTAACTTAGTCGACAACCCTTTTCCCTTTAATCTAATATCATAACTCACCTTGCCAGTTGCCAAACTACCCCCTTGTTCTGAGGCTCCCATCCAATCTCACTGTTTTGTTGCGACCCATTTGTCTCCAATATATTGACATCTGCTTCTTATCCAATACAATTGATTATTTCACCCCCTAGGGCAATTAAGACGAATAGTTTAAGGAAACCCTATTTCTCTGCCAATGTGTAACTATGGCAACGTACTATAGGCCATTCTTTCATCTCGTTTTGCATTATGGGCCG
This sequence comes from Oncorhynchus clarkii lewisi, assembly GCF_045791955.1. NCBI lineage: Eukaryota > Metazoa > Chordata > Actinopteri > Salmoniformes > Salmonidae > Oncorhynchus > Oncorhynchus clarkii. The sequence continues at coordinate 19,878,411 of NC_092163.1, forward strand.
TCAGACGTTCTTTTGCAGGTGGGAAACGGAACAGTAATGTTATGCTACATTTATTCATTTTATATATGAGCCCCGTGCCGCCTGCCCTGCCCAGACTCATGGAAAGGCAGCAGCAGTCACAGCTATGGCTGGGAGAGGCCTGTTCACTAGTCCTGGCTTACCCAGGGAGGAAGGAACAGGGCCCAGCATGGATGGAGAGACAGTCTGGCTGTCACACACACACACACACAACCTGCTTCTCCTGTCGTCAAACACAAGCAGCATGATCTCACACAGTGACATACTGCTTCTCCATATCGTTAAAACAAATCCAACAAATTCACTCGACTAAGTTCTGGGTCCACACGCAAAGAGAAGATAGAACGAAGAACGAAACCTAACAAAGAGCTCCACCCTCTCTCTTTGCAAGTTACAGGCAAGCCTATGGGACAAATGTACACTCCCAAAATTCAAAAGATGCAAACGTGCGAAATCTTGATTTGTCCAAAGCACTAGAACTAATGCTGCTCATTATCTCACGCGCCGTTGTCTCAGGACAGAGCTACACTACCATTAATGTTAATGTAGTCTGTCCACGAGAGATTAGGTGTGGAGCCATACTGTATAGCGGGTGTATCCCAATAGTCTAAACCAGTGGTTTCCAAACTTTTTATAGTCCCGTACCCCTTCAAACATTCAACCTCCAGCTGCATACCCCCTCTAGCACCAGGGTCAGCTGTACCCCCTCTAGCACCAGGGTCAGCTGTACCCCCTCTAGCACCAGGGTCAGCTGTACCCCCTCTAGCACCAGGGTCAGCTGTACCCCCTCTAGCACCAGGGTCAGCTGTACCCCCTCTAGCACCAGGGTCAGCTGTACCCCCTCTAGCACCAGGGTCAGCACACTCAAAATGTTTTTTTTTGCCATCATTTTAAGCCTGCCACACACACAAAACATAACGAGTGTGAGTTGTCACAGCCCGGCTTGTGAGAAGTGTATAATATAATAACAATAAATAATTTCACTCCTTACATTTAAAACATTCGTTCATCAAAAATTGTGAATAACTCACCACAGGTTAATGAGAAGGGTGTGCTTGAAAGGATGTACACACAACTTTGTAATGTTGGGTTGTATTGGAGAGAGTCTGTCTTAAATCATTTTACACACAGTCTGTGCTTGTATTTATGCCAGTGAGGGCCGAGAATCCACTCTCACATAGATACATGGTTGAAAAGAGCATCAGTGTCTTAACAGCGTAGTCCTATCCAGAAATCTGGCAGTGGCTTCTGATTAAATTACATTTTCACAGAACCCCTTGTTGCAATTTCAATGAGGCTCGTGCCGATATCGGTAAGTGGACTGGAGGCAGGGTTTGAAAGGGATAATGAATCCAGTTTGTGTCGTCTGTTCCGGGAAAGTACCTGCGTAATTGCTCACCCAGCTCACTCAGGTGCTTCCCGATATCACATTTGACATGGTAGCTACTTTAGACCATTACTGAGACACACCCGTAGAGTTGCTGCAACATCCCAGCGAGAGAGCGTCCAGAGTCCCAGTGAATAACCCCTGCCCTGGGGGCAATAACCCATGTTATTCAGTAACACGGTGACTCTGTAGACGAGGGCCGTGCGAGATAGTGTGACTCTGTAGACTAGGGCCGTGCGAGATAGTGTGACTCTGTAGACTAGGGCCGTGCGAGAGAGTGTGACTCTGTAGACTAGGGCTGCATCCCAAATGGCACCCTACTACTTTTGACCAGGACCCATAATGCTCTGGTCAACAGCAGCGCAATATATATAATATGGAAAGCCATTTGAGACACAGTGGGAAACCTAATCCAATAGCAGGCCGGCAGGACCCACAATGGCCACTTTTCATCGATACTCAATTGCAGCTCCTCGCAAAACAAGTCGTTCACGGATCCGATTTGTCGAGTGATGCCTTTTGTGCAAAGCGGCTCTTCAGATCTTGGGTGATTGCATTGTGTATGTGAGGGGAGAGGTTTTTTAAACTATAAACAGTGCCTTGGTTTTTCCCCCTCGAGTTCATTCAAATGTGTATCTGCCAGCCACAAATGTCACTGCCCGGTAAATCACTTTGCATGCCCGGTGCTGTTCACAAATGTCACTGGCCCGTAAATCACTTTGCATTCCCGGTGGTGGTGCAGTCACGGGATAGGCTGCCTTACCTGGTTGTCTTGGAAACCGTCGTTCTATTGGGTTTGGCCGTGACTGCAGTGCTGGAAGGCTTGGGGGAAGCTGAGGTTGCAAGTCTGGAAGCTGGAGGAGAGGGAGAGCAAATGAGAAAGTGCATGAAGAGAGATGGGGGAGGAAAAAGGTGGAATGAAGATGAGGGGTGGGAGTGAGGACAGAGGACTGGGATGAAGGATTGGTGTAGTAGGAGTTGAGAGCAAATGTGTCTGCAGCCAAGCACAGGTGGGTTTGTGTGAGCTCTAAAATACATAGGACAGTGACTAAAGACTCAACACGGTACAAAGGAAAACAAAAAGCTGTGTCTAACCAAAACATGATTAACAAGACTAAATACTCTGCAGTATGTTTGTGTGTATAGTTCTCACCTGTGGTTTTGGGTCTGGCCCCGGCCCCATTAATGGGACCAGCAGCAGGAGGTCTCCTCGTTGGAGTGCCAGGACCCATCGCCGCAGTCCTGGTAGCAGAGGTGGACCTGGGGACTCCGACAGCCTTCCTGTCAGCCACCTTAGTTTGGGTCCTGACAGTGGAAGCGTCGGCCGGCCCCACATACCTCTTTGTGGCTGCAGCTGATGCCGATGCTCCGGCTGCGATGGTGGTGGTCTTCTTTTTGTCCAAAGCTGCTTTCTTGGACAGGTCACTAGCTGTGGACTTTAATCCATTGGCCATGTGGCTTGGGGCCGTGCCCGGACGAGAAGTGCTGGGTCCTGACGCCGGACCCGCTGTGGCCTTGGTGCCAGCTGTGCCTGGCCGGCGTTTAGCCAAGCCCACGGTCTTAGCCTTGGGTTTAGCTGTTGCCTTGCCATTGACCTCCTTGGATGCAGGGGGCGCTGTAGGGTTTTCAGGCTGCGCTGTGCTATTTTGGGTGTCTTCGGGCTGTGATGGAGGGGACGGGGAAGTTGAAGGGGCTGGCTGGGCGGGCATCTCGTCGGTGGCCATCCCCTGGGCCGAGGGCTCGGGTCCTACAGCTTCTGTGGGCTCCATGGCAACCCCATCTGGTTTCATCCCTTGTAGGCCCGGCAACGGTCTCACTCACCGGATCACAAACACACTGAAACCGGAGTGGAACCAACGTCTTGTCAACAACCTCACAGATCTGAATGGGGAGAAGAGAGATTCCGAAATGTTGACATTGAAATTGGTGTGAGAAAAAAACAAACATGTTTGTTTATCATAGAACTACAAATACTGGTAGCAGAAGTCAAGTATATTATCAGAATAGCCACACATGAAACCATGCAGTCGTAGACAAGTAGTAAAAAAATAAAAAAAACATTAGAACCAACGGAAACAGCATGAGGCACATGGTCTCGCTGAGGAATTTGAAACTACTGGAAAAACAGGAGAGCAGCCAGGGAAGCCAACATGAAGATTTGTCACTCACGCTGTCTGATGGCAATACAATATGAGGATCACAGAGACTGAGAACAGAGACATTTACAATCCATGACTAAAACTGGTATTGTCAGAGTACTATAAAAAAGTTTGACATGCAATAAGAGAAAACAAAATGTCCTCCAGCATATATGGAGAGTGAGGGAGAGAGACCGCAAGGCCTTACAAATCGACAGACCGAGACGGAGACAGGAAAACCAGGACCACACATCCCATTTGTTTGTGATTCTGCTGCCCAGATACTTACACAATGACAGCCAGCGATTACTAAGAAAAGTCATATGCTGGTTCTGGGAGGCCTCAATGGACAATACTGTGCGAAACAAATGTAGGGCATGATGGACATTTGGGGGTGGGGGGGGGGGGGGGTGCTGGATGAGCAGGATCTGGGGCTCATTAGCCTTGCTGGAGCCCCTCGAACCCTGCCTTCCCAAGCCAACATGGCCTCCTCTCCCCATTGCTGCTTTTTCCTCATATACTCTACTTTCCACCCACCACCCCTTCCTATTTCAAGCCCTCCCACCCACTCCTCCAGCTCCCCCTGTCCAACTGCCCCTCTACCCCAGCACCAACAACAATAGTTAATTTCTCTTCAGTATACCCCCCTTCCCCTCACTCCTTTTATTCTTAGCCACTTGTTCCTCTTTCCACTACTCTACCCCCTCGATACGCTATAAGATAAGTTCTCAGTCAACAGATGGTCTGAGCAGAAATCTGTGTTTGGAGCTCAACAAACAGGCTTGCCAAGAGAGGAGGAAGAGAGCGCGCAAGAGTGGAGCACACGCAGGAGAGAGCAAGAGATGGAAAAGGAAGGAGCAAGAAGAAAAGAGGGAGAGCGTAACAAAGAGGGGGTGAGTTAAGGGAGCAACAGAATAAATGGAAGGGAGAGCAAGTGGGGGAAGGGAGAGAGGACTGGGAGAGCAGAGACACTTACGCAGAAGCCATCTGACTGAGGTCATCATTAATAGTTTGACTGAAACGTCAGTGGAGCAGATGGGGGAACCTAGAGGCCAAGCAGCAACTCTATTCAGTTACTTACAGTTGAAGTCGGAAGTTTACATACACTTAGGTTGGAGTCATTAAAACCCATTTTTCAACCACTCCACAAATTTCTTGTTAACAAACTATAGTTTTTGCAAGTCAGATAGAACATCTACTTTGTGCATGACAAATCATTTTTCCAACAATTGTTTACAGAGATTATTTCACTGTATCACAATTCCAGTGGGTCAGAAGTCTACATACACTAAGTTGCCTGTGCCTTTAAACAGCTTGTAAAATACCAGAAAATTATGTCATGGCTTTAGAAGCTTCTGATAGGAAAATTGACATCATTTGAATGTATACCTGTGGATGTATTTCAAGGCCTACCTTCAAACTCCGTACCACTTTGCTTGACATCATGGGAAAATCAAAAGAAATCAACCAAGACGTCAGAAGAAAAAATGTAGACCTCCACAAGTCTGGTTCATCCTTGGGAGCAATTTCCAAACACCTGAAGGTACCACGTTCATCTGTACAAACAATAGTACACAAGTATAAACACCATGGGACCACACATCCATCATACCGCTCAGGAAGGAGACACGTTCTGTCTGCTAGAGATGAACGTACTTTGGTAAGAAAAGTGCAAATCAATCCCAGAACAGCAGCAAAGGCCCTTGTGAAGATGGAGGAAACAGGTACAAAAATATCTATATCCACAGTAAAACGAGTCCTATATTGACATAACCTGAAAAGCCACACAGCAAGGAAGAAGTCACTGCTCAAAAACCCGCCATAAAAAAAGCCAGACTACGGTTTGCAACTGCACATGGGGACAAAGATTCGTACTCTTTGGACAAATATCCTCGTCTGATGAAACAATTAGAACTGTTTGGCCATAATAACCATCTTTAGGTTTGGAGGAAAAAGAGGGACGCTCGCAAGCCGAACACTACCATCCCAACTGTGAAGCACGGGGGTGGCAGCTTCATGTTGTGGGGGTGCTTTGCTGCAGGAGGGACTGGTGCACTTCACAAAATAGGTGGCTTTATGAGGAAGGAAAATGATGTGGATATATTGAAGCAACATCAAGATGTCAGTCAGGAAGTTAAAAGCTTGGTCGCAAATTAGTCTTCCAAATGGACAATGACCCCAAGCATACTTCCAAAGTTATGGCAAAATGGCTTAAGGACAACAAGTCAGGGTATTGGAGTGGCCATCACAAAGCCCTGACCTCAAGCCTATAGAACATTTGTGGGCAGAACTGAAAAAGCATGTGCGAGCAAGGAGGCCTATAAACCTGACTCAGTTACACCAGCTCTGTCAGGAGGAATGGGCCAATATTCACCCAACTTATTGTGAGAAGCTTGTGGAAGGCTACCCAAAACATTTGACCCAAGTTAAACAATTTAAAGGCAATGCTACAAAATACCAATTTTAGTCTAAGACCGGGTCAATTGGCAAATGACCGGACTAAAAAGGCAAATTAACAAGCAAATCACTTGCAGGGATCCTGTGGAACTCGCTGGGCCAGTTTGATAGCGGACGGCCAATAGAACTAATACCAACACCTCTCCCCCAAAACACATACACCCCTCTCAAATTCCCTCAATCGCTCTCCCTCCAAACCAATGGTCTGACCCCTATTTCAACCAGAGAGGACAAACAAAAAGCCTGCAGTGCCATTTTCCAAGGTTTCTTTTCCTAACCTCGTCCTTCTGGCTCCAACTGCAGGCAGAAAGGCTGCTGGCCGCCACCTCCCTTTTCTCCTCTCTTCTGTTACATATCTCCAGCACAGAGCAAGAGAGGGGTCAGGGAGGATAAAGGCACCACGAGGGGCCAAGTTTGCAGCCTTCAGTCAACTGAGCAGGGCTACACCAGAGCTGCAAGCTATTCTTACTCTACATTACTCAATGATATATATATATTATAGCATACTTCAAATCTTGATGACCCAAGAGGTTGTGAAATAGAATTTGTTATCAATGACTTGGCTGAATCAAGTTTGGATTATTGCCCATAAATTAGAGGCCACTAGAGTTTCACAAAGACCTAGCACATTCAGCATTCTCAATTAATCTAATTTGGGGATTAAACATGGCTAAACTTAATTGACTAATTTGTCAACTCTTCACAATATCACAAGTTCAACTCAATACTCGGTGTTTCAAACAACGCGGCTACCGCATTTGGATGGGCTCCGACACCAACGTAGCGATGTAGCGAAGTGTTAGGGAGATAGCGGGATGAGGGACGTCAGAGAGGGACAACTGCCAGCTAACTAAATCCAGCGGACCGGCAGGAGTTGGATTTAACGCGCAGGTGCTGTGCCTGCGTTCAGTGGACAGCAGCAGGATAAAGGGGGGATGTTTTGGCCTTGGGCAGAATGGGCACTGGCCTGGCTTTACTTGTGCCCATCGCTGGTCCAGCAAATGCCAGTGGCTGCTGACTTAACCACTAATGCCAGGGGCTTACCAAAGTGCAGCCTGTATCGCATTCCTTACCACGAACCGAGCCGACCTCCGGGTAGTGGAAAGGTGGCATGATGGCGTCACTAAAACCCTACACATGCATATCAAGGGCTTTGTTGAACTGTAGTAAGGCGATTAGTGAGGGTGTTAGAGACGCCTCTGCTTCAGAGAAGCTAGCTGTAGTTTGTCCCATTTGAAACTATTGCACAGCATCTTTCTTTAAAACCACTCATCGTCAAACTGGCCTCATGACAAATTCTCTGGGAATTTCAGAGCGGTTTTCCATAGCCCTGGCCAAGTCTTCGCATAGATTTGCAATTGGAATGATTGAAAAGGGGAACGCCCACCAAAAAAAAAACAATAGAATAAACTGCACAGTTGATAGATATGAAAGGCATTTTTATGAAAAAATGAGCCATTGTGCTCCCCTTCATTCATTTGCATAACAAATACCAGTAAAAAGAAAAAAGGGCTAATACCATCTTCAGGACAAAGCATGCTTACTTTCCAGCTAGCGCCACAGCTAATATCACAATTAGCTCAATGCCCCTGGCAACAATTACCATGTGTTGGAAGTATGCAAATTCATAAGCCCTCGGGCTGCAGTCTGACAACAGTGACTGGATAATAACTAGTGTCCAGGAAAACAAACTCTGCAAGTTGTCTGTTATTCTCTGGGTGTGTGGTTAAAGCTGCCATCGTAAGCCTGTTGGGGTGGGCTGTCTAGACGGAAGAAACTCGCTGCCCCCGTCTCCGTCTCATCTTTGCTGCGTTGCATCTAACTCATCCCCCCTCTCGCCCCGTCTTTTTCTTGCAGTTTAATTACAGCTGTCTGCAATCATCCTACAGTGCCAGCCATGTTTTAGCCACACAGCAAAATGGGTCACTTATAATACTCCTTCAATACAAACAGAGGGGGATTTATCTGTGTTGAGAGTGGGTTGGAAATGCAGTCAGACTACAGGGAGAACGAAAAAGGAGCAAGGGTTGGGATGGAGGTTGGGTGTGTTACTGATGTCAGCTTAGTGTCATAACAGTCTTAACCACAGGTGAAAAATAGATTATGCTCTCTGCTAGCTCACAGAGGGAGGTGAACGGGGAGAGTGCAGAGGGGAAATATGAGGGGTGTTTCAATGATAAATCTGCCCTAAAGGTTTGAGGTTGAGGCCCAGTGTCGTGTGCACATGTGCTGGAATGCCCGGGGAGGGCTCGGGCCAGGGTGTCTGTTGGTGAGCCGAGCCACCATTCCAGCTCTGCCCGTCAGGCTCCTCAGGGTAGAAGCCTATAAACAGCTGTCACAGGAAGGGTGTGTACGAATATATACACTGAAGAGTTGGTCCCATGTTTCATGAGCTGAAATTAAAGAACCCAGACATTTGCCATATGCACAAAAAGCTTATTTCTCTAAAATATTTGGGCACAAATTTGTTTACATCCCTGTTAGTGAGCATTTCTCTTTTGCCAAGATAATCCATCCACCTGACAGGTGTGGCATAAAAAGAAGCTGATTAAACAGCATGATCATTACACAGGTGCACCTTGTGCTGGGGGTGATAAAAGGGCCAAATGTCTCCAGTTTTTAGGGAGTGTACAATTGGCATGTTGAATGTAGGAATGTCCACCACAGGTGTTACCAGAGTTTTGTTTGGGATGCTTTGGATCATCAGTGTGTTCCAGTTCCCGCCGATATCCAGCAACTTTGCACAGCCATTGAAGGGGAGTGGGACAACATTCCACAGCACACGATCAACAGCCAGCTCAACTACGAAGGAGAGGTGTCGCACTGCATGAGGAAAATCGTGGTGACACCAGATACCGACTGGTTTCCTGATTCACACCACTACTTTATCTGAGACCAACAGACGCACATCTGTATTCCCAGTCCTGTGAAATCCATAGGTTAGGGCCTAATTTATTATATGAACTGTGACTCAGTCAAATCTTTGTTCAGTATATACACGTTGTGTGAGAGCGCAGGGGACGGTCTACCAGATTAATCATTCTTCTGATTCCACTGTGCCGTACAGAGTACTTGCATCATCTTTGACTACAAGACTGTGGACAATAGACCTCCATTTTAGACTACACTGCCAAAGCAAACCCTGTGTCTGTGACCTTCCCTGACTGCCCCTGTGCCTGACAAAGACAACCCAATTGAGCATTGAACACAACGTCTGCTAGCTAGGCTAAACTGGGCCTGGATGGTAGAGACTATGGTGTAACTGAGCTGTATAGCGCCATGGGTGCTCGACAAACAGGGGCCTCAGTCTCTGGTTATTCATTAAATGGACTGCTGTCTGACTGAGTGAGGCCTTGCTATGCGGAGGCCTCCAAAGTACTGGAGCTCTGGCCAAAGGAAACACAGGCTTCATTCAGTGTGTGTGTGTGTGTGTGTGTGTAAAGGGGTATGACAGGAAAGGAGAGTGGGAGTGAGTGGAGAGGCTTTAGAAAGACCAGAGTTTTGTAGGAGAACAGAGTATTGGAGAAGGAGGGGTTTATTAGGGAAGGGGGTTTCCTACATAGAACTTCATTATTGGACCAGTTCCCTGCAGACAGGAAAGGGGCAGTCACTAGTCAAAGTCAACAACTGACCAAGTTCACCAGAAGTTACAACGCATTTTGACCAAAGCAGATACACCAGGGTCATCTTCATTAAGGAAAATCGTAGCAAAGCATTTTGCAATGGAAAACAAAAACTGGACCAATAAGAAATGCTGGTTCAGGTAATCCTTCCCCTTGTCAGACCATTTTCTTCAGTTGACTGCCTAATGAATGACCCAAGTCATTAACCTACCAACTGCATGAGAACACATGCTCCTAAATACTTCATATCCAGGGGATTTAAAAAAAAAATTTTTTAGTTAGGCCAGTTCTGGCTTTTCCTGCTTATCTAGACTGCCAGCCTGTCCAAAGAGGGAGCAAATATATTTAGTAAGAGGGGGAAGTTGAATGAACTCTTAGGATTGGTGGTGGAAGAGCGAGGGATGGGGTGAAGTGTTTGTGGGGTGTGGAGAGAGCGTAAGAGACTGTTGCTTCGTCTGCCCATATAAGGCAGTGTTGCAGAGTTCTGCTGCATCACCACAGAGCACTCAGAAGACATGGCACGCAGAAAGATCCAATCTCATAATGAAATCCACCAACACAAGATAGTCATTACTCACAGCATAATGACAAGAGGCTCTGCTGAGCATATGAGCCCAGCTCAGTTCTCAACCCAGTTGCATGGCTGTCTCGTTCCTTCTCAACTAAATGAAAAGATGCTGTTGTTATAGGAGTCCCTGCTCTCAATTTTGAAAATACAGCAAATCAACAAAAGGCAAACCAGGCAGGTCACTAGTGATGCAAGTCGGTATTCGACGTACATCCATGTCTGAGGACGTCGGGAGATGACGTGGAAACCAGCCACTAGGGGCAACAGTGAGCAATGTTACCTTCAAGGAGGCTTTGGTTGTGGACGGGGATGGAAGTCGGAAGTTTACGTACACCTTAGCCAAATACATTTAAACTCAGTTTCACAATTCCTGACATTTAATCCGAGTAAAAAGTCCCCATCTTAGGTCAGTTGGGATGACCACTTTCTTTTAAGAATGTGAAATGTCAGAATAATAGGAGAGTGATTTATTTCAGCTTGTATTTCTTTCATCACATTCCCAGTGGGTCAGAAGTTTACATGCTCTCAATTAGTATTTGGTAGCATTGCATTTAAAAAAAAAAAAAAAACTTGGGTCAAACATTTCAGGTAGACTTCCACAACAAGTTGGGTGAATATTGGCCCATTCCTCCTGACAGAGCTGGTGTAACCGAGTCAGGTTCGTAGGCCTCCTTGCTCGCACACGTTTTTCAGTTCTTCCCACAATTATTTTATGGATTGAGGTCAGGGCTTTGTGATGGCCACTCCAATACCTTCGGTGTCTTTAAGCCATTTTGCCACATTTTTGGACGTATGCTTGGGGTCATTGTCCATTTGGAAGAACAATTTTCAACCAAGCTAACTTCCTGACTGATGTCTTGAGATGTTGATTCAATATATCCACATCATTTTCCTTCCTCATAATGCCACCTATTTTGTGAAGTGCACCAGTCCCTCCTACAGCAAAGCACCCTACAACATGATGCTGCCACCGCCACTTCATGGTTGGGATGGTGTCCTTCGGCTTGCAAGCCTCCCCTTTTAACTCCAAACATAACGATGGTCATTATGGCCAAACAGTTCTATTTTTGTTCCATCAGACCAGAGGACATTTCTCCAAAAAGTACAAATCTTTGTCCCCATGTGCAGTTGCAAACCCTAGTCTGGCTTTTTTATTGCGGTTTTGGAGCAGCGACTTCTTCCTTGCTGAGCGGCCTTTCAGGTTATGTTGATATAGGACTCGTTTTACTGTGGATATTGATACTTTTGTACCCGTTTCCTCCAGCATCGTCACAAGGTCCATTGCTGTTCTGGGATTGATTTGCACTTCTCGCACCAAAGTACGTTCATTTCTAGGAGACAGAACACGTCACCTTCCTGAGCTGTATGACGGCTGCGTGGTCCCATGCTGTTTATACTCGCGTACTATTGTTTGTACAGATGAATATGGTACCTTCAGGCGTTTGGAAATTGCTCCCAAGGATGAACCCGGTGATGCGCTGTGCAGACCTCACTACTCTCTGGAGAGCCTTACGGTTATGGGTGGAGCAGTAGTCAGTTGGGATGATACAGCCCGACAGGATGCTCTTGATTGTGCATCTGTAAAAGTTGTGTTTTGGTGACAGGAGAAATTCGTCTTGAGGCTGAAGAGGCGCTGCTGCGCCTTCTTCACCACGCTGTCTATGTTGGTGGACCATTTCAGTTTGTCCGTGATGGGTACGCTGAGGAACTTTCCACCCTCTCCACTACTGTCCCGTTGACGTGGATAGGGGGCTGCTCCCTCTGCTGTTTCCTGAAGTCCACGATAATCTCCTTTGTTTTGTTGACATTGAGAATGAGTTTATTTTCCTGACACCACACTTAGAGGGCCCGCACCTCCTCACTGTAGGCAGTCTCATCGTTGTTGGTAATCAAGCCTGCCACTGTAGTGTCCTCTGCAAACTTATTGAGTTGGAGGCGTGCATGGCCACGCAGTCGTGGGTGAACAGGGAGTACAGGAGAGGGCTGAGAACGCACCCTTGTGGGGCCCCAGTGTTGAGGGTCAGCTTCTAAAGCAATGACATAATTTTCCAAGCTGTATAAAAGGCACAGTCAACTTAATGTATGTAAACTTCTGACCCACTGAAATTGTGATACAGTGAATTATAAGTGAAATAATGTCTGTAAACAATTGTTGGAAAAATTACTTGTGTCATGCACAAAGTAGATGTCCTAACCATCTTGCCAAAACTATAGTTTGTTAACATGACATTTGTGGAGTGGTTGAAAAACAAGTTAATGACTCCAACTTAAGTGTATGTAAACTTCCGACTTCAACTGTGTGTGTGTGTGTATATATATATATATATATATATATATACACATACATACATACACACACACACCACACTGAGCTTAGAATAATACTGTGAAATGTATGAGCATGCCCTTTTATTCTAAGAACTGCTTGAAAAGACGGCCTGAAATTTCTGCCTGGGATAGAGTTTTGGCCTGCCTGGTGACATCAGAAAATGAATTAGACCAATAGCTCTTTTCTAAGAAGCCATCTGTTGAAAATAGAGTATATTTTTTTGAAAAATTAATTGTTACCCAGAAATGATTTGATATAGAGATAAAAAAAATAATGTTAGCATTGGACCTTTAATAGGCCTAAATTACCTTGGGCTCACTAGTGCCAAGTGCAGCATGAGATTATGATAAGATCCTATATGGAGGCTGCAGTGGGCTCTATATAGGCTAGTAGGCAGGGTATGAGAAGGGTAGGGGTCGTAAGTGCCAAAGTGTGTGAGTGACGTCCTCAGCAGACCAAACTGGGGGGGCTTGTTCACATCCCAACTAGAGGTCGACCGATTATGATTTTTTTACGCCGATACCGATTATTGGAGGACCAAAAAAGCCGATGCCGATTAATCAGCCAATGTTTATTTTTTAAAATTTGTAATAATGACAATTACAACAATACTGAATTAACACTTATTTAACTTAATATAAAACATCAATAAAATAAATGTAGCCTCAAATAAATAAACATGTTCAATTTGGTTTAAATAATGCAAAAACAAAGTGTTGGAGAAGAAAGTAATATGTGCCATGTAAAAATGTGTGCCATGTAAAAAAAGCTAACGTTTAAGTTCCTTGCTCAGAATATGAGAACATATGGTTATACCCACATGGGTGAGTGAAAAATGAAATAAGTCGGTGGCGGTAATGCACGTAATTTATGAAAGTTGCCAATCGCAATATAAAGTCAAGAAAAGAAAAAGCCTGGAAGGAGGAGAGATGACTAGAAACGAGTCGGTTGACCGTTTTGTGTGTGGATTAATTGGTGGAGTAGAGGAACCTTGTGCATTTCAGGTAAAATAGCAACAATGTTTATATCCCAGGACAATTTAGCTAGCAACTGCAAGCTAGCTAGCTAAATTGCCATAAATATTTCATGCTTTTTGACTCGTCCCCAAATTAATATAATTGGTTCAGAGTTTGTTTTGATATTTTAACCTGCGTGTCATGATCCCGTTTGGTGTGGGGGGACAAAATACATCTATGCACGATGCCGCACACGCAGCCGGTTTGGGTTCCGTGTAAGGCTAGCTCAGTTTTGATCAATTGAAATAGCAAACGTTAGTGATCATGCATGGTAAACTATGAGTTTTTATACTTTTATAAAAAGTGATTAACCTGTATCATAATCCATTTTGGTACACTTATGTTTTAGATGACTTTATAAGAAATTACATGTAGGTGTAAGCACTAGTACTTTTCATTTTCCCGGGCTAGTTAGTCTATTGTTCAGTCCACATGAGTCTGGTGCTGTAGTTAAAGTGTAAAGCATTGAGTAAGTTATCTTATTCCTGTAAGAGATTGAATCTAACACTATATTAATGGTTATATGAGAAGGTACTCATGGTATATGTGTGTATACACTGCTCAAAAAAATAAAAAGGGAACACTTAAACAACAACGTAACTCCAAGTCAATCACACTTCTGTGAAATCAAACTGTCCACTTAGGAAGCAACACTGATTGACAATACATTTCACATGCTGTTGTGCAAATGGAATAGACAACAGGTGGAAATTATAGGCAATTAGCAAGACACCCCAATAAAGGAGTGGTTCTGCAGGTGGTGACCACAGACCACTTCTCAGTTCCTATGCTTCCTGGCTGACGTTTTGGTCACTTTTGAATGCTGGCGGTGCTTTCACTCTAGTGGTAGCATGAGACGGAGTCTACAACCCACACAAGTGGCTCAGGTAGTGCAGCTCATCCAGGATGGCACATCAATGCGAGCTGTGGCAAGGAGGTTTGCTGTGTCTGTCAGCGTAGTGTTGTGAGCATGGAGGCGCTACCAGGAGACAGGCCAGTACATCAGGAGACGTGGAGGAGGCCGTAGGAGGGCAACAACCCAGCAGCAGGACCGCTACCTCCGCCTTTGTGCAAGGAGGAGCAGGAGGAGCACCTGCCAGAGCCCTGCAAAATGACCTCCAGCAGGCCACAAATGTGCATGTGTCTGCTCAAACGGTCAGAAACAGACTCCATGAGGGTGGTATGAGGGCCCGACGTCCACAGGTGGGGGTTGTGCTTACAGCCCAACACTGTGCAGGACGTTTGGCATTTGCCAGAGAACACCAAGATTGGCAAAATCGCCTGACTGCCATTAGGTACCAAGATGAGATCCTCAGACCCCTTGTGAGACCATATGCTGGTGCGGTTGGCCCTGGGTTCCTCCTAATGCAAGACAATGCAAGACCTCATGTGGCTGGAGTGTGTCAGCAGTTCCTGCAAGAGGAAGGCATTGATGCTATGGACTGGCCCGCCCATTCCCCAGACCTGAATCCAATTGAGCACATCATGTCTCGGTACATCCACCAACGCCACGTTGCACCACAGACTGTCCAGGAGTTGGCGGGTGCTTTAGTCCAGGTCTGGGAGGAGATCCCTCAGGAGACCATCCGCCACCTCATCAGGAGCATGCACAGGCATTGTAGGGAGGTCATACAGGCACGTGAAGGCCACACACACTACTGAGCCTCATTTTGACTTGTTTTAAGGACATTACATCAAAGTTGGATCAGCCTGTAGTGTGGTTTTCCACTTTAATTTTGAGTGTGACTCCAAATCCAGACCTCCATGGGTTGATACATTTTATTTCCATTGATAATTTGTGTGATTTTGTTGTCAGCACATTCAACTATGTAAAGAAAAAAGTATTTAATAAGAATATTTCATTCATTCAGATCTAGGATGTGTTATTTTAGTGTTCCCTTTATTTTTTTGAGCAGTGTATATGTAAATAAATGTGATCCTGTTTGTAAAACAGGTCAGGTTTTTTGGAGTATGGGTTCAGTTCCACCAAGGATGGCGAGCCGCCCGAACCCAGGACATCAATGAAGATTTGCATGTGAAGATTTATTTTCCTTGGAGAACACCGAATTTGCACCATACTAAGGTGTGGTAGGATTTCTCTTGCAAGGCATCATTGCATCATACATTGCAGTGGGATTGTTATAAGCACATGCTACACTTAAACGCCTTAGTGTTTATTTATCGGCTCAGTCACTCACATTTGATTCCATCTTATGGTGGTTTATGTTAATATTTGTGAATTGGTTTGTGTTTTATGTGGATACATGTTTATTTTATTGCCATTTCAACTTTGAAATCTGAGAGACGCTCAGAGTTGGGTGCACCCTAGTAAACTATAGGCCGATATCTAAGTCTGTTGTACTGTTGATGCATTTCATTCATATTGAGCTCATTGTACAAATTTCACATATCAATATTTACTCAAGGTGATTCATTTTTTTGTCAGTGTTTTTATTTACAAAATACAAGCCGACATTCTTTTCCTAAATGATCTAGTGGTGGGGTTTTCATTTCTCCCTATTGCTCCAGTAGCGAACCTAACTGATCCAATAGTTTAAGCTTAAACACACAGTAGCCCATAGTGTTTAGCAATTGTTACATATGCATCGACTGAGTAGCCTCTTCTCCAAGCGTAGAGAATATATACATGCACAGAATCTTTTAGTGATGTAGACTAAAGATCCTGAAAAAGCCAGATCCGCAGCCACTCCGTAACAAAAACAGGCGATGTTGGACAAGGCACACACACCCTACTGCTCTCCCAATGAAGCTATGCACCGCTGCCTTCCCATGCACACCCTATGGTGGCAGTCTTTTCACAGTGACCTGAGGGTGAGGGCAGGGTGCTGATCTCCTATGAGGCATCGCAACCGGAGAAACTCTCCCATAGAAGATAGCTTACTAACCTTTACCCTTCCGTTTAACCAGATCCACTGGCACAATGGACTCAGAGTGGAATGGAATTACTCAGTGGGAATATGAGCTCATGCCATCGCTCGTAACTAAAGCCCATGGCATCTCATCTGGCAATACACTGAAGAGGTAGTGCTCATTTCAGTTGGAGACAGAATTGAAGCATAAAACCTATGTCAATGACAAATCAAATCACAAAAATGGCCTACCAAATCCCTCCATGGATAATCAAAAACAACACACACAGGATCCCCAAGCCAGCCAGCATTAAATGTCTTAGGGTACAATCCAAAACATGGGACCCTCTACTGGAGCCCTGCACAGGCAAGTAATTTTAAGCCCCCCATACCCTAACCATGCCCAAGACATTCAGGCCCTATTGTTTCTGCCAACGTTAAGGCCCAGCCCAAAATCAGAAATGACTTCCTCCATTAGTAAACCTTTTTGCTGCTACTCTCCATCTGTCACAAGCTCCCTGCACTCGGAGTCAGTGAGTAACCATAGCAAGGGCTCCACTTGGGCTGCTCTGCTCAATGAAGAGACATTAGAGCAGTTAACTGTAAACTCTGACAAAACGCAAGGAACATCGTTATGATCCTAGTCAGGTATGACTACTGCGCAGCAGAGCACAAGCAAATGGCTCAGCTTCAAAATGATAGAGGTCAATTTAGTGACACCCGAACCCTGCCTGTACCCTAGTTATTGATGAATAAACAGGCCTTAACCCAATGTTTAATGTCAGGGCCCGTCGACCTCAGGTCGGGTAGCGGAGCTCTACCCCACCAAGCGCCCTTTTCCTGCATCACCCCACCCCTCACTGGGTGTCCTCCGCACTGGGGGTCTTCTGGAAGCCCTGCCCCATGTATAGCTGGCGCACCACAGAGCTTGTTAACTCTAGACAAAAACCTGTATGAGGTGTCTGCACAGTCCCACTTCCTGGATGACTGATGAGGCTGGGGCAGACCCAGTTGGAGACACCAGGGCACAAGGCCCCTTTGCCAACTTGGGTAGACCATAGATCTATACAGAGAAAACAAAAGATGCTTCCAAGCTATTCTATGGACCAGTAGTGGACATCTCCAAGTCATGGAGGACTGCAGTGTGTGCATGCTCCTGTTCCAGTCCAGCTCCTATGAAGTAACCCTATCCTGGTGTAATGAAAGACCAGAATTAGTTGATTGCTTGGCTGAAGTATGTGTGTCCTGCGCTGCAGCCCTCCAGGATCAGAGCTGCTGTCCCTGACATATAGGATGGACACTAAGCCTTGGCTTAGCCATGCTAAACAATTCATTAGCTGGACTGTGTACTTAAACCACACGTTAATGTGAATGAATTCCATAGGGGGACATGGAGATGTGCTAAGTGACGTTAAAGCACTCGATAATGAGGAGGATAAGACTGTGGCAAGTCACGCTACAGGCTAAGTGGATAGTTAGTGTAGCCAATTAGCCTTGGAGGAGTCAGATGGGATGGACTAGCCTAACAAGGTAGTGTTAAGGGAAATCATAAGACAATGGGGTAACCTAGTCATTTAGCCTGGGGGGGAATGGATTCGAGGCTAGCACAATCTGGTTAAACTGGACCAGGTTCAAAGCAGCACTGAGCCAGGTTTGGTCTGGGGGTCTCTTCAGGACAAGGTGTGAATGTTCCCACAGGGTGGGAGATGGCAGAGGGGAGGTGTGTTTTTATTTTATTTTTTTACCTTTATTTAACTAGGCAAGTCAGTTAAGAACAAATTCTTATTTTCAATGACGGCCTAGGAACAGTGGGTTAACTGCCTGTTCAGGGGCAGAACAGATTTGTACCTTGTCAGCTCGGGGATATGAACTTGCAACCTTTCGGTTACTAGTCCAACGCTCTAATCACTAGGCTACCCTGCCGCCCCGGGTAGCCGTGTGTGCTGGTTGTCAGTGGGTAATCTGAGGATTAAAAGGTAACAGACAGGGCCCATTGTCTGCCCCTGTGCCCACTTAGCCCCCTTTGTCCTGGGGCATAGAGGGGCGTATGGATTAGTTTAGCCAGGGCAGGGGGACAGGGGTATCAGCTGGCACGCTTGGTTTTGACAAAAATCCCACGAGAACAACCAGACCTGGGACACTAGGCCTCTAAATTCATAAATCCTTGATTCCTCACATCTTCTCAAACCCCATTGGAGAAGGTCTGAAGGGTTTGCGAAGGAGGCAAGGGGATAGGTTGCAGGGAATCACTGAAATACTAATTGAGATAAAGCCATGACAGACCAGGGACACCAGGCTTTGGAGGGATGGGGAGGGTGAGGCTTACAGTGGGATGGCTACAGGGCTGCTTCTCTCTGGGGATCAGGAAGTAAGTCAATAGTAGAAAGTAGCTGTGCTCTGTGGTGCTGCTGCCTCAGGGCCAGATCAGTTACCAGGGCTATGAGCAGCCAGGGTGAGCCCAGGCCAGATGGACTGATCCCATTGCGCCTGCCACACACTTGGGGGCACACACACCATGGCTCTATTACTTAACACACAGACTTAGGTTACTCATGGGTCAAGAGGCAGACCAGAGCAAAACAGGATGTGTGTAACCAGCCACAACACACAGACAGCAAGGGCCGTCATACACACACCTCAAACCTTGGGGTCAAAGCCTAACCACAAATCAAACCTTGTCCCAAAGCACCCCATTAAAACAAACCAGATATGGCTAAAGCCTATCGGGAGGGATACAGCGTGAATAGATTTGAATGAGGCCTCATTGGAAAAATATTAACTAAGTGGACTTAATAGTTCCTTGAGCAGGCATCTCAAGGTCAGACCAGAACACAACGGATCTGACAAACAAATTCCTGAATGTGCTGAACACTTTGGCTCATAGCAGAGCACAGAGCCACATGTCACAATGCCAGGCAGCCACAGAGTCCAAAAGCAGTGCGTGTCCATTGCTTTGTGGCTAATAAAGAGAACGCTGAATGCCAAGGCACAGACCACCACAGTGGCAAGCGCTACAGCAGCACAACCAACCACAGCTTCCCATGGGACAGCCGGCAGGAGCCCTTCCAGACTGGAGACCGTGTCCCAAAAAGCACCCTACTCCCTATATTTGGGGACGACTTACTGAGACGCCATAGAAACCAGCGAGAGAATGCATGATGAAACCTACTGTAATAGTATTTCACAGCAGATGTGTGCCATACGTAATGCAGCAAATTGAGGGATTTTATGGCAGTTGATAGCTAGTCCCGTCAGGGTGTGTAATTAGGTAGTATATTATCTGCTCACTATGCAGGGCAAAGAAAATGGATTTGAGCCCAGTGACCTTGACATGCATTGCGTAATATCTCAGCAGCTGTTGCATTGATGCTTTCACATGGCCCCAACAATAACTAGCGCAAATAAGGATGCATTAGCAACCATACAAGTGGAAAGCCATGAGTCAACAGCACACTTTTGTGACACCCGCACTCCCAAGACCATTATTTAAGTGAATTTGTTGAAGGCGCCCAACGAAATAACTCAGATACTGACCTGCAGAGTTTTACGGCTGTATCCAATTTAAGCAGCGGTCCCGGTCCCGCGATCGGAAACAATGCAATGCCAACCACCTGGACTTCTGTGAGTCTTACCTAAAATAGACAACTGCAGCTGCCCCATAGGGCACCATGCTGACTAACAAGGGCGTCCAGACTACAGGAGAGGAACCATTTGAAGTGCACCAGTGCATTTACATTCCAAGACCAGTTGGTTGCCAATCACGTTACATGACTCTCATCGAGAGAACGTTAGTTCTACGAGGCTGAACTAAGGTCAGTTCTCTTTCAATAACTACAGCAATAAGAATGATTTTAGGGTTGGTAATACTGATCCTAAACCTGCACGTAGGGTAGTCTCGTCAACCCAACCATAGACAAAAGCAGTAACTAGGGTATTTTTCTGGCATAGGGAAACTATCAATACTTTATCCGTTTTCATAAAATACTGAATAGCAAGATGGAGATTAGAGGTCGAACGATTATGATTTTTCACCACCGATACCGATAATTGGAGGACCAAAAAAGCCGATACGGATTAATCAGCCGATTGGGGGAAAAAAATGGTGTTGTAATAATGACAATTACAACAATACTGAATGAACACTTATTTTAACTTAATATAATACATCAATAAAATCAATTTAGCCTCAAATAAATAATGAAACATGTTCAATTTGGTTTAAATAATCAAAAACAGTGTTGGAGAAGAAAGTAAAAGTGCAATATGTGCCATGCAAGAAAGCGAACTTTTCAGTTCCTTGCTCAGAACATGAGACCATATGAAAGCTGGTGGTTCCTTTTAACATGAGTCTTCAATATTCCCAGGTAAGTAGTTTTAGGTTGTAGTTATTATAGGAATTATAGGACTAATATGAATGTGTTCTTAACTGACTTGCCTAGATAAATAAAAAAGGTATACATTTATTATTTATTTTTAAATGGGCGCCCAAAAATACCGATTTCCGATTGTTATGAAAACTTGAAATCGGCCATTCCGATTAAATCGGTCGACCTCTAATGGAGATCAGAGATTTTTTTAAATTTTTTATACCTTCATTTAACTAGGCAAGTCAGTTAAGAACAAATTCTTATTTTTCGATGACGGCATAGGAACAGTGGGTTAACTGCCTTGTTCAGGGGCAGAACGACAGGTTTTTTACCTGGTCAGCTCGGGGATTCGATCTTGCAACCTTTCGGGTTACTAGTCCAATGCAACTACCTGCAAAACCACTGCAAAGGTTTTGCATGAAAACTTTGGTTTTGAATTGCAACGTTTTGTTATGTCCTCCCTGCGATTTGTTGGGAGAGTCCCCTGAATTCCCCCCGTTATTGACGTAGTGTGATATAGTTCCTCTATGCCAAAAGAGCCCATAATTGAAACTAGACTCTAGGTCACTGACTACCAACCTCTAGTCTATTTAGACCTGACACTGCAGAGGTTTAGGATGAGGACAGAGGAAGTGGTGACCGTAAAGGGGAAGTGATATTATCTTAAACCGGGTATTATCTTAAACCGGGGTATCAAAGTCATTTTCCCCCAGGGGGGCCGCATTTGGTCTTCAATAAGGTCCGGCAGACCACAGAATTTGTTATATTTAAAAATAAGCTAAATATTGTCCTCCGTCTATAGTTTCCGGAATTTTCAATGCACCCTGACATGTAGGTGATTATTAGTAAGCTGGACACATTCAAGAAACTGTTTGAATGTAGGTTCATTATAATTGAGAGTTGATTTGGTTTTTAGTCATTTTAAAGTCTATATAAAAATATATGTTATAATAATAAGAGCACCCGCAGGCCATATTGGACCCCCCTCCCTGACTGCATGTTTGACACCCCTGATCTTGTTAGGAGCTCAGGCTGCCATAGGCATCAGTGAGAGAGATGGTTTCACACCCCTGCAGTGATAATTCACACTCAGAGGGTTGCCTGAGAGGTCACCGCTGAGCGAGGACATACACTCCCCACTCAGGGCGGGCGAGAGGGTGTCACTGTCAAACCCCTGCAGCAACGTAACCTCTCAGTCAATGCAACACCCTGAAACGGATATATATATATATCCCTACAAAAACCAAACACGATCACATTCACCACATTAGCAAAAGGAAAACAGTCATGTCTCCTTTAAGAAATCAAATGACACTTTAACACAATTAACACTTTCTTTCAGATTTATCAGTGAAAGATAACACTTGATCAGAGGCCTGTTATACGAAAGAACAATTGATGACAACAGCAGACACGACCAGGCTGATGCTGTTTGATTGATTCTTGATCAGATTTCGAGTCTGTCATTTGATAGACTTCTGTTGACACCCAATCAGCGACATTGAGATGGGGCAGGTGGGATAGCATTCGTTGGCATGTGGAATGGAATGCATGTGCCCCATTAGGGATTATGTAATATGTATTTGGAGCCAAAACCCAGATGACAGTATCACATAGCCATCAGATGCTTCTGACCTCTCCCTCTAGCTCTGCCCAGTCTCAGTCTGTTGTCATGGGTGATATCTCTGGATGTGTAGGTGAGTATGAAAACAAACAGCGATGTGAATCTTGGTGAGCAGTATAATCTAGCAGCCAGCCATCTCCGAGACGCGCCAGACAGACACTCCCGTTTTCACTGACGTGATGTTGGTGTAAAAAGTAACTCAACATCTTCTTGTGATAGGGAAATTGTGATGGGCAGGCGCAGGCCTATATGCTTCTCTATCAATTTTGCTTACATTAGATTTTCAGCTGGATGTTAATGGTGTGTTTAATGTGATATTGATTCAGCAATGTAACCAACAAAGACATTTAGACTACACATATAGAAATTAAACAGTTAAGGAGGCACTTTCGATTGGGTTATCAATCGATAATGGGATCGCGATCCACCAGCTCTCCATTAGAAAACGCAATTTCAGAGCAGAGTTTCCCCGCGAGCCACAGAATTTAGCGAAGCCCAAATCCCAGGACATAATCATGAACGGTAAATTAACCCCGGTTTTGCAGTAGCCATTTGGGGCCCTCATTCTCAGAACAATGAGAGTCTGAGCTGGGGCATAATAGGGGGAAGTTTGGTGCCGAGGTTAGTCAATAAATTATTGATTAAATTAACATATAGGCTACATATACAGTTGTGTGTCCAGTCACCTAATGCGCCTTGACAAGGCTGTTTTAGGGAAAGGAAACCACCGCCCAAACTCTCCACCGACGTTGTAGGCATCACATCAAATCCTGTTAGAAAACACGGGCTTTCAACAACGAACGTTTGATATGTGTAATTTCATGAGCTTTGTTTGGATAAAGTAGAAGCCATTGTTTAACACGAAACCAGCATGAATTAGCAGAAAATTATCAAATACGCCGAAATGGCAACAATGTAGCCAATAAATTGGTTTTTGCAAGACATTTGCTGGCTCGTGCTACAATCTATCAATTCCCACTCACCGTAAGAAAGTCGAGGCACGCTTCGCAGCGTTTCCCCAAATTCTTTCAGGGACCGTCGTAGGCTACTCCTTTTTAAGGCTACTTCCTCGCTGGCTGGACAAAAACAGACCAAATATGTCGACGCAGACGTTGTAAATTTAGAGGACAAACACTCAAACGTGCAGCTGGCTCCCTTCACTGTCAAGCTTCACAATGAAGCTGTAGATTCAATTGACTTGTTCAAACGAAGTGCATCCCTCCTTTAGTAACGTTCTTTGGACCACAGAAGCAGACCACTCTGAAGATGAAGAATCGAATGAGTGGAGTTACCACATAGTCGAGCGAGGGTGAAATTGAAGGAGAAACATGCCCCCCTCCAAAAAAAATCGATTTCTCCAGCTAGGAACCAATGAAGAACATGGCCTGAGCTTTATTTAAAATAGGGATGATGTCATATGCTAAACCACTGCCCCTCCTTTTATTTTCTGTGTGCGAGAGTGCCTTGCCCCATCCCTCACCCCCTCACTCATACTCTCGTGTATGAACTTCCAAAATCCAGCTGCATGGTTAATATTTAAACTACTGCAGGCCTACACTGGATGCCTGTAAGGCAAAACACATAGGCTAGGCTACATAAGTATGTACACACAGTAGTCTGTCAAAGTTTCAGTTGGTTCATAAATCGATTTGAATGCAATTGATAGTTTCTTGATATCAATGAAGAATAGGCATATTTATTCAACTGAGAAAGGCATTATTCACAGTCCTGGTCATGTCTTATTTATTAGCATAACGTCACTGTCCGATGAAAACTTTGTAACTCGTTTTTTTGCAAAGCAGTAACTCAACGTGCTCTGAACATTTCAGAACTCTAGGACCGTCAACATTTATTCAAATGAAGTTTAATAGTTGTATGTTCGTTAATGGGAAAATATGGTCATTTTATACATTCCCTGAAAAGCTTCTGTTCTGGTGATGTTTTCATCAGACAGCGGCGATAAGGTGCATCTGTTTATGGCGCTTATGAAGATATACAGCCTCAGCTACTTTGCTGCATGGCACTGACTGCCCACAATGGGAGTGGCAGCCTGCTTCTGTTCCCTCAGTTGCAGCTGCTGGCTTTACAATAGGAATCAATGCAAAGACGGGGAACATACAAAGACTATGAGATTGACAGAAGGAGATTGAAAGAGACTGAATCAGGCCAAGACATCGGACATCAACTGGTTTGTTATACAGCGAGACGACAAAGAAGAACGAATGAAAGAGGAGGCTTTGGGCAAAGAAAAGTCCCAACTCACAGTGCCAGGAGAGGAGAGGGTTAGACTGGAAACAGACATGATGTATTCACTCTGGACTAGTGATGTGAAAGATGTAGACATAGGGATCCTCACCATTCAAACTGCCTTTCTTACAGTGTGTGTGTGTGTGTTTACCTCACCTCATTATAGTGTGTGTGGAAGCGGGTGACTCATACGGTTCTGTTTGTCTAACCCCTCTGTCTGTCTCAGCTAATCACAGGGCTTTGCTAATTGTTACATCTGCAGCCTGTCAGCCTTACCTATCATATAGGGCCTATTGCAGAGAATGGGGAACCAAGAGCCTCTCCCTGACGCCGTAGCTTTTATAGTATGTGTGTGTGTATTCGGCCGCAAACTAAGATCCTTAATTGGGTTGTTAGTAAAACAACTAAATCCAGTCACTTCCTGGTTCTGCCCACCCACCGCAATGCTCTGTCATGTTGTCCTATAAGGGTGTGGCTCAGTATTTGTCTCTATGGGAAAGCCTGTGGCAATGGAACAAGGATTAATTGTTCAACCAAAGGGGTTTCTTTCATCCCACTGTTTGTCTTATTGGCCCACAGTCTTCCAGTGTGGTCTTGTTGTTTTACCCATCTGCCAAAACAACACTAGTCCCGGACATACTTTGTGTCTGCAGCTCCGTGTACAGCTGCATACGCTGCCCATGGCACAGAGCAAACAACCATGCAGCCCACACACATACAGAGAGGCTAACAGACAGACAGAGAGACAGGCAGATATACAGAGACAAATAGACCAGCACACACACACACACACACACACACACACACACACACACACACACACACACACACACACACACACACACACACACACACACACACACACACACACACACACACACACACACACACACACATGCTGAAGAAAAGTGTCATGGTGGTACATTTCTGGCCTGGGTACGAAGTATTTGGTCCACCAAGACAACAGTTAGAGGGAACCTCATCTCAAAAGATCATGGAAGCCTAGCGCATCACCCCTTTACTACAGTAGCTTCTCTCGGTCATCGCTGTTCGGCAGTCGGGAAACGTGAGGCCACCTTTGATACACTGGAACACATTATCAAACGACAAATGAAATACCATAGAAATAACAACGCCGCAGACTCAAACACCACACTTTACCGACCCGTTGAAACTGTAGATTGTAGACCATTACCCCGGAGTAGTCATGATGTATTGAGGGCACCATGTAACAACTACAAGCATATCCACAGGTCATTACAGGTCTCTAGTGCAAAATGCGTATTTCAATGAAAATAACCTGTAAAGGTTAAATGGAAAAACAATATGGGGGTGTGGTGAGATCCACAATGGACGGGACGATTCTCTTCTCGTCTTGAAAAAAACGTATACTCAAAAACGTGGAAATCAATCACAATCAATCCGCCATCATTAACACAAGGGAGAATTCAAATGATTTATTATTGAACTATTGAGAAACAAAATCTAATTGGTACAATTTAAGGCCAAGTGACAAACAATAATGCAGGCACTAGGGACGGAGGCGAGACCACGCGGGTCTGGCAGAGGAGTCTGTAAGTCGTTGTTCGTATGTGTGTGTTTGTATTTGGTGTGGAGAAAAATAAGAAAGCTCATCGCCAGCATCAAGTGGTGTGCACATACACAGTGGACACACCCAGCAGACTATTAGAGTGCAAGAACAAAGAGTGAGTCACTGAGATGGACATGGGCCAAGAGCTCAGCTAAAGGATGGGCAGCCAGGACAGTACATAATGAATGATGATATTCGGTTTAGTGGACTGGAAGGAATGATGTGCTGCATCAGCCGCCAAAGGCTGCTTAGGAAAGGTACATTAGCAGTGGAGGCTGCTGAGGGGAGGACGCCTCATAATAATGGCCGGAACGGAGCAAATGGAATGGCATCAAAAACATGTGTTTGATACCATTCCACTAAATCCAGTCCAAACATTACCACGAGCCCCGTTCTCCCCAATTAAGGTGCCACCAACGTCCTCTGTTACCAGGATATGGGCACATGTGTTCTATGTAAGGAGATCTACCATCGCCGTTTTGCTGTGTGGACTGTGCCGAATTTGTGCATATTGAATGTTACATGAATTGTGTAAATGTACCTATGGTACTTGTTGTACTATAATACTATAATTTAGTCTTCGGTTGTATTATATCCCTATTGTCTCTGTCTACCTAATAAACAATTCTCCTCCTTTAGGATGTTATTGTCCGAGTCTGAGGGGTGCAAAAGCCCGTATTCCCCCTTCTGGTAACTTCAGGTAATTACATCCTGTGGTAAACTCGTGATTTTCCGTCACACAGTAGACAATTTGACCGGCTTTGTTTGGATCTAAATCAAGTGGTGAAGGAACCAAAGTATTGATGCGTCCTGATTCTTCACATTTAAAAAAAATAATTGCATTTGCACACTTCCCGTCACAGACTTAACAAGAGGAAATTCCCTCTCGCCAACGATTACACCAATCCATTGCTTTTAAATCCATTGATGCATGCAAGTGCAGACTTCGAGAGAAGGGTGGAGAATTGGGATGCAGCCCAAAGCATTTGCCACCTCCTCCTTCTCCAAAGTATTTCCAGCCAGGTGAACAAACAGGCATTTAATCATCAGTGGTTTGGCATCATACCGAGTGTGGCACAGAGATCCAACATACTCAAAACAACGTTCAAGTACAATCAACATAAAAAAAAAAGATTACACAATGAACTGTATAAATGTCTACAGACTGCTTGGACAGGACATCTAAGTGTCTAATACTACAATATACAAACGCAAGGCCAAAAACAAATCATGTTGGTGTACTGCTTAGTTAAGAACATACATTTAATTTAAATGTACTATATGACCATTCAAATAAGAGCTACATGACTCCTCACTAACCGGCAGACAGGCCCTGTACCATTTCGGCCCCTAGCCACTTCTCGTAGCCTCCAGCCCTTTGGTGTTCTCAGATCCTAAAGAACGGATATGGTGAAAGCTCTGCTTTTAGCCTATTTGGGAGGTTATACTCCCATATAACTTTGCCTACACCTTGGTTCTTTGGAATCTATCAAAACGGCAAAAGGTTCACTTTTAGAAGTAGCTAGGGACCGTAATGGAAGCAGGCCTATAACATATTTAAAAATATATGATTTTTTCTTCTTCAATAGTGATTGGAGTACAAAGCTCAATTCATGACCACTTTCTGGAGTCTGAACCTGAAGACCACACTCCCCTTAGGCGTTTCTCTCTAGATACCGAAACAACCCAACATTTGAAAAAAACAACGAAATAATTTAAACTTTCACTAGGACAAAGCAATTGGCTAGTTTTAAACTAGGCATCATTATGAGGCATACAACAGAATGGGAACGAAACATATGTAAGAGCATTCTTCTGGGTCAACATAACAGGCATTACTGGAGTGCTCGCAAATACCCAATCCCTCTGGCCTCGTTTAGCTGTCCTGCCTGCTCGTTATCCTCTCCTCATTACTCGCAGGCAGTCTTTGTTCTTTAGACCAGTCGGATACAATCTGCAGTTCTCCATCCATATTGTCCATGACTGGAGTTTAGGCCTTTTAAAAAATGCACCCCCCAAAAGATAGATGAACTCTCCATTTTCCAATCATGTAGTTTCCTCATTTAAGGAAGTTACATTCAGGTCAGGCAAAATTGGAAAGTCACATTACCATTGCAACCGGAATGTTGTGGCATGGTGGGTATTGTGTTAGTGGGTCTTTGTGAGACTCGGAGTGGATTTGACTAATTCACTACGGGTCCCCTTCCAAATGAACTCTGATGAAGCAGCATCATTTGTGCATCGTGAACAGGACATGTACAGTGTACAACTTGACACGTACAAATCAACAATAGCGCTGACGTTTACCCTGTTTGCTGTGCCATCGGATTAACACCTACTGAAACTACTGGTACTGTAGGTGTGATTGAGATGATGCACTGCATCTCTTTCTGTGTCCAACTTAAACTATAGAACAATTCTATGGATATTGTTCCTGGAGACCAGACCCAGCACCCGGGTGTGAGTACAGGTTTTTTAACTGATCGGTCTTAAACTCTGAAATACAATGGCTGCGTTTGGACAGGAAGCTCAATTCTTATCTTATTTCTACTAATCTGTATTTTTTTTAAAACCAAAACGGATCAACTCTGAAAAAGATCAGATGTGATTGGTCAAAAGACCAATTAGTGGAAAAAAAGATCCGAATTGGACTGCCTGTCTAAACACGGCCTATTAGGCAGGAGATTTGTACATCTGAGCAAAGATTAAGGCTATTGAGTGAGCCATTGGGTCCAGGCGCAGTGCAGGGTTTAAGTTCAATGTACTTGCACACTTGAGAGCAGCGGTGGTGACCACAATGCACTGCGGCGAAGCCAGCCTTGCTCTCAGCAGTTCTTGCTGGGCTTGCGCCTCATGACAGGGCACATGTCCGAGTCATGTGACTTGGGCTTAAGTGCCCTCTCCTTTTATGGACAGTGAGAATGCTGCTCCAGAGCAGTCTCTGGCCTAGTATGAAGTATGCATGTCATTGTCATCCCCTTCATAGATAACCAGAACTTCTGATAGAAAAAAAAACATGCTCTGTCCAGTTCTTGTCCCTTGTGCAGCTTACTGAACACCTAAAAACCCATGTAAAACAATTAAAAGCAGCTAAACGTTAGCATTAGTGCTAACAAGACATTTCACATTGCACTATGGTCCTCAGCAAGTATGGATTGTGCAAATATCCAGATTTTTGGTCAAATACTGTTGTTCTCTTTCTGTGTGGGGAATGCTGTGTTGAGCTGTATGTTACTGTGTAACATCCAGGCAACATCCCTATAACATTCACACAATGCAGGAGGTCTGGCCAATGAATCCAATCAAAAAAAGATTAGGCTTTCAGCTCATAGTCCTCTGTCTGTATACGGTTGAACTGAGGCTCCTCATTCAAGTAAGTGCTCATGCATGACCTAGATTTGATGGTAAGGACAATGAAAATCTGGATGCAGTGTGGCGCTCCGGCCAGCAGAGAGCGCTGTAGGTCCAGACACCCCATCCCAGTCAGTTCACCAAAAGGACATCCTCGTATGTTGTCGTTCTGAGGGAAGAAACAAACACGTAACACGATCGGGCATACAACGTAAAAACGTAAACGTCTCTCAACCATGATAGAAAGGATAACAGTGAATTCATCTGTTATTGTCTGGTCATTGAAGTGGCATCTACTGCTAATCATTCTACAGAGGAACATCCATCAACTTACACCCATCTGACTCCTTCAGATCGGCAAACACTGAAGAGGTTAGGAGCTGGAGGGTGGTTTCTGAACCCGGCCTTGAACTCTACATTCAGTCTTGACCTATGCCCTTTGACCCACCTGTCACAGCAGCAGAAGAAGGAGCAGGGTGAGGTCTCGAGGCCCCGGTACATCCCCGAGCTGGGCGTGTCAGTGCACTCTGCGATGAAGGCGTGCAGGTCCGTAATGCGGTAGGGCTCCTGGGTTTGGTGCTGGAGGGACAGGACAGGAGACAGGCATCCATGTTTAGGTTGCTCACTCTCTG